>NW_020664393.1:16589687-16719097 GCF_002925995.2 Terrapene triunguis
CGGCCAGAGCGCCGGGGGGAGGGCGGCGAGCCCGGCTGTGGCCCCACGCTCCCCGGGGCCGGAGCGCCGCGCCGCCCCCCTCCAGGTGCCGCCCCAAGCACAAGCTTGGTGGGCTGGTGCCTGGAGCTGGCCCTGTCTCCAGCATCCTTTTATCAGTCACTCATAATCTTCTGAAACATTTGAGGTTTGTGCTATCATTTCCTCAGGCTTGGTCTCTGCCTGAATGTGATTTTTTTTTTCTTTTAGAAGTCTGAAAGTTAAGGGAAAAAACCTTCCCACCTTAAAAAAAAAAGGGGGGGGGGAGAATGTATTAAACTCAACTCCAGTGTTATGTCCCTGTACCAGTTAACACGAGTGAAAATCTTGAAGAAGGCCTTTGGTTGCAACCACTCAGGGGGATTAAGCAGAACTCTCCTCAGAACAGAGCAGATTCTGTGAATACATGACATTGGGGGCTCTTAGAATCATCAGCCACAGAGGATAATTTTGATCTGGCTAGTTCATTACCAGAGATTTGTGGAGTGCTTTAAAATATATATAAATATATTTTATAAAATACTTCTAATGGACAGCAGTCTAAATACATATTTACTGGAGGACCAGAATCTGTGCAAGACATTTTGTGAAATACTTCAGCATTTCTCAAACACAACATTCTAAAAGGGTCAATACAAATGCAATATATGGAGTCCAGGAAGAAATCTGACAGAAAATTTGCTCAAAGAGCACAATAAGGTGACATGTAAAAACAGTAATGGGCCATTAGGCTGTCTTATTAGAGAAATTAAAGCATTGCACAAATGTATGACTCATAATGTCTGGCTTTTCTGCTCTGCACTGAGAAAACTGAAGCCTGTGTTTTTGATTCAAGTAGTGATTTTGTATATTTTCCTACTTTAACTATAAATATTTAATGCTCTGGTATACGGTGCAACTCACTTGAGAATTTCAAAAAGTAGAGACCCACAAGCACTCCACAAATAATGTGTGCTTATGTAGGCACTAACATTTGCATGCAAAGTGGGTAATTGCCCATGCAAATGGACATTTGCAGATTTGCAGCTGCAAATGAAACTGTTTGCTGTCTTTTGGGGGCTGGGGAGGAGTGCATGTACAAATAACCTCCACTTGTGGAAAGTGTCACTTGTAAATAAAATAAGTGCAGTTGTGTATTATTTTTCTGTTATCTATATATAATGCAACCACTTAGATTAGAAATAGACCGGAGCCACTGAAATTGGGACTGAAGCCAGTTTTACTCTAGAAAGTGTTTGCCAGGATAGTGTTACTGATAGAGCTATGCCAGTGAAGCCTCCTAATGTAGACACAATTTATGCCAGAGCCAAAAAAAAAAAAAAAAAAGCCACTTTTTGCTTGTATAGCTGATATCAGTTCCCCAAGCGAAATAAGCAATATCAGCAATAGCACTGTTGTGCCATTATAACTGCATCTACATTAGGGCTTTTGCTGGTATAAAAAAATCACCTCCCCATTACTGTACTGGCAAAAATTTCTAGCGTAGGCCTGCCCCAAATCTGAACCTTGAGTTCCTCTGCACTTCCCAGCCTAAACTTTCATGGCATTAAGATCCAGAGTTTTGTTTGTCAGAGAAATGAATCTGATGCAAATCTGTATCGCAGTCCAGCTTCTAAATCCCTTTAAATATGCTTAGCTGGGGCGGGGGGGGGGGTGTTTACATTGGGCACCTTTCTCATACTAATACATTCAAATGGATTTATATATTTTATTCATGTTTAACTGTTAATAGCTATAATTTACCAGTATATGGGAAAAGAAACATTAATTAATACTTTGGACCAGACCTCCAATTGGTGTAAATTGATTTAGCTCCATATATGTCCCACTGGCTAATCATTTATATGTCTTGCAAAACATGTTTTATATTATGTTGGTATCTAGCTAGCTAGATACTTAGGCTATGTCTATATTACAGACCTTACAGTGGCACAGCTGCGCTGCTATAAGGTCTCCCAGGTAGCCGCTCTATGCTGGCAGGAGAGAGCTCTCCCATTGGCATAATTAAGCCCTAATAAGCGGCAGTAGCCATGTTTGCAGGAGAGCATCGCTCACTGACATAGCATTGTCCACAAAGGCGCTTGTGTCGGTGAAACTTTTGTCAATCAGGGGGGTGTTGTTTCCAGACACTGACCGAAAAAGTTTTGCCAACTAAAGTGATGGTGTAGACAAAGCTTTAGACGACCTTCATTATCCTCAGAGCACCCCTATGAAGTATTATCCCCATTTTATAGATAGAGAACTGAAGTCCAGAGTAGATTAACTAGCCCTAAATCATACAGTATGTCTGTGGCTGAGCTGGGAATTGAACCCAGGTTTCCTGAGTCCCAGTTCAGTGACCTACATCATCCTTCCTTCCTTCCTCCCTTATAAATTAGATTTTAATTACAGAAAAAAACACAACACCCCCCTCACAAGACTTAGACTGGCAATGAGGGAGGAAAATTTGATAAGACATGTTGCCCCTGCAGGAGCTCCCAAAAGCAGCATGCTTGACATGGGCACAATGCTCCTGAAAGTAGGGTGACCAGACAGCAAGTGTGAAAAATCGGGACGGGGTGGGGGGTAATAGGAGCCTATATAAGAAAAAGACCAAAAAATCAGGACTGTCCCTATAAAATTGGGACATCTGGTCACCCTACCTGAAAGAGCTAGGGAAATGTGGAACAAATAGTCCCAAATGAATGCTTAAAAGGGTGCAGTGTGTCCCTATTTACTATATACCAGTTGTTGGTGGGAAAGCAGCATTACATACGGCCTAATTAGAAAGTTAGGGAGGAGTATCTCTCAGCTGAATATGGGAATCACTGGGGTGGCATAAAGCAAATGTAGTTGGCTCTACAGCAGTCCTTTGTTCAGGTCACAGCATAGGATTATGATGGGGAGGAGTGTCCAAAATCCAGTGCAGTCCTGTATTCCCCATCTATCTCAATAGCCCCTTGGGAATGTTGCTGGTGGCTGTGAACTAGACCAGCTCTGAGGTTGTTTTAAATTTACTCCAGAGACGGAACCTGACCTTGGACCCCTGAGCTGAGCACAGCTTGGCATTGAATGTTTGTGCATATATGTAGAAATGCCAGACAAGAGGTCAATCTAGTCCAGTAGCCTGTCTCTGCTAGTAGCCAGTATCAGATGCTTCTCAGGAAGGTACAAAACAAACCCCCAAGTCCTACACTAAGCTGTAATAGGATAGCCTGCTGATACCAGACACCTCTGTGTTCTTGGGGAACCAGGGTGCAGTATCCAGCCTGACTCATGAAAGACACCCTCCTCCCCCCACCGAGCCTCTGCTTCAACCAAAACCCATCAGACGAAAAAACTTACAGAGAGCAGTGAAGGGCGTTGGGAGACACACCTAGACCCCTCCTGACAAGGGTGACAAGATTAAGACATCTCCATTAGCATACAGAATGGAGAGCAAAGACGACTCCCCTAGCCTCATCTGCATGAAAGATTGGACAGGAAGACATCTCAATTTGCATACAGAATGGAGAACAGAAAACCACAATGAATTCTGGGACCAGGAAAAGCAGGGAAGCACTGCATCATAGGAATCTCTGCTCCAGATGCTAATAAACCTATGTCTGCACACACCCAGCTCAGCAATTATCAGACCAATTCTAGTAATGAATCCTTAATTGATATCCAAATACTGAAGCAGCCTAGTTGCATTGTGAGCCCCCTGGAAGAAAACACCACCCATAGACAAGAGTGATCAGCTCCTATTGTCTAGCCTAAAGAAAACCCTTGAGTCATCAGCTTACCTATAAACAAATCTAGTGTTCTCCCTTCAACCATTGTAATTTCTCTACAAAAATCCCTACTCACCCTCTAGTCAGTGTTCTGATGCTTAGATCCAAACTATGCATCAGTTCCACTGGAACTCCATCTTCTCCTGACTGATCCTGCCTGTCTCCAGCACTCAGGACCCTCTGCTACCACCATCACCTGGGAACCCCGACCAGTTCAAGCCTCATGGAGTGAGTGAGATCCCCCCTCTTTCTCTCTCTCTGTTTTCCTTTCTACCTTAGGTATTAACCTTTAATAATGTATGTTATGTTGGCTTAGCCCTCCTTGTGTAGATATCACTATTATTCAATAAATAACTTTTATGGTTAACTTGGTTGCTTCTCTCTCTCTTGCTGAACTTTACTCTTTTGTGTTTTTAGCTTCCTCCATTCACTCTACAGCAACGCTTCTTTTACCTAAGCTAAAGATCCCTGCAGCGCCCAAAATACTGTGGGGTTTGCTCATCAAGTAGGTTACTGCCAGTACAATTGTGATGTGAGAGTGGGGATAGGGACGTGCTGAATCTGGGACACATAAGGGTAACAGCTTGAAAGTGCTGCTTGACCCAGTCCATGGAGCCCAGGGGCATATAAGGAGAGGCAGCTTGAAAGTGCTGCTTCCTCCAGCCCAGTGAGTCCAGAGACATATAAGGGGTCAGCTTGACAGTGCTGATTGACCCGGTCCGCTCAGACTTGCTCTGTTAATGTATGTGTGGGTGTATGGGTGTTCATCCGGTTCTGGGGCTGGAGTAACCCAGCCCTAGAGAACCTAGATCCTGAAGGATAGCTCCATTGGGAGGGGACTTGCAGAAGGGAGAAGTAGAGCTCCATATGAAAACACAAGTGACACGAGCAGTACATTGATAGGATTACAGAATCCCCTTCCCCAGAAGAGTAACCTGAATAAATGAGCATACCCCAAAGTAATGGGCAAATCTGGTAACACTGCCCACAGAGAACTTTCTTCCTAGTCCCCACTAGATAGGGTTTGTCTTATACCTGAAGCATGAGTTTATAGCTTTATTTAAAAAATAGTATTATAACTCTGGGTATTCATGTTACCCCTATATATGTTTAATGCTGTTTTAATCCTGCTAAGGTCTTGGCTTTCATGTTGCCTTGTGCAAATGAGTTCCCAGGTTAAATGTGTGTCGTGAAAAGTATTTTCTTTTATCAGTTTTGATTTTGCCATTTTTCATATTCATTACATGTCCTTAAAAGTTCCCATACCATTGATTATACCATTCAATAGTACATAGTTTTACTATGTTCCCTTTTATTCATCTCCTCTCTAATATAAAGTCCCATTACACACACACACATACACACACACACACACATATGCACACACATGCACAGAGTGTTTTGGCTTTTCTTCTTTCTTGCATTAATTCCATTAAATGGGGTCCACTCTACAAGTCCTCTACATGAAAGTGCTCTGTTCAGTTCCATAGCCTCTAAAGACCACACACTAACATGTCTTCTTTTATGACATCCTACTATTTCTTTTGGAGTTGGCCTCTACCTTTCCTTCAACTTTGATCTGTTGGACTCTTACCCACATAGTTGTCAAGACAGTGCTTTATGTGACCAACCAATATGAGCCTGCACTTCCTCATTTTTTCTTTTATGGTTGCTATTTTGAGCATGTCTCTAACATACACATTTCTCATATGGTCTTCCTTGCTTACACCACGCATCCATCACAACATTCACATTTCCACAGAACAGATCATTTGCTCATGTTTCTTCTTTGTTGCCCAACACTCAGCACCATGCATTAAAACAGGACAGACCACCATTTTATAGATTTTCCCTTTTAATCTTACTAGTATCTTCCTGTCACATACTGCACCACCTGTCTCTCTCCATTTGAGGCAGGCATTTATTATCCTACCTCTAATTTCATCCTCCATTTCCCCAGATTCTGGAATCCAGGTACTTGAAACTTTGCATTTTCAGTATTGTCTGCACACCTAGTTTCTGTGTTCATATTACTGAAATTGTATACCACATAATCAGTTTTTCCTCTGCTTATTTTGCACCCATGTCTCTCCAACACATCTCTCTATTTATATTATCTTATAGAATACCTTTCTCCTCACTACATAGAGTAATATCATCTGCAAGTAGCATGCACCAAGATGTCTCCTTCTATATGTAACTTGTGAGGGTATCCAGGATTAGGATAAACAAGGGCTCAGTGCTGATCCCTGATGCACTCCCATCTTTACCGATGGTTCATCTGTTTCACCACTAGAAGTTCCGACTACTGACGTTTCAACTACATATATGGCTTGAACAAGCCACACACAAAGTTTTGGCACCATTTTCTTGCTTGTATTTCACCAGATGATTTCTCTTGGAACTCAGTCATAGGCCTTTTCCAGATCAATTAACAAAGATTAAATAAATTAATATTTTCCTTTTTTCTCTAATTTTTTTCACCAGCTGTCTCCGTGCAAAAACAACATCTATTGTCAACCTTCCTAGCATGAGGTCATATTGATTTGTGTTAATATCTACTTCACTTCTTATCAATGACTCTCTCCCAAAGTTTCCTTGTATGACTCATCAGCGTTATATCTCTATAATTTGTGCAATTGCCAGTGTCACTTTTACCTTGTACATTGACACCACAATACTTTTCCTCCATGCATTTGGTATCTTTTCCCGTTTCACAACTGAACTGACCAGGGATGTCAGCAGATAAATGCCTTCTATTGAAAGCTTTTTCTATGCTTCAATAAGGATCCATCTGGACCTAAGAATTATTATTTTTCATTTCTTTTACAGCATTTACCACTTCATCTAGTGTTGATAGGCTCCACTAACCAAAGTTCATCATTTTGAAGTTACATTGCTCTTTTGGGTTTTCTCCATATAAAAGCTGTTCAAAATACCTTTTCCATCAATTCAAATTGTCTACTCCTTCCTCATGTAGTGCTGACCTCATCTTCTCCATAACCTGCTCTCTGAAGTCCTTCTCAGCCTTACCCTCTAGTTTTTGCCACCTTATTTTTGGTATTACCCTCTCTGATTTTCTCTGTACCTTTATTATAAGAAACATATCTAAGATGATTGGTCTTTGCCAGGGGTAGGCAACCTATGGCACGCGTGACAAAGGCGGCACGTAAGCTGATTTTCAGTGGCACTCACACTGCCCAGGTCCTGGCCACCAGTCCGGGGGGCTCTGCATTTTAATTTAATTTTAAATTAAGCTTCTTAAACATTTTAAAAACTTTATTTACTTTACATACAACAATAGTTTAGTTATATATTATAGACTTAGAAAAAGAGACCTTCTAAAAATGTTAAAATGTATTACTGGCACGCAAAACCTTAAATTAGAGTGAATAAATGAAAACTCCGCACACCACTTCTGAAAGGTTGCCGACCCCTGGTCTATGCTGATTAGTAAGATTCTTTCCCACACTCAGCTTGCAGGCTTTTATATCTTATTTTCTGCCAGAAAAAAAGTAAGTAGTCAATCTGGTTTCTAGTCCTTCCACTCGTGTATGTAATAAGATGTTCATTTCTTTTTGTAAAGAATGTGTTGGACACTACTAGGTAATGAGCTTGTGCCAGCTCCAATATGCTTTCTCCTTCTTCATTTAAAGTTCCATAGCCTTGGTCACCATGTGCTCTACTATAAGTTCATGGACTTAAGCACCAATAAGTATTTCCTCATTTCCCTGGAATTTGCTGAAGAGCAGTGTCTAACATTTTCCAGAAACATTTCTTCTCATCTTCACCACAGCCAGACTAGGGTGCATATGTACTAACTGTTTAGCAAGCCACATTCACAAGCCAGCTTAACCATTATTAACCTGATGCAGATTCTAATTACTGACACCACTCTTTCCTTTATTATCAAGAGCTATGTCTACTCTGTTTCTTGAGGCCCAACAATAAAGTATTTGGTATTCTTCCCCAATCTCTTTGGCCTTCTTTCCTTTCCATTTTGTTTCCTGGATACATGCTATCTGTACCTTCCCCCTCTTCAGTGTCTATGCCAGTTCCGTGCTATAGCCAGTTAATGTGCCGACACTCAACTTACCAGTCTGACCTTAGTTTTTTGAGTTAGCTTCTTTACCTGCACAAGTTCAAAGTCGTACCAAAACCCTCACATACTTTCCACAACAGTAGGGCAGGGACATTGTGCACCGTTTCTAGAATACCCACTCAATTTCTTGATTCATTTAATGACTCAAGGTCAGTTTATGGCAAAGTTTTTATGTTTTGGCTGATCTAGCAAATCTTGTGGTTTTGCCATGTGACATATGCTTTACTACTGGTGGTTTGTACTGTTCCCATCTCTACTGAATAGCTGAGCTCTCCTGTGAGAAGACTTTAAAATTCTACTGCAATAAGAGGAAGCACTGAAGTAGTAGAACATCCTGACATGTGAGAATGAAGAAGGGAATACACTTATACTGTATTCCAACAGACAGATTCAAGGACTTGGAACCTTAATTGCAACATGTAGATTATATGTACTTTATGATACAGACAAAGGGGAAATTGAGGAGTGAATATCCAGATGCAGGATCAGGGTAAGCCAACCCTACTACACAGTTCCTTTTGGGATATTGATAGTAGAGCAGATCTGAGGCAGCTTTGCTTTACACCAGTGACTGGCCCAGTGCAGAGCCATTTACATGATCAGAAGGGCAGAAATCTGACTTAAAGACACCTTTGGCCCCTCTATCCAAAGCTATGCACAGCCCACGTCAGCTGTAGTCCAGGGACTGGCCAAAAACCTGCACACGCCATACTGAACATTTCTGCTCTTTCCCACTGCAAAAGTATAGATGACACAAAACATTGGTACCACCTCTGCATTCAGGCACTGTTTAGCTGTACTTGACATCATTTGTCTTTTGAGGAAAATGTAGCTAAAAAAAGCCACTGAACCCTCTGATTTCATGTGCATTGCTTATTTCAAGAATTAGCACCCATGGAAAGCTTAGGTGTCATCTCTTCTTTGGTCTGGGTCTCAAGTCATCTACAAAAAGGACCCACGAATTCTTGTTTTCATCTAGCTGACTCTTTGGGGCTGTAATGCAAATTCAGAAATCAATCACAGCTTGCTACAGGCACCAAAAGGAATCATATCCTAGTAAGGGTTCTTCACTGAATTTATCTGCATTTACATCTGTCAGTGTAGAAAGAGGCAACAAATAATAAAATGGATGCAACCCTCTCTGTAAGTCAGCAGCCACCTGCTACCTCTGGGTTATTAGAAGCGTCCTCAGCATGACAGCACAAATCCGTGCTGGCAGTCCAATCACAGCTTTTAAAAAAGCCTACCTCATCCCAGCTCTTTGACTCAATAAGGATAGTGACAACTACATGAAAATTTCATTTTTTCTGACATTAGTTGTGAATTATTGTATCACACTATTTTTACTCTGGCCCTTTTGTTGTCTCTTCAATGACAGTACTGTTGATGGCTATAAACTGCAGTATATCCAGCTGTTCTTTTGAGAAATGGATATGCATTTTTTAAAATTAAATGAAGAGCTTGATACGTGATTCAGAGGTAGAGAAGGGGGAAATGTAAGTTACAGGGAACTGTAAAAGTCAAAGCACTCATTACAGGCATCATAATTACTGACAATGTTCTCACCATTCCCACATGCTGTTCATTGATTTCACTCCCATTTGTATAATCTGAGTCAAACTCTGTGCCAACTTGTATCTCGCGCAACTCCATTGAAATCAACCCTAAGAGTTTAGAACCTGCAAAGGAGAATGCTTTTGTACTAATGTTGATATGATTATGTGAAGGGTTGGAGCAGAGGCTAATGCTAGATGTCTTTAGGGGTTCAGGAGGAGAGCAGAGAGAGATGAGGTACATGAAATAGTCTGGAGAAATACACTGGCGCATATTTAAAACCAGAAGTGAAATCTTAGTCTCACTGAAGTCAATGGGAGATTTGCTACTGATTTCCATGGAGCCAGAATTTCATCCTAGGAGGGCAAATTTGCATGGGTGGATGAGGATAATGTACTTCTGCAATATTGTACTTCTACGACTACGACAATGTGCTGCTTCCTGTGTGTGAGAAGACAGACATCATCCTGCACATACAGGGGCCTACAGAGTTGGTAGAGACAACAAAGAATAAGGAAAGGAAATTAAGGGATAAATGAGAATTTTTATAAACTGAGCCAAATTATGCACTGATTTTCCTCCCATGTAACCTCATCCATGCCTTCAATAGGGCTGCATGGAATAGTAAGGTCTAGTCTAAACTAGGGCTGTCAAGCTATTAAAAAAATTAACCACAATTAATCATGCAATTATAAAAATTAATCACAATCGTGCAATTAATCGCACTGTTAAACAACAATAGAATACTATTTATTTAAATATTTTTGAATGTTTTCTACATTTTCAAATATATTGATTTCAATTACAACACAGAATACAAAGTGTACAGTGCTCATTTTATATTTATTTTCATTACAAATATTTGCACTGTAAAAAACATATGAAATAATATTTTTCAATTCACCTAGTACAAGTACTGTAGTGCAATCTCTTTATCACAAAAGTTGAACTTACAAATGTAGAAAATAACTGCATTCAAAAATAAAACAATGGAAAATGATGGCCGAAGCATGAAGGGGCATACGAATGTTTAGGGACATACACATGTAAATACCTTGTAATGCTGGCTACAAAAGTGCCATGTGATGCCTGTTCTCACTTTCAGGTGACATTGTAAATAAGAAGTGGGCAGCATTATCTCGTGTAAATGTAAACAAGCTTGTTTGTTTTAGCGATTGGCAGAATAAGAAGTAGGACCGAGTGGCCTTGTAGGCCCTAAAGTTTTACATTGTTTTGTTTTGGAGTGCAGTTCTGTAACAAAAATCTATATTTGTCAATTGCACTTTCACAATAAAGAGATCGCATAACAGTACTTGTGTGAGGTGAATTGAAAAATACTATTTCTTTTGTTTATCATTTTACGGTGCAAATATTTGTAATAAAAAATAACAAAGTGACCACTGTACACTTTGTATTCTGTGTTGTAATTCAAATCAATATTTGAAAATGAAGAAAAACATCCAAAATATTTAATAAATGTTAATGGGTATTCTATTGTTTAACAGTGTGATTAAAACTGTGATTAATCACGATTAATTTTTTTAATCACAATTAATTTTTTTGAGTTAATCATGTGAGTTAACTGTGATTAATTGACAGCCCTAGTCTAAATATAAGCTTTCACGGTTAGAACAGTTCAAAACAATTTTAGTTAAACTTCTATAGCTTTGTATATGAGAACTCTTATACGGGTTTAAACCTGTGTTAACCTGGTGTAGGTTGCACCAGCTGTTCACATGGGAGTTTGTACTAGTTTAATTTAATTGGACTTTAAATCAATTGAAGGTAAACTGATAGGGCTTGTCTACACAGAGAAGCTTCAAGTAATCCCACGGCCTTGTTTCTTCTGTCTGTCCCTTTTTACAATTTCCCCTGATTGTGACAAGAGCCTTTTCCTTTGCAACGTCTTCCCTTTAAAACAGCCTTATGTATTTTTCAGACTTTCCATCCATTTTTCAAATCTTAACTCTTCACATCTCTCCCCCTATGACATCTTTCTGTGTTAAATCTGTAGTTGTATTATCTAACTCTGAGAAGTGTTTTGGGATACACAAATCATGTGACAAATGCTATACCATACATAGTTGTATTTGATTGTATAAGCCCTCAACCCTATTGCACATTTACACCTAGCTTTTATTACAACACATGAACAGAAGTCCCCTAGTTTAGAAGACTTGTGAACAAAACTTTTGTGCTTAGGGACCCAATCCTGTGTTCCTTGTGCACCCAAAAACTCCCACTGACCTCATAAGTATAGCACAGTACAGTAACTGCACAGTGCAACAGCTGCTGTACTAAAACACAAGTAATAGTCGTCAGCTAAAAATCTTTGCAATTTTCCTTTGAGATAAATTTCCGTTTTCTTTCTGCCTGTTATTCACAACTTGAAACTGCAGAGAGGTCAAAGGGAGTCAAAACAAAATTCAATTACCTCTGAAAACCGCAATACTTCCCTACCACTGGATATTGTGGGTATTGTGTTAGCTGATCCAATAATTTATACATAAAGGTTAAATGCTATCAAACAATTAGAGTTTTGTTTTGGTTAGCAGGGTATCAGCAAATGGTGTGTTACCTTTAAACAACATTTTCTTTAGGAAATCAAGAAATAGACATGTAACAAGTGTTTACCAGCTCTCCTTTTAATGCTGCCTGTATGCCTTTTAAATCTAGGGTTCCCCTAGTTTTAGTTTCCAATCCTTCATGATATACTGACATCTGTACCCTGTGTCACACTCCTCATCAACATGTCATATTGCATCATGTCACTTTTCGTAGCACAATATGACAGATGCGGCTCTTACGTGATGCATCATCATGTCCCTTGGCATGAGGAAATGTGAAAATAAAAACATTTCTGTTTTGTTTACTGTAATCTACTGTCAAGAAAAGAAACATTTATTTTCTTTTGGAATATTTTATGGGATAGGAGAAGGGAAAGAGAGGTTTCTAACCCATCATTTAAAATATATTATGGTCCAGAATGATGCTCATTTCATTTATTTACTCATTGATTTAAAACAACAGGGAAAAAAGAGTATATGCAATCTCTAGGCACCCTGACAATCATTAAATTTATGACATGAATTAATAACTGGGGGAACTACGGAGCCAATGAAAACTGGTTGGTAGTCTGGTAAATCTCTGCTTTGTATATACAAAATAAATTAATTTAAATATTCAAGACATTGGTATTAATCAATATTATAGATTCATTTATTTCTTCTTCTCCAGATTAAATTTATATAGAAGGCACTTTAACACTCTAGGATACTGACTTTTAGCTGTAAATGCAATATGTTTGGGCCTGGCAGAATTCAATTTAAAAATATATATATTTTCCACAGATAATATCGGTTTAAGCATAAGATTTTTATCTATTCAAAATTTATTTTAATATCTATTTTTTTATTTTTATTGATTTAAATTTTCACACTTGCAGGAAATTATGGGGGGAATCAGACAATGGAGAGTGTCAGACAATAATTATTTAATGATAGTAGACATTGAGTTTTAAAAAGTTAAAGCTTTATACCATTAAAACACAAATTGTGTTCACCACATGTCAAAATATCCGAAGCAAGTATCCTTAAATTTAACTCTCATAAGTTCTCAAGCAGAATTTCATCCAAGAAGGGCAAATTTGCATGGGAGGATGAGGATAATGTACTTCTGCAATAATGATAAATTTGGGATTTTCAAAACTGAAGTCTTCTCTATCCATAGAACCGGTAAAGAAAAGTACAAATGTCCCCATACTGCTCTGCAAACATACTCGAACCTGTACGTGAAGAGGCCAGTCTCCATGCACTAGTCTCCACTGAGATTCCTAGTAATGGTGCCTATCTGTGATGATAGGTTGGGGTAGGGGACATGTTATCTGGCCACTAGGACTTGGACAGAGCCATCAAATAACCTGATTAGAGCTGGACAAATGTTTTGGATGACACTTATTGTTTACAACTATGCCGATTCAGTTTGACCAAAACTTTTCAAGATTTTGTGTGGAATTTGCCAAAATGTTTTGGTTAAAAAAAATAAAACCGGGTGCTTTGATTTTTCAATTCAAAAGGACTTTTTATTCAGAATTTAACTTCAATTTGATTGTTGAGCCGTCAAAAAACCTGAAAACTGAAACAAAACATTTAGTTTTGAGTCAAACTAGCTTTGTTCAAGCAGAAATGAAATTTTTGTACTTTTTGGTTAGTTGAAAAAGTCAAAAGAAAATTTGTTTCTGG
Source organism: Terrapene triunguis (assembly GCF_002925995.2). Classification (NCBI taxonomy): domain Eukaryota; kingdom Metazoa; phylum Chordata; order Testudines; family Emydidae; genus Terrapene; species Terrapene triunguis. The sequence continues at coordinate 16,603,373 of NW_020664393.1, forward strand.
TTGACCTGAAACAATTTTTTTCCTATTTGTTGTTGTTGTTGTTGTTGTTTTGCCAGCAAACCAAAATAATGAGTTATTCTCAGAACTCTAAACTTGATCTGGATTCAAGCTGGAAGCCTAAAGGTAAAAGGCTTGATACCTCAATCCCCTAACTGAGACTGGAAAAATAGCACACACAAAAACACAGTTTAAGAAAGTTAAGTCTTACTGAAGGAGCAGAAAAAAAATACCAATGTGCAAATTTCCCATCTCCTTTAGTAATCTTGGGGAAGACAAATTTGGTCTTTCTTTAACAAGTGAGGGAAAGCATCAACATTCTTTTTATATGTATGCACATCAGGAAGGTGCCAGAGTATCCTGCTGTTAGTAAGTGATCATGCTGTCAAATTTAAGTCATAGCTTTCAGTTCAATGGGAGATAAGGACTGGGTTATTTCTGAAATGCAGAAAAAATAGACAAATCTTTTTCAGGACAGAATGGTACATTCTTTTTGCCTGATATTGCCCAGGCTATTCAAGTTATTTTCTAAATTGGGAGTTGATATGCGGTAGCTATTCTATTCTCTGCTAAGCTTCATATTGTTCCAAATAGACAGGAAAAAGAAGATTTGAATGTCAGAAATTTTTATTTTTAATGGCCCATACTTGAGAAATGAGAAGAAGAAGAAGAAGAGATTGGGAAGCTTAGCTGATGTGGATGAGGACTTAATTAGGAACTCAATTCTATAAGACTAATATTGCTTTCTGTTCTTGTTCATTCTTTTTGTAATAGAAAAGAATGACATGCCGATTGTATATGATTATGGATAGTTATTTATGGAACTGGATTTTGCCTCTATATTTAATTGTGTTTTGCATATGAGCTTAGCATTCTATTGCAACTGTGGTGTTTAATTGAATCTATTTTTATTTTTTCCTTTTGCGTTAGGCCTCAGATTGATAGCTGTTTTGTTCCCTTTTCTGTGCCACCTCCTTATGCTATTTATAAGTCTAGTATCTGATGCCTAAATATGACTTATTTAAGGTCTTTGTGGGGTGGGGGAAAATGTCCTGATGGTCATTGTTGCATGCTACATTTCTTCTTTACTTTGTTGGGGGGAAGAGTTATTCTTTTTTTGCTTTTCTCTTGCTAATAAATCACTATGAATAGTTCATTCTCTAAGTAAAACTATAACTAGTAACATAAATGAAGCATGAGATGTCAGTCAAGTTTTTCTACATTGCACTGAGATTCCAAGACAATTTGATTATGTGCTTTAATACTGTATTTATTTACTTTGATTTATACAATCTACAAGAAAAGAGCATCCATCCTAAGCCCTGAACATTCTTAATAATCTCTAAGATCTACATTTAAACAGACTCCAATCAAAATAAAAATTAAACATTAACCCCTCTAAAAAGATGTATGCTCTTGTATGTGCCTTCAGAAGCCTTTGGAGATTTGAAATATGTATGTGTCTTTAAAAGAGAGACAAGGTAGGTAAGTCTATATCTTTTATTGAACCAACTTCTATTTGTGGAAGGGACAAACTTTCAAGCTTCCTCAGGTTAGAGGAAATCTTAAAAAGTTCTTTACATCAGAATCACTGTGCTGCCAATGAAGTTATTCTAAAAGTTTGGATATCTTAGGGTATATCTATACTACCAGCTGGATCGGCGGGCAGCGATCGATCCAGCGGGAGTCAATTTATCCCATCTAGTCTAGATGCGATAAATGGACCCTCCGAGCGCTCTCCCATCGACTCCTCTACTCCACTGCCGCGAGAGGCGCAGGCGGAGTCGACGGGGGAGTGGCAGCAGTCGACAGAGTAGGTCTAAGTACGTCGACTTCAGCTACGTTATTCACGTAGCTGAAGTTGCGTAACTTAGATCGATCCCCCCCACCTCCCATGTAGACCAGGCCTTAACTGGTATCCTCCCTTCCTCTACAGTGTAAGTAAGTGTAAACTGAGAGAAGTACATCAATTAGTGGGTTGTGGAGCACAAGCTGAGGCAGGCAACCCAGAGAAAGAGGTCAGACAAAGACTGCCAAAGGAATCTGAGGAGCATGAAAGTTCCACAGAGCCAGGGGCTTTTTCATAGAAGGAAAGAGGAAACATGTCATGCTTCTGGAAGTCTCCTGAGCTTTTGAGAGAAGGTTTCATAGAACACTGAATGAAAGTCAGTATCCCTAACTTTCTGGTCAAAAACACTTCACTGTGCCAGTATATTTATATTTGTCTATGATTTGTATTATTTGCTTTAAATTCAAAATGCTTGATGCTATAGAGTGCTGCTCCAATGTAGGAATATCCATTTTCATAGTTTGTATGTGAGGAAATGTACATTAAAATTTAGATATAATTACTGAAGCAGCACTCTCTTCTTTAGACATTTTTTAATGGTGTGAGATCTTCCATGTCCCTTTGTTTTCTGTTGGTTCTTCCTGTTTTCCTCTATAGCAATTACCCATGAAGTTAGTGAGTATGTAGTCCTCCCCACTAGGAATGTTATCCAGTTTTCCACATGGTGGAAATAGTTCTCTGAATGCGTATGAACTACCTTCCTAAAGTGCTCCCTTTGTATTATCTGCCCACAATCCCTCACCCGGAAAAAAAACCTGAAACATTTTTGACATTCACCAGATTTTCAAAATATATCTCAGTGGTCACATGCAGAAGGAAAGATAGATGTCTTCTCTGAAGATTACAAAGGGTATATGAGCTTTTTGCTGTGTATTTGTACAAACAGATTTATGTCTAAGAGTACTACAGGGAATTAGAAAGCCAGTATGCTATCAAACTGAAGGCCCATTTCACCAGAGCTCTGGCTGCTCCTTGGGCAGAAAGGACGAGGCTTTGGTGGATGAATTGTGCATGGCAGCTACTTGGTGATCTTTATCTGAATCTTGCTGCAAGCAGTGATACCATGTTTGGGTAGACTGTGATTAGGTTATTACCCCATGTGGAGAGAGTGGATGAGATGCAGTTTTCAAGCTCCAATCATCTTCCCACTAAAGTTGCTCACCAATCTCCTCTTTTGTAATCATATATCTGTGAACTGCTCCAACCATTATTTCCCTTTGGAAGCTATGGTACAGGCCCCTACAGTCTGTGGTGGTGCTAGCCAAGTCGCACAAAGGAATATTTTTCTTATCTGCATATTTGTTTTCTGTGATTTGGTCAAAGCAGTACAGACACTTACCCACCAAGTGGTTTTTTCAATGGATAGGTTACAGGGGTATTGTGACAGTATAAAGAAATGATGTGAAGCATAGCCAATTCTTTCAGCTCTGGAAGGACTCAACCTGAGAGAAGATAAAGGCTGGATAAGAGAAAGTTCTCATGATGTGACTAGCTTCATTGACTGTACTGGGGGAGGAGGGAAAACCACACAGTGTATGCTGGTTTGACCAAGTCATCAAAGACAAATTAACAGGTAAAATAAAAAGGTTGTCTTTTGTTGTACAATATCTGTGACACTCATGACAAAATTCTCTAAAATTGTCTACATACATTAATAATCTCTGTTTCCCTAATTATGGCTAATAAAACATGTGTTCTAATGTTATTGGTGGTAATGATGACCAAGTACTATATATATTTTAAAAACCAATACAAAATAATATGCCTTATGATGAGGGACATTTTGATCATTATCCTATAATCACCAGGAAATAAGTCAATAAACTATTTCATGGAATAGCCCTTTATAATGTGTTGTGATGTGCCAACCAACAAATAGATTCTGATTTTTATTCATGGGATTCTGTCACCAATAAATGGTTGGTAAAGAATGTGTCTGAATCAATCGTGTTTTAGACACAGACACACAGAGAACAGAGAGGAAGAGTCACTAGTTATCCTTGTAAAATTGAACTTTCCATCAAACAATAGAAGTGATTTTCTCTTTAGGGCTCAAACTATCCCAGCATTTGGTGCAAATCTCCTCATGATCCAGGCATGTAAAGGAAAATGTTTTTAGGGATTAGAAAACAGTAGACTTCTGTCAATCATCTCGCTTTGAAAACAAACAGCACACAGGAAAAATTGGGTTAGGGTACCCTTTTCATTAACAATTCTGTTAATTATTATTGGTAATTGAAACCTAATCAGAACATGTGTAAAACAGAGCTTCTCTTGAGGCTATTAAGCAAGAAAGTGAAGTGTTCTAATAACATCAGTTTTCTCAAAAAGAAATCAATCTAGACTCTCATTGTTTGGTTTAGGGTTTTTTTTAATTATGTGCTTTTTGAAAATAAAATATTTTCAAAATGGGATTGCTCACAAATTCACTTATCTTAGAATATGCTAGTCCTAATGATCTTCATGATATTTGATTGGTCACCTCTGTCATATAGAATTTTTTCTGGCACATGACTGGGTAACTCCCAAAGAATAGCTACATGAACACCTGTGATGCAAATACACGTGATTGTGACACACATTTAGATTTGTGGGAACACTTTACAAGGAAATCCGCAACTTCAGTAGTTTGGGGTTTGAACGTGGAAATTAAACCTTTTACCTTTCATCACAACTCAGAGCAACATTTTTTGCTGGCTGTGCTTTGGTATGAAGTTTTGAATTTTTGTGTGTGGTTTCATAATGATAATTTTCATAACTGGTTATGTGACAGGTCTTCTGCATTAAATGAAACCTTGCAAGCATTAACCCTACCTCTTCAGACCGCTTTAGAAAACCTGCTGGTTTCATCTGGGGGTTTAACTTTTGCCACATTCAGTTTGAACATATTAAAAAAAAAAAAACTTAGAAGAGTCAGAAGCTAAAGAGTTCACATGAATTTAAATGTTTGCTGAAATTAAAACTGGATGTATTTTAAAAAAATTGTTGACCTTTAGGTGATATTTTTTCATGAAACTTTTGATTACTTTCCTGCTAGCTCCAGTTAGGATCCACATGAACCAAACCAGCATGTGTCACACAGCTCTACCATTCATAATTCATACTACTGTATCTCCTTCTGAATCTCAGATTTTTTTTCTCCCTAATCCACTTGGGGTTCTTTCTTTAAGGAACAAAAAATAATTTTTCTATAGGGTTTTTGTGGTGCTCCCTAGACATTGTGAAACACCCACATGAGGGGGTGTTCAGGGGCAGCAGACAGTGGACAAAGTCCAGACAGCATGACTCTATTGGAACCATTCTTCTGTAATGTTGGAAGAGGGAAGTAGTGTCCTTCAGCAGATCTTGGGTCACCCATGGATTCATAGGGCCAAACCACTTCTTGTGGGTGCCTAGTATTGAAGTATCTGGGGAAAAAACCTTCTTCCTCACTCCCATGGGTTTCTACAGGAAGAAGTAATCTGGTCCAATGAGAACTGAAGCAGCTACATTCTGTGTTAGTTTAGGATAATGGTGTGACAATGGAATACAGTCTCTAGGAAATTCATAGATAATGAATTGTAATAATGGATGGGCAACCCAATTAATGTCAGCCAAAATAACAGGATAAAAAAAATCAAACTGAATTTGGTCCTTTTATACAGTTCAAAAATAAGTTGTGTGTTTTACATTTTATTCACCTTTTTATCTACTGGTTTTGGACAGGCCAAGAACAGGAAATACTGAGGATTTCATGAGGCAATTTGAACATGAGATATTTTCAGAATAACTTCTATGCCACATAATTTTGGATCATCCAAAAGTTTTGATGATCATCTGATCTGAGCCTATGAACCTTTGAAAGTTCTTACTAAACTAGCATTTCTAAGACAAGATAAGGAACAATCAAAACTTCCCAGTCTTTCTTGTCAAGAATTAGTCTTAACCTCGTACTGTTCCATAATGAGAAGATGGTGTAATGAGTTCCTCTGTTGTTTCCCAGGAGTGTTTGGCACAGCTAAGGAAGGAAGGTAAAAATGGCCCTTTGCACTCTCCTGGTCCTGGGGATGCTCAGTGAAGAGCTATACCCTCTTCAGGGTTCCCTGATATCTGCCAGATGTTGAGAGCCACAAAGGGTCATTGTGGCACTCAGGGATCACCAGGTCAAAGGGGTGTCCCAGCCATGCCACCATACATACACTGGTAGCCACGAAGGGGTAGAAGAGTTAGGAACCACAAAGGTGTATATCTAAATGGATGGATGGATGGATGATAGATAGATCCCTCAAAGATCTCCCTATGCAGACAAGATCTTCTGTGTGCCAGATGCATGGATTAAGCAGCATTTTAGGCATTTGGAGCAGTTCAAAGTGGCCAAATCACAGCGCAGAACCAGAGCTGATGTCTTTGGTATTACATTGAGAATGACTGTCAAAATGTAAGTCTGATTTCAGAGCACCAGCAAGTCATTTAATGGTTAAACATTATAAGCTACCAAAACAGACTGCTTACCTTTTTGACTAATGTAAGGTAGACAGGCAATTTGTTCTAGCAGTCTAAGAAAAGCTAAGATAATTATTTTGGGGGAATTGAAAACATCCCTTTTTATTATCATACAAATATAATAAGAGAAAAATCCACATACAGGGAATATCGGTGTTGTTTTTCAATTAGCTCAATCAATCAGAATAAACATGGTTAATCAAACTAGTTTTACAGCTCTGATCATCATCTATCAAACCACATTGAGGAATATTTCTGCCTTTATGACATGGCTAAGTAAACTCTGCATAAAATAGTGCAGTTTTTCCTGTCTCTGTCCTAGTTAAAAATCAAAAGCATTCTATGGGGTAATCTAAAACTGAAGTTATGTCAATCTCATAAGTGTAGTTCATTATCAGGCTGTAAAGAGCTTTTGTGTCTTCTGCTTTATTTTTAAAAAATGAAAAATGATTAACAATAAACAGCAAAAGGGAGGAAAATAAGAGTTATTAATATATTTTCTGGATAACAAATATCTCAAATATCATTCAGAATACACTCCACTTGGTTGCCCTTCAGGAAATACAACAATAATTGGTCTTGATTGCATCACTAAAAAATGTGACTTCACCCAAAGCATTATCGATATAGAACATCTTTAGATATTTTATTCATTATTCATGTCATTAAAAGTCTCACTAGTTTGTTTTTAAACCTTTAGATAATTAAATATTCCATTAATAGTTTCCTATTTAATAAAACACTGAAACAAAGTTCCTTTCCAGTTGGTTTCCATGATTGTTTTCAATTTGTGTTAACCTGTGTATTCAGAAGTTTGTGATGCTTAGGACAAACTAAAGCAGAGAAAAAACTTTGCAGGCCCACCTCTGCCCTCATTTACACAGCTGAAACTCCCATTGATTTCAGGGGGAATTGCATCATCAGATTTCCCACCACCTTTCACCTGTGAATGTGTATTTTTAAAGTGCACAAATTATACAACTGAACTGTATGTTCAGGTAAGAATGATTATCTCTCTGTTATAAATGGTAATATTAAAGTTTCTCCTGCTAGTATCTGGAAGCTGAAAAGCTTATCTATTGCTATTTTTAATGGGGCCCAGGTTGAGATTGTTTTTTGTTAGATAAAATTCAGTAATATATACTTTCCCACCTTCTCCTTTTAAAAGAAAGGGATCATATTGTTACTTAACAGTCCCAATACTTTTCTTACCGGCCTAAGATAGGACTCATACTGACAACTAGAAGAGTTTCTTCTTTAGGTCAAGAAATTAAGCAACTTTATTTTGTAACTGAGGATCTTCAGTTCAAGTCCCAGCAAGGACATGTTCCTCAAATTAGTGGAACAACCCTGCTTGTGCTGCATATGATGCAGCTAAATGCACATTAGCTGGAATGGTATGCATGCCATGTATGTATTGCTCTGGAACATCTTTGTATGTGTGGATTTGAGGGCAAGCACTTTATTGGAAGTAACGGAAGTATTTAATGGTCTTTCCCTCATCTGGAGGCCTAGAAATGGTTCATGAGAATTGTTGCTACTACAACTAACAGCTAATGAAGATTCTATTTTAGTTCAATTGGTAGAATCACTGCTTTTAGATCAAAGGCTCTTAAGTTCAACTTCCAATGGAGACAGATTCCTCTCACAGCATGGCACTCATGATAACATATTCATGAGCATTTAAAAAAGACAAAGCACCTTTGACAACTAAAGAGATTGTTTCTAAGTGTTTGTCGCCAGACAATTCATGTCAATCACAAATCCTTGGGAAAATATCTTTCGTTACCAGTGATGCTCAATACCCTTACAAATACAGGTACATGAAACATAACAGAGATGCCATCCATGCAGCTGGGAATTGTAAGCAAAGCAAACACAGATTGGTGATTCTGAAATATGGGAAAGATCAAATGTGAGAAGGGCTAAACATTGAACAATATAGTAAAACTATTTGTTAAATATCACCCATTGAAACAGGAATACTTTTAATAATTATGATGGGAGTTTTAGGAGTTTAGAGCCACATTGGAATCAATACAAACTACAATATAATCTATTGCTTTCTCATATAATGCATCTATGATACATTGGCAAGGTGTGCATTAATTCCCGCATCTAGCAGCTGGTCCACTAGAGGAAAATAGCCTACTACTGCTGATGGAGTTATTACTTTAACACAAAGTCTAGATGTCTGAGCTGCCATGCTGAAGATGCAGGATTCAAACCCTACTAATGACTCATGCAATAGGTATGGGGGAAAGTGGCCACTGCACATGTACTCATGGTTATGAAGTTGTGTATGCAACTGAAGAAGACTATAGAAGTTAAATTCTGCTCTCAGAATGTATATGTATAACTGTAGCTATATAATGTGTATGTCCATGTCTAACTATAAGCATTTATATGTGTAATTATATAAAACTAGAAGAGCCACAAGAATGATTAGAGGATTAGAAAACATGCTATGATAAAAGAAGGGGGTGGGAGTAGCTCCCTTTTATGGACACCCAGCCAGCCAGTAGCTATACAATCCCTCTTAGTAGCTGTTCTCTAATTGCTCTACCTGTAAAGGGTTAAAAAGTCTCACTGCTATGCATAGGTAAAAGGAAGTAAGTTATAAACTGGGGATGCATCACTTGGAAGTAACAGAGGAGGAGAAGGACCTCGGAGTATTGGTTGATCACAGGATAACTATGAGCTGCCAATGTGATATGGCTGTGAAAAAAGCTAATGCGGTCTTGGGATGCATCAGGCGAGGTATTTCCAGTAGAGATAAGGAGGTGTTAATACCGTTATATACAAGGCACTGGTGAGACCTCATCTGGAATATTGTGTGCAGTTCTGGTCTCCCATGTTTAAGAAGGATGAATTCAAACTGGAACAGATACAGAGAAGGGCTACTAGGATGATCCAAGGAATGGAAAACCTGTCTTATGAAAGGAGACTCAAAGAGCTTGGCTTGTTTAGCCTAACCAAAAGAAGGCTGAGGGGAGATATGATTGCTCTCCATAAATATATCAGAGGGATAAATACCAGGGAGGGAGAAGAATTATTTAAGCTCAGTACCAATGTGGACACAAGAACAAATTGATATAAACTGGCCATCAGGAAGTTTAGACTTGAAATTAGATGAAGGTTTCTAAACATCAGAGGAGTGAAGTTCTGGAATAGCCTTCCAAGGGGAGCAGTGGAGGCAAAAGACACATCTGGCTTCAAGACTAAGCTTGATAAGTTTATGGAAGGGATGCTATGATGGGATAGCCTAATTTTGGCAATTAATTGATCTTGACTATTAGCGGTAAATATGCCCAATGGCCTGTGATGGGACACTAGATAGGGTGGGATCTGAGTTACTACAGAGAATTCTTTCCTGGATGTCTGGCTGGTCAGTCTTGCTCACATGCTCAGGGTTTAGCTGATCGCCATATTTGGGATCGGGAAGGAATTTTCCTCCAGGGCAGATTGGCAGAGGCCCTGGGGGGGGGTTCGCCTTCCTCTGCAGCATGGGGCACGGGTCACTTGCTGGAGGATTCTCTGCACCTTGAAGTCTTTAAACCATAAGTTGAGGACTTCAATAGCTCAGACATAGGTCAGGGGTTTGTTACAGGAGTGGGTGGGTGAGATTCTGTGGCCTACATTGTGCAGGAGGTCAGACTAGAAGATCATAATGGTCCCTTCTGACCTTAAAGTCTATGAGTCTATAAAGGAGCCAATAGGAAGACTAGAACTGGCCAGGTCTGAAAAAATCACCAGTATCATACCTAGAAGCTACTCATTTAAAACCCCAGATATGTAAATAAATCAGAAAATGTCTAGGTCAGGAAGACACGATTAGGTTTATCCCTTTTATTTCGTTAGGACTTGTGGCTTCCTCTGTGCTAACCCCAGGTGCTTTTGTTTTGCTTGTAACCTTTAAGCTGGACCTCAAGAAAACTATTCTTGATGCTTAATCCTTGTAGTTGCTCTTTTAAAATCTAGTTCCCAGATGTATTTTCTTTCTTTCTTTTATTATTAATAAAATTTACCTTTTTTAAGAACAGAATTGGATTTTTCTGTCTTAAGAGGTTTATGCACATGTTTTTTAATTAGCTGGTGGCAACAGCTGATTTTCTTTGTTTTTTTCTTTCTCAGTTCTTCCCCAGAGGGCTTGAGGCTACCCCACAGGAAGGAATTCCCAAGTGAGCCTTCCTGGGCTCTCAGAGGAGTTCTGCAGTTGGGTGGTGGCAACATCTACCAATCCAAGGTCAGAGAAAAGCTGTAACCTTGGGAGTTTAATACAAGCCTGCAGTGGACAGTATTAATTTTTAGAATCCTTGCGAGCCCCCACCTTCTGCACTTGAAGTGCCAGAGTGGGGAATTAGCCCTGACACATGCCTTATATTGAAAGGTTCTAGGTGCTCAATATATTTAGCTTACCTAAGGCCTGGTCTACACTAGGCGTTTATGTCGAATTTAGCACCGTTACATCGAATTAACCCTGCACCCGTCCACACCACGAAGCTATTTAGTTCGACATAGAGCTCTCTTAAATTCGACTTCTGTACTCCTCCCCAACGAGAGGAGTAGCGCTAAATTCAAAATGGCCATATCAAATTAGGCTAGGTGTGGATGGAAATCGACGCTAATAGCTCCGGGAGCTATCCCACAGTGCACCACTCTGTTGACGCTCTGGACAGCAGTCCGAGCTCGGATGCTCTGACCAGCCACACAGGAAAAGCCCCGGGAAAATTTGAATTCCTTTTCCTGTCTGGGCAGTTTGAATCGCATTTCCTGTTTGGACATCGTGGCAAGCTCAGCAGCACTGGCAACGATGCAGAGCTCTCCAGCAGAGGTGACCGTGCAATCCCAGAATAGAAAGAGGGCCCCAGCATGGACTGATCGGGAAGTCTTGGATCTCATCGCTGTCTGGGGCGATGAGTCCGTGCTTTCCGAGCTGCGCTCCAAAAGACGGAATGCAAAGATCTATGAGAAGATCTCTAAAGCCATGGCAGAGAGAGGATACAGCCGGGATGCAACGCAGTGCCGCGTGAAAATCAAGGAGCTGAGACAAGGCTACCAAAAAACCAAAGAGGCAAACGGACGCTCCGGATCCCAGCCCCACACATCCCGTTTCTACGAGGCACTGCATTCCATCCTAGGTGCGGCCGCCACCACTACCCCACCCGTGACCGTGGACTCTGAGGATGGGATATTGTCCGCGGCCGGTTCCTCGGACATGTTAGCGGACGGGGAAGATGAGGAAGGAGATGAGGAGGACGAGGCAGTCGACAGCGCTTGCACCGCTGATTTCCCCGACAGCCGGGAGCTCTTCATCACCCTTACCGAGATCCCCTACCAACCGTCCCCAGCCGTTACCCCGGACACAGAATAAGGGGAAGGATCAAGCAGTAAGTGTTTTAAACATCTAAACATTTATTTTTAACAGAACTGGAATATTTATAATATTAACAATGGGGTTTTCCTGATTTCTTTGCCCTAGGCGCTTAACTATTTAGTCCCAACTATTTAAAAAAAATCGAACAATGTCCGGTTTTTCATGATTCTGCTGCCCAAGACGCTCCACTCTTTAGTCCCTGCCAGTGCAGCTACACCAAAATCCGGTCTATATGACCGGGGATAGAGATGAAATCCTCATGGGAGATCTCAACGAAGCTCTCCTGGAGGTAATGTTCAAGCCTGTTCATCAGGTTCCTGGGGAGAGCGACCTTATTGGGTCCTCCGTGGTACGAAACGTTTCCGCGCCAGGAGACAATCAAGTACTCAGGGATCATTGCCCTGCAGAGCATGGCGGCATACGGCCCTGGTTTTTGCAGGCTTTCCCTAAGCATCCGTTCCTTTTCGCTGTCCGAGATCCTCATCAGGGTGATGTCGCTCATGATGCCCTGCTTTGAATTAGGTAGGGGAATGTTAGTATTGGGACTGCTTTACAGCCACGCGGTGGAGGCGGAAGAGGGGCAGCATACAGGGATCTTTCCCTGGGACAGCTGCGAGGGGGTGCGACGGGGCAGAGTTCATGCTTGCCTGATTGCTGGCAGCAGAGACTGGCATTGCTTTCAATGTGAAAGGAGGCCAGTGCTACTATTAAAGTTTTAAGCAGCCACAAGTCTACGGCTTACCATGTTTGCCCGCTACACAAATTCCGGTGTCCTGCCCCGCTTCTCAGATCGCCACTGCAAGACCACAGGCACTGAAGGCGAGGGCCGAAAATTCGACCTTGTCCTGAGTGCGCATGTGATAGGTGCAGTGCATGGTCTTGTTCACAGAGAAAGACTATGTTCTTTGTTCACAACTACATTTATCTTTCTGAGGAATTCACTCCCTTTTTCCCATTCCCACAGCCACATCTGCGACTGTCTCCCAACGCAGCCTGGCATCACAGTCCCAGAGGCTAGCGCAGATTAGGCGGAGGAAGAAGAAGACGCGGGAGGACATGTTCTCAGAACTAATGTGCTGCTCCCGAGCCCAGGCAGCCCAGCAGACACAGTGGAGGGAGAACTTGTCCCAAATGCACAGAGCAAACATGGAACGGGAGGAGAGGTGGCGGCAGGAAGACCAGCAGGCGACTCAAACGCTGCTTGGACTGATGAGGAAGCAAACGGACACGCTCCGGCGCCTTGTGGATGTTCTGCAGGACCGGAGGCAGGAGGAGAGAGCCCCGCTGCAGTGTATCTGTAACCACCCTCCCCCGCCACCAAGTCCCATACCCCCCTCACCCAAAGTCCAAAGAAGGAGGGGCGGCAGGGGCCGTGAAAAGTTTCACTCCACCCCTGCAGAGTGCTCTAGCACTAGAAGGCTCTCATTCCCCAAAATTTGAAAAGTCCTTTCCTACCCACCTCACACAAGCCCCCGTCCAAGTTTCACCCCCCCGTTTCATGTGTAGTTACTAATAAAATATACGTTTCTGTTAATTACTGTTTCCATCATTTTCTTTTGGAGGAGAGTCTGTGTGAAGGGGGGGAAGGTGGTTGGTAATTGGACAGGACAGTCACCTTTAGCAGGGTACAGAGGCGGGGGCAGGTCCAGCAGCAGGGCACATACACAGTGCAGTTACTAGTTACCCTGGTCAGTCTGGGAGGTGGTTTTCATGTTCTGCGGGGGGAGGGGGTTGCTCTGTGACTTTGTGGCGGGGGAGGGCAGTTACAGATCTTATGCAGCGGTCCTTAACCTGGATCACAGAGCCACGCAGCAGGGGATCTGTAACCCTCCTCCCCCTGCCAGAAAGTCACATAGCCGACACATACACGCAGTCCCGCCCAGGACGGATGGCAGGCTCCGTTGAAACAACCAGTCCACCAGTGCGGAGCCTGTCATTCCTGGAGTTTAGAGGCATCATTTGCATCACTACACTACACCCGCCCCCCACCCCTCCACAGTCTGCGTCCCAGGTTTAAAACATTCCCGCGAAAACAGTAATAAAGACAACGGTGTTCATTAAGAAAATAGAACTGATTTTATTTTTTGGGAAGGGGGTGAAGGGGGTATGTAGCTGGAGAGGATAGTGAACATAAACTGGGTAAAGAAACGGGGGCAGGTTCAGCTTCTCTTTAAACAAAGTTAATAGTCACAGGTTACCCTGCTCACTGAGGAACCTAGCTTTCAAAGCCTCCCGGATGCACAGCACGTCCCGCTGGGCTCTTCTAATCGCCCGGCTGTCTGGCTGGGCGTAATCAGAAGCCAGGCTATTTGCCTCAACCTCCCACCCCACCATAAAGGTCTCCCCCTTGCTCTCACAGAGATTGTGGAGCACACAGCAAGCTGATATAACAATGGGGATATTGGTTTCGCTGAGATCACAGCGAGTCAGTAAGCTTCTCCATCTCCCCTTGAGACGGCCAAAAGCACACTCCACCACCATTCTGCACTTGCTCAGCCGGTAGTTGAACAGTTCTTTTTCAGTGTCCAGGGCGCCAGTATAGGGCTTCATGAGCCAGGGCATTAGCGGGTAGGCTGGGTCCCCGAGGATCACTGTAGGCATCTCCACATCCCCAAGAGTTATTTTGTGGTCCGGGAAGTAAATACCTTCCTGCAGCCGTCTAAACAGACCTGAGTTCCTGAACACGCGAGCGTCATGAACCTTGCCCGGCCATCCGACGTTGATGTTGGTAAAACATCCCCTATGGTCCACCAGTGCTTGCAGCACCATAGAAAAGTAGCCCTTTCGGTTGATGTACTGGCTGGCCTGGTGGTCCGGTCCCAGGATAGGGATGTGAGTTCCATCTATAGCCCCACCGCAGTTTGGGAATCCCATCGCGGCGAAGCCATCTATGATGACCTGCGCGTTTCCCAGGGTCACTACCTTTGAGAGCAGTACCTTAACGATTGCATTGGCTACTTGCATCACAACAACCCCCATGGTAGATTTGCCCACGCCAAAGTGGTTCGCGACTGACCGGTAGCTGTCTGGCATTGCAAGCTTCCAGAGGGCTATGGCCACTCGCTTCTGGACAGTCAGGGCTGCTCGCATCCGGGTGTCATTGCGCTTCAGGGCAGGGGACAGCAACTCACAAAGTTCGAGGAAAGTCCCCTTCCGCATGCGAAAGTTTCGCAGCCACTGGGATTCATCCCAGACCTGCAGCACTATGCGGTCCCACCAGTCCGTGCTTGTTTCCCGGGCCCAGAATCGCCGTTCCACCACATCCACATGACCCATTGCCACCGTGATGTCCTGGGCGCTGGGTCTCATGGTTTCTGACAGGTCTGTGCTACTCTCAGACTTCAGATCCTCACCCCGCTGCCGTAGCCTCCTCGCCTGATTTCTCTGTATCTGCCTCTGGGAAAGGTGGATGAGAAGCTGCGAGGTGTTGAGAACGGCCACAACTGCAGCGATGGTCGCAGCGGGCTCCATGCTCGCAGTGCTGTGGCGTCCGCGCTGTCACTGACCAGAAAAGTGCGCGAACTGATTTCCCGCCGGCGCTTTCAGGGAGGGAGGGCGGTAGTGACGGACGGATGACGACAGTTACCCAAAAGCACCCTCGACACATTTTTTTTTACCCAGAAGGCATTGGCGGCTCGACCCAGAATTCCAATGGGCAGCGGGGACTGCGGGAACTGTGGGATAGCTGCCCACAGTGCACCGCTTCCAATATCGACGCTTGCCCCGTTAGTGTGGACTCACAAAGTCGAATTACTGTCCTTAGTGTGGACACACACATTCGACTTTGCAATATCGATTCCACATATTCGATTTAAGTGAAATCGAACTACCCTCGTAGTGTAGACATACCCTAAGAGAAGGTTAAGGAATGTCTTGGTTAGTCTGTAAGTACCTACATGGGGAACAAATATTTAATAGTGGGCTCTTCAATCTAGCAAAGAAAAGTATAACACGATCCAATGGCTGGAAGTTGAAGCTAGACAAATTCAGGTTGGAAAGAAGGTATACATATTTAACAGTGAGAGTAATTAACCGTTAGAACACCTTATCAAGGGTTGTGGTGGATTCTCCATCACTGACCATTTTTAAATCAAGATTAGATGTTTTTCTAAAAGATATGTTCTAAGAATTATTTTAAGGAAGTTTTATGCGCTGTTATACAGACCAGATGCAGCACTACTGTGTTATACAGACTACTACAGCACGTCAGACTAGATGAGCACGATTCTAGCCTTGGAATCTATGAAAAGACAAGAATTTAGCTCTATAATGTCAGTTAAGGTTTGTCCCTACTTACAATAAAATGATTTTTATTTTTCATAGAATAATTATTTCTTTAAATCAAATTAAATCAATCTTTGTATCTTAATGCTCAAAATATAGCTGCTGATTCCACAGCCTAGTTCACTTATAGAAATAAATGAACGAGCTTCCACCCATTCCTGGCCACATATTTATCAGTTGCATCAAAACACCCACATTATTTGCAGGTACTCTAGATTCTACAACACTGGGACCAGTCTCTGCACTGCCACATATGGGGCAGTCTGTGTCTGTGTGGAGCTACCAATTTCAGTTCCAAGGAAGAATGAAGGCTTTGCTGGCAATGCAACTACTGCAGATGAGGGAAGAGTTCTCCACATGGGATTCCCTTTCCTCTCTGCATCCATGGCCAAAGAGAAAGAATGTCAAACTAAAACAAGATCACATAACCACAGGTAAATCAGTTTGTACTGCTGCATGACCTTTTAGAATTGTACTCAATCAAATGCATTAAAAAAAAAACAAGATTCAGAGTGGTAGCCGTGTTAGTCTGTATCAGCAAAAAGAACGAGGAGTACTTGTGGCACCTTAGAGACTAACAAATTTATTTGGATGCTTATGAAAATTCATTAAAATTATTTTATTATTTCAACTACTGATACTATGCCACACTAAAAATAGGTTTCTTTTAAGTAAATTTCTACATTAAATAGGTGACTCTGATTGCAGTAACATAATGGCATCCCTCACAAATCTCCTTTCCAGAATCCTACCCAAAGAACTCCTAGTTTAGTTGGTGATTTCTGAGTTATGATGCAGAAAGTACATTGCAGTTAAATTCATTTAAACAGTAAACTTGGAGAAACAGGCATAAAGTTTTCTTGTGTAATTTTTGCCCCACAGCTAGGTTCAATTTGAGCCACCATATGAAAGTTTCTGTGATTAGGCCCCAAAGCACAAAAATACCAATTAATTATGATGATTAGATATGTCTTCATTAGCAGCCTATAAATAAATTATGCATAGCACTGTGCAGCTGGTATTCTGCTTCACTGAAATAAAAATTCCTTTAGTAGGGTATGAAAACAGTTTAATTATAAATGTTCTCATAACTTGGCATTTGTGCTATATTATGAAATTTTGAATATCTATATATCTATATCTGTATCTTGTGACAGACCCAGACCAGTGGGGTACAGGAGTCTGGTAGAGGGCAAATATACTGGTCACTGTATGAGTAGTTTTCTGTTCCCTGAGTGACCAGAGAAGGGGCTGCACTAGAGTAATCAGGAACCTGCTAGAACCAGTTAAGGCAGGCAGGCTAATTAGGATACCTGGAGCCAATTAAGAAGAAGCTGCTAGAATCAATTAAGGCAGGCTAATCAGGGCACCTGGGTTTTAAAAAGGAGCTCACTTCAATTTGTGGTGGGAGTGTGAGGAGCTGGGAGCAAAAAGCACAAGGAGCTGAGAGTGAGAGGGTGTGCTGCTGGAGGACTGAGGAGCACAAGCGTTATCAGACACCAGGAGGAAGATCCTGTGGTAAGAATAAGGAAGGTGTTTGGAGGAGGCCATGGGGAAGTAGCCCAGGGAGTTGTAGCTGTCATGCAGCTGTTACAGGAGGCGCTATAGACAGCTGTAGTCCACAGGGCCCTGGGCTGGAACCCGGAGTAGAGGGTGGGCCTGGGTTCCCCCCAAACCTCCCAATTGACCTAGACTGTGGGTTCTTCCAGAGGGGAAGGTCTCTGGGCTGTTCCCCAACCCACATGGTGAATCTCTGAGGCAAGAAAATCCGCCAATAAGCGCAGGACCCACCAAGATAGAGGAGGAACTTTGTCACAATCTATATGTACAGAGGGAGAGAGATTTGCTTAGACATTTGCCAAGGTATTTAAAATAACTATTTCTACCAGATAGCAAAAAAGCAGATTTTCTAGATCAAGGCTGAAACATTATGTCAATTTTTCTATCTTATTGCTATAAATGTTTGCTTGGAATAGACATTGTCATAAGTATGATACATTTATAACTATTGTACAAAGATTTTCTCATCTCAGTGTCTCTGATTTTTGTAAATAAGATATTATTGTTATATTGTAATATTATTCTTAGAATAACCATCTTTGGAAAGCCTTATCTGGAAAGGCCTTAGAACAAAGCATGTGACACAACATGGATGGTTGGTGGTCATATAGTACAGAACACAGTCACCAAGAATCCTTGGTATTTTGAATGATGGTTCATCCATATCTACAGCTATCCCTTTATTGCCAGTATTTGTAATGTGCCCATCACCACAGTATCTAGGCATCATTAATCCCCATGACATCTCTAAATATAATCCTGAATTATTTAAAAAAATTACAGTGAAACTTACAGGAGAGCATCCTTATATAACAAGCACCTGTCTATACAAATTACATTTAGGGATATTCAGAGTCAATGAGTACTTTTCTTCTCCACTTCTATTAAAAGATCATCTCTGTTAAGCAATCATTTTTGTCATTCACTTGCATTGTTGATTAAGACTGATTTTGTTGTATATATCCAGATGTCAACCAATCTGTCAATGAAAAAATCCCTAACAGTATAATTTCTTACTTCATGACAAAAGTAATGTTTCCTGTTTAGCCAAAATGTGGTGCTCAGACATTGCCATCTTTCCTCTCCAACAGACTACCTGAAAAATATCTTATACTTTTAGCCACGGTCATATTGGCCAAACCTACATTCTCCTCCTATTCAACCTCCACTTACCCTTCTTTAAAAACCTTCTCCCTCTACTATCCTTCACAATTAAATTGAATAATCTACAGGTCAACGCAGTGCAATCTTACTTTTCTATTAAACTTTCCTCGTCTAGTCTCATAATAATTTAAAGCATCTGTCATTGATCTCTTTGACTATCTTACCATTTATTTCCTTTCTCCTCTGAATGTTAAACTTCGGGAGAATTTAAGAACTTATGATAAAGTTCTCGATCTTTTAAAATATAAGAACATAAGACTGGCCATACTAGGTCAGACCATTGGTCCATCTAGCCCAGTATCCTGTCTTCTGACAGTGGCCAAGGCCAGGTACTTCAGAGGGAATGAAAAGAACAGGTAATTAACAAGTGATTCATTACCCTATTCCCAGCTTCCGGCAAACAGAGGGTAGAGATGCTTCAGAGTATGGTTTTGCATCCCTGCCTATCCTGGCTAACAGCCATTGATAGACCTATCCTCCATGAACTTATCCAGTTCTTTTTTGAACGCTGTTATAGTCTTGGCCTTCACAACATCTTCTGGCAAAGAGTTCTATAGGATGACTGTGAACTATGTGAAGAAATACGGTATTTCCTTTTGTTGTTTTAAACCTGCTGCCTATTAATATGGTTTATTTCTAAATGATTGTTCTGAAGATTGAGCTCTTTTGATGTCCAATCAAGAACTAGAAGAAGCATACCTTCTTACTACTTAGGAAGAATGACACTTTCAAGGCCAACCAGCCTAAGAGCCCTTCATCTCCAGTTAAGTTATTAGCTTAGATGTTTGATTCACATCAACGTTATTGAAAAGTTAGTGGAACAAGCTGGGGATCAACTGTCCCAGAGTTACAAATATCAGCCTTGGTCCTGGTGTACTCAGTTGCAGAATACAGTGCACTGGTGTGGACAAGAGGCTGCCATTCCCAACCTGCGGATAGGTAGCTGAATCATACCATGACAATCATCACAGGAACTTTCAAATCAACACCTCTACTGTGGCTCTTTGTATTAGCAAACATTGAATCTCCAGCTATCCATTGAGATATAGCCACAGCACATGAACTTAAACACGCTGAAGACTACCCAGAACTTCCCATACAGCAGGCTATGGATAACATACTCCAGTAACACCAGAAATTTCGAAAACTAGTATGGACCACACGTGACCAGCTCATGTCTCTGAATCTGACCAGGGAATGGCAAAGTGTCTGGACCTCATCTACCATTCCATACATACATTATTACTGACACAATAAGCAGTTCTCCAAGTTTCAACCTGCCATGCAGATTTTGGACCATATTGAACCTCATCCAAACAAATCACGGAAAATGCAGCTACTTGATTTACAAGAGGAAAATCAAAGACTCCCCTTCATGCAACTTTGGTGAAAACATCCAAACCATCGAACACATCATAACATTGTGCCTCAAATACAGATTCAAAACTGAATTGGATGATATATACAACATCACAGAGGAGGCCTTGAAATGTCTTGTGCACTTACAACTGTATCTGTAGAATGTTACTCTGAAGATGCCATGTGCAAGAGAGCTCTCCAGCTAAAAAATAGATCTTTGTCCTCTTTGATACAAGAGATTTTTCAGCTGCTCTGTTCTGGGTAAGACTACATCACTAAGAGTGCTGCACTGCCACCACTAGCTGAACCAGGGAGAGATCGAAATTAAACTTGTTTACGATTATAAAAAAAATATAGAGTGGTGACAGTGAATCATAGTGTTAGGGTATATTTAGATATGGCTAGTTGTTTATAATTATAGAGGTTTAATAATTAATAAAGATAGGCTTACATGGTTAAGGCTAATGATAACAAGATGGTGGTCGCAAGCAGTCACAGTCAGAGAAATCCAAAATGGAGGTCTGGGAGAGATTCCACAAACAGCAAGAAGGAAGGCTGAGGTGAAATAAAGGTCACTCCAAAATCTGAAGGGAGAGGTCAGTTAAACATAGCACCGGTCTTCAATCAGGTCCAGCATCTAAGGTTCAGGTCTTCAATCAGGTCTGGCTTTGATTGACAGGATAAGGCCTTGAAGCTGATTGGTTCCTTCTTCAACCCCTATTATTATCAGCCAATCAGGATAGGCTAAAATCTGTATACAAGTCAGAGAGCTAACAAGCTTGAGTCAGACTGAGTGGAAGGTACCGTGTGTGTGAGCAGCAGGAGAATCAAGAATAAGAAGAGAAGAGCTAAAAGAGCTAAAATCACTTAAGAAGAGGCAAGCATAAAGAGCAGTGGCAACACCGATAACAGTGATAGAGCAAAAGGACTTCTCAGAAGGAAAAGAAGACAGCAGAGAAAGTAAGCAGGATAACCCTCCTATAAAGAATAATTAAACTGCATCATATGTAGCCAGGGGATAATAAAACTGGATGTTTGTGTACATTTGTTAAAATTTTAATGTTTAAAATCTTGCTGTCAGCATCCTGTATGTGACTGGCCATCACATATAGAATGTAACCACTTGAAGCTATTTCCAGTTGTATGATATCATAATATTGAGTAATTTAATATATATCTGTGCTAATAACATTTGTGTTATCTTATGATATGTGTTCTATGTACTGTCAAAATGTTTGTTTTTCAAAATATATGCTTTAGATTTATTGTATTAGGGCATGTTGTGTTAAATTAAGGTTATTTTTGTTTTCGAAGAATTACCACCTGAGTGTCAATCCTTTGAGTGGAAGCCTGCATCCGTGTCCTTCCAAGGGTCACTAGAGGTAGTCTATTTTAGGGAGTCCTCAAAAAGGTCGGAGAGAAACACTCTGGTAAAACACTGGCAAATCCTCTAGCGTGGGCCACCCCCTTTTACCTACCAAAATAGCTCAATTAATAGATTGAGTTAGTGGGGTAGGCAGGACATTGCGGGATGCCTAAAGTCTAATTTTGGGGTGTCGTGAGGTAGGTACACTCCAACCTGGGTACCGGGTCATGTATGGTGAGAAGAAGGGGGAAAAACTGCTGCTACACATTTTTTTTTTCCTTCTTCTCATCATATGTGACCCGGTTAGGTCCTATGTTTGTGACCCTGACTATAAAACGTGGTAGTATGGCCTAGTGACCATAGTCAATAAAGCAGCCCTTCCACTCAGGGCAGCATGACCCCCTGGTTAGTCAATAAAGCAGCCCTTCCCCTCAGGACAGCATGTCCTAATGACCAGAGTCAATGAGGGTACCTCTTCTACTCAGGGCAGTGTGGCCTACTGGTTAGAATCAATAAAGCAGCTCTTCCACTCGGGGCACCATGGCCTAATGGCCAGAGTCAATAAGGGCAGCCCTTCTACTCAAGGCAGCAGGGCCCAATGGCCGGAGTCAATAAGCAGCCCTTCCACTAAGGCAGCATGGCCTAATGGCCCAAGTCAACAAAGTAACCCGCCACTGTGGAATTGCGTGGCCAATTGGCCCATTGGGAAAGTGGGGCACCATTTAGGGGGTGCGTGGTGCCTATGGTAGGGTGACTCGGGCCCTCCCTGTTCCTCCAAGTTCCAGCCAAGAGCCCTGGCGGTGATGGGGGTGCTCAGCACCGAGTCAGCAGGGATCCTCCTGAAACAGGCTGACTGGTTCCCCAGTTCACTGAACCCAGAGAAAACTCTAAGTCACCTGGGCTGCTTCCTACCCCTTCTCCCTCGGTTCCCCTGGGTCCTCATGTGGTGTAGCTCCTGCCAGCACGGTCTCCTCTCCAGGCTCATTAGGCAGCCTGTAATCGGTACCTGTAACAGCTAGCTGGAGAGACCCTGCAGTCTGCATCCTCCTCCTTCAGCAGCTTGCCCAAAGTGAGTTGGGCTGCTTCCTTTTATATTCTGCCTCCAGGCTGAACATGCGCAGCAGAGTCAGAGGGTTGTGGCTTCCTCAGCCTGCAAAGCACAGTTAACCCTTTCAAGGCTAGTGCGGGATAGGTACACCCTGTCACATGGGAGTAACATCTCTAGGGACCAATACCAAGAAATTCCAGACCACAGATCCTCCTCTTTATTGCAACTTAAAATCTACACAAAAATGAATTTTTAAGTTCTCCAACTAGACAACATAACCTATTTATGAACACCAATTAGTATAGTTGATTATTTTATTCACTCTGCACTTTAATTCTATTTTTTCATTATACCCCATCCCTCCCACAAGATTAGTATCCCATCAGACAATTTCCTTTATTATGATGTATGTTAATAAACCTACAGACAAATGGATTTCACAGGCCCCCACAGTATTTAAATTAGCCAACTGTTACTAGTAATAGTTCTGGGCTAGTCTACACTGGCAACGTTGAAGCGCTGCCGCGGCAGCGCTTTAACATGTCTTGTGTAGTCACGGCAGAGCGCTGGGAGAGAGCTCTCCCAGTGCTCTAAAAACACCCACGAGGGGTGTAGCTACCAGCACTGGGAGCGTGGCTTCTAGCACTGGGACACTGTGTACACTGGCGCTTTACAGCGCTGAAACTTGCTGCGCTCAGGGGGGTGTTTTTTCACATCCCTGAGCGAGAAAGTTGCAGCGCTGTAAAGTGCCAGTGTAAACAAGCCCTCTGAAACCTTCCTTAACTAACACTTACTTTCAACCTGATACCAAAAGAACTTTGCTCCCAACAGGGCTTGAATCATGCTGAACACTCCAAAACACTGCACCCGTACCTTTTTGGGGAGACGGAAGGGCATTCCGGTACTTCTGTTACTATCACTTATGACTGAGTTCTGCAAGCGCATTCTGGCACTTATTTTTATTTGTTTGTTTGTTTTTAGGACTCCTTCTCTGGCTCTCAGAACTCCCACTGAATTCAGTGGTAGCTATATAATCAAAAAATGTAGTATCAGGTTGTTTGATTGAATGAACAATTTTGACATTCCATTTCTAAATGAACTGCTGTGATCAACCATGACATTTCTGTCCCAATGAAAGACATTCATAAAGTTATAAGCTAATGAAAATGGGACGGTTAAAACTGTCTTGCAACCTTAATGATAGTATTAGTTTCTATTTGCTACAATGGACCAAATTCTCTATTGGTGTCAAATGGCACAGCTCCATTAATGTCAACGGAGTTGCATCAATTTACACCAGCAGAAACTGTGGCCCTATAAGTATAATATTTAGTTTTCCTTTATTTCCAGAGATCCAAGTTTATCTTTATTATATAGAATATGGGTTAGATGGAACAAAGAAGATAATGACACTGCCAGCTTCACACAGAACAGATATACTATACTATACTATATATCTCTCCTCCAATTTCTTCAATCAATTTTCATTAGAACTTCCTTGGCTGAATTTTTTTCTCCTATTTTCTACAATAAATGTACAGTCCATGAGAATGTATCATTGTTTATTACCGGTCTCATGTCATCAGAGATGCATAGGATTTAGAATGTCCCCCAACACTTTAAATTAAATAAATTAATGGAGATATCCTATCCCCTAGAACTGGAAAGGACCTTGAAAGGTCATCAAGTCCCGCCCCCTGCCTTCACTAGCAGGACCAACTACTGATTTTGCCCTAGATCCTTAAGTGGCCCTCTCAAGGATTGAACTCACAACCCTGGGTTTAGCAAGTCAATGCTCAAACCACTGAGCTATCCCTCCCCCCTTTGTAATGCTCTGTGACCATACATTAAATGTAAAGTCACCATCATCACTGATAAAGTAGAATAGAAGTCATGACCCTGTGGGCCAGTAAACCTGGCCTTTACTGCTTGAGCTAAAAGAGTACTATTAGTATGTAGCATTGGGGATTATATAACTTCTATTATAGGTCAAACACTAGGGGATGAGGCAAATCCCGTGGCACATCTCATTCCATCTACCAGTGGGAAGTAGCATATAAACATACCTACATTGAGTGTCTTTTACACCTTTCCATTTACCACATTTAGGTTTATTTATGGTATTTATGGCTTTCCCTCTATTTATAGAGGAATTTTTTCAAATATTGTGGTAAATCTTTAAACATTTAAATATGGTCAATATCCATTTGAAGGGTGTTCTTACAAGTAGCAGCAGTCACATGATTTTGTTTGGTTACTATATACGTTTAATCAAAGTTCAGGATGGATAACCTAGTCAATAATCATCAGAAAATGATTGGGTGGAGCTGGAACAGGCTTAGATGAACGGGCAGCCTCTTCTGACATTTTAGTTTTTTAACTTTAGTATTTCTTACTCTCAGCATCATGAATCATCCCTGGTTAAGATTGCATAGTTCCCGGCAAAGATGTGTGAAAAATTGTACATGTAAAATAACAGCTAAATTTACCTCAATGCTGGTGCCACACAAAAAAATGAAAAATGTGTATTTCGCACACCACCATGTCATGACTTCTGCTGAGCAAAATTGACAGATTAGTGAATAATAGTTAGGAGAAGGAGGAGAATTTCCAAGTTCAAATGCAGCTTGTGCATGCTCAATTAGTCTTGAGTCCATTGCCCCTCAATGTCCATTATTAATTTTTACTAATGTTAATCAATATTGATGTATGCATTGTTCTTATAGCTATGTTGGTCCCAGAATAATAGAGAGACAAGGTGGGTGAGGTAATATATTTTATTGGACCAACTTCTGTTGGTGAGAGAGCCACGCGTTTGAGCTTAAATAGAGCTCTTCTGTGTAAGCTCAAAAGCGTGTCTCTCTCACCAACAGAAGTTGGCCCAATGAAAGATATTACCTCACCCACTGTGTCTAATCGATATTGACATACATGCATCTTGAAGGAAATGACATCCTTTAGTCTTGAAAACTTATCCACATGATAAATAGAACTGACAATAACAGGATAAATTTTATAACGATAGATGTGTGCTAAGTTTTTAAGAGCAAAATCAATAGTCAACTACTCTCCAAACTTCAAACAATATCGTTGAAAGTCATCTGTGTGCTTTTAAACTTTGCTGTAGTATGGACTTACAAAGGATAACTCTTTAGTTCAAAGTGCAAAAACTTACTGTTTAAAAGTGACTGCTTTTTACGCAACAGACCTGATCCCTCTGTATTCAGAGTCAACACAGCTATGGGAAACTGAAGTGGATACTCATTTGATTTACATATTATTGGTAGGATTGTTACTAAATTCCAGTTTTAGGACCAAATTCTGCCTTCAGTTGCCTCAGTGCTATTCCACTGAAGATAACACTCAAATGTACGTGAGGGTTGAAAATGACCTGCAGAATCTTTATTACAGGTGATTACTGGCAAGATGAACAATGCTGATCTGGAAGTCAGTGAAACATAATAAAAAGGAAATCCCATGGTGTTATTTTTTACCAGAACTCCACAAACCTGTCCCTTTAATGGGTATTTATTTTAAGAAGGCTTTGTGGTTATACAAAACATATTTTGGTATACTAGCTTTACAGAGAAAATGTCTTAATTTACACATCTATATTTTATCCGGTAAGTTAGCTATTGCATTTTACTCTTTAAACATCTGGGAATTACCTCTTATTCCCTTAACAGGTATTAATTTTGGCCCCAATTCAGGAAAGCACTGAATCATATGCCTAAGTCTCAATAAAGTCACTTTACTGAATCATGTGATTAAAGTTAAGTGACTTTAATGAAACTTAGGCACAGGGTTCAGTACTTTCCTGAATTAGAATCTTCAGGCCCAGTTCTGTAACCCATAGACTTCCATAGGACTACTTGTGTGAGTAAGTATTATTCAGTTAGTCAACATGAAGGTCACAGAATCTGGCCTTGAAATAACATTCATCATACTCCATTTCTTTATTTCAATTTGTAATAAAACAAACATGCTTGTGTGTACAGTGAGGAAGGGGTGACACAGGATGGGAGATGAATAAAAATTGATCATCTATCCCATATCTTACCATTCAAAGTCCCCAAAGTTACACAACCAAAGACAAGTTCCAACATGGGAATACTATTTCTTCAACATACCTGTATACCTATATCAATAAAACATGGTATCCATCAAGAGGTGGATTATGTTGTGGCCAAATGGATTGACCATGATGGCCCCTGTATTCCCATACGCTGAATAAGGGTCACAATTAAGAAATTGTCCTTTGGTTCATTGATTCCCTTCCTCCACTGTGACATCTCCATGCCCTCCCAGCTGACAGCAATTTGAAGTCTTCACAGCTATATTTAGCCTTAATCCAGTTTTAGTTCCATTCTCCCCCTCACTTCCTTTCTCTTTCTACCGCTCCAGTAGTATCACTGCCAGCACCTGGTTGTACACAGCAGCAAAAACAAAGACAAAGAAGATGATGCTGTGGACAGCCTGCCATTGCTGGAAGTGAGAATAGATGAGAGTTCTAATTCATCTAGAAGACAGAACTGAAAACTAGTATTTTTAATAGTCAATGTAAATATCCTTACTTAAAAATTTTGTCATTGGCATCACCCACCTGCTTTTGAGTGGCCAAAGCAATGAGTGTATCTGTTGATCCACTAGTAATCTCAAGCCTCGATACTGCATTGAGAAGGAGCAGATTCACCTGCACGAAGTCCCACTATTGTCAGTGGGCTGCACCTCAGCACACACAGCTCATTACCACACCAGGGGGCTTTGTTTGTTTTATTCTATTTTGGTCGGTTGAGTTCCGTTACTCATTTATTCCACTTAAAAATGCAATACCCCTAAAATAACAGTGGGACTTTGGCTTCTTAGCACCTAAAGAACTTTTGAAAATGGGACTTCATCATTGCAATGCTGAGCCTAGCAATGCCTAATTACCTTTAAAAATTTGGGCCTATGCTTCTTATACAACTGTGTTTGGTCTTTTTACTTTGTTATATAAAAGTTCCTAGCAGTCCACTGGGTAGGTGTGGCCTATCCTCTAGCAGACTTACACTCCTAGCTGTAGTGGTCATGTCCTTTATTTTATTGCTGTTATTGCTCCCTTTCCCTTATGTTCTTGTCCACAAACAAGGCAACACTTGGGACTGTATAGTAATGTATATTTTATGGGTAGGAGAGTTGATCATGAGCTAGTTTGTATTCTTCTTCCGGTCTTTTTTCAGAAAGGTTCTGATGTATTCCTATTAAGGACAATAAGAGCAAATGTAGGAGGTTTGCCTATCCACAGCATCAAGGAAAAACTGGTACAGCTGAGCCTTACTGCACATACAGATACTGAAAACAATAGTTCTCAAAGTCCCCTTCCTTCCTATCCTTTCCTCTCTCCATTTTTAAATTTAATTATTCCCAAACCGCTTTATGTCCATTACTACAGATGTTAGCTGGGGTTACTTTTGTATATACTGCTGCACAGATGGGTAGCCAATATGGAGCTGTGTAGCTGAATTTTACATATATTTTAGCTAAATTAAGGATCCAAGCACTAATTCTAGTAGCCGTGGCTATCATGTGACTTTGACATTTCCCTGAAGATTTTTGGTTCCCAGCTAATGACTACACTGCACTTATCCATAATGCCCATGTGGTTTTCATCTAAGGTATTTAAATGTTTTATTAATATGATACAAAATTATATGCACATTTATAGTACCTTTCACCCAAGCACCTCAAAATACTTTACAAATGTTACTGAAGTAACCATCACAAAACTGCCATGAAGTAAATAATATTACTCTCATTTTACATAAGGGGAAACTGAGGAACAGAGATTCAGTCACTAGAATGAAGTCCCACAGGATGTTTGTGACAGTCCTGGTAATAGACTCCCCCATCACCCTGACTCCCCCAGCCCTGCTTCAAGCCAAAAGAAGAAACTCTCTCTTCCAAGCTAAAGGGAAACTTGATATAAGTTACAGGTATAAGATAAACATTTTAACTTTAGTTAGCATACTTAGAACCCTACAGCCTGGACATTGCCAATGTGAAGTATGTTGCAATGCAAAGTGGTCAGCTAGATTCTACTGTCAGGCTATATGATTTTTTTTAGTTTGTTTGTTTTTTTACAAATGGAACAATTATGAACAGAACATGAAAAATAGAGGAAGTTCTTATCAATTACATAAACCCAAACCAAACCCAATCTCAGACACTAAGGTTTAGATGCTCTGTAAAATGAATGCAAGCAAAAGGGTTTCTCATAGCCAGAGTTCAAAACACTGAATCTTTATCTAACCACTAAGAGAATGAGCCACCAAGACTCTCCCTTTTTATAATACCTGGACCAGAATCGTCTCTAATGGAGCAATTAGCTCCAGCTGAGCCTAGTCCTGTTCCTTCATGACTGGGTTCCCTATCCATCCCTGCAATGAGCGCAGACAGCTGTTGAAGATACTTAGCCTAGAGAGAGTTTTAACCCCCTCCTTGCCAACCACATGGCAGGCTCTATACACTGTCACATTAGTTGATCATACATATTGAGGATAACAATGTTTTCAGCTGATTATAGCTTATTCTAAGTATGGGATGAAATTTTCCTGTGAAGGAGACTAGTGGGAAGATCTCCGCATTGTGTGTGGATCTGAGCATAAGCAGGGAAGTGGATCTAACGAGGAACATGAGTGCAAATATCTGTGTTTTTGCATGAGATGTGTGGCGGCAAGAATACATTTTTCATAAATTGCCAGGACATCTTAAAAAAAATGTGTCCCTTAGAAAGTGTCCACATCCAAGCTACTCTACTAGGTTGCTGTATGCTTTGTTACTATTACAGTAAGAGGTCTAACATACATAGGTATATCCATACGCCCCTCTACTGGCCTGCTTTCTCCATGTGTGGTGGCTGTTGCACATGAGTTGCTCCACCTGAGGAATGGAATATCTTTCACCTGACATGGTCTTCATCTCAACACATTTTCAGTCATAATTTTGAAACAGCAGAATCAATATTTGTGATGAAGAGAAGTAAAACTGCCCCTCCATATTTCTTCCCTATGGAGCTAATGTAGAGAAGGTATGAAAGCTTCATAAATCCTTCACTGAGGCATATGCAGAGGCCACATTTCTGCTTTGCAACAGAGATGTCATCAGTTCTGCGGTATTGTCAAGTCAAGAGCTGCACAACTATTTATATCTTCATATTATAAGGAATAACATAGACCCACGAATTCTAAGCCTTAGAGCCAAACACACACTTAGTATAAGTGGGTGCAACTCTCCTGAATTTAGGTTACCATCATATTGTTGTAAACTGAGAACTCCAGCACTGAATCCATTGCAGTTACTGCACTCATTTACCAAGAATGTGAATTTAGCCCATAGTGCAGTGATTCTCAAACTTTTGTACTGGTGACCTCTTTCACACAGCAAGTCTCGGAGTGTGACACCCCCCCCTTATAAATTAAAAACACTTTTTTATATATTTAACACCATTATAAATGCTGGAGGCAAAGCGGGGTTTTGGGTGGAGGCTGACAGCTCGCGACCCCCCACATAATAACCTCACAACCCCCTGGGGGGTTCCGATCCCCAGTTTGAGAACCCCTGCCATAGTGGTTCTCAGCCTGCTGGTGACAGTCTAAATCACCCAAATATTCAGTCACCAAAACACACTGGTCGATTTCTAGTCTTACACTGCATGGTCAAGGCTACATTTACACATAGAGACATGTGAATACACACACACTTCAGTCACTTAAAAATTTAGAGCAAGAGGCATGTGATCTAGAGGAAAGATCACAAGATTGGAAATCAATGGAAGTTAGGAGCCTAGGTATTCTGAAGATCTGGACCTTCGCCTCTCTCACTGTTACACTATTTGTGATGTGAGGATAATACTACTTACCCCACAGGAGTATTGTAAGGATTAGCTAGTTAATGTCTGTAAAGTCCTTTGAACATGTAAGTTATAAGTATTATTTCTTGTTCTACTGATATTCCCCATTAGCGTAAAGGAGATATTTCTCTAACTAGTAAAAACTTTCAAATCAGTGGAAACATTACAGTGTAAACATTGTGTGTGCCTTTATGAATATCACATTCTTTTAATTTCTTTATTGTATTAATATACAGAAATATATATTTAACCAAGAAGAATTAGTGCAAAAACTTGATAAATGAAGCCTTGAGCAATAATCATGGTAATCTGGAGATTAAAAGACATTGGGCCTTGGTATATTTCTGATAGAACTCCACTGAAGTCAACTAAATTACATCAGAGATAATTTTGGCATGTGTATTAACAATGTATTAACAAGATTCTTCCTATTGAGACAGTTTCCTATGGCTGGTTCCTTGGGGATATATTTAAGGCAGTGGTTTTATATATATTCAAACAGATCAATATCTTAAACTCCGAAAGTTGAGACAAAGATTCTATCTCAAATTGAGGTGCAAAGGAACTCCTTTGTCAATTAAATTGGCAGTTTGTGACAGGCAGAGAAATGTCTGATGCTAAATGGATCACATTTCACAAATCCTTTCCACTTAACCTAATATATTGTGCTTCACAATATAACAGGAGATGCTGTGTAACCCGAGAGAGCCTGTTGTCAAACCAATTGTTTACTTGTGCTTCTTTAGTCAATGTGACTAAGGAAGTTTAATTGGATATCGTATTACAGTGCTGGAAAAAACAGAATGAAATATATATTGTTTGTAGATTCTATTTCACAGTAACTTATTAGGCTATCCTGGGTATTTGCTAACACAAGAGAGCACAAAAAAAGTCGGTTCACATTCTGGGGAAACAGCCAACCAAAGCCCAATCATGAATTAATTTCCTACACAGATTTTGAAACTACATGTTCTAAATATGTATGAAAAAAAAGTTGTGAAACTGAGTTTCAAATTTTATGGTAAAAAGAAGTGACCATTTTAATGTTTCATCAGCTAATACTACACTGTAGCCCCGTGGGGTTAACATTTAAATAGATATTGGTGAGCTATCGTTTAAGTTACAAGTTTATCATCTTCCATTTAATGCTCTGAGGTGGTTTCATATTATTCCAGATGGGCAGTACTTTCGCTATTTTATTTATTGTTCTTACTGATGGATTTTCTAATATTGTTTTTGTTTTACACAAAGTTTTTTTACTAGTCAATATAATTTACATTACTGATTGCCATTATATTAGATTTCTCTCTTGGAGAGCATCATGTAACTCCAATAAATACCAGTAGGAGATATGTTAAAAATAGTAGGAACCAATTTACACTTCAAGATGAATTAATAAATAAAATGTGACCGTGTGCTGGCTACACTTAGCATGGCAGCAAAAGGTGTCACACTATCACAGCACACTCACTATTAAATATAAAAATTATGTTAATGCAATATAAAGTTTCGACTCTAAGTTTGCAGAAGTGAGGCAACTCAAGTTAAGGTTCCCACAACAACTGAAACTCTGCCACCTTGTTTAAATTCATTACAAATGGTCTTTCATTACCTGCTCACATAAAGCTGGCTAATGTGCCACTCTATTTGACAAATAAAGAAAGGTCATTTAATGGCAAGGAACTGCATCTTTTTGTAACTCTAGCTCCACAGATACATCATTTTGTGTAGCTACATGTGCTTTCCAATGAATGTCAATATTTTTACAGTAGAGAGGATATGAGCAGACACTGTCCACTGCTCTAAGCAGAAAAATGGAACCCAGGAGACCTGGGGTGAGATTCTGTGCTGTGTCATGTTAAAGAGCAGAAAACTTGTAGCCTAGTCAGAGAGGGTGCTAAAGTAGCTTAAACTACACTTGTAGCCTCCCAATTTTATGCTGCTCTACAGCCCCCAGCATAATTTATACAATCCTTGAGCACTGTCTAAATTAGGAAAGCTTCTCCAGGCTGCTCTATAGGCTCCAGCACTGCCTGGAATTTCTGCATCACTGCGTATTGCGGCCCCATTCCCCAGCCCTGCCTTTGAGACACACCCTATGTCAGGGCATGCGAAAAAGGCCTTGGGAGACTGCCTTACAGCTGTCACTAGGGCCTACATCAGAGGGATTCTTCCCCAGGTGAATCCAAGACTCTTAGGACTCTATTATGCCACTCAAGACCTTTTACTTAGGCTATGTCTACATTGGCAACTGAATGACAAAACTTTTGTCTTTCAGAGGTGTTACCCCCCCCCCCCCCCAAGACAAGTTTTGCCGACGACAAGCGCTGGTGTGAAATGCACTTTGTTGGCAGAAGCGCTCTCCTGCCGACAAAGGTAACCCTGCTCATTGGGGGTGGAAGTTTTTTGTTGGCAGGAGAGCCGACAAACAGCGGCTACACTGCCCGCCTTTTAGCGACACAGCTGTGTAGACGTAGCCTCAGTGTAAAGGAGCTAGACCGGTGTGAGTGGGGATCTCACATGTGGGTGCTATTCTTGATTCTGCCACTGACTGACGTGCTGTATGACCTTGGTTGAGTCATGAATTTCTCTTGGCACCTGTTTTCCCATCTCTAAGGTTGGGCTAATAATACTTACCTTCAAAAAGAGCTCTGCAATCGAAAGGTTAAAAAATTGTAACACTGCAAAAGTTATGAAGCTTACTTTTGTATTAGTGATTTAAGTTTAACCACAGACATACATGTGTAGCATTTTTTACTAATGCACATATTATTTAATCATGTAAGGAATAAGATTATTGTGTAACATATATGCAAAAAAAGAAGAATGTAAAGTTTACCTTGTCTTGATTTTCCTGACTTGTGTATGACGATAATTTCAACCTTAAATTTTATAGTCACATGTTTTGTTCAGAATCAAGTGTTTAGTTTCATAAAAAGTAAAATATTGAAAATAAAAATGGTGGACGAGTGCAGAAAGATGTGCAAGATGAAATAGTACTGGCAGTTGTGTACAAAATATTAACATGCTCTGCAGGCTCGTTTTCCCCTTGAAGTTCTTCCAACCAAGCACTGAACAGAGCCAGCCTTGCTTTGCTTATGAAAACTGACATGATCACAGCCCATGGCAGTTTAGTAATTTTTTGTTGTTACATTCAGTGAAGCTCCAGGAAGAAAACTAGCAAGAATCCAACTCTCATCTCACATACAAAATACTGTAATATGACCACTAAGTCACCAAGTTAGTTATCAAATGTATAAAAGCTAAGCAACAGCCACGCACCTATACTGATCTCTCTCTCTCTCTCTCTCTTCATAGATATTGATGCATGTGTGGATATAGACATGAGCACCATGGATGAGATTCTGTACTATGCTTCATGCCCAGGGTGAGTGGGGCTATAGCAGATGTGATGGAATGTGATCTTGGAGTGCTCAGGGGTCTGGAGTGGGCTCCAGCATAACTCAGCCCAAATCCGCCTAAGTTATGGCAGCCCAAAATCTCTGTATGCTGTGGCTCTGTCACTGACACACACTTCTACACCTAGCCATACACCTTCCAGGGGGTCCTTGTTCC
Organism: Terrapene triunguis; assembly: GCF_002925995.2. NCBI lineage: Eukaryota > Metazoa > Chordata > Testudines > Emydidae > Terrapene > Terrapene triunguis. The sequence goes on from NW_020664393.1 coordinate 16,637,323, forward strand.
ACAGTGCTTGCACCAGGGAAAACCTTCCCCAACTGGAACTTGGGCTCTTAGGGTCCTTGTGTGTGTCTCCGGTCCTTTTTCTCAGTGTAAAGTGACTGGAGCAAGTGTGTACAAGATGAAATAGCAGTGGTACCCAATACAGAGAGACAGACAAGACTGTCAAAAATGACTAGTTGTTTTGAGTGCCTCAGTGTGTGCCCAACCTGAGATAATAACTATATATATAAAAAAATGAATATAACATTAAGGGCAGCCATTGTTACCTTTGGGTCAGATTGTGCCAAGATGTTCTGTAGGCTTTCGAGAGAGGGTGCAATAGGTACTCTTCCCTACAACCCTACATAGCGGCTGAGTACAATTGCCGTCTCTGAGATCCACAGATAGCTCCATCCTAGTGGCCCTTAGGTTACAAGATACTTCAAAGGTAGCATAGAGACATGGAGGAGAAGGTGGGGCCATGGCCCCATCCAGAGAGCCAACTGGGTGTGCAGAGTGTAGTAGGCTGTGCCCCCGGAGGACTTGTACCAGCAAGCACACTCACCGGGTGTACTAGGAATTCTGCGAGGAATTATGCCTCCTGGAGTTCCCCAGTAACCACAACACACCTTAGTGACATAATTTAACTCCATGGAGAAAAACCAAGCCTGGATTACAAAGAAGTGTCAAATGATTACCCATGTGGGAGTTCAGCAGACTCACATTTGTGTATCTTTGAAAATTAGACAAGATTAGAAGAGAAATGAGGCCATCTGCTTGCAACCAACCAATCACTGCTCTTTCAGCTGCCACTTGCTAGCAATATGGATAGTCCCAGCATAGTACAGCATTCTCAACATTGCAGTCTCTACATTACTCATCCACTATATGTGTTCTTTACTTCATGCTCCTGAGGCAACCTCTTGCCTCTGTGGAGAGAAAAGATGGTTGTGTGGTTCAAGCATAGCACTAGAATACTGGAGCCCTAGATTATATTCATGTCTCGTCCAAGGGAGCAAAAGAAATAGTGGCAAAGTCCATTAAATCTATCTTTATCACTGCATACTTATCTGTAAAATGGAGCTGTTGTGAGGCTAAGTTAACTGATATTTCAATTGAGATCTTAAATTGTAAGATCCTAGAATCCTAAATGCAAGATATCACACTTCTTACACTTATCATGCTTTGTATCAAATTCCCATCTCTCTGACTCCCTGATTAATTCCTTTAAGCTAAGCACTGGACATTTTCCCATTTTAACCTTATACTATCCAAAAGCTCCATGAAGCCACATACATATTAAACCCAAGACATACATATGATTATTAGATTACATATACTTTGCACTGTATCAGGGACATAGATTAAGATGTCAGAAGTTGTCCTGGCTTCCTAGCAAAACCATCATGGTATCTAATATTTAACATATCAACTCACTGCAACATAGTTATTCTTATTGTATCTACCTTGAATGAAGGATACAAAAGCTAGTAGGTCTAGGAGGTTAAAACTAAGGCTTTCTGTGGCACTTTAAGATGAATTTCCATATTTTATAATGTTTGTGGGTTTTTTAGTTGTAAATTTAACTTTGAATTCCTGGTTTTCAGACAGTTGTGGTGTTTGTTAATTACATCCATTATCATCGAATCATAGAAGATTAGGGTTGGAAGAGACCTCAGGAGGTCATCTAGTCCAACCCCCTGCTCAAAGCAGGACCAACACCAACTAAATCAGCTCAGCCAGGGCTTTGTCAGGCCGAGCCTTAAAAACCTTTAAGGATGGAAATTCCACCACCTCCCTAGGTAACCCATTTCAGTGCTTCACCACCCTCCTAGTGTGTTTCCTAATATCCAACCTAAACCACCTCCATTGCAACTTGAGACCATTGCTCCTTGTTCTGTTTTCTGCCACCACTGAAAACAGCCGAGCGCCATCCTCTTTGGAATCCCTCTTCAGGTAGTTGAAGGCTGCTATCAAATCCCCCCTCATTCTTCTCTTCTGCAGACTAAATAAGCTCAGTTCCCTCAGCCTCTCCTCATAAGTCATGTGCCCCAGCCCCCTAATCATTTTCATTGCCCTCCGTTAGACTGTCTCCAATTTGTCCACATCCTTTCTGTAGTAGGGGGGCCCAAAACTGGACACCATACTCCAGATGTGGCCTCACCAGTGCCAAATAGAGGGGAATAATCACTTCCCTCGATCTGCTGGCAATGCTCCTACTAATGCTTAAACAAAGGTGAAACTGATTAGATTCATGTTCAGGCAGATTGAAAACAGTAAGCAAACAGCACAATTGAGTAAAGTAAGAGCTCCTATTTATTAATTATGGTCTGAATGATCTAAGATGTTATTGGTTTCACAGGTAATGAATTGCTTTAAATCTAAGGACCCAGGTCTGACCCATGAGTCTTTTGACGTTCAAGCACTTGGGACCATTGATGTTCAGTTGACAGTCACACCGATAAAATGAAATCCTGAGGAATGAGCACTCATCAGCAGCCACTGTGTAGCTGGTGGAAATGATTGAGAAATGAATGTGTTCTGAAAAAAAAATCAAATGGAATTTAAAAAATGGTTTCATTCAAAAATTTTCTGGGAATTTCAGTTATTGATCACAAAAAAAAAAAAAAAAAAAAAAAAACTTCCCCCAAACACAATTTTTGTTCACCTCCTTTCTCCTCGTTTTCCACAAAAGAGGTAGGGCTTTGTTTGATTTTTCCAACAAAATTTTCATTTTGGTCACAGAAGCAATTTTTTGTGGGAAAAATATTTTGATGACAGTGTGACCAGCTCAAACAGCTTCTCTGCAGCCTTCAAGCCTTCCCCCATCTCCAATAGATGGAGACAAAGCCCAGTGAAGTCAGTGGAAATCTTTGGAATCATACAAAGATTTTCATTGCCTTCAATGGGCTTTGGGTCAGGCACTTAAGGCACCGCATTCTAAATGAGGCTGTGGTGCTGTGGAAAAAAATAGAATATTATTATATAATGAAGCTCTAGATCATAATGCAGATACACAAGGGGGCTGAATTCAAATTACACAGGCAACCTTAACTCTGGCATTTCCTGACTTTTGAGTGCTTGATTTTGCACCTTTAAGAATGTTCTTTTAACATGGTATTTTGTGTGTAATAGGGTACTGGAGAGTGAAGTGACAGCTGGAGAGAAGAAAGGTGCTGAGTAGGATGAGGCAGAAAACAGGAATTCCATTCTGTGAACATTGGAGGTCACATTTGTTTCCATTCTGAAACAGAACAAAACCAAGACCTTTTGAATTTGAGAGAGCTAGACACCCCAGAATCACCAGTGTCCCAGTGGTTAGAGCACTCAACTAGTATGCGAGAGACCCAGATTCAAGTTGCTGCTTTTCCTAATTTGTAGAAGAAACTTGAACCTGGTCTCCCACAAACCAGAGGAGTGCCCTAACGACTGGGACATTGGCTATTCTAGGGTGCTTATCTCTCTCTCTCTCTCTCTCTCTGGTTTTAATGGAAGTTTCAGCCTGAACCAAACTTTCCTGACAAAAGTTTAGTGGAAACCAATACGTTTCCACCAAAGGATTTCATTTAGACGAATGGACATTTTTTGTCAAAAGTCCCCAACCAGTTCGAATGCTGAGTGGCCCTCATCTTGAAGCCATAACAAACAGCTTCAAAGTGGATTTATCAGACACTAAAAATATACCCATCGGGTCCAAAGATTTCCCTCCCAGTGCTTAGGAGGAACAGCACAAACCCCCAAGAATGCCTATCCATGAGGGCAGCTTTATTCCCACCTCCAGTCCCCTTTCCCTGAAGCTGCTACAGTGGTATTATTCAGCCCCAGAGCTAAGAGGGCTCTGCAGTTGTGAGAGAGGAGTGGGATATAGAGGAAGTGAGTTGGTGGCAGCATGGGCATTCCCACCATTAAGTAGCTCTCCACGATCATACTTGGAATCTCTGTGGAGTTCTGCTACATCCTATGCTGATTATGGTCAGTACCCATCAGGCTGATATAGAACTCCACATATTACATGGGATTAAATGGCTTCCATGCCCCTTGTTTCCATGTAGACAAGATCAGGATTTGTTCCAGGCAGTATCCTTTTAATAGCAATAGGAAGATATATTTGTGAACATCTTCAAGTGGAAGCCAAAAAAAAATAAACAATAAATCTCCACAGAAGCTTTTTATATGGCAGAGATCCAGGATACATCAATAATATTCTATAATTTGGACAAATGGGAAATAATTTCTTCAAGAAATCCCTGTATGCATAAACTAACAAATTTACATAACAAAGCATTATGGCAAGCATTGCAAAATCTCTAGAAGATATATTGCTTTCTATGTGCAACATCATTATCAAAACTGATCTGTATCACAATTCCAGAGAGGCACAGTGCTATTTGAACTGGACAGCCTGTTGACCCAGACACTAGGTTTTTAGGTTTCACTCAATACACCAGAGGCATGGATATAACACCTCTAAAGAAATATAGAGGTGAATGACTTTATTGCCTTCTCATTGTACACAGACAAATTAAAAAATAATCTATTAAATCAATCAGATTTTCTTTGTCAATCATTTTTATCTGGGGTAATCCAATTTTTCCTCAGATTTACCCAAGAAAGCTACCCATTACATGATACTTAGAAAGGAATTAATAAAAGTGTCCCTAAAACTCCCTTGACAAGTTTCTGATAACCTCCTTGTCTCATTGAGTTGCTAAGAGTTATTTTAAACTAGCCAGTCATTTCTTCTGACCTTTTCTATTATAATGCAATAATGCTTCAATAATAAGTTTATTTGTTGTGATTTATTGTGATGTATACTATCTGCACTGCACAAGAAATGCAATCTCATTTGCAGACACACTGCACTGCTTCTGTCATGTGTGTCACTCACTGTCGGACCGTTTACAAAGAACAACATGAATGTAAATTAGCAATCATCTGCATGCATTCAGAAACATCTGTGAACATTACAAAAATGTTGAAGCAATGTGAGGCTGCATAGTTCAGTGCTTCAGGCTACTTCCTTGTTAATCTCTGACTATTCACAAGAGACACTGTATCAAAATCTGAAGATCTGGTTGAACGATTAAAAACAATCTAGATATGCAGACTTCATATTCTATCTCCCAGAAGTTTAAACCTCGAAGAGAATACACTTATTCAACATCATGAAGTTTCTGAAACTCTCACTGATTGTTTTTAATATTTTATTTTTAGACATAATGTTCCAGGGAACAGTCTTTATTTCGTCTTCCTCAAACGCTTTTAAATGTTAATAACTGGAAGTATTTTCCATGCATTTTTACCCATTATATGACAAGAGTGAAAGTCAAAGCTTAGCTCAAGATTCTTTTACAATGATCTTCCAAACAGTTATGCATGTGATTAATTCAACTCATGCAAATATTCCCATTGGCTTCAATCTGACTGCTTTCATGAGGAAAAGCTCAACATGAGTAAAGATTGCATAGTGTATATATATCTGTAGGCATCTGTAGGAACTCTTTCAGACTGGCAGTGGCAAATGCTCAAGAGGACAAACAATCATGAAATAAATCACTAAATACTAGGGGCGATTTTTCATAAACAATATCCAAATTTGCACACAGACCAAAGCTTGCTTAATTGGGGGTATTTAGGATTTAGCGTGCAACAAAAATCTGACACAAACCTCCACAGACAAACTGGAAAGGGATTCTGTCCTTTGCTCCCCAGTACATGTAACCCACTGGTGAGTGTGCATTACAGGTTCCCCATCCTGCCATTCTACAGACTACAGCGGATATGAATTGTTAACAGCCCCCCCACACCCAAACTAAGAGCCTGGTACTGTAGCTCAAGCTATAGGTGCCTCAGCTTTTTTTTTTTAAGCTCAGGAAGCCCTTGGTTCAATCCTTGGTGTGGCAATCAAGCGGGTGACCATCCCACATACAATGTATGTAAAAGTTTCACCATCCTTTAGAATGCTGCAGTCTATACCTCAATGTAACCTACCAACTTCACAGGATTGAAGGAGGGGGGGTGGGGAGGAATGACAGATCTTTCTCCTTTTCAGATCCTTGTGTTCTCTTGATGCAGAGACAGCAATTACCCTTGCCCCTTGTACAGGCTGTGGAAGGAGCAGGGAGGTGCCAGGAGATTTAACCTCCTTTCCTATTGTATGAGGACTGAGAACAATCTGGATAAAAGGTTGTTGCCATGCAAATCTGTATGTTGTAGGACCCCGGAAATGTCACAATCTGGGGCATGTAGATATACAGTCCCAGTGGGCCCCCCCTTTTGAACATTTGGCCCTGCATGTGTAAACCATGATACCTATAGGAACATAATCTAAAATAGACAGATGGTGTTGCCATGGGATCTCCACCATTCTTGTTAGCTACTGAAATATGGAGCACAATTAAAATGAAATAAAATAAATATATCTTTATAAACAGACAATTAAATGCAACTACAGGAACCACTATTTACAGAGAAGAAACAAATGCAGAGCATAATTCTCATTTGATGACTAAGAATCTGAGATATCTTTCTCCAGAAGCTTTACAAAAGACTTTTATTGCTCAATGCTGCATATAGTCTGCTAGATAAGGAGCTATTGTAAAAACTGTCACAAACTCACCGTCTTGCTAAAACTCAGTGGATAGAAAGAAAGTTACCAGAAATGCTTCTAACCTCAAACAGCTTTCCACAGACGATCAACAAACAACTACAAATTTATATGGCTCACATAATATCAGGGATCACGGAAACATGTGAAAGAATATTTGGAAAGCACAATATAAAATCTATCAGAAAGAGAGGGCAAGAGCTGAGAAACTGCCTTAGCAAATCCAAAGTCCAATCTTCCAAGCTTGACATCTGTGGTTATGTGACTATTTGTAATGTTGCTTGCCAGGTATTTTAAATGGCAAACAAGTTCTATCCAGCCAGGAGACTGGATAAAACAAAGTGTGCATAAAAGAAAATTGTTCAGAATATAGTTCATTTAAAAAAAAAGTAAAACTAGACAAAATTTAACTTTAAATTGCATCACCTGACCTAAAATCAAACTTGAAGTGTTTAAATGTTGGAGAAATCAGAACAGCTGAAAGTGCAAGGTAATTTTCAGAATAAATCTATGCATTATGATCTCATTCTGAATGTGATTACTTTGGGATAATTTTGGTGTGTGTGATCTGAGGTTTAAACACCGGAGAGATTGACGAAAGAAGAGAGGTGAGGGAGAAAAAGACTGAGCTCCACACGTCTGCTTTCCTCCTGTGGAGCAATTAAATTCAATGTTTATCACTGACCAGTCAATGCTACCAAGGAAACTATTTTGAAACAAAGGAAAACAACAGCACTTTTAAAAAAAGATAAAAAATGGACAGATATCTAATTTAAAAAAAAGGAAATTTATATTTTCCAGTGAACAAACACACATATTATACTTTATAGAGACCATCCTTTGCACTCAACAAATATTGTGCAGTAAAGCAGGGCTTATATATACATAGTTTTGCATTCTTTCTCTCTAGGTTTCTCTCTCATATATTTATAGCTTTAATATATAGAAAGCTGTCTACATAAAGCTTTCTGTTTGTATTTACATATACAAATGTATGCATGTGTGCATGCATGCAACACACATGCTAAAAATGCCAGTCCTAATGGTTCAAAAATGAAAAATCAGGCCCCCCCCCAAATCCATAGGATTGGCCCAAAAATTTATGATTTTTTTTGAAATTATATTTTTTTCTCTCTTGATTCTTTTAAACTTTTCCCTGCTACTGCACACCCTACCCTCATGGTAATGAGTAACAGTTAGTGTTGTCAACACTCCTAAATTATTTAGATAAAGTGATTTTGGCCTCTGCTGCAGGAGATCTCACTCCCAGATCTCCCTCTGTCCAACAAATAACCCCCTAACCTCCAAATCAACCCTGTCCCCTTATTCCCCACATCGGTTCTGCTCCCACATTGTGCCCATCTCCCAGCCCTCTAATCAGTTCTATTATCATATCTCCACAGCTTCATCTTTGTCCCTCCTGCAGCTCTAGAGTTTTTTTTAGCCTACTTCCAGGCCTGGGGGGCAGCTGCAGTAGGGTCTCCCTCACCCTCTAACTGTGGTTTTAATGGCTGTGCCTTTAAGGGCTGAGCTTCCCAGACAGAGTTTGGGCAAGGCACTGTGAAGCTCTTGTTATGCACAGCATGTTGGAACCAGACACAAAATAAACCAGATCCCTTACGAGCACTTTGAACACTGAGTGACTGCTGAACACCACATTTCCCAGGCTGGGTGTCGTAGGGAAGGAGAGGGGCTGAGCAGAGGAACAGTCTCGTTGCTCACACCGGGGGAGGCTGAAGCAGAACTGCATTGAGCGGCTGAGGTCTTTCTGCACCTCTCTGCCCTCTTATGAGAATGGCGTCCGCTCCTGAGGGGAGGAGAGAGTTCTGCCTGCCTCCTGCAGCAGCCCGATTGGCTGCTGTACCACAGGAGGGGGACAAGTGGGGCAGGCAGCCAATCAAAGGGGGATTACCCCAGGCAGGGTAGAAATTTGGAAGGGGTCTGGAGTTTTCTGCCTTATCACAAAACCAGCTCTAGCTGAAATCCCTTGACTTGCAAAAAAATAGTAACAATGGTAACAATACACTGTTGTCCCCCTCTTTAGTGGCTGGTCCAAATTAAGATAAGAGCTTACTACAGCTACAAGCTTAAAGAATGCCATTAGTTTTGAACAAGCAGAGCCCCTGGGTGACGTACTGTTCCGCTCCTCAGATACATAACACAGAATTTACAGCCGAATGAAGGGGTTGCATAAGAAACCTTTCTGCCCTCAAAAGGCAGAGCTCTCTAGCATAAAATAATCAGCCCTGGTAGACTGTCTAAATTACAGCAATCCCCTAGGATGCCCTGTAGGCCCCAGTGATGCTTGGATTCTCTGTAGCATCCCCCCTGCCACCTGTATGCCAGGGGGTCCTTGGAAGGCAGCTTTATGGTTGTTTCCATAGTACCCACACCATGGGAATCCTCTCCTAAGAAGATACAGGGTTTTTAGCACCCCTTTATGCTTTAATGTGACCTAAAGGAGCTAGAGCAGGGGGTGAAGATCTCATCTCCTTTGCTTTGCAACTAGGAATCCTGGATTAAGCAACTGGTAATGGGAGGTGGTTTTATCTATAATATGCATATACACATATGGTAAGGAGCCAGATGTTGTAACAGTATTGTATACTAATCCTTTCCAGTTTGACCCAGACGCAGCCTATTTGATGATTCAGACCAGACAGTTCCATTTTTACAAGAGCCTTTTTAAGTATTTTGGAGGTTTGTTTATTTCTTTTATTAATTATGACACAAAGCAGACGGATGAAAAAGAACTTGGTGATCCTAAATAGAAAGTATAACAGCATTTTTAATCCTGTTTCTTTCCTTGGAGATATTTCATTTACTTTCGTTATCAGTAGAAGTGGTTTCAAAATTGCGAGGGCTGTTTGGGGGATGGTGCGTGTGTGGGGGAGGGGGGAAGGGGGGAAGTGTTATTTCTGCTGTCCTAATTTTTTCACTCCTTCAAAAGTGACGTTCAGTCTAATTAAGCCATCCCCAGACACAGAAGCTTCCTAACATATGTTTGCCAGGTGGGTTCTCCCAAACTCTCATAGCTCTACTTCCAAATGATTGCAAACAGTGAACACTCTGACAGAAACAAAGAATCAGAGACTTGACAGGCAAGAATTAGATTTAAGAATACAACTTCCAGGCTTGGAAAATAATCATTAGCAATCAGTGACAAAATAAAGGCTCTTTCAAGCTACAGCAGTTACTATGGGGAAGAGAAGAAAAGTGTATGAAAGAAAATTCCCTTTCTCCCACACCTAAATCACTTAAGCAACTTAAAGCAATGTCACTTCTAAGCTCTATTTGAAATTTCCTGAGGGTACTCTGCACCTTAAATGGCTGTGCTCAGCATCTCACAGGATGAGAGCTCTTAGAGTGGTATCTCCCCTTCACAAGATATTTAGAGTGACTAGGCAACCTTTGTTGGCCCTACCTATGTGGCGGTCACATCCTGTGTTCTGGGTGCCTAGCAGACATCAGGAGATGCAGGGAGATAACCAACTGACCCGCTGTGTCAGATGAGATTAAGTGGCTGTAATATAGAGGGCACTGAGGATATGATACTTCTGAAGGGCTACATTATGTTGAGCATAATCTCTCACTGAATTTCTCTGTGCTTGAGGAGGGTGTAACTCCCTTCCCTTAGTGGGCCAGGGCAGGTCTCTGAGCAAGCGCAGATAGGGGCAGCCTCCTTTTCTTCCTCCTGCTTTCCTGCTTGCCTCCCTTTCAGGTATGGGGCATCCCAGGAGGCTCTTGGAGGAAGCAAACTCTTACACTGCAGCAATGTCCAAGGCGGGGACTGCAAGTGTGAGTAGCCCTTGTATAGCTGTGCAATCAGTGAGTTCCTTGTGCCCCACTCCCCTCCAGCCTGACTCTCCCCAACACATACTTACTGTGTCTCCATCAGGACAGTCTGGGAGCTCAGTATGTTTAGGTTACCAATGGCAATATGGGAATGTGTGTTTATCACAACAAGAAGAGAACTTCTCTCCTGTAAAAGATCATCCAGGGATACTTAAATATGTGCAGCCAGAGCACATTATTGGTGCAGGGCTCTGCTGACCACTGGCCATCCCCTAATTGATAGCATCTCAGGAGGAAGTTATGAGTAATATATGATCACAGTAATTAAGAACCTATATGACTGAGGACAACGAATGGTAATGACGGTTACATGAGAAAATTAAGTGGGCTGGGGGGGAAAAATCCATCATCCCAGAGCAGTGCAGTATAATACTGCACTGTTTTGTAGACTATCCTTCATCTGTGGGCTAAAGTGTGGTTTTAAAGTCAAAATCCAGTAGGGGAGATAAGGAGGCAAACTGAATTGTCAGGGTTATCACATCCATTGAGCTACCACACATGCTGCAAAAAAGGGTAAAGGTTATGCTTCCCTAGTCACTGAACACCAATAAACTGGTATCGTGAGTGGCCCCTGCATAGAGACCTGATCCATCTCCCCTTGATGGAAAGGGACCCAATCGGTTTTGGATCCGGGTCAAACACTCCAATTCAGCAAGGCACTTAAGTGTGTGCTGAACTTTAAGCATGTCTTTAAGATCCACTGAACTTTAAAGGGAGTTTCATAAGTCTCTGTAAAGGTAGAAAAAGACCTTGTAACTCTAAAATAATCCAAACTAGGACAAGGACTGCACAGGTTACCTAAACCCTGAGCTATAATAAAGAGATTATTCTGCTCTGACGCTGAATTCATTATGGGCCCGGTTTTCAAAACAGCTCAGCTCCCATTTAAGCACCTAACTAAGAGTCTGATTTTCAAAAAAGGTAAGTGCATTGACTGTGGTAATCTGACCACACATACCTACTCCCTTTTAAAGTCTTGCAAGCAAATTGACATTCTTGTACACTGTGAGGATTCATGGTGGTAAAAGAATTGCATGGTATCTCAGGGACTTGTGGCTCGTCTAACAATTCCTTTATAAAAAGTAGTTTTAGATTTTCTTTGGTTCTTGCCTCAGTTAAACATAACTGGTGGAAATGGCATTTTGAGGCAGAACAAAAATGTTAATCTATCTAAACCTTCTTCAGATGTTAACAAATTATTCACATTCAGCCCAGTCTCCTGAAATTCTGATTACACAAAGAACTCAGTCTCACAGCTAGTCAAAGTAGCGTTTTCAGGGAATCTCTCTTACCTACCTGGTGTTATACATTTGTTTTCCATATGCATGCCCAGCTAATGTGCTTAATCTTTTGGCATTTGTGACATTTTGCCTTTTTATAATTCCACAGAGAGATTCTATTTATCACAGTGAAAGCATTCTAGCTGCTTTGAGTTTATCTTGTTAACTAGGGCATTGCATATTTCATACTCATTTCCCTGTTTCTCTGCAGGCTCACAGCTGACAGTAATGTCCAAGGGCATTTGCTCATAGGCATACCCACAACCATTGAGGGGGATCTGGGGACCAATGGTCTCCAGCTTTTTATTATCCTGGGATTGCCCACCTCAATACACATGCAAGACTAAAGTATTCTAATTCCTGAGCATACCCCGCCATCTTTTTGTTTCTGTGGGCACATCACTACACAGAGGTCAGGAGGCACTTTCCCCTGGGGACCTTGAAATTTACATTCTAAACATATCTTGAATGTAAAAGGGAAGTGTGAAACAACTGGTAAAATGCATTGCTATCCCAACAGACACTAGGATTTAAAATAGATTATGCTCATTTCATAATCCGTGAATGGCTTTTTTTATACACTTGACAGACCAGACGTCTGCCTGACGAATAATTTCACATATTTTTCTACACCTCTTTCCTTCTCCAGTAATAGCCTACTATTAACAAATATTTTTCTTTGGACCTCAAGAGTCACAACCATAGGGGGAAGAGACAGACCTTCCCCACCCAAATTTTACTCTAGTGATATCTCCCCTACTACATGAGCTCTGAATGCCCACTGAACTGTTGCATATAAAAATCTCCAGGTGCATTTCATTTTTCCCTACACAAATTTTAGTTCCTTCAGGAAGGCTGAGAAGCCTAAAAAGAGTCAAAGAGCCAACATCTGTGAAGAAGTTTCAGACTGAGATTGCAAAACTAGACAACTTTCAAATGATCAGCTTAAATATTTCAAAGACAACTTTCATCTACATTCCCAGGGATGAATCTATGACCAAGGTTTGCATCCCTCCTGTCATTCATCTCTCCTTGTGCTCACACTGCCCTTCACTCTCTTCCTCAGAACACCAGTTGGAATGGGTGCCACATGGCTTTTTGTTCTTGAGACACAGTCTCTTTTCTAACTCCTTACTTGGCCTCTTTGGAAGTCAGAGTTCAAGTTCTTCTTACTGAGGCTAAATAACACGAGCACCTCCAACCCTCTACCAGTCCAGGGCTGGCTCCAGGCACCAGCCCACCAAGCTTGTGCTTGGGGCGGCACCTGGAGGGGGGCGGCGCGGCGCTCCGGCCGCCGGGGAGAGCGGGGCCACGGCCGGGCTCGCCGCCCTGACCCCTGCACTCTGGCCGCCGGGGGGAGAGTGGAGCCCCGGCCGGGGCTCGCCGCCCTCCTCCCAGGGCTCCGGCCGCCCTCCCCCCCGGCGCCCTCCCCCCGGCCGCCGGGGGGAGAGCGGCGCCCCCGCTGGGGCTCGCCGCCCTCCCCCCGGGGCTCCGGCCGCCCTCCCCCCCCCACAGGGTGGGGCGGCTGGAGGCTTTTTTGCCTGGGGCGGCAAAAAAGCCAGAGCCGGCCCTGTACCAGTCTATTCTTCTGTGTTAGTTTCTCCTAAAGATAACCAAAGTTCACTGGCATAGTGTAGAAAAATAAAGAGAAAAACATAAGATGAAGATGATTAAACAAAATGACATTGATTTAGCATGTCAGTGTGGAACACACTGTTAAGTAGTCCCCAAAGCATTATTAGTCTTCTGGGTTTTTGGTTTCTCCCTGTCTGGCTTTAAAACAGATTTAATGACCCTAAAATAACATCTTTTAAATGAGCCTTCATTTCACCTAATAATTCCCAGGGAAACTTGCTAGCTAAGCAAAATGTTGTGAGCTGTTTATCCTAAAAACCCAACAATACAAGCTAAAGTACAGAATATAGAAACTACCTAAGATTAAAAGCTCACACAGTGACTAGGTGAGCAGTAAACTGAGGCTACTGACTACCATAATAAGCTTGCTTGTTTTACTGTTACCTCATCCTCCTACTCCCCACACCCAACCCACTGGCCCATATATACATTTCATCCACCAATTGCATCTTGTCACAAACCTAGATTTGGGCAGGGACTGACTTCTTGCTACTTTTTTTTTGTACAGCAGCAATACAATGGGGCTTTGATTGTTGATTGGAGGCCCTAAACGCTACTGGAATACAAATACAAAATAAAATAAGAAACTTCTACATCACATCTGGGTCAGAAATAGCAATGTATTGTAAAGGAGTGTAGCTCTTGTGATTAATGCACTGGACAGGGACTCAGGAGATCTGGTTCAATTCCTGGATCTGTTAAAAATTCTTGTGTGATCTTGGCCATGTCATTTGGACCCAGATCCTCAAACGTATTTAGGTGCCTAAACACCTTTGAAGATTTGGGTCTTAAACCCTCAGTGAACATGCACGACATGCTGTGCTTAGAATAGTATAAGGAAAATGATAGCAGGGAAATCAAGTGGATAGAAAAAATCAATACTACTATCTATTTAGCTAGAAAAATGCTTTTTACAATAGCTGATGGAATCAGATATAAGATGTATTGATTTATTGAGCAGTATAAAGAGGGGAATGGGGGCATCCAAGAGAGAGAGATTTGGGGGACAGACAGAGAAGAGATAAAGAATGCAGCCCCCCAAACCAGAGGGATCTATGATTTTAGGTGCTCCAACCCCTCATCCTTCCAGGGGGGTGCCTCGTCTCATCCTCTTCCTTCACCAATATGATTCCTTTGGATGATACACTGCCATTGGTTTCTCCACTCTTATCTGCACATTATGCCTCCAAGGAGGAAAGTCCATTCAAGTTAATGGAAAGACTTCTATTTACTTCAATGGGGTTTGGAGTGGGCTGTCTCTGACAGGAATGCAGGTATGCAGGAAAGTTAATATAGCACAGAGCTGCAATAGATTCCACCTAAATATTTGCAGAGTGCTGTAGAGAGCATGCACAGAGAATGGCGGCTCCACAACCTTTTCCCCAGCCTTGCAGCCCTAGTAATGTAGAGTTGTAGCCGAGGATTTAACAGGGAGCTACTCTCTCCCTTCTACGTGTTAAGCCCCATTTGGATTCCTCTGACCCCCTCTATGGCTTACAACAGAAGAGACCACAGATTCCTATATTAAAAGTTTGATAGCATTATTCATAAACATCAGCTCTGAATCTAATGTTTCTAATAATAGATATGAGTGGTTGAACAGATTGCTTCCTACTTTTGCTGGTGTCAATCTGGCTTTACTTAGGAAAAAAGAAAAAATAAACAGTTGATCTCTTTAAACATTTGTGAAAATTAAACATTAATCTCATATTCCTTAGTGGTGTTTTATATACACATCTTAATAGCCAGCAAAGTGATGTCCCAACAGAAGTGTATTATCACAGGGAGGGAGGGTCATATCTGTATTCATCCATCTAAGAGAGACAAGGTGGGTGAGGTAATATCTTTTATTGGACCAACGTCTGTTGGTGAGAGAGACAAGCTTTCAAGCCACACAGAGCTCTTCTTCAACCACTGAGGCCTGGTCCACACTACCTCCCCACTTCGGACTAAGGTACGCAAATTCAGCTACGTTAATAACGTAGCTGAATTCGAAGTACCTTAGTCTGAACTTACCACGGGTCCAGACGCTGCAGGCAGGCTCCCCCGTCGATGCCGCGTACTCCTCTCGCCGAGCTGGAGTACCGGCGTCGACGGCGAGCACTTCCGGGATCGATCCCAGAACATCGATTGCCTGCCGTCGGACCCGGAGGTAAATGTAGACGTACCCTGAGTAATATATTACTGATGCTTTATGAAGGTCATTCAAAAATCTGAGGAAAAGTGTACATGAAGCAGTGGGATTCAGCAAAAGAAGCAAAGTAAAAAACTGCTGAATATATAAAGTATCTTCACTAGAAGTGTAAAAAACCACCATGACAGAGGAGTCAGACATCTTTTTTCATTTTGTTTTATTTTCATTTTTTGGCTATGTTTTCCCAAACATCCTACAATGATTAGTGCCTCTAAGGAAGTAGTCGTGGTTTGACTAATTGCACATGTCCTTTTGTAAAGTATTTGACTTAGTTCTGCATGACATTCTGATTGAAGAAAACAAAAAAACTAGCTCTCTAAAACATCAATAAAAATGATTTGAGAGCTCGAAAAATGCTATATTATGGGAGACCAAAAGAGCTCAATCTGTTTAGCTTATCAAAAAGAAGTTCAAATGGTGACTTGATCATAGTATATTTGTACATTAATGGGAAGAAAATACTGGGTACAAAAGGAGTCTTAATATGGCAGAGAAAGGCCGAAAAGGAACCAATAGTTGGAAGTTAAAGCCAGACAAATTCAAATTAGAAATTAGACACATTTTTTTAAACAGGGAGGGTGATTAACGATTGGAGCAAACTACCAAGAGAAATAGTGGATTTTTCATCACTTGATATTTTGAAATCAAGACTGGATGCCTTTTTAGAAAATACGCTTCAGTCAAACACAAGTTTTTGGGCTCAGTTCAGGAGTAACTAGCTGAAATTCTATGGCCTGTGTCACATAGGAGGTCAGACTAGCTGATCTAATGATCCCTTCCAAAATCTTAAAAAGCTATGACTATTCAGAAAGCTTTCAAAAGCTGGTTGAATGCCCAGTTTGCTAAATAATATTCATATTTAGGGAGTTTGTATTACCTATTTTGTCTGAACATCCAGTCGTCACTTATGAATGCCCATGGAAATACTGACTGAATAAGAACTGAAGGTTCATGTCCATATTGATGATACACCTCTACCCCGATATAACGTGACCCGATATAACAAAAATTTGGATATAACGCAGTAAAGCAGTGCTACGGGGTGGGGGGGGGGGGCTGTGCACTCCAGTGGATCAAAGCAAGTTCAGTATAACGCAGTTTCACCTATAAGATTTTTTGGCTCCCGAGGACAGCGTTATATCAAGGTAGAGGTGTATATACTTAGTAAATCAAAATAAAACAGGGTAGTGAACATGGGTCAAATTTGAGTTTGGGCCTAGATAACTTAATTTAGTCAAATGCTAAGTGAAGTTTGGTATTAATAAGGAATATTATTGATTTGATTGTAGGTGAAAAGAAACTGGAGTAGGCCGTGCACTCACCCTGGATTCCCCCTCCCCCTCTCCGATAATCCCATTTCGCTTGTCATACTTAATTGTCACAAGGAACAAGTGGAAATGTGTGAAAGGGTATTTGATGACCCACCTTTAATTACATTTAGCAAAGGAGAATGGGTCTTATTCTGTTAGACAGAAGTCTATTGCCAACTCCTCCTCACATGGGCCTCTCACAAGTCCTGATTACAAAGAAGACATCTGTTTGTGGTCACCAACAGGTTTCACAAAAAAATGTCTGCCTCAAACTGGAATCTTCCATGACCTCAGATTGAGATACCAAATTATTGATCCAAATTATGAGGAGCTACAACCAACCTGCAGGAATCTTTAATTGGACAAGGTTGGATCCTGGGTGGAACAAAGGGGAACCTGGACCTTACAGAACACTCTAACCATTCAGAAAAGGGGGAGAATTCTCTCACATCAACAATGACACCTGAGGTTGTATATTGCTCTCTTCCCTGGACCAGTGATTCAGAGAAGGAGAAGTGAAAGGCTCCAAGCCTGAAGTCTATAAGCAAGAGGGAAGGAGATTGACAGTCTCCCTGCATATGAAATGAGATCAAGCTGTTTGCAACATCAGAATTGTTTCTCAGCTAAGACCAGTCAGGTGAGTTAGAGACTATGAAAATGTTAGAGTGCTTTTGTATAGAATTCAGAGAAGTATTAATTCTTCAACAGTCCATTAGAAAGTGTGTGTGTGTAACTAACAGTTTCCCCAGGTAGACGGTAAAAAATCATATTTAAGTAGTGAGAAATTAGTTTGGGTAAAAAGCATGTTATTCCAAAGCTGCTAAGTGCCTGATTTAAGAATCACTTCTGTATCTATGTAAGAGTTCAGAAAGATGCAAACATTGTATTAATGTGGGAAGGGGAATAAGCTAAGTAAATGGAATCTAGCATATGTTGCATGTTCAGAGAAACTTAAGGTAGCATACCAAAGAGGGAAACTATAAAAAAATCATTCTAAGGGCTATACTTCCTTAAAACAAATGTGAGAGTAAGTGTTTGCTTTTAGCAGACTCTTAGCCCAATTGATTAGATTAAAAGAAAGGCATTCTTCATTAGCTTTCCTGTGAAGTACTGAAGTAATAATAATTCTTGGGTTAACCTTATAAATTGATGTAATTACTCACTGTACTAATTGGCAAGCCAGATAAACTGAACCATTGATGTATTGACGAAAGTTGCAATTGAAATTCAATTTGATCGTTGCATTGTATTTCATTTGATTAGTTTAGGGAAGATAAGAAGTTAGTGACATATTTGCTTAGCTTCATCTTTGTTTGTTTATTCTTTAAATAAACCTATAAAAGCACAGTCAACTGGTTCCTAGCTCAACATTTCAATGCAGGAAAAAAACCTATTTACACTGAGTAGCTCTTGGATCTGTATTTGATTACAATCCTAGTACCACTACAATACCATGTTAGTCCTTTTCTATTTTTTCAAATAGGAGTGTTTTAAAAAGAAAATTATGGACTTTTTCCCATGTCACAAAACTACTACAGAATTTGAAGACAATCACACAAAACAAATCCTGCCAATTTCTAGGTACCTCTTCACATAGCTGCTAATTTAAAAATTAAAAACAAAACAATATTACAAACCATGTAAAGTATTAAAAACATTATCCTTTTGTCAAGATTAAAAGAAGCAAAAGAAAAAAAAGACACTGAGCTGGCTAAAATAAAATAAACAAAATAAACTCTACATCATGTTCTGAAACAAGGAAAGCAAATATAAGAAGGAGCCCTCAACTGATGAAGCCCTGCCACCAGCCATGAAATGCTCACCCAAAATCAAATGCATCTCATCTCAATTTAACTGCCATTATAGGGAATCAGATGAGCGTCATTCTCTCAAATAGCCAGGCCCCAGACCTTTCAGGGCTTTAAAGGTTTTCACCAAGACCTTGAACTGAATCCATAAATAAGAAAGAAAGCTAGTGCAAAGACTTGAACTCATGTGCAGTATGTTCACACTAATTTACTGCACTTAGGGTGCTTCAGGAAGTGGATTCTGTACCAGCTGAAGTGTATAGCCCAGTGGGCTAGCTTGCCTTTATTATATTTACTGATTTGCATTCAGCAGTAATGCAAGGAACCTACAGAGCTGAATCCTGTAAGACAGTGGTCCCCAATGCGGTGCCCGCCGGGGCATCTATGTGCACCCGCCTACTGACAAGGGAGCGCCCCGCCGCCGAGGAGCGCGGCCGCCAGACAAGCAGCCGCCGAAATGCCGCCAAGAAGCAGCAATGTCAAGAAGCGTCGCCGCCGAAATGCCGCTGCTTCTCGGCGGCATTTCAGTGGCGATTCTTTTTGATGACCCTGCTTGTTGGCAGCATTTTGGCGGCCATTGTCCGGCAGCCGCGCTCTTCGGCGGCTAGTCGTCCGGCGCCCGCCACACTGAAAGGTTGGGGACCACTGCTGTAAGACATTAGCTTCAGTAAGTTAGCATAAGGCTTAAAGCCTATGAATTTTGCACAAATAAATGGCCCAACAGAAAACCCCAAGTATTGTGGAGCTGAAAATAGAGTGTTTAAGGGGGAAGTTCTGACCACAGATACATGATCCAACCATAGAAGTGTCATGACAATGAATTCAAGTATCAGGGGGTAGCCCTGTTAGTCTGTATCTACAAAAACAACAAGGAGTCTGGTGGCACCTTAAAGACTAACAGATTTATTTGGGCATAAGCTTTCGTGGGTAAAAATCTCACTTCTTCAGATGCATAGTACTTTCACTCTATGCATCTGAAGAAGTGAGGTTTTTACCCACGAAAGCTTATGCCCAAATAAATCTGGTAATCTTTAAGATGCCTCCAGACTCCTTGTTGTTTTTATGACAATGAATTGACGTATATAAAAGGTACATGAGCTACATCCTCAGATACCTAACTACTAAAGGGCCATGGCAATGAACTGACATATATGATAATAAATTGAGATCATTGATAAACTAACCTATAGAAAAAAGACACTCCAACATTAGTAAGGTGAGGAAACTCAAATAAGAAAAAGGAGGAAAATCCCCTACTGAATATGCATCAAACATAGTGGCATCAGCATCCCGGCCTAGGGGCGGTAGGAGAGAGAGATGTAGTCCTTGGGAGATGCCAGAATGATGGCCACTGGTAATGATGGAGAAGGTGATGGTGATGAGGAAGATGATGGCTAACATTTCAGGTTGTTCTCCACAAGGGATGCTGCGATCATATGGATGTGCAGATGTACATTTTCTAGTAGCTCTATATACTTTACTGAGTTGGGGTTTTTGTGACTTTGCTAAATGTATGAATAAACTCTTTTTAATTATAGAAGAGTCCCTATAGCGTGAGTGTTGCAACTGTGCACATCGGGGTTCCCGACTATATAATAATTTAAATAATACTGGGCCTGATCTTGGGATAAGAACCTGCCAACTCTCAATGTAATAACTAGGGATTCTTAAGTAATCAATATAATGAATACATAATCTAAAGCTCAGGCTACCAGTGGATTTCAAGGGCATCTTTAAATAATGTGTTGCAGAAGACTAGGCTGGAAGTGGCAAAGGTATGGATGATTGATGCATGATCTCCATCAGAAAGGAATGGTACCATCCTCCTGGCTAGCAATAGATGAAAGGCACTGTTACTGAGAATACAGAAGCCATGACAGATTCTACACCCAGCCCACCTTTTTGGCGGAAAGTGAGCATACACCCTCAATGGATTGACAGACACTACCTCTGCCCATTCCTCTAAATGCTTTCCATTGACAACAGACAAGACTTCTACCTTCTTCAGCTGAGTCACTGGCATTGTGTTAGATTTTTGTCTCGTTCAGGCACTGGAAAAGTAATGAGACTTATAGAATCTGAATTTGATGCAAACAGACATAGCACTCAATATCATCTATAATTGGTAGCACTGCAGCCCAAAACATCTCAAACCCCACCCCAGATGGGTGACAAATGGAAACTCTGGTTTTGTGAACCCTTGGGAAGGAAGAGCAGTTTCCCATTTTGTCACTCTAGGACTTCTCAAAGAGGAAGGAACACACCCAGTGGAGGGTCATTCCATTCACTCTGGCAAGATCCCACAGGCAGGCAGGGCTGCCCAGAGGATTCAGGGGGCCTGGGGTCTTCAGCGGCGGGGGCCCCTCGCCGCCGAATTGCCGCTGGAGACCCGGAGCGGAAGAAGCTCCGGGAGCCCCAGAGCGAGTGAAGGACCCCACTCCAGGGGCCCCAAAAAACTCTCGTGGGGGCCCATGCGTGGGGCAAATTGCCCCACTTGTCGTCGTCCCCCCCCCCGGCGGCCCTGCAGGCAGGCTTTAGCAGTTCTCTGCTGGCTTTCATCAATCAGGAAGGACATGGGTCTACCCGACTAATGATTGGTCATAACTTTCCAAACACACTCCAAACCTCAATTTGAAAATCTGCCAGAAGGACAGTGCATTTCTTCCCACTTTCTTGAACTCTACTCCCAAGAGAAGAATCCAATTGGCTCCAAACACATCCATTGCATTTGTGAAATAATAACAAAATCAGGTACATCTCACTGTGAGCCATTTTGTCAGTCTGAGGTTGCATTCTTTGCCAAGCATATTCTCAGGACTGGAACAGCAGGTCTTTGCAAATCAGGCCTAAGTTGCTTAGAGAGGGTGATGGTATGTGGGAAAGCTTGTTCATTGTCCTCTTGTATTAGGAAATCTTATTTATCTCTCACTTTCACAAGTTTTAGAATTCATGCATATCAATTAAAGTTGCAAGGAAAGGGAAAAGACACGCAGATTGAAGTTTATTTTAACACACCATGACAAAGTAATAAAATTAATGAGATTTTTTTAAATTCCTGTCACACGGGCTAGGCATTGAAAGGGTAACAGGTAGGGCTAGGTGATAGCAGGCCCTCACAAGGGTTCTTTGGGAGATTGTTCACAAGGAGCCCTGGGCTCTTGCACAACCTGGGCAAAGGCCTGGCACAGTTGCAATTCCTTTACCCAGATCAGTGTGAAGCCTGTTCTCTCATTGCACTGCTGGGGGTATGTGACACCCCGAAGGGAGCAGGGAGGATATTGTAACTTCCACAGTCCCTCTGCACAATTCCCTCCTAAGATCCCATTGGGGTGGTGCAGCTTTGCTAATGCACAATTTATCTTCTAGAAATGGACAAACCTAAAACTTCCATTGTTTGGTTTCAGTTCTTATGTGCATGTAAAAATCTGTATGCTTATCAGCACTAATGGGGTGGAAATATCCCCAAAACACAGTCTTATGGTATTTCTGGATACACTGATTCTGGCTGCAGCTGGAATACCACAGAACAGTCTTGCCTCTTATTTTACGACTTCTGATACCAATCTTGGCACAATTAGAAATGGCAAAGCAATGCAAACATGGCAGAGAGGCATATCATTTTAAGCCTGATCCACAGATCGTTGTAGACAGAGAAATCAGACTTTCTATTCACTTCAATGGGCTTTGATCAGGCTGTGACACTGCACCCCATATTCTTCACAGTGATATTATTATGATAGGTTTATGGCATAACTATGATGCATTTTGTACAAGATAAGTCATGTGAGGAGTCATTGGAAAAAGTTATGCTGGAAAAAGTCATTGGAAAATGATTATCCTATTTGTATGCATGTATCATTATTGTATCTGAAGTCATGAATATTGACTATGTATCTGTATTTAAAATGTAGTTACACCTGGGTAACGCCCACTAGACAAGATGCTTTCAGTCTAGATAGTGGGTGGGGAAGGGCCTATTCAGGGAAATGGGTCATTAGGAAAAAACAATAGGCCTTAGGAGAAGATAATCTCCCACCCAGTGGGCCTTCCTGAGAATGCTACGGACAGCCTGTAAATAATAGCTGCTATGACTCTACTAGGACATGCGATCACATCACATGTCTCTGGACTCCACATTGGGATGTCAGTATTTTTCCACAGACTGGTCTCGGATCCAAGCTTTGGAACAAAGGGTTCCCGCCATATGCAAAAGCTATATAAGGGAGGGAGTGACATCAGCTGTAGTTCTTCACCCCCCACACAAGAGGACTCCTGAAATCACCTGAGGAACAAAGACTGAACTGGGGGGAAATGCTGGACCCAGGCTAAAGGGATTTCTAGCCTGTGTGTGAAAGACCTGGGGATTCCAAGTATTATAAAGCAAGTGTAGTTTGTGCTTTAAGAATCTGCAACCTGCTTGTATTATCTCTTAGGGTGAGAATCTGCTAATTCATATCCAATCTATCTGGTATATTAAGCTTACTTTGCTAGGTAATCTGCTTTGATCTGTTCGCTATCCCTTACAACCACTTAAAATCTATCTTTTGTAGTTAGTAAACTTGTTTTTGCTTTATCTAAACCAGTGAGTTGGAGTGAAGTGTGTGGGAATCATACGTCAAGGGGCAAAGGCTGTTTCATATTCTTGTCCACATTGAGGGAAGGGGCAAACTTTATGAGCTAACTCTGTACAGTTCCCTGTGCAGTGCAAGATGGTATGATTTTGGGTTTATACTGCAGAAGGGGTGTATGCCTGGGGAGCTGGGAGTTGCCTTGGGTGTAGCCTTCCTATACAGGGGCTGGTCAGAAAGCCTGCATGTAACTGCAGCTGGGTTTGTCCCTACCTGTATGTATGCTGATGAAAGTGCAGGCTGCAGGGCTTTGCAGCTTGTCACAGCAGTACAGTGTGAGAGGGAGCCCAGGCTGGTGGGCCAGGGGGCTCAGTGGTCCCCAGTTCCAGGTGGCACCCTGGGGGGAACCCATTACCCAGGCCCTACCTGTTTTTCAAAACCTGAAAAAGAGTTCTATTTGCATTCCCATTGGTGTAGATTTATGGGGAAAGGGGGTGACCTCATTTCATCTGAACCACTTTGTTTAGCTCTCTAATAAGAGGAGTGATATACTGTATATGCTGCAAAATTTAGGCATATATGCAGGACATGAAAATAGTTAAGTGGTATGTAACCTATTTTACTGCTTTGGATATAGTACTATTAATAAATTAATTAATAATGTGTTGCTTTGTACATTAAAATGATGTCCTTGACGTTAAACATACCTTAGGTGGTGAAGATTTCGGGGAGGTATTTTTATTCTTTATTGATCTAGCCACATGAAAGTTTTAAATTTATAAAACTCATACTGGTGCCTTTTCTTCTTGACATGGTTAGTTTTACTGTTGAATCTATTTTTTAAATGATATTGTTTCCTGTGATTCTAAAATCCTAATAACAAGCTCCTAATTATAATTTCCTAAAGCTGTAACCGTTGATGGAAAAGCAACGCTAAAAGTCGCAGATTCTGAAAGAAGCCATTATTCCTTTCTCGTCATTAGAGAAATTTAGCAGAATTTGAACATATCCTGCATCTTGGGGGAATCTAGCTTTATAAAAGCAGAAATTAAAAAATCTGGGATAGAAGAATGTCCCACAAATCCCAAGTAATAGCAATTAATTATCAACAACACAGAAATTTAGAACATTCCTTAACATAAATGGTCCTTTTATGAGCAAATTGCCTCTTTGTGTATTTGTGTACTGACCAGGAAAAAGACACAATGAAAATTATCTTTTCCTGTCCTTTTAAAATGATAAAAATAAGGTAATCTCCAGGTGATCTTTTTTCATAAATCACTTCTAAGCTTAGTGGCTACCCTGAGTTGTGTTCTGACATCTTGACAATAAAGAAGTGTTTATGACAATCCTGGGGGGGTTGTTCTAAAGCCTTTCCCTACTGTTAAGCAGTAAATCAGTGACTGACAAGATTCCTAACCTGCCACCTCCTACCAGGGTGATATTAAATTTACACTATATACTGTAATCTCCTTCCAGCTACCAGAATAAGGACAATAGAAAAGTCACTTTTAGACATCAATGCCAAGGTCTGGATAACTTCTACATTGATACACAACCTTGATACAGAATTGGAAGACACCCTGTCCCCCTTTCCCCACAAAAAATACTGTTATACTTTGCTAAAAATTACCACACTCCATTCATAGGGGAGTAAAAAAAAGGTTTAAGTGGAAGTGGATATATGGTAACACACCCCCCCCTCTCTCTTTCCCTCTCCTATCTCTCCCTGGGACCCCACAGACGTCCCTCTGCAAGTGCTATATAGAAGTCTGCCACCCATGGGGTTTCAAGTCATCGGTGACTGGTTGAGGCACGGTACTGACTAAGGGTATGTCTACACTGGCAGAGTTACATCGCCGCTCAGAGAGCGCTAAAGGGAAACCACTGTTGTGTGTTTACACCGTCAGCTGCCTGCACAATAGCTTGTTTACACTTGTGGCACTTGCATCGATATTCGGAGCAGTGCACTCTGGGCAGTGACCCCAAAGAGCATCTCTTCCTCTTCTGCCGCTAAGAGTTGTGGGAAGGCAGAGGGGGTCGCGGGGCATCCTGGGTCTTGTCCCAATGCCCCATATGTATTGCTTTGCATCCCAGTAATCCCTGTGCTTCTGTCCACATTTGGCACCATCTTTCAACGGTTTGTGTACTGTGCGCTCTGCCTCTTCAGTCTGCAGGAATGGATCCTGAACTGTTGACCAATATGTTGCTTGCTCTCACTAATACGTCACGAGTGGCAGTGGAGTTATTCCTTAAACTACAAAGGCAAGAGAAGTTCAACATTGATCTCGCCACGCATAGTAGCTATGACACGAGATTGCTTGTGGCATTCATGGAGGTGCTGACCACAGTGGAACGCCGCTTTTGGGCTCGGGAAACAAGCACTGAGTGATGGTATCACATTGTCATGCACGTCTGGGATGACGAGCAATGGTTGCAGAACTTTTGGATGAGGAAAGCCACATTCATGGGACTGTGTGATGAGCTCACTCCAGCCCTGCGGTGAAAGGACACGAGAATGAGAGCTGCCTGTCGCTGGAGAAGCGCGTGGCGATTGCACTGTGGAAGCTGGCTACTCCAGACTGCTACCAATCAATGCTAACCAGTTCAGAGTGGGAAAGTCGACCATTGGACTTGTGTTGATGGAAGTGTGCAGGGCCATTAATCTCATCCTGCTCTGAAAGACTGTGACTCTGGGCAACGTGTGTGAGATTGTGGATGGATTTGCACAAATGGGCTTCCCTAACTGCAGAGGGGCGATAGATGGCACACTGTAGCAGGGTGGACAGCTGCTCTGGCCTGGAAGGGCCTGAGATAGCCCAGGGAGTAGGCAGTGTGAAGGCTGAGCTGATTGGGGGAAGTGGCTGCAGCTGGGGCCACGCCCCAAACAGCCTCAGCAGGCCTACAGAAGAGGCTAGGAGCCAGGAGCTCAAGAGTCTCTCTCTGAGTGCAGAGAGAGAAGGGCCTGGCTGCAGGGAACTAGAGCAGAATACTTGGGTGGAGCAGGGCTGGGGAAAGGCTGAGGAGCTGGGGAGCTCCAGCCTGGAAAGCCCCAGGCTGCGTCCTAGTGTTAGGCCAGGAGGTACTAGGGGTTGCAGAGGGCAGCCCGGAGATAGGCCAAGGCAGCAGGCCCAAACCCAACCTTGCCTGTGATGGGTGGCTGATACTGCAGTCTGCCCCTGGGCGTGGAGCTAGATGGTGACTGACAGTAGCCGGATACTGAGGCGAGGTAGGGTTAGTGGGTGGGGTTCCCCTGGGAGGGGAGACCTAGCGTGTGGGTACTGCCAGGGGGCAGCACCCCGAGCAAGGGGCACCGGGGTCCTGGGAGGGACACGGGGCCCAGAAGTAGAGAGCAAGGCAGATCACCGGCCTGCAGAGGGCGCTCCGGAGGCTGGGTCAAGCTAATTCCCTGAGAGACCAGCAGGAGGCGCCACAGGGGTGAGTCCGGACCTGTTACACACGCATATTCCCTATTCTGGCACCAGACCACCTAGCCACCGAGTATATTAATCAGAAGGCATATTTCTCTATGGTTCTCCAGGCACTTGTGGATCACCGTGGGCTGGTCCAGAAAGGTACAAGACACACGCATCTTTCAGACCACTGGCCTGTTCAGGAAGCTGCAAGCAGGGACTTTCTTCCCGGACCAGAAGATCACTGTAGGGGAAGTCGAAATGCCCATTGTGATCCTGGGAGACCCCGCCTACCCCTTAATGCCGTGGCTTATGAAGCCATACACAGGGCAACTTGACAGCAGCAAGAGTGGTTCAACAACAGGCTGAGCAAGTGCAGAATGGCTGTTGAGTGTGCTTTTGGCCGTTTAAAAGCCTGCTGGCGCTGTCTATATGGGAGGCTGGACCTGGCCGGTGACAATAATCTGATGCTTATAGCCATGTGCTGTACGCTCCATAATATTTGTGAAGGGAAGGGTGAAAGCTTCACTGAGGGCTGGACCTCAGAGGCTCAGCGCCTGGAGGCTGAATTTGATCAGCCAGAGACCAGGGCTATTAGAGAGGCGCAGCGTGGGACCATAAGGATCAGGGATGCCTTGAGGCAGCAATTTGAAGCTGAAAGCCACTAATATTTGTTGCTATGCTCAGGAGTGCAGTGCTTGTAATGCTAGGAGGTGATTGTGATTGGTGCAGACGATGCACTGTGAAGGTTTAAGAAAATTGCCTGTTGCTTTGCAGGGCCGTTTGCTTTCAATTAATGGAATGAAGATTGCTTTCAAACCAAGACAATTCTTTTATTAAAAAACAACAACCAGAGGAGAGAAACAAACAAAAAAACACATCAGCAAAGTGGGGAATGGGAGAAGGGAGTATCCCAGGAGGAGGTGGGGTCCCGGGATGGTTAAAGATTTGTGTATGCCCAGGTATCATAGCAACCTTGTCCTTTGGAGTACAGTGCAGCGGGTACTGTATTTCAGCAGGGCTATACTGCAGAGGGACGGGTGTTGAGTGCAGTGGGTTCTGGGAATCTGCAGGGCTGGACTGTGATGGGGCAGGAGTGGAATGCAGTGGGTACAGACTGGAGCCAGGAGGTTGATAAGGGTGTGTTGACGGTGTCTGGGGGGGGGCGCATGGGAAAGAGTTTTGCAACAGCAGCTGCAGGGGAGGGCGGCCGCAGAGCTGCTTGGTTTGCAGTGCTAGTATCTCTTTGAATGTGTCTGCTTGGCTCTCCATAACATTTAAGAGCCACTCCGTGGCTTTGTTCTGGCATGCCGCGTTCTCCTTTTGGTCCCTCTTCTCACTGTCCCGCCACTCCTTCAATTCTTGTTTTCCGGCAGCAGAGTGCATCATGACCTCATGCAGAAAGTTCTTTGTTATTGCCGGCTGAATGGCTGTGCAGAATTAGAAAGTGGCCACAAAGAGGCGGCTGGGCTCCCAAGGTCATATCTGTGAAGCCAAAATGCAACATTTTAGAGAAGCAGTATTGTTTGCAACACAGAGACCACTGATTCAGTGACTGAAAAAACAGCCACTATTCACATACCTGTCACTAACTGGCTGACCCCAGGCAAGAGCACATGAGCCACAAGACCCCCAAAATAGTGAGTAACCACAAGGGTAGGGGAAATCAGTGATTTCTCTCTTGGGAAGAGCCAACATTGTAGCGGGGGCTTATAATCATTACTGTCCCCACATTTTCCACAGGCTGTGTTCATTATGGAAGATATCTCGGTGCTGAGGGTGAGCAGGGAATCAAGGGAGGGTCTTCTCTAAGACTGCAGCAATGTTCCCTCCCAGTGATGGCAGAGTGGCACGGGAAAGTTACCCTTAATGGGACAAGAAACAAAGCAGCTCTGCCAAAGAACCTGCGGCAGTTTCGTGGAGATCTCTGAGGCAGATTCTCGTGAAGTGAAGGAATCAATCAACATCCTGTTCCGCTACTCAGGCTAGGCATGTGGTGGTATGCACATCATACAGACACAAGCCTGCTTTCTGCAACCCTCCTGCCCCCAACAACTCACTTCAGTGATTTCCAAAATCAAAACCACTTACCAGGGGCCTCCTCTCCTGTTTGCGCTTCGCCAAACTCCAACAGCTGTGACTGGCTAGCCTCCTCCAGGGTAGAGCAGAGCTCCTGGCTGCATGCATCTCTGACCTCCAAGTCATCCTCTGCCTCCGGGTCCCCCTCCACATCCTTGTCCAAGATTTCCTCCTCCTGACTTGGTCCACTCTCAACTGGCACACGAGCCACCGAAGTATCCACAGGGGCCTTCACAATGGAGGTGGGGTCACCAATGAGTATCGCGTTCAGCTCTTTGTAGGACTGGCAGCTTGTGGGTGCAGCACCAGAGTGGCAGTTTCCCTCCCACGCCTTGCAGTAGGCGTTCCGTGGCTCCTTCACTTTGACCCTGCACTGCAGTGTGTCCCGGTTATGGCCCCTTTCTGTCATGAATCGTGCAATCTGTAGGTAGCTATCATAATTCCTACAGCTGTAGCGCAGCTGGGACTGCACAGCTTCCTCTCTCCAAATGCCGATGAGGTCCAGCACCTCGGCATTGCTCCAAGCGGGGGATCGCCTGGGGCATGGAGCAGGCATGGCCACCTGGAAAGATGTGCTGAGACCACTGCATGCATCACCGAGCAAACACTAAGGGGACTTTCAAATTTCCAAAGGAATTTATGGGGTGGGGATGACGGTTGGTCACCTGAGGGCAGGGCAGTAGGGTTCAAACCGATGACCAGAGAGGTGAGAACAGGCATTGTGGGACACCTCCCGGAGGCCAATCGCAGCGCTGTAATCGATCACGGTATCTACACTGGCACCGCAGCACTGTAGCCCCTGTGCAGAAAGCTGTATGCCTCTCGTTGGGGTGGTTTTTCTACAGCACTGCAACTGCACAGTTTCTGCGCACGAACTGGCTTGGCAGGGTGTACACCTTGGGAGTTACAGCGCAGAGAGCTGCTTTACTGAGCAGAAACTTGCTAGTGTAGACAGAGCCTAACTCTCCATATTGCTGTGCCCTATCCAGGCCAGAGACTTCTGCAGAAACCACACTAACTCCTGCAGATTTCCCTCCACAGCAGCTGCTGAAGAGACACAGTAGGACCTGGTCAGTAACACACCTTTTCCTGGAGAAAAGTTGCCACGGGGGAGGGGAGTCCAGCAGAACTACACAGAGAGGTAACCAGCCAGCCATGCAGGACAGCTCCTGCCTCTGTGGATCTAGGAATGACATTCCATCTGTATCCACTGCTGGGGTAAGCAACCCTTTGTTTATGGAGAGGTGTGTGGGAGTGGAGGAGAGAAATGGTATGAAAAGACATTTTGGAGAGTGAAATTTCCTCTCCCTCTCACTCTTACATTGGAAGATCTGCTTTATGGAACCCTGAAAGGCCACAAGATCTGTCAGCAACCTGGCAGGGGAAATGATGACAACTCAAACAATTAGTTTTCTTCAACCTTTCACAAACAGTTCTCTGTAATGCTTTAAGAACAAGACCACGTGCATGCAAAAGAGAAGGCACCACAAAGAGCAATGTTGTGTCTGCATCCTCGGTGCTGTTTCTATGGCGATCCCACAGGTCATCAGTGAGGATAGATCCCTATGTCCATACAAAGCAATGGGGCTTCACACAGAAACTGGGGTTCTTCCCATGCATCTCAGTGCCATAGTAAATAGTCAATACATTTCACAATATTTTAAAATAGAACTATGGGATGAATTTTTATTTTTTATTTTTTGTGCAGCTTTAGTATCTATGCAACACCTGCCCAATTTAGCAAAATAAAATGTGTATTGCTCAACTAAATACTACAGCAAAGAATAAAAGTATATTATGAATTAGTTGTGCCCAGTTTATAATCTGCTTCCCCCAGAGCCAGTCCACACAGACGTAAAGAATCAGCCTTAAATCTAATCAGCTTAATTTATTTCAACAGCACTAGAGTTAAAGTGAGAACCGGGCTTCGATTCTGTCTTTTCATGCCATGCTCAGAAGATTAGGATTGTTTTACAAGCAGGAGGAGCTTTAACACATCTCCGTCCTGTCCAGGCCGGAGATTTGCTGGGATGAAGATGAAAGAACCTTAGATCTGTTGTGTTTTCAAGTGATTCCCTCTAAAGCCTGTATAATCTTTTTTGTTTCCCACTTTTTAAAAAAATTAATCCCACATCCAAGGCACAATGACTGAATGACTGTAATGTTTAATTGCACTGGGTACACGTCCAGTTTAATAGTCCAAATCTTTTAAAATTATTAGATTTATTTTTCCTCCTGGAAAAGTTTGTGATTCTTATTTGTTTCTAGTTTCAGGAAATTATAACGTTACTCTTGTAGCTTGTATATAAAAAAAATTGCATATGTATCACCTATCAGGCGAGCTCTCTTTGAGTCTGATCCAATTCCTATTAAAGTCAATGAAAAGACTCTCATTGACTTCAATGAAGTTTGATTGAGACCTTTACAATGAAAACAAGTTTACCCATTTAGTGAAAGGAAGGGCTTTCAGAGTTTAATAAGCTTTCTGGACAGTTGGTACAGTTGAGCAATCTACCAAGCCTTTCATTCTCCCATCAGAATCAGAATAGACTGCTGCGGCTGCTGCCTGATTTTAGGGGATTAAATATTATTGTTCATGGGTTATAAGCTCGCCAACTGATCTGATCAAAAGATAAGGTTCTTGTCCCAGAATCAGGCTACACAGAGTTTTGCAAGGACCCTCAGGATGTATGACAAGGATACTCACACTGAAAACAAAATACAGCTTTAAATACTTCTTAATCAATGAGAATTGCAAATGAAATAATATTGTTCTAGAAGTATATGTGGTGTGTAGCGGGGCCTTATTGGAAATCCTGGGAGGTGGGTGGGCGCAAGTCCACCCACTTCTAAAGGGCCTTCCCCCAGCCTAGTGGGAGGGACCACTGGACCCTGGAACCAAATGAAGACAGAGGACAACTAATGAAAAACAGGGTCGGGAGTGGTGGTCAGAGGTTCAAAATGAGGGATCCAGATGGGGACACCGAGCAGAGGACCCCAGACAGCACCCACTGCTCCTCAAAGGCATCTAGGGAGCCAGCGGACGCTGCCCAGTGGAACTCTGCCTGGAGGCATGAGACTAGGGAGGACCGGAAATAGGCCCCACAGTCGCAGAGCACCCCCTTGTCCAGCATTCTCGTCCTGATATTATAGATGGTGACTTTGGCCAGGAGCAAGTTGATGAGGAGGTCTTGCAACTTCGTGGGGCCATGGACAGGGTGTGCAAAAATGAACAGGTGTGGGGAAATGTGCAGTCAGAACCTCAGCAAGAGTTTCTGGAGGAGCTGGAATAGGGGCTGCAATCTGGCGCATTCAAGGTAGGTGTGCGCCAGGTTCTCCCTCATGCTGCAGAAGGGGCAGGTCTCGAGAATGGGGGTGAACTGCGCCAGATACACGCCCATGCTCACGGCTCCGTGAAGGAGCCGCCAACCAATGTCCCCAGCGGGCCGTGGGTGTGTAGTGAGGCAGAGTGGCCTCCGTCCGGACTGGAGAACAAGGGACCACTACACTCCCCTTGGTGGGCGGAGCCAAACCTGCCCCACCCCTGCGCCAGAAGTATCAGGGCAGGGCAGGAAGTATAAAGGTAGGGCTCTGCAGCTCAGTTGGATGGGAGTCAGCAGAGGAGACTGATGCCTCTGCCTTGCTGTGGCACCCAGGAGTGGAACCTGCGCTCTGCCGTGCCCTGCCCCCAGAGGAGACGTACCCTAGATGAGGAGTTGCTGGGACTTCCATTGGCTGTATACCCCGAGGAGCACGACAACTGGCCGGCTACAGGGCTGCTTCTAGGTTGGCATGATGCAGCTGGATCGCCGCCGACCCAGTGGCAGACCAGTCTGTCACTGTTAGGGCCCTGGGCTGGGACACGGTGGAGTAGGGTGGGCCCATATCCCCCCTGCCACCCCAACCCTGGGGTGGCTGACCCCCCACCTTAGGCCAGGAGGCCTGTGCTCCGTGAACACCTCTGCGAGCTCGCTAGACTGCCTGCTGGGTGCTCAACCCCTTTTGGAGCCCCGTAGAATGTATGTGCACTCACCCCTACCTGAACCTGAAACTGTTGGCATTTGCTGGCTGCCTTATGCCCACAGGCTTAGGCTACAGCCTGCTCTCAGCCCAGCCCCGTCCCGAGGGCTAGGGCCCAGACTGTTAATTGGTGTCAGCCCCAGCTGAGAGGCTGTGGGCTAAAGACTACGTCGGGCGCTGCCCCTCCCACAGGTAGGGACAGGAGCCCCAGACTATTGTGGTGTGTTTGCTTTAGTTAGACAGGCCCAGAATCACAGACAGTGTACAGTTCAGCCCCGCCAGTGTGACCCGAGCCCGAAGACTACCGCCTCTGACGAAAAGGCAGAGTAGCCTCCTTCCGGACTGGAGAACAAGGGACCGCTACTTGGTATTATATACTATAAAACCTTCTAGATTAACATTCACACCATTCCTTGGTGATCTGGTGGTAAGAGACAAAGGACCAGCCTCGCCTCTGGCATGCCAAGAGTCCGATGTTCCAGGATCCTCAATTCTTGAGTGGGAGGTGAAGAACTTAGGAGAAGCTCGAAAGCTGAAAGACTATAGAAATTAATTTAAAGCCTGACTAAAACTAACCCCCACTAACATGGAGGGTTGCCCCTCTTATAGAGCCTGAGCACTATGTGCCCACCTTCCATGTCCAAACTTAATTTCCTCACCCACAAAATATCAGGGGCACACTTACTCTATAGGCTGGCATGTTCATATGCATTATTAGCTCATTCTCACATCTTTTATTTCTGACCTAACTGGTTATTTCTATGGTCTTTGTGGTATCCTTGTTAAGTTTAAAGAGGACATGAACTTTGGTAGCCATCTATCTATGCCAAAGGTCTAACTTGCTTTAACTCATCCTCACTTATCTAGGCTAAAGGTCACAAACATACATATGCTAACTGTATGCTTTAGCGCATCATCACTTATTTAGGCTAAAGGTCCTGAACATATGTATGCTAACTTGCTTAAGCTTAACATAGGGGATGTGGCCTGTAGGTTCCTTGCATTATGGTCAAAATACACTAGTACAAATCTATAAATCTATTATAATGAAAACAATGAAACTGATAAGAAAAGATATATAAGCAAGCAGGCTAGCTCTATGGGCTACACTGTTAGATGGCTAGTCTTTACTCTTCAACAGCAGGAGTAGCAGCTGTGGCTTTAGCTCTCTTGAGGAACTTTCTTTTGGTATTCTCGATTTATGCGTCAATTTCTGTCCTTTTGTTTTTGGTATACAGTGCTACACTTGATTTGATCTTCAGCCTTAGTTCCCTCATGTCCTTGCCCCACATTTTCCCTGAGACTAGACCTGGATTAAGAGATTGTAATGAGAATGTATGAATATGGCCAAGAGTAAAATGTCATTATTACAGCCTGTGAAGAACATAGGGTTTTCAATATGAAGGGGAAAAAAGTTGTAACATTCCGTCAAAGTTCTGTGCCATTTTGTCTGCTTAAAAAAAAAAATTACTTTTCATATTAAAGTGCAACCCAGATCAAAGCAAAACAATAAAAAATGTTCCTGTTTCCCCCTCCTCCCCCCACACACACCTTTACTTTTGCCTGACTATGGGGCTGCTGGGAACTTTCCCCCTTTTTTTTTTATTGGCTCAGTAAGCTAACCACAGGAGGTCATGACCTCAAAGATATATTCTTCCCCTCCCCTTCCCTTTCTGAATCAATGTATCCACCATCCCAATAATAATTTAACATTTTTTAAACGTAACTCTAGAGGAGCTTGTCCTCCAGAGTTCAAATCTCAGGAAACAACTTGATGCAGCTCTAGTGAAAATCTGTATCTGTAGCTTTGCAAAAATTGCCTAAAATGCTACATCAAAAGTTAATATGTATGTGCAGATAGAATATGCAAATAGAGACTCAAAGCTTTCTGCACCATAATATTTAATGAAATAAGTTATTCAGTCCTTACATTTAAAGAAATAAAAAAAAGTGGTGCATTGACTCAAAGCGCTAGTATGTCATGTTCCTCCCTCTGTATTCACTGATTGCAAATTCACATCTCAGTACCACCAGACAGATCTGAACTTAATGAACTGATGTGACAGGTTTTGCATCCTAGGTTAGGTAAACTTGACAGGAAAGTTTCTTTGTTTATGTATATGTCTGCAGATTACATAAATAAACTGGCAAGTACTTGGCTTAAAACAAATTCACTGCTCACTGGAGGTGAGATCAATAACACAACATATATACTCCTTTACTCAACACTACCCCTAGGGAATTGAATTCTTCTTCTTCTTGATCCATAATGCATTTTATAGAAAAGAACAAGATATGTTCTTAAAAAATACATCTATCAGAATTGCCATCAGCATTGTAATGTTTTCTTCAGCTAATCAGGTATTATATTAGGCAGTACTAATATGACTAAGAAGTGTTCTTTAACTGTCTTTTACCTATATCCACACAGCAAGCACCACTGAAACAGTACAAAGCCCAGGCACAAAGGCACATTGCTGGACTTTTTTTTAAAAAAGTTAAAAAGATACTAACCCACAAAATGCAAATTCTGACTGACTGTACAGAAAAAGGGAACTTTGTAGCTGACTGGAGAAGGAATGATATTTTTCCCCTCCTATTTCTTCTTGTGACCTGAAATATAACATATCACTCAGGAGTGACAGGACTGGATTATCTGCCAGGGATGCTCCTGAATTACTGTAAATAGCTTGCCATTCTCAGTAGAGATAGGTGCAAAATTCAGTTGGAAATTCAGGCTCATCCCTTACCACATAAATCTAGCAACAGGCATACAGTAGTTACTAACTGTGCAGTAATGCTGTGTATTTCCTATACAGATATCCCATAAATGAAATTCACAATGCATTTTGAAGAGCCAAAGAAAGAACAAGTTTTTCACATTTGAGGTTTATATGTACATTTAAATGTAAGACATGTTTTGTTTGCACAGCCACTTCATGTATGGTAGGTATGTGTTTTTCATCAGCAGAGTAAATGACAGCAAGTTTTTTCATTAAAAAGCCTGTATTAGGGAGAATATTGCACATAATACTAATTAATTGTGTCATGCAATACTAGGAAAATGCAGAACACTGTGTACTGGTCCCATTTTTAAGCATTCAAAAGTGACATGCTTGTATATTTTAGATACATCAGAACCTAGGGTGTACTAGTACTTTACTATAAGCACTCAGACCAAACCTAACACAAGTAGTCATTAATCACGTAAGCAAACCCATCAATTTCAATGGGACTATTTGCATAATTAAGGGATCTTGTTCACTTATCTTGTTTTAAAACAAAAACCATGAAGCCTCTAGATAATACGCTTAGGGCTAGTCTACATGGCTCTGGTGAAGTGCACCAGAGAGGTGTGACTTGTAAAGTGCTGTGCTCTAACTGCCTTGTTTAGACTCTGCTGGCATGCTCTAAATTAAGGTACCTGGTCTGTGTTGACATAGTCGACTACATTACTTCAAACCAAGTATCTTTTAGAGTGTGCCCTCAGGGTCTACACTAGGCAGTTAGAGCACAGCACATGAGAGCACTTTACAATCTCACCCCTCTTATGCGCTTGCCAATGCTATGTAGACAAGCCATAAGATCATGGACCAGATTCTCAGTTAAACTAAGGCACCATTTTAGCAGCAAAAAGTGGGAGCAGATTACATTTACACCCACATTAAAGCCCTCTGGATAGCTAGACTGATGTAAAGGGACCTTAGTGTCTATAAGAACTGATCTCAAAATATGCAATTTTGTCTTCTACTCCCCACCCACTCCATTGTTCTCTAAACCTGCCTGTCACTTGTTGTCCCTATGCAGAATGTAAGCTTTCTGATGGAAGGACTTCTTTTTAGTTTATGCTTGTACAGCACACATTGCAACGGGGGCCTGATTCTGACTGAACCCTCTGTCCATTACTGTAATAACCAGAAACGTTCTTTTCTAAACTACTAGTTTTGTTTTGTAGTTGTTTCCCAGCCCTTCACATTTAACACAAGTAAACTTTATGTGCACATCCACAGATGCTGAAATTCAATGGGGGAAAAAAGAAAAAGAAAGCCACTCAGCCATTCTAAGGGGAAATTCTATGTGTTGTATAATTGGCATGGTATTATGAAGAATGAACTTTCTCTTTGCAGATTGTTAATATCTTAGGGCATGTCAACACTGCAATGTAAGCCCAGGGTTAGTAGAACTTGAGTTAGCAGACTCTGGGTTTGTTAACCTAGAGCTTGAGCATCTACACTCACTTGTAACCCTGGCCAGGGTCTATACTGTATTATGCAGGCCCAAGTCCAACCACGCATATCCCAGACTTCTTAGCACCCTACCAAAATGTGGCCATGCTAGCCCTTTGTTCATGATGCAGTGTGGGAAAACTTGACTGTCCCCCAAACTTGGCTATCCAGAGGACAAAAAAGGTGGCCCATGGGATTGTGGGATATTTTTGGCAAACTCCCAGAGCATGAGTCCAGTGGGGCTGCATTTATACTGCAAAGCAATAGGACTTGAACCCTTGGTTCTGACTTGTCTTAGGCTCGGACCTTCCACCCCATGGGGTCCTGTGACCCTGGGTTAGCGTAATTTGTGTGTAAATGGAAGGGGGGGTTAGGCTTAAGCTTGAACCTTGGGTTTACATAGCTGTGAAGACATACTGTTAGGGGCCTAATATTTCAGCCTTTGCTTGTGTGAGAGAATGGGAGTAAAGTGAAGTCCATGATTTGAGTAAGGCCCTAGGATCAACCCATGCAAGTGAAAGTAGATTGTTTTGGAGTTTAGGACTTGAGTTTCCCTGGAAGCTTAATGAACTTTGTGATAAATGAAGGGGGAGGTGTGTTAGCTCCCTTTTCTGAACCCAGCCATATGCATAGGTAAAAGGAAGTGAGTGGGCAGGAAGGCTAAAACTTTTTAAAATTGAAACAGGACTCCCCTGTTGTCTGTCTGTCTGTTGTTGTTCTTGGAGAGAGGCAGACAGGGATGCAACTATGCTGTAAGAAGCTTGGGGCCAGATATGAAAAATCGTACCTAGAAACTATTCATTTGAAACCCCAGATATGTAAGTAGATCAGGAAATGTCTAGGAACCTAGGATCAGGTTTATCTTCTTTTATTTGTTTATAGCTTGTGGACTTCCCTGTGCTAACCCAGGTGCTTTTGTTTTACTTGTAACCATTAAGCTGGACCTCAAGAAACTATTCTTGATGCTTAATCCTTGTATTTGCTCTTTTTAAATCTAGCAATAGCCTAAGTTCCCAGATGTATTTTCTTCCTTTTGTTTTTTTAATAAAATTTACCTTTTTTAAAGAACAAGATTGGATTTTTGTGTCCTAAGAGGTTTGTGCACTTGTTGTTTAATTAGCTGTTTGCAACAGCTGATTTCCTTTGTTTTCTTCTCAGCTCTTCCTTGGAGGGCTTGAGGGTACCCCACAGGAAGGAATTCCCAAGTGTGCCTTCCTGGGCTCTCAAAGGGGTTTTGCACTTGGGTGGGGGCAGCATTTACCAATCCAAGGTCAGAGAAAAGCTGTAACCTTGAAAGTTTAATACAAGCCTGGAGTGGCCAGTATTAATTTTTAGAGTCCTTGCGGGCCCCACCTTTTGCACTCAAAGTGCCAAAGAGGGGAATCAGCCTTGACAATCTTCTACATAGAATCTCTGAGTCCCTAGTTTCCACTTGCTTCACCAGGGTCCTAATTCTGCAAACTGTAGTGCACAGACCTTTTCCTTACTCTTATAGGTAGTTCATTGTTTTCAGATAGATTGTCCTAATTCACATGAACAATTTACATGAATAAGAATTTGCAGGATCAGTTCCCAAATCAGCAGGACCAGGCTGCAGTGCAAGAAAATATTTCCTCCTGCTGCTCTATAAGACATAAATTATATTCAAGTTTTAACTCTAGCAAAAATGACAGCAGCTGAAGTGTACATTTCCAGCCAGGCTTCACTGTAGCTATATTTTGGGGTTTGATCATCTCTGTTCTGAGTGTCATTCCTAACAGGATAATGACTTCATAAGCATGGCAAAGGCCACACTCATTTTCTCCCCCACCACTGGAGAGCTGTGAAAAGACAGCTGAAACAAAAGCTGTTAGAGAATGCTAATTTGAAAAATCACACAACAAATTCAGTCAGGTTTTTTTAAAAATCTAATCTCTATACATGGGAATTTAGAACAGGGTTTGCAATAGGGTTAAGATTAGGAACAATGCAGTACGCAAATGTTGCTTCTGCAAAGGGTATGGAATAATTCCTAATCTCTGCTCATATTTTTCTACCATATAATTAACAGATGAAATGGTGTCAGGCTTTTCCCAATTTCAAGATATTAATGGGCTTAGTTCTTCTCAGTTACACTACTATAAATCCCGAATAAGCATTCGATGCTATAGCCCTGACTCACATGACTAGTTACTGTAATGAACTACATACACAGGGACTACTTCCATGTTAACCCTTATGGAAAAGTTCTATAGAATTTAATTAGAGAATGATATCCTTCTTTTAGGGTTTTGAGCTATTTATAATATCAATATATTTTAATAAATTGTCTTATAGAATTCAATATCAAGGATACAAGTTCAAATATCCTTCCTATGGGTTATCACAACTAAATTCTATAGGTTTTAAAAATAATTTATATTGAATTTTATAAAATTTCTATAGAACCCATTCGAGTCGATCTCTAATAACTTCTATACATTTATATAAGTTTAGTGTTGCCTTTTCACCATTAACATTAATAGATTTTCTTCAGTTTGACACCACTGTAACTGGGAATGGAATTTGGCCCACTGAATGTCACCACGCTGATAAAGCATCAATGAACTCAAAGTACTCTTATACATACAAATAAGAACTAAAGAGAATTGCTTAGCCAAGACATAATTTTCAAAGCATCGCACTTTCCATGTCTCATCAAGGAAATGATGAAGCAATGATTTGTTGGGAAACAGTTTACCCGTTGATTAAAGGTTAGAGAGAGGATTTTTTTTTTAGCAGAAGACTACTCTTCGTTATAACTAGTTTTCATGAGATGCCCAAATGTATAATAAAATGGACATTAAAAAGAAAGTCATGTTCAGGATTTTTATTCTCTGTTTCAAACCTTGTAGTGAGTTCAGCATATAACAGCAAAGCAATGGGAGGTCTCACTCTTTCTCAGAAGTTTTGAAAGGTTTAAAAATAGGGCTTCTAGCTGGGAAAAAAAAAAGATGTAGAATAACAGTTTGAGAGTGACCGAAATATGCAGGAGAATTGGCAGATCTAATATCCCAAGATATTAGAGTATTATATTTTTTCTTTCAGGAAGAACTGGCTGAAGTTACTAAGGCCTATATCTTCCAAAGTATTTAGGCATCTAACTCCCACTTCCCCTCTGGGACTACTCCTTGGTCTGTGAGCCCCTTCCCTCCAGAAGCACATTCTTCCCTGGGAGTAGCTTCCTGGGCAGACTGGGCTTCCTGCCAGTTTGGGAGATTCATTTTCTCTGAGACCAGGCCTTACTGGCTTCCTGCCTTCTGCAGCTCCTACTATCCCTATGAGCACCCCCTAGGCTGCATGCTCTGACAGACTCTCCGGAGAATTCCCTGTCTCCAGGAGCACCATCCTGTAGGCTCCCTGCTCTAGGAATTCACCTTCAAAGCTCTTTACTCCAGCAAACTCTCCTGATTAGCTCCCTTGAGAACACCTCTCCTCAAGAGCCTCTTGTCTTCTTGGGAATGCCTTTCTGACAGTTAAAGTAATCTTTTTATTAGATCCAGGTACATGTTTGATAAGTAACTATTCAATGGACACGTGGGCAGTTAATTACCCCTAGGTGGGCCTTCAGAAGACAGTTCTGGGCAAGATGGACCCTGATTCCCCTTAAAGGGACCAGTCGCCCCATGACAATGCCTACCTGCATCTTTAGGTGCCTAAATATCTTTGAAAATCTGGTTCCAAGTCCCTGCAAACACTGGCACTCATCTTGCACCCACAGAGTACTCCATTCACTTCACTGGGGCTCCACATGGATGAAGGGGGTCTGCTCATGTGGAACTCATTGCAGGATTAGGGGTCATCAATTCTGATTACATATTCAGGATTATGCATGATATTTTAAACATCATTTTAGGAAAGTCTGATGGCCCTGAACTGTCAAGTGACTAATGAAGTCCTCAGTCATTATGGACATACTGATGAAGTTGTGGATGATGGATCATAAAATTCATCACATCTGATCAGATTATTGGTCCATTCACTCTGTTATGCTGGCTCCAGCAGTGGCCAGTAACTGATGCTGAGAGGCAGAAAAAGAGAATGAATCTGACCAGTTGAGCAATAGGATCAGGGAATTCCTTCCCAATTCCTGTTGTGCTCAGTTAATTCCCTGGAACATGTGAGATGGTTACCTCAGTCTCACGAACATACGCATTCTTCAAGTGTATTATTGGACCTCAGATTATCCAGCCCTTTTTCATATCCAGCTACAAGTCCTGCACACTTTATGCAGGCAAACATGCTACTGAAGTCAATGTGATCTGGGTTTCTTCACTAGGACTGCAGGATCAGGCTTACAACATTTAACTATGTTGATACGTATTTACATGGCTCTCATCATCATAGTAGCTCAGCCACTATTCAAATCAAAAGACCCTTGTGTAATGTAATTTATAAAATTTGACTCTGAAAGTCTTTTCATTTCTCCCCATAACTAATTATGCCTCCAAATCTTAGAAATCCAAAGTTAAAAATACCACAACTGAGTCATCCCACAAATAACAATTCAATTGAATATTACAAGCCCTACAGAAGACATAGATATGACACATTTCTGAAAAAGGCTAATCTCTCTCTCTCTCTCTCTCTCTCTCTCTACACCAGGTGCCTAAACTTGCAGGCCTTACTCAGGTTAAGTAGTCACCATGAGTGAAATCCTGTCCCCATTGAAATAAATGGGAGTTTTGCCTTTGACCTCCGTGAGGCCAGAATTTCAACCTCAGGTTAATTATGACTGTTCACATGCAGGATTGGTTTCCATTTAATTTATATAGGGTGGGTGATGAAGACAGCTTAATAGGGATTGAAATAACTTGCTTAATCTTAGAAGGTCTCAAGACAGGCTGCAGTATTATGTGTCATGGAATCTAAGCTGTTATGTTATTGCCCATTACAGCAATGCCATTAATATATACATATCACTTCACAACACTACTATAATTATTCAAAGCAGGTCATCAGACCT
The DNA here is from genome assembly GCF_002925995.2 of Terrapene triunguis. Taxonomy (NCBI): domain Eukaryota; kingdom Metazoa; phylum Chordata; order Testudines; family Emydidae; genus Terrapene; species Terrapene triunguis. Next base: position 16,679,278 of record NW_020664393.1, read on the forward strand.
TTTCAAACAAAATTATTCTCCTCCTGGTTGCAGATCTCACTTGCTGTCTCTATTCTACATTGATAGTGCTTTCTTCTTTCATTTTGCATCACCTACATCAAATTTAAGCTCTTTGCCTTTACTTTTAAAGTCCTATGCCACTGTCCCAGCCCAATTCTCTGACACTGTATCAGCCCCCTCTGCACCACTTAAAATACCAGCCTCAAAGCTCCATTTGTCTACTTTCCATGCCATCCACTATACATGTAATTCTCCTCCTGCCCAATTCCTCTCTCTTCCCCCGAAGGCTATCTCCTTAAAGACTCACTTCTCCCATGATAGCAGTAAGTAGTAAATTAAATCAAACATTTAGAAAACAAAAAAATAAGTCTTGATAATTCCTTCCTCCGGTAATTCCTTCTGTCTTTGGAAGAGAGGCCGGCCTGTCATCTGGCACAACACAAAATACAGAGTTGACATTTAAATGATAAATTAAGAGGCAAACCAAATAGAATATGACAGAAGTTCTCAACCTTTTTTTACATGAGTGAAATTCCCTCCCTCCCCCTGAGTTTTGCTGTTGATTTACATAGGGTTAGGAGTTCAGCTTATAACTTGACAAGAGTTGCCACTTTCAACCAGCCATCCTCAGATGCATCTCAGACTCCCATCTGCCAGTCCCTATGGTGCATCAAAGGAGGAATTCTGAGAACCATTGCAATAGAATTGGACATGCACCTAGCATTAGAAAAAGGCTGGTTACAATTGACAGACTAATTCACTCCAGTGGGATCAGGAATAGGGACTGAGAGCAGGCTAGTGCCATCCCAACCCTCACCCCACACAAATACTGGTGACCCCTCCTTGAGGTTGTGAGTCCTGACACACAGCTGGAAAAAGAACAAATTTATCAAATTTTGATACAGCCTAACCAAAATTCCTTGTCATCTTTTCATATTGACATGGTTGGAATGAGTAGACTTTGCTGAGTGACAAATTAATTGGGTATCAAAAGACCTGAATTTGTGCCTGTAATTACCAGGATGGTTTTCAGCCTTTCTGGGAGTTCACAATAAGAAGAAAATGAAAGGTATTTCAAACTCAGAATAACTCTAATGCAAGTGCTAAATCAGACTGGAAGAATCTCATTTGTTTTATTTCCACCCCACCCCCGTTATTGGTTAATGCCCACTGGCAGTTTTGTGTTTGTGCCTAAACATGACACTTCTTTCTTCTCACTATAGATAAGGTTTGGAAGATGTCAGGGTTAACAACCTTTAAAGTAAAAAATAAAGCATCACTAGGTTTCCAAACAGGAAATTCTCTTTCATGTGTGTGTGAATGTGTCTGTAAGACAGAGAAGCCAAAAGGAGGTTAGTGATAGTCAATAAGAAGCACTCATGGTTGATGGGCAGATAATTGGAGAATAAGAGGACATGTGCTTATCGGAGTCCAACAGCCTAGAGGAAGGAGAGGCCTTTGCCAGCAGTAGATCTAACACTTGACTGGGTGTGCAGTTAGACACAGAACAATGATCACAGAATTGGGTGCAGTCAGCATTTAATACCCTGCAGCTGTGGAAACAGTAAGATAATCCATTTGGCTGTTGTGGGATTGAGTAACATTCTAACTGTTGTACCACTAGACTTCAATGGGGGCTCAGAAATAACGAAACAATGGCAGTTCAAGGGAACTTCCGATAATTCACTAGCACTTTGAGACATTCTCTCTTTTTTTTTTTTAATGAAAGGCATTACCCAAAGGTTAAACATCTCTCACTTCATTCACCAACAGTATAACCTAGTTACAGTACAGTTATATGCACACAACCCATACACTGCGCACAGTACTGTACACTTAATGATTTTGTCTGGAATATAATGAGACTACCAGGTGGGAGTTAAAAATATATAGTAAGTAATTATATATAATAATGTCCATCATTGTTGTGCTGGATTTTGTGCTGTTGTATGCTATAAAATAAGGTTATGTGATGAACTAAACAATGTTATTTTTAAATGTCATTCTGCATTACTACATTTTACATTACTATTCACAAGTAATCAAATAAAAGTATGTAGAGCTGGTTGGGAAATGGATTTTCTATTTGGGAGGAAATTCTGCAGTATTAAAGTTTTTCTGTTCCAAAACAGAATGAAAGCAAAATATTTTGAAATTTCCTGTGAAGTGAAATTAAAATATAGATATAGATATATTTCTGGTAAACTGAAACATTTAACTTCAATAACATTAAAACCTTTCATCCCAACTTTGACTTCTTTATATTATGATATAATTTTTTTAAAAAATTAATGAAATTTTTCAAAATGGAAAAATCAAATATTCTGTTCCAAAAAGGCTGAAATTGAACCTTTTTTCCTTATTGGAATGCTCCATTATGCTTTGGATTTTTCTAAACAAAATTTTGTCAAAATCAACACATTTCTATTAAATGTTTTGCTTTTCAACAAACTAGCATTGTCCAATGGGGGGAGGAGGGGGGAACAAAAAACATTCTGCCAGAAAGTTTCTAGCCAGCTCTAGTTATCAATATAATGTGGGAAACAGTTGGTCTGATTCACCACTGCATTATTCCTGCTTTATACTGGTGGTACTCCATTGACATCAAAAACAAGACAAGTGAACTAAGCTAAATGGCATAAAATGGGAGTAACGTAGTGGTGAATTAGGATCGATGTTGCAACGATAGTCTTTATTTTACATATGAGTGGGAAATACAGGTTTGATTCACTGTTTGTGCCATGTGCAGTCATTTGCACCAGTTCAGAGTGAGTGCAAAGAGACTGTAAGCCACTACCATCTTCATGTGATAGGCTGTTACACTCAGTTTGCACTCTCTTTGCGTGGGTGCAAATGACCTTGCAAGGTACCGACCAATAGCATATTATACACTAAGGATATGTGTACATTGCAAAAGACTCACAGCATTGAGTCTCAAAGCCTGGGTCAATTGACTGGGGTTCAGGCTCCTGGACTAAAAATAGCAGTGTAGACATTCGGGTTCAGGCTGGGGCTCAGGCTCTGAGACCATTCCCCGCTATCAGGTTTCTGAGCCCTACACTGCTATTTTTAGCTCCACAGCCTGAGCTCCATGAGACCAAGCTGACTGACTCCGTGCCATGGATTTTTCTTTCCAGTGTAGACATAACCTATATGTTCAACTTCTCCACAGTTAAGGCTAAAACTTGCTTTCTCTTAGTTATTGCCCTAATTTTGTGCCCTTTCCCAAAGAAAATATAACTTCCACTTCTACATTTGCACGTCCAGTCTGTAGGTAGAAGAGATTTTCTCCAATCTGAGGTATTGAGACAAGGTTTATAGGTATGGGATTCCAAAAAAAAAATAAAAAAATAAGTCCAATATGTTTTGAATTTTTTTTTGCCACATTGTCTCTAAAACAGCTCGTCCTAGTAACCTCAAGTGAGGTTTATCTGAAAGATCTTGAGTAGATCTAATACAAAGGACCAATTATAAGAATATATATTTGAGATGTTATTCACTGCCAAATTAAAAATGTTGGGATCTTACACACATTTAAAGGGCTCTGGATGACAAGTATCTATCCTTCCCTATCCCTTTACCTTCAGAATGGAAACCAGATTGCTACATAGTTGTAACAAGATTTTCATGGGGAGGGGGGGAATTCACAAAAAAGCTCTTCCAGTTGTTACCTACCCAGTTGTGTCTTTACTGATACCCCTCAGTCTCCAGCAGCCAAAGCTCTAAATTACTTATCTGCTGGTGGCATCTTCTTCCTCCCCACACACAACCCTCCACAGAGAACAGAAAAATCTGGTGACTTTCTCCATGTATTCTTTCAGATATTTGTTCTTGGCATCCATTTTTGCAGTGTTGAAGCTGCAGAGTTGGTCCCCAGATATGAAAGAGACAAGGTGGATTAGGTAATATCTTTTACTGGCATCAGTGGCTATGCCAGCAGTAAAGCAGATCAAAAAATAAGTTTCACCCAGAATTTTGACTTTTCAAAGTTGTTTTGTTTCTCAATGTTCAAAACAAACCCAATCTTTAAATTACTCCAAAATTTTTCACGAGATATTTTAGTCAACATTTATCAAAAACAATTGCACTAAGGTAAATGGAGACGTATGAGTGTTAAGGAAGGCAGCATTTGGCTTTTCATGATTACAAATTTGGAGGAATATTCATTGTTTTGTAAATTTTTTGCAGTTTTCAATAGCCCTTTAAAAAAAAAAACTATTTTATCACATGTTCATGATCAGTGCATTGTAGAATGGCTATATATCCTTTAACTTATAACAGTAAAATATATATTCAGATCCATGCACTAAACTTAAATAGGGCACCTCATTCCCTATCCAAATGCCATTTCCATGCTCCAATTTGACTTTGAGATTGATGGGATACCACAGTCAGGAAACAGGGTAGAGCCTGTTATCTGAGCAGGGTTAGACTTCACAGGATCTATAGATCCAATTTTTCAAGGTACTCAGTTGGGCTCCAGTTCTGTCAACACTTATGCACGTGCTTAGCTTTGCTAACATGCAGCCTCATTACATTCACTGGGGCTACTCCCAGTAGTAAAGTTACTCTCATGAGTACATGTTTGCAGGATGGGGGTCTTAGGGTGATTTGGGTCCCATTGAACTCAGTGGCAAAACTCCCATTGACTTCTGTGGAGCCAGGATTACATCCTTAGAATCTATGCATCTGTGGGTGACTTAGGCAAATACACATGCAATTCAGGTCTTGATTTTGAAAGTTGGAACCATCATGTGGTGGTAGAAGTGGGGCTGCTCTGTAATTAATAATACTGTGTGTGACCTGGTTATCAGGATAGTTACTGTATGCTATAACGAATTAAATGTTAGAATGTTTATTGTATGATTATACTAGGTTAGGGCAACAGGGCTGTTGGGAAACAAACTGGAAGGCAAAACAATTACTCAAGCTCAGATGCCTCCTAGTAAACTCTTCAGACTGGTCAAGAGACAACAACTGAGCTATTAAATGTGAAGATTCTACCTTCTGGGCTCCAACCAACCAATGCAGCTTGCTTTGCCAATGCTAGCAACCAACAGATCAAAGGTGGGGCAACTGTTTGTGAGCTGCTCAGGAAAACAGACTGACAGACACTTCTGAGAATATGGAAAAATTAGTCCTTCCTAGGTTCCCATCACAGCATGGCAAGACTTTAGGTAAAAGAGACAGACATATAGACTGGCTATTATTTTAAAATCCTTTTTCTCTTATGTTGCATTTTGTTTCTAGATGGAACCAATACCCTGGTTTAAGAAGTCACTATATTCACCAGTGGACACAGGTTTTAAATGGGACCCAAGAACTGCAGATGCTGAACCCAGCCGTACCTGCTGAGTTAGCAGAGTTGAGCACAGGGTGATGTAGCCGAGGGTGTAAGAGTGGGAGAATCATGTGGTTCCATCCTAGGAGAAGTAAGGGAACAATATTTATCACTGGAATTGAGGCACTCACAATGCCCAGAGATAGGAAAGTCCTGCAACTGTGACATGTGTCCTGCTTAGCCTGGTCTTTCGGCTATTCAGTGTTTAGGGTCCAGTCCTACTCCCACATTGCTTAAGTTGAGGAATCTTTTAAATATGTGAAGGTCATCTGTAACAGTATTGGACTCACCCCTGCGGCACCTCCTGCTGGTTATCCTGCGAATTAGCTCAATCCAGCCCAGAGCGCTGCCTGCAGGCCGGTGATCCACCGTACTGCTACTGGCCCCTCATGTCCCTCCCAGGACCCTGGTGCCCCTTTAACTGGGTTTCCCCCTCCCAGGGGAATCCCCACCCACTATCCCCACCTTGCCTCAGTATCAGGCTACTGCCAGTCTTCATCTAGCCCCACGCCCAGGGGCAGACTGCAGTATCAGCCTACTCATCACTAGCAAGGTTGGGTTTGGACCTGCTGCCTTGGCCTACCCCTGGGTTGCCTCTCTGCAACCCCCAGTACTACTAGGTCGCAGCCTGGGGCTTTCCAGGCTGGAGCTCCCCCGCTCCTCCGCCTTTCCCCAGCCCTGCTCCACCCAGGTACTCTGTCTCAGCTCCCTACAGCCAGGCCCTTCTCTCTCTTTATAGGGCCAGCTGGGTCTGTTTGGGGCGTGGCCACAGCTGAGGCTGTTTCCCCAATCAGCCCAGCTTTCCCTGCCCCAGCCTTCTCCCAGGGCTATTTCAGGCCCTTCCAGGCAGGAGCGGGTATCCACCCTGCTACATCACCTTTTCTAATAGCATCAGAGTAATTTCTATGCTTTGCATCATAAATATGACACATTTTAGCAGTGAGGGTACATAACCATTGGAACAAGCTACCATGGGAAGTGACGGATACTCCATCTCTTGATGTCTTCAAATGAGGATTGATGCCTTCCTGAAAGATACGTTTTACCCAAACACAAGTTATTGGGCTCAATACAGGGGTAACTGGATGAAATTTAATGGCTTGTGCTATTCAGGAGGTCAGATTATATAATCGAATGGTCCTTTCTAACCTTAAAATCTATATACGAAAGAGCAAAAACATGAATAAGGAGCTATGAGTTAGGATATATACACCGAGCCTGCTCAAAAGCCCATTGAAGTCAAACAGAAAGATCTCCAGTCAGGGCCGGCTCCAGCTTTTTTGCCGCCCCAAGCGGCGAAGCAAAAAAAAAGATAAAGCTGCGATCGGTGGCACTTCGGCGGCAGCTCTACCACGCCGCTTCATTCTTCGGCGGCAATTTGGCGGCCGGTCCTTCCCTCCGAGCGGGACTGAGGGACCCGCCGCTGAATTGCCGCCGAAGACCCGGACATGCCGCCTCTTTCCATTGGCCGCCCCAAGCACCTGCTTGCTTCACTGGTGCCTGGAACTGGCCCTGTCTCCAGTGGCTTCCCTGGCTTTTGGGCTAGTCCCATACTGAATAAAAATAGTGACTGTAGAAGTTCTAAAAATAGACTGGGCCCATTTTAAGGTTTCTCTTAGACTAGATTTTGTTGTCCCATAGGAAAAGATTGTGGCACATGTAGTTTTTATAAGAGTCAATTTCTTCAATTAAGATTTTTTTTGTTTAATTATACTTTACTTAGGTATTAATTTTCCAGCTCTTTACTCCTGAACTGATCTGCCATAACTTGATGTAATATGTTGGAGCATGCTACTGTTTGACTTATTGCCAATATCCAACTCTTTCAAGCACTCCCATCTTTATAGGTTTTGAAAATTAAAGCATAATTTTAAACCAGTGTAGTATATCAAAAATTGCATCAGTGCTAGAGTTTAAGTGAATACTTACTGGGTATGTACGGTCTATCACAAATTTAAAAGACTAAAATCCTTGTACTAGGTCACAATGAGTCTGATATCATAAGTATCCTTTATAGTTTAAAGAAACAATTATATTCTTTTCACAGTATTAATTGAGAGGAATGAGCTGGAAGTCGCGCCCATCAATCTTGGAAAATGCTCAACTACATTTGATAACTAAAACACTTGCAGTTTAATTATGAATTAACTGACAACTAAGGAGGATGAGATTTGGAATAAATCAACAAGTCTGGACTTTGTGTCTTTTGAGTGTCCCTGGGATAGTTATGCAAAATTATCAGTTTAGGCAGTGAATATTTGAATGTGTCCAAATGCCAAGCTAAAATGGACATATCCAGCATTTACTGTATTGCTACACTTGTGTATTTTAGAGGCATAATTTCTAATACATTATCCAGTATCTCGATGGGATGGCACTATAAAGACAAATCAAATTCTTGCTTGATATCTTTAGGTGTGGAGGGCCTGGTGTAAATTATGTAAATAGTCTTGAGAGCCTGCTCTTGCAGCCTCTACTCATGCAATAGTCAATATGAGAAAGAAAAATTTGAAAGAAGAAGTAATATACTAGCTCTTAAGTGGCAAGGTTCAGGAGTTGCAGCTTCCCATTCATGGTACTGATGAAACATTTAAACAGTTTGGAATTCACAATCAGATAATTAGATCGCAATTACCATATTTGTTTCAAGGATGGGTTCAGAATACATCATTATCTTATACATATCAGATTTAAATGGGCCTTTTCAAAGATGAGTATTTGTACATACTTCAATGTTCTTCCAAGGCAGTTCCTTACATGGATTAAGATATTAACTCCCACTCACCCCTGCAGTCTGGTATGTAGGTCACTGGTGTACCAAATCAGGCTTAGTGGCATGGATGTGCATTTTTGCCATGGATGGAGTCACATGGTGTAAATTAGGCATTCTCCATAAGGAAACTAAGGGGATGCTGCTGTGTGCATGCACCTAATTTGGTTTCTTTAATTAAGACCTGTTTCATCACAAGTGGTACACTATTCAATCTGTGACTCCTTTGAATTCTCTGCTGCTGGGGAAATTCTAAGGGCATGATCTCATTCCCGAGTATATTGCCATTCATTTGGAGGCAGGAAGGTTCCCATCACAAATGAGTGTATCAGCCCTTTCTGATCTGCAAATTCAAAGTAGGAGTAGTAGCAGCATAACTGCTAACAACTAAAACTCAATTTTTACAATCATAAAATTTGTTTCTTAAATCAGAATCCCCTCCCCCGCTCCCCAAAGCAGGGAGAGTATGACTACAACACTACCAAAAAAGAAAAAGAAAAGAAAAGAATAAGGAGACATTTTTTTCCTCTCTCTACCATCAAATCCCCCAAAAAAGGGTTTCTTTCAATGTAAGAAACAAACTAAAATCCATCAACAAACACAGGACAATCACTATGATCATACAAATAAAAAGATAACATAGGAGGGGAGATCCCTTGCCATTACAATCCAGAAATAAAGCAATTGAAGAATACACAGTAGGGCAGACATTTTCACCTATGTTGTGAATTTTTATTGTTTTCCTGCTCATGTGAGTGAAGATTAGAAATGGATCTGGTTCCTTCTTTCAAGATTAGGATCCTTGAGTAATCCTTATATGAGGCCAGTTTGAGAACCCCTCACTTGTAATAGTGAACAGTTAGTCACATGAGTAGTCCCATTAAAGTCAATGTGAATATAAATTAACTAATGTGAGTAACTGATTTATAGACTGGTACTTCCAGAGTAATCCTATTAACACTTGATCTGTGATTAAGGGTGGCAGGTTCAAATTTTGTCATACTCTTAGGGTCAGATGGAAAAAACCTCTACTCTATTAACAAATAGTCCCATTACAGAATAACATGCTCCCCATCTTGAGAAAGGCTGTTGGAACCAGGCTGTTAGCTTGTGAATACATATTGAAGCAAACAGAATTTACATTTTCATGCTCAGTTTCTTGCAGTACTGTGTGACACAAAATGTCTTGTTCTTGCAAAGTAAAAAGAGCTGTTGCACTGATGGAAAAGGAGGGGGCCTTTTATTCATGGTAAAAGAGGCTAACTAAAAACCACAGAGAGGAACAGTACTTGCTTGCTCTTTTGATCATGCAGCAAATATGGTGAAGGGTAAAAATTACTGTTTTTTATTTCAGTTTAGAACTGTTTATGCAGCTATAGTAGTAAGAGGGGGGGTGGGGAATCCAAAAGAGCAAATATTCCAATATCTTTTTCCAATTTCTACAACTCTTTTAAATAATTATGTCATTGAAAGGGGAGGAAAGAGCAAGCTTCAATGGATCTTATTGATTAGTGTGACTGTTTTTCCTCAGGTTGGCAGCCAGCATTATACTATGCTGATCTTCTGGTAGAGTTCCTTTGGTGGACAGTACCCAGTGACAATGGTCACAGAAACAATAGAGAGCATAACTTGCCCTATGAACTCAAGTTTCATCGATGAACCTGCAAAGACATCAGAGCTACATCCTGTATCATGGCTGTAGCCCTTAACCTTCTCTTTTAGGATTCCCTTTTTTGTTTTTCATTTTGTCTTGGATTGATGTCAAACTTTTTTTCCTCTTCATATATGGCAGCTGACTAGGGAAAGGAGACTTCATTGATACCGAGTGTGATGGGTTGGATCACAGAACCCCCCTTGGGAGCTGCCACCCAATGTGCCAAGACTAGTTCTACCCCTGTCTTTCCTGCCAGCTCGGGGCCCCAGCACCCTGTCCTGCTGAGCCAGACACTCCCGTCTGCTCCAACAAAGACCCAGGGTCTGAATTACTTGCCCCAAAGCTGCAAGTTTACCTGAAAACAGCTCACAGAAGTGTGCTTGTCTATAGCACTCAGATGCCCAAATAAATCCCTTTTACCCTGTATAAAGCTTATGCAGGGTAAACTCATAAATTGTTCGCCCTCTATAACACTGATAGAGAGATATGCACAGCTGTTTGCTCCCCCAAGTATTAATACATATTCTGGGTCAATTCCTAAGTAAAAAGTGATTTTATTAAATACAGAAAGTAGGATTTAAGTGGTTCCAAGTAGTAACAGACAGAACAAAGTAAGTCACCAAGCAAAATAAAATAAAATGCCCAAATCTATGTCTAACCAAACTGAATACAGATAATCTCACCCTCAGAGATGCTTCAGTAAGTTTTTTCCTCAGACTGGATATCTTCCAGGCCAGGGCACAATTCTTTCCCCTGGTACAGCTCTTGTTCCAGCTCAGGGGATTCTTCATGATGGTTCCACCTGCTGTTCTGTTCCACCCCTTTATATATCTTTTGCATAAGGTGGGAATCCTTTGTCTCTCTCTGGGTTCCCACCCCCTCCTTCTCAATGGAAAGACACCAGGTTAAAGATGGATTCTAGTTCAGGTGACATGATCACGTGTCACTGCAAGACTTCATTGCCCACTTGCCAGCACACAGGTATACAGGAAGACTTACAGGTAAAACACAGCCATGTGCAGACAATGGTCCTGGTTAATGGGAGTCATCAAGATTCCAAACCACCATTAATGGCCCACACTTTGCATAATTACAATAGGAACTCAGAGTTATATTTCATATTTCTAGTTTCAGATACAAGAGTGGTACATTTATACAAATAGGATGATCACACTCAGATTATAAGCTTTGTAATGATACCTTACAAGAGACCTTTTGCAAGAAGTATATTCCAGTTACATTATATTCACTCATTAGCATATTTTTATAAAACCATATAGACTGCAACGTCACACTGAGATCACACAAAGTGGGGGGAAATGAAAAGAGTTGTTAAGTTAGCTTGCTATTCGGAATCCACTTTAGAATAAAGTATGTCAGGTACTGTGGCTCTGAGAGATGCCGCAGAATTAAAACAATGCTTCCTGTGATTACAGAGAACTTTCAAAAGCCTGTGGTAAGTTATGGTCATATAGCAGGGGTGGCGGGAGGGGGATGGGCAGGACATAAGTATCAGGGAGTCTGTAATTAAGATGAGAGAGGATGGCCTGGATGAAAGTTTTGGCTGGATAGGCAGAAAGAAAACAAACTTTAGAAATGATCTCAGAAGTACTGACAAGACATAGACACATCCTGTGCATACACAGTGAGAGAAGGAGGAGACCAAGATGTCCCCTATGTTATGGGCTTGGGTGAAAGAGGATAGTAGTGGCCCAACTAAAGCAACCCCTCCCCCAACACCCAAAACTGTTTAGGGAAGATTCCCCACTCTGGGGACATTCAGGACATGTCTACACTACACAGTTTTGTCAACAAAAGTCAGCTTTTGTCAACAAAACAGTGGAGGTGTACACACTGCAATGCTCCTCCCTCCAATTTAACACTCCTGGTATGCCAATATACTAAAACCATGTGGACGAGAGGCATAGGGCTTTTTGCGACATAGTGTCTACACTGGCACTGTATCACTTTAACTGTGTTGCTTATGTCATCCTAAGATGCCTCCAGAAGGTGTCCCACAATGCACATCATGACCACTCTGGTCACCAGTTTCAACTCCGCTGCCCTTCAGCCACATACACAGGAATGTGCCCTTCCCCTTTTAAAGACCCAGGAAAATTTTTTATTCCTCTTCCTGTTTGCTCGGCGTGGACAGCTCACATTGAATCTTTCCAGGTGACCATACTGTTCCTCGCAGCAAATGCACTCCTGCCTGGAGTACACGGCAGCTCTTAGATCTGCAGGGAGAGAAGGCTGTGCAGTCACATCTCCACTCCAGCATTAGGAACTTTTATACCTACAGGCAGAATTTTGTGCCCCTTCTTCTTCAGGCCACAAGCAGGGACACACAGCAGTGCCGTGCTGAGATCAAGGAGCTGAGGCAGGTGTATCAGAAGGCAAGGGAGGCCAACCATCAGTGTGGTGCATCACCAAAGACATGCCACTTCTACAAAGAGCTGCATGCCATCCTCAGCGGTGACCCCACCTCCACCGCCAAGAGCCCCATGGATACTTTGGGAGGGGGCTGGAGGCAGTGGCCAGCGGAGTCAACCCCAAGGATGAAGTGGTGGATGAGGAAATGGAGTTGGAGGAGGATGTGGGACAGACAACAGGGACATCCAATGGCATGGTGAGCCAGGACCTCTTCTTAACTCCGGAGGGGTGGAGCCAGTCTCAGCACTTTGGCTGTGGCACACCTGATGCAGGAGAGGAGAGCCTGGTGAGTACTCGTGCTTTGATACCGCAGGAAGACATGAGGTAGAGCTCTGCTCTTTTTTTGTTCCAGGGTAAAAGAGGGGTAGAAATAACCAACACTAACATGGCTTGAATCAGATTCTCATTCCCCTGTGCAGTTAGGCAGAAGGGGCACTGCTGAAAAGTTTGTTGATATACACTAGGATGTCCTGGGAATCCTCCATAATGATCTCTAGGAAACTTTTCTGGAGGTTCTCTGAAATCCTTTGCAGAAGGTTCCTTGGAAGGGCATCCCTGTTTCTTCCCCTGTGGTAGGAAACTTTGCTGCACCAATTGGCAATTACCTCTGCAGGCACCAAAGAAGCACACAGGTGAGCAGCATATGGACCCAGTCTGTAGCTGCACATATCCAGGAGTTGTGCCCCCAGGAGTGAGATATCAGCTGCTCTCACCCCCATCTGTGGAAAATGGTGCCAGTATTCAGAATAGTGGCCCTAGGTGCTTGTATTGATAGCCCTGTGAAACCCTTCCCCCACCCTTTGTCCCATCTTGCCCTTCCCCTTCCCCCACGGGCCAAACTCACCATGGCTAGGGCTCTCACCATTCTGTGTGCCTGCCACAGGAAAGTGAAAAAGTGGTGTATCTAACTTGTATGAATCAAGGCTGAGAGTCCACTGCGTGCAGCTGCTCTGTGAATGCCAAAAGCCGTCTTGAATTGTTTCTTTCCTTGGCACACAGCAGGGCAGACACCACGGTGTCATTATCAGATTACCAGCTCATGAAATACTGCAGGATCAGCTGTGTTGTGTTCATAACGCTCACCACAAGACTGAAGAGCAGTGCAGGATCTATGCTTTCAGACAGACATGGCAGGCACGGTTTCCATGGGCTGTTGAAAAGCAGCATGAAACATAGTTGGAAGCCCATAGAATGACGGGATGGAGAAAACTGCATCATGGGATGGTGAGCCTACCCCATGAGGTACTGCGATCCCTTTTCAGAACTCCCAGCAGCAGACAGTGGTGAAGTGCACAGTGGGATAGCTACCATGGTGCACTGCTCTCTGTCGATGCAAGAGCACCAACTATGGATGTGTTCCACCATCACAAGGAACGTTGTGTGGACGTGCGAAAGCATCCAGAGACTCCAGCCTGTAGGAGCAGAAGCAGCCAAAAACAGGGACCTCTGGACATTCAGAGAACTTTCTACAATTTTTACTCGACTCAATCTGTCCTGGGATGATTGGCTGTTTGCTGCAGCCCTTCCCCTCTTGCAGTCTATTCACCTCAGCTTCTCTCCACACCTGCTTCTCTTAACCTCTCCTCCTCTGCCCTACTTTCCTTCCCATTTAGCTGATCCCCTTCCTAACTAAACCCACTAAAATGTTAATAAATAAATAGTAATAGTGGCACTAACATGACATTTGCTGCCATTTCATTGTTCACTCTGGTGTGTTATACTTCCCCCACACTGTGGGTGTCTCATCTGTTTAGATTGCAAGTTCTTTGGGCCTGTGGCCATCTATTATTCACTGTTTGTACAGTGTCTAGCAAAACTATTCTTGGTTGGCCCTTAGGCATTACCATAATAAATATGATTAATAAATTATAGTCAATGACAAGGATTAAGAACATTAAATGTAATATGAACATCTCTCAGTGATGGTATTATGCTCTCAGATTCTGTCTATACTTGTGGTGGCATGTAGAATACAGACATTGCATGCCCAGCAGTTGTCTGCTGCTGGAGCCTTTCCCCACCACCTACCTAGCTCCTACAGGAGCCTTTCACTATGTCAGGAAAAGGGGTGGGTAGAGATGCAAAGCGCGTTTAAGAAGAAAGATTAAGAACTCGGTTTTGGCCATGTTAAATTTAAACTGATGCCAAGACATCCAAGGGGAGATGTAAGAGATTGGATGAGATGCAGGATGGACATAGGGAGACAAATTAACAGCTGAAAGGTTGATTAGTAAGTCATTGGCATGAAGATGGTAGTTGTTGAAACAGTGTCAGCAGAGGAGATCACTCAGAGTGTAGAAGAGGAGGAAAGCAAGGACAGAGCCCACAGGCATACCTACCTATAGAATGTCGGAAAGAAGAAGAGGGTAATCTATAGAAAGACAATAGAAGAATGATCAGAGGTAGAGGGAAACCAAGAAAGTAAAAAATGCCTAAGGAGAGTAAAACCTCAAGAAGGAAGGTGATCACTTAAAAAGCAGCAGAGAACTCAAGGAGAAAGAGGAAGGAATATAGACTGGAAGGGGTTGGAGACTTTGGTGAAAGTACTTTAGATGAATGAGGTGACACTGGTGAGCGAAGAAGACTGAAGGCAGACTGGAAGGTATCCAAAATAAAGCCGGTGGAAAGGAACTTGAGGAAACCGTTGTAAATGGCACATTAATTGAGTTTGGAGTTGAAAAGAGGGGCATTGCAATAGAGCTTGTGTGTCTTAAAGGCCAAGAAACAGAAGGAAAGATTGTGGGAACAGCTCTGTGCTGAATGAACACTGAACTGGGTAAATTCAGAATTGAAGAAGACTCAAGAAACATTGAATATGCCTTTTTTCTTTGATTTCATCATGGAAGATGAAGAATTGATTTAGGTGAATCATTACTGCATGGTGTGAATGATTTATGAACTGAAAAATCCCTGCTTAGAGGAGAAGAGAAGAGAGAGAGAATGTAAACAGTGCCATCATATTGTATTAGTGGTATTGCGTTATTTTCAGGGTAGTACAGACACAGTAACTGTACAATTATGTGAACTATTAGAAATATTATACACCCCCAGGGCTGATCTAAAGTATCCAACCAGTGGTAAAGTGTTATGCTAAACATTAAATACTTGTTCCTTTCTGTATCTGAAAGTAGGAAGATACTTTCACAGTTAGAGATCCCTGAAGCTTTTATGAAACAGTACAGTTTGTCTAATGGTATCATTCGTATGTGCTGCAATCTATTGAAGACACGCTTTTACAATTAAATTAAAGTGAAATATTGTGTATTTCTTTACGTTATTTTGATACTTGAAGCAGAAACAGCCAAAAGTTCCCCCTCCTGCATTGTGTGGAGGGGTGCAGAGGAGCCCAGAAAGAGGTACAAAGGCTTTGGAACCAGTATCAAGGGGGAACAGCGCTCACCGAGCAGGTCACAAGCCCATAGGAGCTGCTCTGCATGAGCACAGCATGCTTGGCACTCAGTGGGTTTGAGGGTTCATCAGCTTGAAGAGGGACCTAGCCACAGCATAGCCAGTTACATCAGTCACAGGAACCACTACTGGCAGCAAAACTCCTGAGTGAATTGTGCTGCTGAGTGCTGAAAAGAAAGGGCAGGATGAGAAATAATCTTTGCACAGATGCTGTGGGATTGGAATTTGATTTCCCATGCATCTCTGAGGCTCAAAGTTTGAGGACTGGCCCCTCCACATGGCCACAAATCTCTTCGCCTTGTCAGCAGAAGGACTCCTTCAATGTAGATACTGGAGCTGAAACTCACAAGGTTTTAGGATCATTGGCAAGGGGAGGGAGAGAGGAGATAGACAAGTTTCTCCCCAAAGTTTGTGTTAGTTTAGAACAAAACCTTAGGGTAAATTATCTAGCAGAAGTGTCCTCCTGATAGTTAAGTGGAAACCAAACAGATTTTGGGGTAGGAAAGGCAGCATTGATAGATTTCTAGACTAGAATGTTGTGGAGGAAGTCATCCCATGTAAGTTGTAACATTTTCAGGCTTAGCTATTGCTAGCAGATAATAGTAAATGCAAAAACAATTTTATGAAACCAAAGAACATTTTAATGTACTAGGGGTCATTTTCTAATTACAAATGCACACCTCCACATTTCTTGAAAAATCCCAACACAACTGCATACCCATATGTTTAGAAATTCAGTGATACCCAACTGAGATTAGAATTTGACCCTTATTACTTTAAGTATGTCAAGCAAACTATTTTCATGGTGGCTAAAGGCCTTATGAAAATAAATATAAGGAAGTGAGGTAAGACTATATACATAGCAGTATATTGGCTTGTGTAAAAATCTCACATTATGTTATATTTTTAACTACATAAGTGACAACTTTAAAAAACTGCAGTTTCCGGTTCCTACTATAGCTGTGCAAAAGTATCACTTCCTCTGTGTGAGCATGTCATGGTGTGCAGCCCTCATCACCAGACTAGCACCTCCTCCTGGTCGTGCTGGGGATTAACTCGAGGTCTCCCACATCCATGGTCTACACACTGGCACTCTGCCTCTGCTCTCACCTATGGCTCCTCTCTCATCTCCCAGAACCTAACAGCCCTCTTCTCAACTCAGCTCCCCGGCTGGGTCACCATCTGTGTTTCCCCCTTCTAGGACAGGGGCGAGGGAATCTCTCTGTCCAACAGTTCTGCCACTTCCCCAGTGGTGAGGACTCAGGCCCACCCACTACTCTGGGCCCCAACCAAGAGACCCTGTAAATAGCAGCCTCCTGCTACTCCTCTGTAACCTGAGTCAATGCTGCTCTATTTCCCTGGGCCACTTCCCCATGGTCCCAGCACCTTCTTCGCCCTTATCTCAGGGCCTCAGCTGCTCAGTCCCAGGAGCCAGCCACTGCTCTATCCAAGGTGCTTACAGTTACCTCAGCCCTCCAGGGACGCAGTCCATACTCCCTGGAATCCCAGCAGCAACTGACCTACTCAGCCCTGTTGCTCCTTTTTATATGGAGCTGCTGGGCCCTGATGGAGTGTTCCTCACATACCCTCTCCTATTGGCTGTTCCCCACACAGCCTCCCCAGGGCTCTATTAACCCCTTCTTTGCCAGTGTGGGGCAGACACCCTATCACACACCCTCTCCCTCAAGGCCAGTACCCTGCAGGGAGAGGTATTACCTCGCAGCTGGGTCCACAGGGCATCCCTCTCCTGCCTTGCCCCTTTCAATAGGAAACATACTTTTTCCTTCTCCTCTTTTGCATACCTGGCCTAGTCTCTCTGCAACTTTAAATTCCCCTCTGCTATTTGCAGGGCCTCCTCGGCAGCTGCCAATTTCTCCCATAGCTCCTTCACGATCCCTCAATCCCTTTCCCCCCAGGATCTGGATTCCCACAGTAGCCTGCTGCACCACTGGGTTCACCTCTACCTCTTTCTGGGCCCTCTCTGTCCCAATCTTTTTTGGGAATTAGCTTTTTCTTAAACCCTGTTAAGTGCATGGGTAGAGCCTCTGCTCTTTCTGCGGTTATACTCATGTACTCTGCACTCCCAGCATGGGCTTCCTGTGCCCCCTTCCTGGGCCCCCAACTCTGCACATGAAAAACATCCCTCCCCCCACCTACTCTCTCAACAGATGGCCACCCTTGCCACTTGCACTTTCTGGAGAGCTTCCTCATTATAACTCAAATAGGAGCACTGCCTTTTTAGGTGTCCCCTCTAGCCATAGACATAACATAATTTTGGCCAGGCTTCTGGCCTCTGGCCCTTGGGTCTTCCCCCTTGTTCCCAACCCTTATGGCTTTTCCCTTTTTTCTCCCTCTGGCACCTAAATACGTATCACTGTTGCATCACAATCTCTAGCAAGTACTCCTGCAGGTACCAGTTCACCTCCCGCTGTCTTTGCTGATTTTCAAGCACCTGCACCAGAAGGGCCTGGATCTGCCCTGGCTGCTTATCTATCCCCTTCATTCGGGAGTGGCAAGTCTGGGGCCCAACCTGGGAGGGTTTTGCTGCCCTCTGCAAAGAGTGCCTCAGCCCAAGGCAACTCTATAGCCTTTTCTCTTCCCCCCCTCCTCTCAGGGAGGTCTGTCATGCACTGTGCCACATTCTTCCTTTGTATCAGGAGTGATTGTGCTATGTAGTCTCTTTCAGGTCCCTTTCCTTAAGGTCAACTGTCTCATACAATCCTTCACCTGCTGTCCAGTCCTCCACACCATCCCCTTACCTCAGGGGCAAGGAAATACCCACATTCTCCACCATGTGGTCATGGGATGCAGCCCTCATTGCCAGACTGGCGCCTCCTCCTGGTCGTGCTCAAGGCCAATGCCCATGTCCATGGTCTGCACACCAGCACTCTGGCTCTACTCCCGCCTATAGAATCATAGAATATTAGGGTTGGAAGAGACCTCAGGAGATCATCTAGTCCAACCTCCTGCTCAAAGCAGGACCAACACCAACTAAATCATCCCAGCCAAGGCTTTGTCAAGCTGGGCCTTAAAAACCTCTAAGGATGGAGATTCCACCACCTCACTAGGTAACCCATTCCAGTGCTTTACCACCCTCCTAGTGAAAAAGCTTTTCCTAATATCCAACCTAGACCTCCCCCACTGCAACTTGAGACCATTACTCCTTGTTCTGTCCTTCTAGTTTAGCTCCTCTCTCAGCTCCCAGAACCACAGTAACCTCTTCTCAACTCATCCCTCTGACTGAGTCATCATCTTCCAGGGGGTGTGGGAGAAATCTCTCTGTCCAACAGTCCTGCCACTTCCACAGTAGCAAGTTGTTTCTGTGAGCATTCACACACTAAAGGGATATTTATGAGGCAGGGAGTGTGGCTTACCCCACAATAAGATTACTTGCACAGGTTACAAAGGAGCAGCACTTACTTACTTACAAAAAGGAGGTGGAAATTTTTATTTGTTTTTCCATTTCTTTTTCAAATTTTGAAGTTTGAAATTTCAATGAACTTCACCCAAACAGTGACTGAAAATCCTCTGCTCTGGAAACTCCATATAAGGCCTGGGTATGGCAGGTTTTGTAATCCTCAAAGCTTTTGAGTTCAGAAGAAAGTCTCATATTGGGATGGAAGGAGGGAAAGGACAGAGGGATTGTGGGCAAAATTGAAACTTTGATAAACAGACAAACAATTAAGCTACTGTGCAATTCTGTATTTCCCCCCAGTTATTTTAATTTTTTTTTTAACCATTCTGCACCAATTGTGATATAGAGAAGAGCAAATGAGCAGATGGCTCAAATATCCCTTAATTTCAAGGGATTTCATTATTGTAGTCCAAAAGTTACCTACGTTCCACAGAAATCTGGAGTCTTTTTACTATGGAACATTATTTACCTCAGAAATAAAGAATCATGAAACTAGAGGACATCATTTCCATGAAAGAATGAATCTCACCGCATTTTAGATTTACTGTGTGAATAATTTTATCTGTCATTTTAAGTCCATGTCACACAAATAGTGTCCTACGTTTGGGCTTTGGCAGGTTGTGTGGCATGCAAAACAAGCCCATGATCTACAGATAATACATAGCATGTATTTTATTCCTCTATAGTTAAATATGCACAGGTACAGTATAAGACTATTTTCATTTAAAAACAATTCTTTAGGAAAAAAAGTTGCAAGGCAGTGTGGCTATGAACTGGAGTAGAAGCCTGAGTCCTATCTCTACCTCTGTCAGTGGGCAAGTCATGTCACTTCTCTGTACTGCAGTTTCCCCATTGGTAAACTGAGGATGATGAGACCCTCCTTTATAAAGACATTTGAAATCTACAGATGAAGAGCACCACATAAGAGCTAAGTATTATTACAACCCTATAACAAACTCCATTTCAGTTTTTTAAAAAAGGTGTGGGGGGTGTTATTTATTGCTTATATGGAAGGCAGTTAGTTCTTGATGAAATAACCAGAACTGGGTGAACAAGCAGATTGATTTTTGCCTTAGTTTTCTTAGCAGCGAGATTTTTTTCACTATGCCACTAATTGCAATGCATAGAGGTTACTTTTCACTTCATTAGTGTTAATCTCATTAGGCCTCAACTTTAAAATTGTGTGGGATGTGGAATATTAAAATAATTGGTTTAATTTGGTTATCACTCAGAAAACTTTATCTTTTCCCTGTATTTGTATTTTGGTAGCTATACAATGTTATCATAAACAGTAATAAGAAACACAATGGCACAAAATGCTTTGGCATAGTCTCAGAATATGTATTCACACCTCCCACTGACTTCAACAGGAGTTGCATACATTTACCTAAAGGTAGAGTTTGACCTTTAAGGCCTATTCTGGATTCTAGACATAGATGTCCACCATGGGAAAAGAGGCACAAGGAGGTCCTTCTTTGCACACCTATCATAGAAACCCATTGATTGTGTTTGAGTTAGTATTGTTCTCCACCTGCACTGACTGGTGGGTTGTGGGCCAACAGCACTAGAGTATATTCTAAAGCTTGTGTAAGCCTCAGTGAGACTCTGGATGACATCACTATGAGAACGTAAGTCTCAGCCCATCCTGGAGATGAAAATACTAGGGAAGTTTCATAGAAATTGACAGCCATTTCTAATCTCCCTATGTTAAGTTTAGAGTAGATGGAAAACGGAGATCTGCTTCCCCAGTGTCACCAATGACTAAACAGCACAAGAGATGGAATCAGGTCAATCACTGCACTGGTGCCTCTCTAAAACGGTCCAATCAGTCCTTCTAATCCAATGCTATGAAGTTTCCCTAGAAAACGTAAAAGAGAAATAAATCCCAAAGACTTTACTCATAATGGTGCATTCTACTTGTTTTATAGAAATCACTTGAGATGTCAGTTGTTGAAAGTTGACCAAATAAGTCTTGGGTAAGTCATTTAGTTATCCAGGTAAGTCACAGAGATCCAGAATTTCCTTCACTCCATATTCCTCAGTGAGCCATGCTGCTATAAGAGGGGTCAAAGTCCTATCAAACCAAACAGTATACAAAGACTGTGGAGGCTCCAGGGTCCTCGGTGAAGTAGCATGGTTTTCTATGGATTCCAGTGATCCAAGCTTCTCACACTTAGAGAAAAAAAAACTGCATCCGGGAAGAATTTTAGACTTTCTGTACCTTCACACGGTTGTTTTCAGAGGAGGGTATGATATGGCCCATATTTTTCCTTTAAAAATGTTTATATCCACCTCCTTTCTTCTTCCACTCAAACCATTCTTAATTGATTTATTTTAACTGGTACCAGTAAGAGTTGTATACCTGCTTCTGCAATTAGTAAGCACTAGGGAAGGAATTTTCAAAGTTTAAAGGCAAAACTATCCCACTGAATATTTCCAGGGTCTACTTACTAATTAATCTTTATTCAATTACAGCACATATTTCAGTACAATTATTGTTGTTCATTATTTCAGGTTCCGGCAAGTTTACAGATAACAGACATGTGGTCCAAGAATACTTTTCAAAAGTCAATATTTTTAAAAGATTGGATATTACACCAGTTCTTCTGCAACTATTAATTGTCAAATCACATTATTGTAAAGGACAACAAGGACAGTTGAAACTTAATCCATTATTTAAGAACAGCAAAAAAAATCACATAGCTTTGATTTCATGTACTGTAGATGCACGCTTGTGCCCTTCTAGACTTGAGTGAGGAGAATAAGCTGCATTGACTATGTAGGAGATTAATTTGATAAAGAATGTATGAAAACACAGTCTTTTAGTGACTAAATAATGCAGAGGAAAAATATTTTTTTAAGGAATAGGATTTAACAAATGTTAAGGACTGGGAACTGGCTTTTATTTAGCGACATTACCAGTTTTACTTAATCTGTAATTTTGGTTCTGCTCGTAAGAGACCATCTTTGGGAAGACAGAAGTATACTTTGGAAGTATGGAATGTATGCTAAGGAAGCAGACAGGATAGCTTAATGTACAGAGGAAGAGACTGGTTTCCAGCAATCCCCAGGCTACAATGCCATATTCTACCACCAATTGGTCTTGTGTAAATCATAGGGTAGACCTCTATTTCTCCATCTGGGAAATGGGAATAATACTTACCATCATCAGAGTTTTGAGGATTACTGTTGTAAAATGCTAAGTATTGTGACAAAGTTCCTCCTCTATCTTGGTGGGTCCTGCGCTTATTGGCGGATTTTCTTGCCTCAGAGATTCACCATGTGGGTTGGGGAACAGCCCAGAGACCTTCCCCTCTGGAAGAACCCACAGTCCAGGTCAATTGGGAGGTTTGGGGGAACCCGGGCCCACCCTCTACTCCAGGTTCCAGCCCAGGGCCCTGTGGACTGCAGCTGTCTATAGTGCCTCCTGTAACAGCTGCATGACAGCTACAACTCCCTGGGCTACTTCCCCATGGCCTCCTCCAAACACCTTCCTTATTATCACCACAGGACCTTCCTCCTGGTGTCTGATAACGCTTGTGCTCCTCAGTCCTCCAGCAGCACACCCTCTCACTCTCAGCTCCTTGCGCCTCTTGCTCCCAGCTCCTCACACTCACACCACAAACTGAAGTGAGCTCCTTTTAAAACCCAGGTGCCCTGATTAGCCTGCCTTAATTGATTCTAGCAGCTTCTTCTTAATTGGCTCCAGGTGTCCTAATTAGCCTGCCTGCCTTAACTGGTTCTAGCAGGTTCCTGATTACTCTAGTGCAGCCCCTGCTCTGGTCACTCAGGGAACAGAAAACTACTCATCCAGTGACCAGTATATTTGCCCTCTACCAGACTCCTGTACCCCACTGGTCTGCGTCTGTCACAGTATTTAGTTCACTTAACATTTTCACTAAACATCTATTAAGCCTTTAATTAAACATTATGACCCTGATCATTCCTGAACCTCATCTGTCTATGTTTAGGGGAAAGGACTGTGAGAGCTCACCTTCTATATAGCTTCCCCACACTTTTCGTTGTAAAGCACCTTTTTTTCATACGTCACTGCAGAGCACCAAACAGCCAGTAGGAATGACTGAGCCCCCTGTTTATCTTTCTGTGCATACAGCTTAAAGCCATTTTTGGAACAGCAATATGGAGAGATGAAAGACAATGAAATAATTATGTTTAATACAATAACACACTTAAGTGAAGGGAGCTGCTCACGAGTGACAACATAAGGTGACCATCAGCTACAGAAAGCTGCACTGTGCACTGTGCCAATGCAGCACTATAAATTGGCTGCAGGCATACAACTTTCCATAAGAAGGACATCACATGTCAGTTGCAGTGAATGATGTGTTAATGTCTGAAATTATAAGGCAATTATCACATTTTCAATTACATACCACATTTGGCAATTAACATTTTGTTAATCATCCAGTTCCCAATTTGATGTGACTTTCTACAGTAAGTAGCTTACCCTCTACCTGTGAAAAATTATTGTTTCATCAGTGAATACATAATCAGACTCCAAACTTTGCATTTGGTTTAGAGTTGCCTTTTTGGTTGTTAATTCATTCACATCTGCTGAATTGAGAAACTCTTTCCTCACCTTGCTTTAGTAGTTTATAGATATGGGCCCACGTTGCCAAGATTCGGTCCTGGTTCTGATTTCAACCAGCCCACAAATATGTTGCACCCCGATGCAGAATTTTGGTTCCAGGCCCAGCGCAAGTAGTTTGGGCAGGCAACTGTTGTGGCTGCTTCAAACATTTTGAATGGTTTTCTTCCCTTGTGGTTTTCTTTCACTGTTGGTTGTCTATATTTAATATTACAGCTATTAATAACAACTTAGAATCACAGAGTGGTAGTATTATGGACATATCAAAGCATCAAAATATTTCAAACCCCCCGAACTAATTAAGCCTCAAAATACTCCTGCAGTAGGTACAGCAAATATCATCATTTTACAGACAGGAAAGCTGGTCTTCTCTGTTGACTTAATCAGGGCTGCCGGCCATCTCGTGACACAGTCATGGTCTTGGCATCCCTTTCACACATTCCCTCAGTCCAGCTGGATTTAGGGATTCATGCATCCAAACTAGGATTGAGGGATTGCTCTTCCCAGCCAGCAGGGCCAATACAGCACCTATTTTGCAAGAAGCCAGGTGGCTTTTCTGCTCCAGTCTTGCATGTCCCTCTGCTGGAGCACCAGGAATTAGCAGTCAGAAGGAGGTGGTGCCTGCAGCAGCAGGGACAGAACTTCACAATACTGGCCCCATGCTCCCTGCACCCAGATCCACCTCAAGCCAGGTACAGCACACAGACATCCCCATCCAGCCTCCTCCATTCTTCTACCACCCATCAATGCCATCCAGCTCCACTTGGACACCACAGCACCATCGACACCTGACAACCACTCAGATATGCCCAGAAACTCCAGCTCCCCTAGCCACCTACCTCACTCATCTACTCCAGCCACAGCTGCCAAGTTTTGCCATGTTCTACCCACCCCACTGCTTAGGATAGGATATGTGGGGGAAATCTATTACTCTTACCTGTGACACATGTCTCACATAGCTGTTGTTTCACATGGCCCTAGAACCCAGTAATAACATAAATCAATATCAGAGCTCGTTTTATAACCCAGTTCTCATGGTTCTGCATTCCAGCCACAAGAGAATGCTGCCAAATTCCACTTTCACCAAAAAATTTACATTTCATAGTCACCTATGTGACAGATGCTGCAATGTCCCTGGTCCCATCTGTTTTACTGTATATGCACCAGTGCATAGACTAATGCCCACTGGTGATAAGAGGTGTCAGGCTTCTCATCAGTGAAGTCTCCTTTACTACGGTAATATGCAAAAGTCATTTGGGATGAAGCCACCTGAATGTATAATTCTGATTCAGAGAGCAAATGTTCCAGACATGTAACCGCCTTTCCTGCACGTGGACTTCAGAATTCATTCCTCTCTCACAGAGCTGTCAGTTGGGTGTTTTTCTACCACTGGCATAGCACAAAGACATGTAGTACAGTATGCCACCTTGAGCCAATTGAGTCATTCATTGCAGATAACCTTATCTGATGAAATTTTGGCATATTTTACAGAATAAATTATTCACAAATACATTAGATGAACAACTCTAATTTCAGATACAGCTATAATATAAAATGATCTATCAATTTGTTCCCTTCCTTCTTTTGAGACACGCTTGGCCTAAGAACACTATACTTTAAAGGCAAATCAAATCTGCAGCTGCACCTCAAATGTCACAGTAAACCACATAGATACAACAACTGGACTTTCAGTGCCCAAACTACACAGGGCTTTGGGTGGCTGAGGCAAAGAGCTCAGATACTAAAAGCAACTGAAATACTTGAACAAGTCTGATATCCCTGACAGCACAGGACAATTGTGTGTCTGTATTCACATGCAACACACACACACTAATTTGTATTACCATAGCACATAGAAGCCCCAGTCATGATGGACCAGGACCCCATTGTGCTAGGAACTGTCCAAATACGGAACAAAAAGATGGTCCCTCCTCCAAAAAGCTTACAGTCGAAGTATAATACAGGCAACAACAGACTGACGCAGAAAGATGGAGGAGCACAAGGAAACCATGAGACATTATTGTTCAGCATCATAGGCAGTGGTATCAACGCACCGACAGCATAACTGTTTTCAAGTTTTTGTAGGTATCATAGCAAAGGAGAGTTTAATGGAGGCATTTGAAGGAAGATAAGACACTTCTGTGGATGCTTATAGGGTGTGCCTCCAAAGGGCATGAGGCAGCAGTAGAGAAAGCATGAAGGTGCTTGTTTGAAAATTTTATGAATGGCTGATGAAGGCTGGCATTATGGGATGATCAGAGGCAGGAGGCAATATTTTGCTAGTTAATGAGATAATAGGTAGGGTAAGGATAGGCCATGAAGGGCCTTGAAAGAGAAGACAAGTAGTTTATGTTTGATATGATAGAGAAGGGGGAACCAGTGGAGCGATGCAGAGCGGGGGTGACATGATCAGAGCAATGGGCTAGGAAAATGATCATTGCATCTCATTCAGAATGGATATGAGCAGGGCAAGATTGCCTTTGTCAAGGCCAGAAAAAGGGAAGCTGCAGTATTCAAGATAAGGGATGATGAGAGCCTGGACGAGAGTTTTAGCTGTATGGATAGATATGAAAGGCTGAATCTTAGAGATGTTGCACAGGAATAATCAGCAAGCTTTAGACATAGCGTGGATGTCAAGGCCTAGAAAGAGGTCTGAGTTGAAGATGATGCCCAGCTTATGGGTCTTGCATGATGCCCAGGTTACAGCATCTTGCCTGAGCAACAGGCAGGATAATGGTGTTATCCATAGTGATCAAGAAAGGAGGTGGCGGAAGGGATTGGGAGTGGTAGGGGATTAAGAGCTCTGTTTTAGCTATATTGAGCTTGAGCTGATGGCTAGACATCCACTAGTAGACTTCAGAGAGACAGGCTGAAATTTTAGTATGACAGGAGACAGGTCTGGAATAGAGATGCATATCTGTGAGTCATCAGCATAGAGATGGTAGTTGAATTTGTGTTTGCAGATGAGATGACCCAGGGATAGAAGGTAGAGGGAGAATAAAAAGAGCACCAGTTTTTCAGTAACCATAAAGCATGCCTGGTGGCCCCACATTCTGCTCCTTTTGCCACTATGGTTCCCAATCCTGGGAGAGCCCCTCAATTCAGTTCAGTAGCTGGCTCCTGGGACCAGCGGCGCCACGTTCTGCTCCTTTCACCGCTGTGGTTCCCAGGAGAGCCCTTCGGTTCAGTTGCCCCGTGCCAGCAGCTCCTCCAGCACAGCTGTACCGGTAGTGCCCCCAGCCCCACCCCCCAGCCCTGTCCTCCGGCAGGCTGTACAGACCCCAGAGAGAAGATGCAGCTGCATGGAAGGGCTGGGGGCAGTACAGCTGTGCCAGAGGAGCTGCCAGTGTGGGGCTTCCTGGTGGCCCCACGTTCTGCTCCTGTCTTTTTCCGGTATGGTGTACCAGCAATAAATATCCTAATGGTATGGCGTACCATACTATACCACCCTACTTGCACCATTGTCAACAGCAAATCTGTTATTCCTGGGGGCATTCTGCGCCAAAAAAATTAAAAATTCTGCACACAATATTTTAAAATTCCACAAAATTCTGCAAATTTTATTTGTCAAAATAACACTACATAATCATGCCAGTTTCAATTATTTTGGTAATTTATTTCAAAATACCTGTCAGCGAGTATGTCTGTAACAATACAGACACACACAAAAAATTCCCCGAAGAGTAGAGAGTTAAAAAATCCACTATGATAATCCAATTCCTGTTTCTCTGCCCCCACCCCACCCCCAAAGTTCAGCCGGGGGGTCAGACATTCACAACCCCTCCTCCCAGAGCCCAGCCATGCCCCCCACCAATACACCCAAACCATCTTCCCCCCCAGAGCCCAGCTGCAGGCCTCCCACTTGCCCAGATACCCACCACTCCTCCCCCCAGAGTCCAGGGATCCAGAGGGAGAAATAGCCTGATGTTCAGTCCCAGGCTTGCACAGAGTTTCCTGCACACCGCCCTCTCCTTCCCTCAGGGCATGCTGGGAACTGCAGCTGCCAGGAACTCTCTATCTGCCTCCCCCTCCCCATCTCCTCCGGAAGTGACTTCTATGTGTGAGCTGGGCTCTTCCAGGTCCAGTGACCCCTAGTGGTGGCTAGAAGCACTACAGACCATTTCTGTGGGGGAAAGGAAATTCTGCACACACATTAATTTCTGCAAAATTCTGCATTGCGCAGTTCCGCAGAATTCCCCGAGGAGTAAATATGTGGCAGAGGGAACAGAACTCTTACCTTTTTATTTCAAAACACAATTCCTATATGCAATAAGCTAAAGATACACTGCCACCAACAGAAGTAACTCACACTCAAGTAGGTATGACATTACAACCAGGAGAGATCAACTAAAAATAAAATAAATAAATAGAGATATCCTATCTCCTAGAACTGGAAGGGACCTTGGGTTATTAAGTCCAGCCCCCTGCCTTCACTAGGCAGGACCAAGTACTGATTTTGCCCCAGATCCCTAAGTGGCCCCCTCAAGGATTGAACTCACAACAGGCCAATGCTCAAACCACTGAGCTATCCCTCCCCCAACATTGTAGTCATAGTCCAGGTCATTACCAGTGGGCCACAAATAGTCAAAAGCAAACTGAATGTGGCATGTATGATTACTTGCCTTGTGGGCAGGTGACATGTGTGTGTATTCGGTGCAAGCAATCCATGGCCCTCAGAGATCAAGTGTGGGCTCTTGAGACCAGAGTGCTGAACTGGAGGAGCTAAGGGAGACGGAGGTACATAGATGAGACTTTCCGGAACACAGAGTTGTCCCACCCCCAGCCTGACAGACTCTGTGTTGAGGAGGATGAAAGTGTCAGGAAAGGAAAATATCAAGTTGGAGCAGAGGGAAATGATCCCATAGTTTGGACCCTCCCTTCAAATGATGGCATGATATCTTCTCACACTGAGGATATCTCTCCCAGAGAGGGGAGGTAATAGTAATGGGGGATTCAATTATTAGAAATATAAAAAGTGGGTTTGTGATGTCCAAAAGAACAGTGTGGTAAATTGCCTGCCGGGTGCAAAGGTTGTGGACGTCTCAAGACATCTAGATATACTTATGTGTAGTGCTGAGGAGGAGCCGGTGGTCATGGTACATGTAGGTACCAATGACATTGGGAAGGATAGAAGAGAGGTCCTGGAGGCCAAATTTAGGCTGCGAGGTAAGAGATTAAAGTCCATGACCTCCATGGTAGCATTCTCTAAAATGTTTCTAGTTCCATGTTCAGGGCTAGTTAGACAGGCAGAACATTGGGGTCTCAATATGTGGATGAGACAATGATGCTGGAAGGAGGGATTTAGGTTTATTAGGAACTGGGGAACCTTTGGGGAAAGGAGGAACCTATATAGGAAGAATGGGCTCCACCCAAAAAAAAAAAAAAACAGGACCAGATTTCTGGCATGAAAAATAAAAGGTCACAGAGGAGTTTTTAAACTAAGGGCTGGGGGAAAACGGAGGAGCATACAGTTGCAGATAAACACATCCTTGGGGGAGAATTTATTAAAGTGGATATTCTATATCAACTTCTAGCCTCTCCTCTTTACTAAGATAAAGTACAGGTAGAAACTGAAGAGAAACTGTCAAATGAAAGCATTCCATTCAATTATATCATATGAAGACAGACAACTAAATATTGATTAATTTTATTATTGCTTGTATACAAATGCTAGAAGTTTAGACACAAAGATGGGTGAACTTGAGTGCCTGGTATGAAATT
This sequence comes from Terrapene triunguis, assembly GCF_002925995.2. Taxonomy (NCBI): domain Eukaryota; kingdom Metazoa; phylum Chordata; order Testudines; family Emydidae; genus Terrapene; species Terrapene triunguis. Next base: position 16,708,629 of record NW_020664393.1, read on the forward strand.
AGGATATTGATACAACAGGCATCACAGCAACTTGGTGGGATGATGATAACCAATAGGACATGGTAATACCAGAGCACAAAATATATAGGAATGACAGAGTAGGTCACACTGGTGGAGAAGTGTGTGAAAGAAAGCATAGTCAAATATAGTAAAAAGCTTAAATGAATCAAACTCTATCATAGACTCTCTGTGGATAGAAATTCCATGCTTGAATAATAAGAATATAGCAGGAGGAATATACAACTAACCACCTGACCAGGATGATTGTGAAATGCTCAGAGATTAGATTGGCTACAAAAACAGAAAACCCCAATAATAATGGGGGATTTCAGCTATCCCAATATTGACTTAGAATGTGTAGCCTCAGGATATGATGCAGAGATAAAATTTCTAGACACCATTAATGACTGCTTCTAGACTCCATTAAAGACATACACTAGTCCTAGTATGCACAAAGGGAGAGGCAATTCTCAGTTTATTCCTAAGTGGAACACAGGATCTGGTCCAAGAGATGACTATAACTGAATCAATCAGTAATAGCAAACATAATATAATTAAATTTTATATCTTTGTAGAGGGGAAAATACCAAAGAACCCTACCAAAGTAGTGTTTAACTTCAAACAGAGGACCTACACAAAAATGTGGAGATCGGTTAAGTGAAAAATAAAACGAAGAGTCAGAAGGGTAAAATGCCAGCAAGCTTCACGGAAACTTTTTAAAAACGCCATAGAGGCTCAAACTACATATACCCCAAGTTAAAAAAAATAAATAAAATTGAAAAAAACAGTAAGAGGCCAAAAAAAGCCACCATGGCTAACCAGAGTAAAAGAGGCGATTACAGACTAAAAGACATCCTTTAAAATTTGGCAGGAAAACAGAAAGAAGCATGAACTTTGTCAAGTCAAGTTTAAAAGTATAGTTAGACAGGCCAAAAGAGAATCTGAAGAGCAACTTGCAAGAGAAACACAAACTATCAGCATTTTTTTTTATTTTAAGTACATTAGAAGCAAGAAGCCTACCCAACAGTGAGTGGGGCCACTACACAGCTGAGGTGCCAAAGAAGCATTCAAGGAAGACAAAACCACTGCAGAGAAGTTAAATGAATTCTTTGCATCATCTTCGTTGCAGATGATGTGAGAGTGGTTCCCACACTTGAGCCATTCTTTTTCTGAGAAACTGTCCAAGACTGAGGTGTCAACAGAGGAAGTTTTAGAACATATTGATAAATTAAACAGTAATAAGTCACCAGGACCAGATGGTATTCACCCAAGAGTTCTGAAGGAACTCAACTATGAAATTGCAGAATTACTAACTGGTATGTAACCTTTCACTTTAATCAGCCTCTGTAACAGATAACTGGAAAATAGCTGATATAATGCCGATTTTTAAAAAAGGCTTCAGAGGCGATCCTGGCAATTACTGGCCAGTAAGTCTAACAGTACCAGGCAAATTGGTTGAAACTATAGCAAAAAGCATTATTAGACACATAGATTAACACAATATGTTGAGGAAGAGTCGTGCTTCACCAATATATTAGAATTCTTTGAAAGAGCCAACAAACATGTGGCCAAGGTTGATTTAATACATATAGTGTACTTGGCCTTTCAGAAAGCCTTTGACAAGATCCCTCACCAAAGGCTCTTAAGCAAAGTAAGCTGTCAAGGGATAAGAAGGAAGGTCTTCTGATGGATCAGTAGCTGGTTAAAAGACAGGAAACAAAGAATAGGAATAAATGGTCAGTTTTCACAGTGGAGAGAAGTAAATAGCAGGGTCCCCCAAGGATCTTTACTGGGACCAGTGCTGTTCAACAGATTCATAAACGATCTGGAAAAGGAGGTAAACAATGAGGTGGCAAATTTTGCAGCCAATACAAAATTATTCAAGGTAGTCAAGTCCAAAGCTGACTGAAGAGTGCAAAGGGATGTCAAAACTCGACGATTGGGCAATAAAATGGCAGATGACATTCAATGTTGATAAATGCAAAATAATGCACATTGTAAAATATAATTCAAACTACATATGCAATGATGGGGTATAAATCAGCTGTTATCACTCAAGAAAGATTTTGGAATCATTGTCAATAGTTCTCTGAAAACAACTGCTCAATGTGCAGAGGTAGCCAAAAAAGCTAACGGAATGTTGAGAATCATTAGGAAAGGGATAGATAATAAAACAGAAAATATCAGAATGCCACTATATAAATCCATGGAACACCCAATCCTTGAATACTGCATGCAGTTCTGGTCACCCATCTCAAAAATATATATTAGAATTGGGAAAAGCACAAGAAAGGCAACAAAAATGATTAGGTATGTGGAACAGCTTCCATATGAGGAGAGATTAAAAAGACTGTGACTAGAAAAGAGACAATTAGGTGGGATATGAGAAATCTATAAAATCATGAATGGTGTGGAGAAAGTGAATAGTAAAGTGTTATTTACCCCTTCACATAACACAAAGGGTTATGCCCTGGAATGCAGTAAAGGCCAAGAGTATAACTGAGCCCAAAAAAGTATTAGGTAAATTCATAGAGAATAGGACCATCAACAGCTATTAGCCAAATGGTCAGGGATGCAACAACATGCACTGGGTGTCCCTAAACCTCTGACTGCCAGAAGCTGGAACTGGATGACAGGGGATGGATGACTTGATAAATTTCCCTATCCTGATCATTCCCTCTGAAACACTAGCCACTGTCGGAAGTCAGGATTCTGGGATAGATGGACCATTGGTCTGACCCAGTATGGCCATTCTTATTTTGTTATTAGAGAAAGTTTATAGTTCAGAGAGAGAGAGAGAGAGAGAGAGAGAGCATGAGTGGAAATGGTTCTGCATTTTAAGATATCTTGCCATTTTATGATTAATTTTATAGTCTATGCACGGAGGTTTAGCTAGTGAAGGGCTGTAGATATCCAGTACAATCAATCAAGATGGTAGGAATAAACTGTCACTCCCAATCTAAGATGTGAACATGTTTATTTATAAGCCATTCTGCTGAAATAGGAAGAGGGGAATCTAAACAGCAATGTAGAGAGGGACATCTGAAATGTTGTATGTTAAAACAGCAGCTAACAGAAAACATGCAACAAAAAAAGACACTCAATCTTTTTTCTATTTACAAAGAGAAGAACAAAACTATCCAGTAGGTTTTTAGGCCTAACATTTGACCAACTTTAAAACTGTTACAATTGGGGTAGGGTAGGAATATCTTCTGAATTCAAAATACTAATTAAGTTTGCTTTGTTTTTATTCAAATCAACAGCACTGTTGCTGTGAAAATTTGTAAAGCCAATACTCATTACACCATGTTTGGTTTATTCTTGCAGAGATAGCAACACAGCACAAGTTACAATCAAGAAAAACTTCCATGTACTATAAAAGATTTTCTAAACTCTACTTCTAATTATAAAGAGTAATGTACTTCAAAGTGCTTAAATATGTTAGATAGCTTTTTGATTAGACACAAGTACAGCCAACATGATTTTAATAGTTGAGTCATTTATAGAAGAACAAATAAAACCTGATGGTTTCTTCTTGGATTGTCAGGGTAAACCCCATTTGGGGTGGCGGGGGGTCATATTTCCATCAGAATCATATGTATAGCCTTGTTTAACTGGGGTCTTTCTTTTAAAATGTTATTACCAAGTGTCTAATTCTACTTTCATCTTTTGACTCAGGTGGTAATTTTAGATTGAAATTTAATAAGAAAACCTCCATTTCTTAATATTTAGGAGGAAATAATGCACATTCTAGGATTCTTTATAGCTTCATAACTTACACAGCCATAAGACAAAGCTTATTTTATCCTGTACATATGAATACCAACCTGTATTTAACTTGGAGTTTGAAGTATTATGAAATTTACCCACTCACAAATTGAAGTAACATTAAAGGTTACCTCTTCCAACCACTGAATATTGTTTTAGCTACATGGCTCCCACAGACTTTAAAGGGAGACTTGGGACTAAAATACCACATGATACTCTCAAATTTACCAATAAGCGTTAGACTTTCTGGTGGATAATTCTGCTAGTTAATTCTGAAGCTAGAAAATTCTGTCCTTGTTTGTACCCATTTATAGAATTCTTGTGACATCCCAAAAGCAGTTCATTTTACAAGTCCTTGAGAACCATTACAATTTATTGAGGAAGATATCTACACTTGTATTTTTTAAGACCACTCTGATATAGTGCTACTTAGTTCTGTGCAGTTTATTGTACTGGAATCATTTTATATGGAACCTTAGAAACAAAGGTCCTGTCTGTTTGGGATTTCCAACCATCCACCTTCTGCCAACTCAATAATTCAAGCCTGGTCTTGGAGTCATCTTTGACTCCTCCCTGTCTCTTGGCCACATCCTTATCTGCTTTAAATCAGTGTCACACCATTAAATTCAACAGAGCAACACAGATTTACACCATTTAGGAGTCTTCCCCCTCACATCCAAGCTTGACATAATCCAATTTATGGAGCTGAACTTCCCCAAGTTTGAGGTGATTCAGAATGAGTGATTTAATTCTGGACCATCTCTACTTTGTACCTTTTATCCGATAATCTCAAACAGCTTTACAAAATATTATTTAATTAAAGCTCCCCCAAACTCTGTGAAATAAGAATACAAGGGACCACTTAGCCTAGAACTAGCATGATGGTGGTCACCTATGAGATGGGAATAATGTATCTGTTTAATAACACAACACTATCCAACACTTTAAGACAAGAAAGATAATATATGTAACTCAAAAATGGGAACAGAGAGAACATGACTATTAGAGCTGGATGAAAAATGATAAAAATAGAGTTGCAAACATTTTCACCATTCCCCTCCACCGCCACCCCAATTGTTTCATTTACATTTTGTCCAGTCCTAATGAAGACTGGATCTTGAATGTGGCCGTCACACAAGCCTTAGCACTCCTACTATTCAAAATATGCCCTCTGATCACTAACAATCATGAGTAGTCAAGAATCTGGCTTTATGTCTCTTCTCCAAGATGGCACCTCTAGCAGCATGGAAGTCACCAGCATGAATTCGTGTAGTGCCTAAATGACCTCTATAGAAGTCTCCCATCAGAGCACTGTTCCAGTTTAACCCTTTTTTTTTTTTGCAAACTAATTGAATGAGAGCACAAAGGTGATGGGCCTGTATGTACATCCACTAAAGTGCTAGTTCACTATTTCCATCTAGTAAATGCTGGAGTTGCCCATAATGTTTACACTACATATTTTTAAAATATCTGCAAAATGATGTATTCCTCCACTGTGTCCTAACTGTACAATAATTTGCTAGTGCATAATACCATGAGACTACAGATAGGAGGATCTAATTGTTGCTAATGTGCCTTATCTGAGCTACGGTTTCACTAACATATGCTTCATTTATCTAAACTGCTGGCTAATAATGCCCTTGGAAAGATTTGTTTTAGCGAGAATTGAATGTAGGCTATAAACAAAACTAATTATATTTTCAATGTTATCCATGTTAGATGATAAAACTAATAAGAAAGCAGCTTTAACAATATTTTGCAGACCAGGTCTCTAGCACTGAGCAACTCAACAATACACACAATGGTGGTGGGACTCTTTATTCAAGTCCCAAATTGGCCTGTGGGCAACTAGGGCCAGCAACAGTCAACATCTCTTTGGAGGGAGTAGCAGAGGTGAGAGGGAGAAAGGGCAAGCCCTTTCTAATGTTAGCAGCAACACTTGCCAGTTGATTGCTTCAAAGTTCTGACGTATTTTACATGGAGATCCAATTCAGTCCAGATACATGGGAACATCAATACTACCTTTAGAAAGGAGGTGAGGATTGGGAAAGGGAAAAAATGTCTTCATATAATGATATGAGAGTGCCTCAGATTTCCTCCAAATTTACCTGTGTGGTTTAGTGGTTAGTACAAGGGAATGGAAGTAAGAACTCCTGAGTTCCATTCATGGCTCTTAGGATGTGGGCAAGTCACTTAACTGAGTGTCACTGAGGTTTCCCCATCTGTAAAAGAGGGGATAATCAACCTTATCTACCTCGGATAGGTTTTGTGAGGCTCAACAAATGTTTGTAAAGCACTTGGAGATACTGAGCTCAAAACCAAAGTTTCACAGGTAAAGAGCAAAGTACTACTATTTCAGCTTACCAACAGCTGGTTTAAATTGTCTACATGTTAAAACTGCTACTAGTAGGCAAAATAAAACATTTTTAAGATATCTAAAATCAACTGATATTTAGAATGCTAAATAATTTCAGGATTACACCCTGAGACTATAAGTCAATATAACATTTATATAAGGACTTTTATAAGGACTGTTTTATATTTTAGAAAAAAGTACTCAGATATCAGACACTGTCATCCATTCACAACCCAAACACATTTAAAATACACAGTTAATCAATCTAAATACCTACATAGTATGTCCCCATACACCCTCTACTGTCCTAGGACATGCCCAAAATGGTAATAATCATAATTATAAACAATTGTGGCCAACATCCAACCACCAACTCTTTGTTCATCTTTTAGCTTTTCACCTTGTACTCAGATGCTATAGCTTGGTAATGTTGCAATTCTCTGGTAAATGACACATTTGTCTATGCCCTTGGACCAGGACCAAGATGGGTAGGTAGGTTACAGAAACTCTACTTTTCAGTATCTCTCCTGAGGAGATACAGGGGTCTTTTGAGATGTTTCCAATAGATTACCCATGCAGCAGTAATCTTAACAAAAAGAAGATTTTACAATCAGAGAAATAATGGAATTAAAACTAAAATTTTCCACATAAGGTAAGTGTAACTGAGGCCTGGTCCAACATAAGTAATTAACATATGGAGGGAGATATGGAGGGAAGATAGAATTAGGGAAGTAAACGAACCATCAGGTTGAAAACAGAATGTTTATGTTAAATAAGATAAGTAAATAGGTCAGTAGGCTAAGCCAACTAAGATAAGAGGGAGAACATGCATTGAACTATTTACTATGATCTAGATAACAAAGGAAGTTAGGAATGTAGAAATGAGGAAGTCGAACCTTGGTCAGTCCATGGACAGCTCGTGCTGCACTGGGATTGTTTCCTGCAAAGTAACCAAGCCAATCCAAAAATGTGTGATGCAATGTATAGTAAATGTAATGAGATGTGTAATGTAGGGAGAAGGTTTCAGTGTAACTTGGAGCTGTGATGTACCCTGCATCCTCTCCCCTGCGTTTGAATCTGATCAATTCAGCATAACACTGCTGTATGCTATATAAAGATACCTGAGTGGTGAAAGCTGGAGTCAAACAGTTCTTGGGAAGCTGAGTGGAAAGAGGTGTCAGAGGGAATCCCAACAGTAAACTATATAAGGCATTTTCAACTTATTTACGGAGTAAAGGAAAGTGAATAGCTTATATATCTGACCACTCTTCTCATCCACCTTTCTCTATCATCTCATCCACCTGTCAGTATCAATTGCTGTCCCCAGAATCCCCTTTTCAAGTCCCCATCCCTGGATCATCTTGCATGTACTGATATGCCTCTACTGGATGTTCATCCATCTCTCACGTGTTAGAGTCCATTCACGCACCCAGGTGAGATTTTGCTAACTTTTATACAAATGAGTCTTTGAATCAGAAGTCTTACCTGGGAAGAAGGCCACGTGACTATTGCCTCCCAATCACCTCTTGAAGTTTCCCCAAGCCATCCTATCTTCAAGGCTATCATAAGCCCCAGTGAGTTTCATTAGTTTAAATATAGTGATCAATTTTTAGTCTGCCATTGTTCCATTCTAGAGGAGCTAGCTCATGCTTCCAGATGAATACTTCCAGTCTCCACCACTGATGATCACAGAGGCAGCTTGGGCATAACCCTTTTAAAAGTTTCTTTTATTAATTTCTCTTACCATAAAACAAATTGACAGACCCTAGATCCTCTGCCATATCTATGAACACAGAAAGATCTGCTATGACACAGATTGACCTAAAATACAATGGAAAGGCCCATTACAGAAATCCACACCTATGTTCACAGCATTCACAGTTCAGAGTGGCCTGGAGAATAATTTCTCAATATACACATGTACAGTAAGAAATGCATCTCAGTGCTCTACTTTCAAAAGTCTCCATGTCTAAATTGAATAGATGAGTCACTTTTCACACAGACATATCTATGCCCTCTATAAGAAACCACCAACATTGTACAAGACATCGCATTGTGTGCCATGGGTACATGGCCGAGTGGTTCATATGAGAAACATCTCTTAGCTCTACTGCTTAGGGTGGAAACAACTCAGTTACTATCCTATAGTTGTCACACATATCAGTTCTGAGAGTGGATGCTAATATGTCACAGCAGGAATGCATTTTTGACAGCACGGTTGCAACCATTGTGGAGATACATTCACCAAGTGCTGCACAGGTGCCTTGTCAATCACTACACACAGAGTCCATCACAAATCTTGATGATGCTATGTCAACAACACTCATTGAGAGAGGACGTAAAGATTTGCGGTCATCACATAAGCACTTATACGTGAATTACAAGCTGTGAGCTGCCTTGACAGTCATTCACTGTTGTCAGGCAATTTGAGTCTGTTCTTTAGGTCTGATATGTGAAATATAAATATACTATGGGAGTAGCCTATAGAGTACACAATAACATGACTGTCACACACCCTATTCATGAATGCTTATATATGGCAGTGTCTGTAGTTATGGTAGATAGGGGATGTTCCAATGCAGGTGGAACATGCTATGGCAGACTCCTTGTCGTGACTCTGAAATCTGGTATTATAGGCCCATCTAAGGCTTAGAAGCAAGTTTAGGATCCCACTGGGAAATTAGGAATCTCACCTTTTCCAATAGCATAATACTCCACTTACTACCTCTGTAGGTATTACGTCAGACAAAAAAAGAAAGATCAGGGATGGTATGGGTCTGCTGCTCAATGGAGAAGGTGAGCTGGTAACGGAAGATGATAAGAAGACAGAGCTGCTCAATGCCTACTTTGCTTCAGTCTTCACACAAAAAATAACATGTGACCAGGTGACTAGTGAGGAGATCAGGATAAGTAACGAACATGTCAGGGATCTTCTGAGCAATTTAAATGAATTCAGTTCAGCAGGGCTTGATGCTATTCACCCCAGGGTGCTGAAGGAATTAGCTGAAAAAATCTTAGAGCCACTGGCAATAATATTTGCGAATTCATGGATGAAAGGAGATGTCCCAGAAGACTGGAGAAGGGTTAATGTAGTGCCCATCTTTAAAAGGGGGGGAAAGGAGTAGCTGGAGAACTATAAACGTGTCAGCCTGATCTTGATATCTGGGAAGCTACTAGAGCAATGTATTAAACATTCAATTTGCAAATATTTGGAGGATGAAGGGGTGATCACTAGCAGTCAGCATGGATTGATTAAGAATCAATTATGCCAAACCATCTTGATTTCTTTATTTGACAAGGTAACTGGTTTGGTGGACAGTGGGAATGTGATGGAGGTAATATACCTGGACTTTAGCAAGGCTTTTGACACAGTCCCACATGACATTCTCTTAAGTAAGCTGGAGAAATGTGGGCTTGGTAGAACTGCCATTATGTGGATACATAATTGGGTAAACAACCTCAAACAAAGAATAACTATTAATGGAATTATGTCAGATTGGAAGGAGGTCTCAACTGGGGTTCCACAGAGATCTGTTTTGGGTCCAGGGTTTTTTAACATCTTTATTAATGACCTGGATGTAGGAATAGAGACCATACTGATCAAATTTGCAGATGGCACAAACCTAGAGGGTTTGCAAACTGTGATGGGGTGTGCACCTCTTGTTGGCTGTCAGGGAATGAGTACTGTACCCTCTTCTGCTGGTGTCTCACCTGCTGTCACCTCTGTTCCTGAACTCATGTCACTCCTAGGACCGCGGCATCCTCTTCAGTGACACTGCCCTCCAGCTGTACCACACTCCATGCCCCCCTCTTCCAAGGGGACCCGCAGTCTACTGTCCAGCCACTCCCTCAAGTGGCAAACTGCAGTCCACTGTCTAGCCATTTCCTTCAGTGGCTCCATCACCCTCTTTGCCCTTGCATCTGGGCCTCAGTCTGCAGATCCCTGCAGCCTGCCAGGAGCAGCCTTTAGCTCTCTGTGTCTCTGCCTGTAGCACTGCTTGGTCCAGGGTGCTTGCTGCCCTCTGTCTGCAAGGCAGCCAGTCCTCCTCCCTTCTCAAGCTCCAGGGAGTCACTCAACTCTGCTCTGCCCTGCAACCCTTCTTATATGAGCCTGCCAGGCCATGATTGGCTACTCCTCTCAGACCCTTTCTAATTGGCTGCCTCCAGTGCAGCCTCCCTAGGGCTGCTTTTAACCCCTTTTCTGCCAGTGATGGGCAGCTGCCCCATCACACAAACACATTGGAAGATAGAGCTAATATGCAAAGGGATTTTGATAAACAGGAGAACTGGGCTATAGACAAAAATGAATTAAAAAAAAAAGACAAATGTAAGGTATTACACTGGG
>NW_020664393.1:16719107-16761945 GCF_002925995.2 Terrapene triunguis
TCTAAAAGGGTGTCATAAGGAGGAGGGAGAAAACTTGTTCACCTTAGCCTCTAAGGATAGAACAAGAAGCAATGGGCTTAAACTGCAGCAAGGGAGGTTTAGGTTGGACATTAGGAAAAAGTTCCTAACTGTCAGGGTGGTTAAACACTGGAATAAATTGCCTAGGGAGGTTGTGGAATCTCCATCTCTGGAGATATTTAAGAGTAGGTTAGATAAATGTCTATCAGGGATGGTCTAGACAGTATTTGGTCCTGCCATGCGGGCAGGGGACTGGACTCGATGACCTCTCGAGGTCCCTTCCAGTCCTAGAATCTATGAATCTATGAATCTATATCATCCCCTCTCAGATGGCTGAAGAGAAATTGAGCAAGGAGGGGAAAGGGCCAAAGAAATTTGGACGGGAGTAAAATTGATTGGTATGGTGACGTGAAAAAGTCCGGTGAGGAGAAAAGACTATATATAAATATGTAAGTAGTTAAGTTTGTGTTAACTGCTGGCATTAATTGCAAACCTAGTTAAAGCTGAGGTGTGTGTCCCCCAATACGTCCTCTCCCTCCCCATACCAGGCCCCCCATTCCTCCTATCTCCCATGCCAGGGGCTCTGTGTATCCACACATTTCCCCCTCCATCCCCGTGCCATGGTTCCCCATTCTTTCCCCTGTGCCATAGACTCCACATCTCCCATCCCTACCCTCTTCCCTTTTCCCTCCCATACCAGGACCCCAAAACTACCTTTTTGCCCCTGGAATTGGAAGGGATAGGTAGACAGCTTGAGTCCTCTCTCTTCTCTTCCCTCCAGCTAGGGTGACTAGATGAGAGACGTGAAATATTGGGATGCTGGGTGGGGGGGTGCTAGCGGAGCAAACAAAAAACAAAACAAAAAACCCAAGAGCCGGCGGCAGAGGTAAAAACAAAAACCAAGAGCAGTCGGAGCATAGGAAAAATTGGTGGGGGCTGAGCACCCACCGGCAGCTCCATGCCCCACCCCGCCCCAGCTCACCTCCGCTCCGCCTCCACCTCCCTTGAGCTGGCTGCCGCGTCCTGCTTCTCCCCCCTCCCTCCAGCACTTCCGCCGCCATACAGCTGATTAGCACAAGCCTGGGAGGGAGGGGTGAGGAATGCAGCATGCTTGGGGAAGAGGCAGGGCCAGGGCGGGGATTTGGGGATGGATCCAATGGGGCAGTGAGGGGGCGGGGCAAGGGCGGGAATTTGGGGAGGGATCCAACGGGGGAGGGAGGGGGCAGAGTCGGGGCTGGGCCGGAGTTGAGGGAGGGGGTGCAAGCCCCCTCCGCCTGTGCGCCGGAGGGCAAAATATCGGGACAATTTGCATCCCGACCGAACATTGGTCGGGACGCAGGACAAACAAGTAAATATCGGGACAGTCCCGATAAAATCGGGACGTCTGGTCACCCTACCTCCAGCCCACCATCCAGTATGCTTCAGGGACGCAGCACAGTAGGAAATGAAACCTTCCTCTACAATCCCCTGCTGGATCAGCATCCATCCCACAGCAATTGCCAGACATACAAGCATCCTCAAGTTCAGATAGACATACAGAGAAGTGTAATTAAGTTGAGTGTCGGACCTCGCTTTGCTCAACCACTTAAACAGGTTAAAAAATAAATTCTCCAAATAATTATAAAACAAGGTGAATTGACAAAGTGGCACTGTATTAACACCATGACAAACTGGAAATATTAGTTATGTTTAAAGGATTCATAATCCTATAAGAAATCTATGTAAAATGTAAGGCTTACATTTTGTATATTTACAGAAAATGTATACAAATTATGTAAGCATTATCTTCCAATATTTCTTCAGATCTCACGCCTTCAAAAATACCACACAATCTAACATTAACACAATATTTAGGATTCTTGTGGGATTCAATCCACACTTATTTTAGAGAATTGTTTTGGAAGGATCTGATCCAAAGCCTATTGAAGTCACTGGAAAGAGTGTTATTGACTAACAATACTATGTGGATCAAGCTGTAAGGGCAGAAATGCTCTCTGTCTTTGTCTTTTCTGGCCATTGTGGAAGATCACTTTTTGAATGGTACAGTGCTGCTAGGCTGAAAAATATGGAACTTAAGAACTTTATCCTGCAAAACCTTATGCCAGTGAGTAATTGTTACTTACCTGAGGAGTCCCATACTGACTTCAAAGATGACTTATATAATAGTTGAGCTGGAAGGTTTGCAGGATTTAGAATTTTGTTCGTTTTTAATTTGGATGAGGACAGTGAGGTAGTCATTGAGGATTCAGAAATGCCCTTCCTATGGGCCCAATCCTATGGAGGAAATGCTTAGCACTTTCAACTCCCAATGATATTGAAATGAGAGTTAAGTGTGTTTACCATCTCACCCAAAATTATGGTGTCATGGTCATTTTATATATTCAGTAGTAGGCCCACTGTTCTCAGTGTTTCATTCATGTGCTAAACTACCTGCCATCTCCTGTTGCAAAACTCCTTCCACATGGAAGTTCTCTTGGGTCTTTAATTTCAATCCTAGCTGAGACCACTAAACTCACTCCATGTTATTTAGCACCTCAAGCTAGACAGCAACTTGGCTGTAGAAAGGAACAGCCAGTGTTTTATTCACCATTAAATACAGACACCTTTTAAACTGTTCACCATGTATTTTTATTAAACAAACGGCATTTTATTGGCATAGAGCCATTTTACATAAATATTTCTTGGTCAAGATCTAATAACGTAGAACATCCTGAATAACATTAAAAGAACTATATAACAAGATTTGTATGTCAGATTATATTAAAGTGAGAAATTTAAGGTAGCTTAGTTTCAAAATTATTGTAGTGTATGAACTGAATCTTGCTCAAATATATTAAAAAAAACCATAAATACACACATGCAGACGTTAGTTATCTATTCCAGATGTATGGTTTTCTTTTCAATGTTCATAATTTCCTTCTGGTAAACCCAGTCACTTCCCCTCTATTATATTCTGGAAGGGGAAAGGAGATATATTCACACACTGACAACCTTGTAACTATTAAGTTATCAGTATAATTCAGGATGTCCTTTTGTCATCATTGTGCCCTTTGGTATGAGCTGTTGGAGGCCTGTAGATCTGAAGTAGCAAAACATTGACGCCTGATCTACATTACAAACTTAGGTCGACGGAATCCGCCTTATGTCAACCTAATAATGTATGTGTCTACACTACCGGGTCCCATCTGCTGACCCAATTCGCCTGTTACGTTTGACTTAATTACTCCACCTCTGCGAGAGGCATAGCACTTAATTCAATGTTGATGGGTCAACGGAGAGGCAGTGTAATGCAGTGTTGTGTAAGTTGACTGAATTGGCCTTCAGGAGGCGTCCCATAATGTTCCGCTCTGGTCGTTGTTTTCAACTCCATCGCAGAGCAGCCAGGTACACAGGAAACAGCCCCTCCCCTGTTAAAGCCCCGGGCACTCTTGAATTCCCATTTCCTGTTTGATCAGCATGGAGAGCTCACCAGCCCACCTGGTCATGGTGACTCAGTGCCCCAAACATGCTCCAGCCTGGAGTACCCAGGAGGTGGTGGATCTTAGTGGTCTGTGGAGAAAAGAGTCAGTGCAGGTGCAGTTCCAATCCAGCCATAGAAACGTAGACATCAACGCAAAGATCGCACAAGGCATAGGGGAGAAGGGACATGCAACAGTGCCATGTGAAAATCAGAGAACTTCGGCAGGTGTACCAGAAGACAAGGGAGGCGAACAGTCATTCTGGTTCTGGACCACAGACATTCTGCTTCTACAATGAGCTGCATGCAGTTCTTGGCGGCTATCCCACCACTATCCCCAAATACAGCGTGGACACCTCCCAGGAGTCTGAGTCCTGGGCCACCTCAGGCAACAACAAAGAGGACATTTTGGATGAGGAAGAGGAGTAGGAGGAAAATGGGAGACAGGCGAGCAGGGTATCCTTTCTCCCTGAGAGCCAGGAGCTATTTTTAACCCTGGAGCAGTCCAGCTGATCACAGGACAGCATCATGGCCGAGCGTGATGCCAGAAAGGAAACTCTGGTGAGCATGCAATTCCAATCAAACTGTAGGGGTTACATGCTCTTATGTTTTATGTTTAATATGAAGAAAAAGTGAGGTGCAGTGGATATCTGCTTCCCAGTGGCCGCTCCAGCTATGCAGGGGGTGCCCTCTGGAAAAGACTGTTCATGTGCATTGGATGGCCCGGGAATCCTCCATGGAGATCTCTAGGTAACTTTTTTGAAGGTACTCTGCAAACCTTTGAAGAAGGTTTCTGGGGAGGGATGCCTTATTTCTTCCACCCTGGTAGGAAACTTTCCCACCCAGACACTTGTAGCATCTGCTCCCTTGCTGCCCTTGTTACTCTCCAGAGACTGATATCACATAGGGTCACCTAGGGGCGATGATAGAAGTTTTCATTACAAGTGCTCGTACCGCAAACAATAGAGGATGTGATCCCCCACACATGGTGATTTCCAGGTTCCTCAACCACAGTTTCCCTAACATGCTGGGGGTTAGGGGGAGGGGGCATTGTTCACCTGCCCACCTGTGCTCCCAACACAGGTTGCCCACAAGTTGCAGCACAAGGCCTGTTGCGCATGCCGCTGGGCCATGCTCACCATGTCTGGAACAGGAAACCGGTTCATTGAATAGTTATGGATATTTATTATGTTCTGGCTTGCACTTCTGTGCTTTCACAGACAGGCTGACTTGGTTTCTCCTCTCCCAATTTTATCACACCATTTGCCCAAGATTAAATTATTTTCCTGGTCTTTCAGTTTCTTTATGTTTGTGCTATAAAAGTCAATGTTTGAGAATGAAATATTCTTTATTTATCTGAAGTATGGGAGGGTCGGGGAGGGAAGGGGAGGTACAGGAAAACTGATGCAACCAAGGGGATGGTACGGGAAGGCACAACGCAGATAAACAGTGAACGTTGCTGTGGCTCATTACTAAAATGGGTTTTCAAAGCCTCCCGGAGACACAGAGCTCCTCACTGGGCTTTTCTTATTGCCCTGGTATCTGGCTGCTCAAAATTAGCTGCCAGTCTATCCAGCTCCACACCCAACCCCTGCGGAAATGTGACCAATCTCACTGCTCAGATTTCAAATTCTGAATACTCAATACTTGCAATGAACTGCTTGCAAACAAGCTACAGGAATTAGTCACTGAAGTTATTAAGTGAATATTTGAACAATACATTTTTAAAGATGTGATCTGCTCACTAACAATATGTGAACATAAGAAGGTGAAACTCATCCAGTAAATTAATCAGTACTCACTATTCTCCTACTCTAGTAATTAATGACTCATTGTCAAGTTGGCAGGAGATAGTAAGTTGGGACCTATTCTGGCTCCAGTATTATTCAATATTTTCATTAATGACTTGGAAGCTGGAGTGGGAAATATGCTAATTGCATTTGTGGATAAATCCAATGCTGAAAGGAATAAAAAAGTTGGGGTTGTGGGGCAAGGACAGGATTAAACTGTATGTTGATGTTCTTAAATCACAAACTCTTTTTTGTGGTCAAGGACTGTGTTTACCTTTGTGTCTGTACAGTACCTAGCACAATGGGATGCCAACCCTGACTACGAACTCTGGGCAGGACCTTAATATATTAATATTAACAAAAATGATAAATTGGAGAAAGTGACTGAAATAAATAATACTCGATTCAGTAAGTACTTCAGATAAGAAGGAATAATCAAATGCCCACTTACAAAATGAGAGAGAACTCCCTAACTTAGCAGTACAGTGGAAGATCTGTACTGCTATTCGTTTTAGGGTGATAAATTAAATGAGTCAACAATATGACAGCTTCAAAAATGGTAAATGGTATTGTGGGTTGTAATAGAAGGAATATCATGTAAAACAAGAAGGGCAATTATGCTATATTACATGGCACCACTGGTTGCAGTACTGTTTTCAGTTCTTTATACAACTCAGAAAAGCACGTAGAAAAAACTAAGATATTAGAGGGAAGCACCGATTTTATCAAGCTTGGAAAGAAAGACTTAAGGGAAAAGATTTAAGAAGTTGGGCATGTTCAGTGTAGAGAAAAGTTGAGACACAATAAACGTAACAATAAATAGATGCTATAAACAGGACATGGCTCACAATCTTCATGTTAACCATTATTAAACAAGAAGTTGTTGGATTAAGAGAGAAGTTTAACCTAGGTATTGTGGAAAACTTTAACTGTGTTTAACCACGCACCGCCTCTTGGAGTTTGCCAGCCACTGGGGTCTGAGCTTCTAAGGAGCCCTACTGGGGAGAGGGATATCTCAGTGGTTTGAGCATTGGCCTGCTAAACGCAGGGCTGTGAATTCAATCATTGAGGGGGCCATTTAGGGAACTGGGGTAAAAATCTGTTTGGGGATTGGTCCTGCTTTGAGCAGGGGGTTGGACTAAATGACCTCCTGAGGTCCCTTCCAAACCTGATATTCTAAAACGACTACAATTAAGATGACTACCAGAGCCCTCTGATATACCCAGCATGCTTGGAATCAGGAGTAGAGAGAGAAGGAACTAGAAACTCTAGCTCATCTGGACATGCAGTTCACTAGTCCAAAAACAAGCCAGTGTGGGGACAGCCTGATTTTACACAAAGAAAGAGAGTTTTGAATTTTGAGAGACTGTGCTTCTCAGAGAGTCCCTGCTGATTGACCCCTTCCTCCAAAGGAGTTCTTGTACTGCTGTGATATTTTAGCTGTGACTTTTCTTTAGGCCAGCCAATGCCACAGTGCTGCAATACTTGATCTCAGGACATGCAACCTCAGCTTACCTTCTGCCTTGGCAACATGACTGGGATAGAGCTGGGCTTTGGAGAAGTTTCTGAGTGTTAGGAGGCAGGGTGTTATTTTATTTATAAATGTTTATTAATGATCATTTATTCTGAATCCCTTCCTTCCCCAAATTCTGTTCCCAATAAAGTTCCTCCCATTTTGTTTTAGTTATTTTTGATGTGTCATTCCTTTGCTGGGGTTTGTGTTATTTACCTTATTGTCTCCTGTGAGCTGGGCTTTACACTCCTTGCCAGCTTGTAGTATCAATTTTTCTCAAGGGACAGCACCTCTGTGTATCTAGCACAGAGAGGAACCACTTTGAGTGGAGGCACCAGATACCCAGGACCCAACTCACATGAGGAGAAGGGAGAAAGCAAACAGCTGGGAGATAAAAGGGAGAAAGCTTATGCCAACACCTCAGGGGAGGGGCTACATATGAGAAGTGGCAATGGAAACAGTTGCCAATGGAATATCTTTCAGCTATTCAAGGCTGAACTTAACATGCATTTAGTAAGGGTGGTTTATGAGTAGTAGAATCAGTCCAGCTACCATATAGAAAAAAGGATTATGTAATTCACTAGAGGTCTTTTTCCAAACCAAATGATTACATAGTCCATTATAATGCAGACTAATGGACCTGAACTCAGTTTTTGCATCTTGGCTGAATAATATAAAAGTCTAATAAATATTCATACATACTGAAGATGATAATAGGCCAGATGCTCTGTCTTTTGCACTGCTGAACTGGCCAGTTCTTACCACCTGAGAACACCAATTTCTGTAGAGAAGTTATTGGTCCAGATTTGTTGCTACATCCGGTCTTTACTGGGTGCAGCAGAGTGGGGTTGTTTGGGGGTCAGAAAGGAGCCAGTTATGGATTCCTAATTCTCAGAGTGACTCTACACTAGTCCTGGCATAATGTAGAATGACATGGAACTGCTCGAAACAATGCCAGCTGGTACCAGGCTCCAAGGGCCACCTGACAGCTGAGAATAGACAGTGTATAACTATGCTCCAGCCATACTCCCTCCTGCCCCAGCATAATTCCTACAGTTCAACAATGGCAACCTCCATTGCTATTTGTTTGCCTCACCTACAGACACCTTAATGATTTCTTCCATGCTGTCCTGTGCATGGAACAACCTCCACAGCCTTATTATTTGCTACATTGGATGGTTCTCTAATTGACAATATGGGAAAATTCCCACAAAAGTAACTATATTTTTAAATTAATGCTAAGGGGATATCCATATATAATTCTCACATACATTTAGAACTCAGTGTAATGAAGAGATGGAGGGCTGACTGGACATTTCTCTGAATAAAACAAAGGTAACTAGTTTAAGGACAAAAGGGAAGAGAAGTGTGCATTTAATGTTGTTAACAATGTTTACCACACAGTTATTAGATGTATCCCAATAAACTATAATAGCAAAGGACTACTCAATGGGAACTCTGAGGGCTCAGCATAGTAGGGTCACGCTGCATCTTTGCATATGTAATGTTTTGTTTGATGTTTATGTCCTTAATACAAGTTATAGAAAAGTCTGGGATTTTTTAAGTGAATAAAACATACTCTCTGAAAATTATTTTATCTTTGTCTCAGAATGTTTATGATTGAAAAATCTCATTTTACCAATATTAATATTATAATATTTATTGCACATAGCATTTGGTGAGCTATATGAGAGAAAATCTATTTTTCCCCCTTGGTTTATTTTTATCTCAGTTCCCAGCTCTGCCTGTTTGGGAGTAGATGACAGAAGCATTGACATTTCCACAAGCCAATGGCACTATTCAGTGCCATAGACTGATAAGTGGAATTGACTGCCTAGACAGCACCATTTGATAACCTTGCTGAGTGACTTGCCAACTCTCAATAAACTTAGAATACAAGAAAAAATGCATTTTAAACACTATGTGATTAACAATGTAAAATCATGCTGTTAACATTTGCAGTGTAGGAGCATGCTAACACTTTCAGGAGAAAAGTTCTAATATGACTTATGAAAACTGTGCGTATTTTTCCAGTCACCAGAATACAGAAGTTGTGTGTTGGAAGTAAAAGTTTTGAGTCTGAAGGATAATTAGAAAAAAATACTAATTATATTTAGGTAAATTCAGATGCCTAACTGAAACTGCATGAACAAACTAGAGAGGGAAAAAAATTAATTCCAATTCACAAAGGTTCCAGTAAAACTTCTCCCACCACAAAGCTGTGAAAGAGAACAAATTCTTATTGATCATTCATGTTGATCATATCTCAAGATCTTTCACCTAGCAACTACTGAGATTTGCTGGCTTTTACAAAGTAATCCTTTCGTGGGTGACACATACACCACAGAAAGAATGGTTTGCCTATATCATATGAAGGTCCAGTCCTGCAAACTCATGAGTATATGAGTAACTTTAATTACGTGTAGTAGTCCCATTTAAAGTATTCATATAAATGTTTGAAAGATCTGACCCCAGTAAGGTACTTAAAAATAATACAAGGATTGAAGGAATATGATTTCCAAACACTCAGTCTGCATTTCTGTGTATAGTAGCCTGTGGAAACTGCATGTAGTATTTTCTTTTACTGACATGGAAAGTCCAGTACTAGTGGAAAAAATATATATTTACTTGGAAAGTAAATTTTTACATTTCTAAAGAGGTGTAAGGGAATTCAGGTACTCAAATATATAGTTGTCTACATCACAGCTACCATTTTGCAAATGAAGACATTAGTAAGAGAAGTGCCTGTATAAATATCCTATATGTGGATAGGACATAGACCCTCTAAGATTCAAATTTATATGCCAAAATTGTTGACAGTAGCTGCTCTAATAATTAGCAGCAAGTTCCCACAACACTTGAATCATAAACTTTGGGGGTCACCTCATCTAAATCAAAACTGGAGATTGTTCAAGTCATTTTGTATTGCAGAATTATAAGATGGACATATCATAAACTCTGTTATATCCTCAGCTGGCATTGACAGAACTCTACTGTAACTTTACATGACTTTTGATTTACTTTACAGAAAAAATGAAGTATACATTCTGGAAGTGACAATGATGTAAATTCTCAAAGGGAGGCTTTGTTGTGCTAATAAAGCAATTCACATGGGTTTAAGCTCTCTATTATTTCATCAACTGCAGAAGTGGAGCCTGAAAGGACACTAAATTTTTTCTTCCAAAGCATAATTTGGTGACTACAACTTGAGGGCCAAATCCTGCTAGCCTTGCACATGAGCTGGTAAACCAAATCAGTACAAAAGTCAGCTAGTCGGATCCCTTTTTCCTTTAAAAATAGACAAACCTGTTATATTTTCCATCTCAGGGTTTCCTGCCCAGACACAAAGCCCTGAGCTTAGAGAACATCCTTCTTCCAGGCAGTCTCCTCCCTCTTATAATTAGAGATGCTGCTTTTATAACACCTCTTTGCAGCACTTCAGTTCCTATCAACTCCTTGTTTGCCAAAGACATGGCATGTCTTTGCACTTACTCATAGTCCCCCTGAAGGATGACTCACATACATAGTAAGGTGACTGCACATCTTATAAACAGAGTACAAGTAACTCCCACTTCCTGCCCACCAAACATCCTCTTTCCTTCTCCAAACCCACTTCCTCCACGAATCCTTTCTTTCTTCTTTTCCTCACAATCTCATCTCACTTTTCCTTCCACAACTGTTGTCTCGTGTCTTATCATTGTTGGTCTTGATTAACTTAGGGCCAGATTCTACCACCTTTATTCAAGGTGAGTAGAATGTTACTTCTTAAGTAGTCCTATTAATTTCAATGGCACTACTTTCTGAGTAAGGCACTTCTCATCCTGGGGGTGACAGAATCTGGTCCTTACTTTGTAGATGCTTGAGGGCAGGGATGTTTAACTTACTCTATATTAGTAAAGCACTATACGAATTTACAGCACTGAATAAAAAAAAATACAAACACCTCTACCCCGATATAACACGACCCGATATAAACACGAATTCGGATATAACGCGGTAAAGTAGTACTCTGGAGGGGCGGGGCAGCACACTCCGGCGGCTCAAAGCAAGTTTGCTATAACGCGGTTTCACCTATAACGCGGTAAGATTTTTTGGCTCCCAAGGACAGCGTTATATCGAGGTAGAGGTACATTATAAAATTTTAAAAATAGATTAGAGCATTATAGGAATAAGTATTAAGTTCAACATCATCCTGGCCCCTCATGCTGTAGGGGCTACAGTCACAAAGAAATGTAGACCTGCCAACAATAAGCATCACCATGCCTAACTTTTAGGTGCCTAGAAAATCACTGGGATTCACAAAGCCTGAGTTAAGCACCTAGACTCCCTTTACGATGAAAGGGGAGAGAAAGGTGCCTCCGAATGGATTCACAATAACCAGCATGGCTAGGCAGCTCCCTGCCTAAAGTAGCCAATCGGAGATGCCAAGGAGAGGGGTATGTTCTAAGTCTTGCTTCTCTCAGTGAGGTCAGAAACTAAATCAAGGCTTTAGGGAGGTATCTCACTGCATTTGGGATTCTCAGCTGCTAACCCTCTCTTGGAGTTAGGTCACAAATCTGACATCAGGAATCATAACATTCAAAAACCAGTAGGAGAACTTTAATCTGTCTGGTCATTCAATGACAGACCTGCGGGTGGCAATTTTGCAACAGAAAAGCTTCAAAAACAGACTCCAACGAGAAACTGCTGAGCTGGAATTGATATGCAAACTAGATACAATCAACTTAGACTTGAACAGAGACTGGGAATGGCTGAGCCATTACAAACATTGAATCTATCTCCCCATGTAAGTATTCTCACACTTCTTATTAAACTGTCTGTACTGGGCTATCTTGATTATCACTTCAAAAGTTTTATTTTCTCTTACTTAATTGGCCTCTCAGAGTTGGTAAGACAACTCCCACCTTTTCCCACCTTTTCATGCTCTCTGTATGTGTATATATATCTCCTCAATATATGTTCCATTCTATGCATCCGAAGAAGTGGGCTGTAGCCTACGAAAGCTTATGCTCAAATAAATTTGTTAGTCTCTAAGGTGCCACAAGTACTCCTGTTCCTATACTGTTTATCTTTTTCGTTTGTTTTTTGGTTTGGTTTTTATAAGAGGCCAGGAGAGGCTCATGACTTTGAGCCCAGTGGTTAGGGTACTTACCTGGAATGTGGAAAACACCACTGTTCAAGTCCCCGACTCCTCCACCTGGGGGGCAGGAAGGAGGGAGGAAAGAGAGTTGAACAGGGATCTGCCACCCCTCAGCTGAGTGCAGTAAGCAGTGGATTATTGGATATTCTGATGTGGGGCTCCCTCAGTCTCTCCTGTAGAAGCTGTGGATCTGGTAGGCAAGCTCTGAGCATGCTTACTGGATCAGGCCCCACAGGTAAGTTAGAGGAATGCCTGTCTTTTTCCAATTTGGACATTGCTCTGGGGCTTCGTGTGGAGTGCCCACCGCTTGTAGACAGGCAGAAACATAAGTGCCTAGGGAAATTTTACTGCAAAAATTTAGGCGCTGAGCAAGTTTAGGTACCTACGGGGTTTGGCAGCAGCTGAGCAGGGGGGTTGTGAATGTCAGTGGGGCCTAATTTGGGGATGTAGGTGCTTAAGGTGGCAGTTAGGTGCCTAAGTCTTTTTGTGAATCTAGTCCTAACTGACTAGAGAGGAGGTGAAGGGATAAGGGCTCAAAGGGTAGGCCATGGTCCCATTTCCCCTTCCATGGCAGAATGTATGAATCAGTCAAACCACTTAGAGGACTGTAGGAGCATATGCCTTCCTGTGGCGTGGTGCAACTAGTTTTGCCTAAGGGACACAGCTAAGCCCATAATTTTCAGTAACACTAGCAGGAATAAAATTATAAAGGTTCTCAATCCTAAAACATTAAGGGTACAATTTTCAAAAGTGCTTACGTAACTTCAGAGCTCATGTCTCATTTTCAAACATGGTTTAGGCACTTAGGAGCCTAATTCCTATTGATTTTCCTAAATGCCTAGGGCTTCAATTTTTAAAAGGTATTTAGACATTGTTGTGCTCAGTGTTACAATGCCTAACTGATTTAGGAGCCTAAATCTTACTTTCAAAGGGCATTTAGGTTCTTAGGAACCTAAATCTCATTGACTGTCAATGGGAGTTTGGCTCGTAAGTGCCTGAATCCTTTTGAAAATGAGATGTAGGCTCCTAAATCAGTTAGGCATTACAACACTGAGTGCAGCAACTCCTAAATACCTTTAAAATATGGGCCTAAGTCTCTTTTGAAAATGGGACTTAGGAGTGTAAGTCACTTACGCACTTTTGAAAATTTTAGCCAAGATGATTACCAAATGTTGCCAGGCAAAAGACCATCTTCTGCCCAAGGGATAGCATTGCACAATTAGGTGCATGATGGACATTCTTCATCTTCCTTTGAAGCATGCTGACTGCTGGAGACAGGATATTGAAATAGATGAGACACTGATCTGTAGCAATTCCTTAAAAAATGCTAGTCACCGTTTTATGCTTGTCCATTTATGCACGCTAAAGAAATGATTAGGAAGTTCTTTTGAGGCAGGATAGAGGAATACATCAGAAAGCATATAAATAAAGTCATGTGTGAGTTAAACGCTGACTATGTTTGGCAGTTAATAGGCATTGTGCATTTAACTCAAGGACAATTTATGGCCCTATGTGTAAATCTTCAAAAAAGTAGAAATAGTCCAGAATTTATTTTCAGTCTCTCACAAACATTAAACCATATGCTGTTCTGTCTATGTGTATAACTCCAATTGATGTCAGTAGGTGTTCCACTGCATATCAGGGCCAGTCTATGGCTCTTTGTGTGTGAAAACCAATGGTTGTCTTTAATTAATTTCTAGTATAAATCCTGTCCCAAGCTCTCTCTCTGATTTTATAGTCTTAAAACCCGTGTATATTATTCAATAATCATTCTAATAGCATCTACTCTTCAGTGAGTGAAGTAATATCTTTTCTTGGACCAACTTTTAAAGAGTAGAGATTGTTTTTTGTATTTGTAAAAGATATTACCTCACCCACCTTGTCTCTCTAATATCCTGGGACCAACATGGCTACAATAACACTGCATATCTACTCCTCAGTGTCATAAGGACCTGTACTGAAATCTGGCATGTAAGGTCTTCATATAGAGGACACCCCTGTTTTTCACTTTCAGTATTTTGTACTAAAATTGATTCTGCAGACTCAAGTTAAAGGAAACCCAAATATGTACATTTCAGATGCTTTCTTTTCTTTTCCAAGCAAATGAAAAAACCACCACACCCCAAAACAGCTGTCATTTTTATAATGAAATTTTGCAGGCAATTAACTTGTAATGCAGAATAATCTGTTTAGGTAATTTAAGTTGGACAAGATGTTGAGGTTTTAAAGCAGCTACTGCACACTCTCTGTTTTCTACTGGTGTGTTTACTGTGCATTAAGTATTGCGGGTATACTGTTATTACCACACAGCAAGTCCATGTTTGGAGGGGCAATTACCATTCTGATGCAAAGGAATAATAGTAGAGATTGCTCTTTGTATTTATAAAACATAAAAGATGGTGATGTTGGAAAAGTGTCTACTGAGCTTGCTCAATAACTGCCTTACATAAAGGAGTTTCACTCTGCATTAGGTGATGCAAATCCACCATAACCATTCCATTTTATTGTGCATACACAGTCATACTATGTGCAATAACCACTCCTGAGACTGAGATTAGGGGAAAAAAATCTGCTTGATATTAGACAAAATGGTGCATCTGAAAAAGCCTGCAAACCAATGCATTTCAACAGGACTTCCCTACACTGACTTTAAAATTCTGAGATAAAAGAAAGGAATGACAAAGAATTAAGTGTAAAGTTACAAGTACATTTTCAACACCTGGTGCTGTGCACAAATGCACCAAACCAATGGCTTTTTAAAAAATTATTGAACACTGTTGTTTCAGATCTAATTCATTGCACCCATGCTAAAAATTTACACCAAAGGCCCAATTTAAACTCAGAGCAGAGGAATTCAGAATTAAGGACTCAGAGCAGAGCTCAGGACTGGAGTGGTACAAAGGGGCTGGAAAGCAGTTCCCATCCTATGAGTCCCCAGTCAAGTAAAGCAGACACAGTTAGCTCCTACACCACCCACTCTGCAGCATCGATACAGGGGTTGTACAGAGAAGTGAGGTTGGCTGTGAAGAGAAGATCTGACCAGTGTACAACAATGGATGGCTCTATGAAAGCATAGCCAGTGTTGTATTAATTTAGTATAATAAATATAGAGAGAAGGGTAGCATAAAATCCCTCCTTGGCAGCTGTACTGAATCACTTTACCTGTAAGGGGTTAAGAAGCTCAAATAACCTAGTTGGCACCTGACTAGAAGGACCAATGAGGAAAGAAGATACTTTCAAATTGGGGGCGGGGGGGAAGGATTTGTATGTAGTTCTCTTTGTTGTTCCCTCTCCGGATGGAGGAAGAGAACAAGCAGGTACAACATCTCCTGAAAATATACCTGGAATAATAGATCTAAAACCACAGAAATTGTAAGTAGGCAAGGAAATGCGTTAGGTTATCTTTTGTTTTAGCTTGTGAACTTTCCTGTGCTACAAAGGTAGTTTTATTCCTGTTTTTGTAACTGTGAAGCTGAGCCTAGAGGGGAATCCTCTGTGTTTAAAATCTATTTATTACCCTGTAAAGTTACCTTCGATCTTGATTTTGCAGGTGTGATTCTTTTACTTTTTCTTTATAATAAAGTTTTTCTTTTAAGAACCTTATTGATTTTCAGTGTCCTGAAGACAAAGGGTCTGGTCTGTGCTCACATTGCTAAGGCAATTGGTTGGTATATTATTCTCAAGCCTCCCCAGGAAAGGGGGTGAACGAGCTTGGTGGGATAGGGATTCCAAGTGACCCTTCCCTGAATTTTTGTGTAAATCACTTGGTGGTGGCAGCAATACTGTCCAAGGACAAGGAAAGGAATTTGTGCCTTGGGGAAGTTTTAACCTAAGCTGGTAAAATATAAACTTGGGGGTCTTTCATGCAGGTCCCCACATCTGTACCCCAGAGTACAAAGTGGGGAGGAATCCTGACAACAGTGTACAACAATGGATGGTTCTATGAAAGCATAGCCAGTGTTGTATTAATTTAGATGGAATATATGAGCCCAAAGCATCAAGGTGTTAACATAACTCAGTCACTTGTCCAACATTAAACAGTTTCCAACAAGGTTTGGGGTTTGGTATACAGAGACTTCAGCCTGCTTAGTATCATGGCAAAAACACCGTTTAAAGTCTTTAACCTTTTATTAAAAATATAGACGAGAAGGAAAAACAGTTGAAGTATTTGAAATGTAAATTATTAAATAACCCTTACATTTTAACATTGTTTCCTTTAGCTGGGGAGAGTTTTTAAAAGGAATAACCCCCTTGTTTGGCAGTCTCTTGGATAGTATTAAAGATGGTAATAACTGTCCTTTTTGGGGAAAAAATAAGTTGGTTGAGATGGGCTGGAGCTGTCTTTGTTGCTGCTGTTGTTAAAGTCCAATCTCATTTCCTAAAAGACAAAACAAGATGAACACACACAAAAGAGGGGAGAAAAGAATAACAAAGACAGAAAATTGAGCTTCTATGTCTGTTATTGGCTCTCACTCGCAACCTCACTGCTAAAAAAACACAGGCACAGCACATGGTCTTAGCTGCCACTCGGAGACCTGGCAAACTTATACCAGCATTGGACTGCTTACAGCATTAAGAACATAAGGAGAACATAAGATTGGCCACACCAAAGGTCCATCTAGCCCAGTATCCTGTTTTCCGACAGTAGCCAATGCCAGGTGCCCCAGAGGGAATGAACAGAACAGGTAATCATCTAGTGATCCATCCCGTTGCCCATTCCCAGCTTCTGTCAAACAGAGGCAAGGGACATCATTCCTGTCCAGCATTGCATTTCTGGTCACAGGCACGCAGTAGTGTTGTAAAATATACAGCCTTGGCCACCTAAGACACACACTCATTAGATAGAAGGAAAAAAGGACAGAGATAAGAAAGAGAAGAAATAAGGTAAGGAATGAAAAGGATACGTTTTAGGTGGGGGAGACAGTCTCACATTCCAGATGGTGATTGGGATTTAGCCAGAGGCAGTAGTGGTGGCGATGTCATCTGGTACCTGTCTTCTACATGGTCAGGACATCTCTCAGGACTAGGGTCATGAAAGCTTGTGGTCCCAGGAGGTAGTGGGGGGGGCAGTCATGAGGTGAAGCTCACTCCACTTGCCAATTTTTCTCCCAAAGTATCTTTCTTTAAAGGACCTCAAAGGGAGTAATGGGTAGAATAGCTCATCCCTTTATTATTTTGTCTGCTAGTTAGGCCTAGTTTCCAAATTTTGATTGACTGATTTCTGGTCTCATACTGTTCTTGTTTACCAGGGATGATCTCAACACAATCCTTGAATTGTATCAGTAGGCCCTTTTGTTTGTACTAATTCAATCTTTCTGTCTCACTTTTCCCATCAATATTTGTTATAGCTTATTGTGATATTTTATGAACCTTCATTCACTTTTTACAGTTGAGCTCAAGGGTGAATCTGTAGGCCCAATTATTACACCACCAGCGAGGTATATTTTAGAACAGCGTGAGGACGGCTCTAAAATATAGGAGGGGCCAAATCAGCCACAAATGGCTCCCCCAATCACCTGGGCCCAGAAAATATTGGGCACAGCTGAGGACTGATGATTAATAACTGGTCTACACAGAAACTTTACATTGGCACAGCTACATCTCTCAGGCGTCTGAAAAATCCATACTCCAGAGACCTAGTTAAGATGGCCTAACTCCTGGTTTAGACAGTGTGAGGTTGACTGAATTCTTCTGTATAAGCTATTGCTTCTTGGAGAGGTGGATTAATCTGTTCCCCTCACAATACAATCATATTTTAATCTCTTCCATCTTAAAAAAAAACTCACCCATGACCCCATTTGCCTCTTCAACTACAGCCCCATTTCTCTTCCATTTCAAAGCTCACTGAATGTACTGTTTTCAATTGCTGTCTGTAGTTCCTTTCCTCCAATTCTATCCTAGACCCTCTCCAATCTGACTTCCATGCCCTGAACTCCACTGAAACTGCTCTCGCCAAAGTTTCTAATGACCTCTTCCTACCCATGACTCAGAACCAGTACCCCATCTTCATCCTCCTTGATCTGTCAGCCGCCTTCAACATGGCTAACCATGCTTTTTTTCTTGAAATCTTGTCCCCCCCTTGGCTTCTGTGAATCTCTTCTCCTGGTTCTCCTACCTCTCTAATCCTTCAGCATGTTCTTCAGAGGGTGCTCCTCATCCATCTTCCAGCTTTCTGGGGAGTTCCAAAGAGCTCTGGCCTTGGTTCCCTTCTCTTATCCCTCTACACCTTATCTCTCGGTTATCTCATTCACAAACACAAATTCAACTACTGTCTCTTTGATGATGACTCACAGGTCTACCTCTCTCTGCTCCAGACCTGTTGCCTCCTATCCAAATTAAAATCTTAGCCTGTCTCTTTGACATCTCATCGAGGATGTTTAGCCGTTGTCTAGAATGTCGTCATCTCATGCTCAATATGGCTAAAATAGAAGTCTTAATCTCCGCCCCCCTCCCCCCCGCTCAAGTCCATTACCACCTTTCTCGATCAATGTGGACAGCATCACCACCCTGCCTGTCACTCAGGTGCATAGCTTGCGTATTATCTTCAAATCAGATATTTCTCTAGATCTTCACATCCTGGGCTATGTCTAAATCTTGCTGATTCTTTCTGTATAATATCTCTAAGACATGGCCTTTCCTATCCATCTACACAATTGAAATTCTCCTCCAGGATCTCATCTCCCTTCTTAATTGCTGTAACACCCTTTTCTCGGGCCTCAACAAATGCAGTCTTGCCCTACTCAACCCCATTCTGAATGCTGCTGCAAAAATCATTCTTCCAGCCCATCACTTTGCCCATTACACCCCTCTTTTTGTATCCATCCAATGGCTCCCCCTTCTCTACTGAATCAAATATAAGTTGTTTGTCGTCACTTTCAAGGCCTTTCACGGCCTATTCTCACCCTACCGATTATCTCTCATTTGCTATAAATATGTCAGTTCTGGCCTCCAATCAGCCCATGATGCCAGCCTCTCTCGCTCACTTGCTAAATTTTCAAACAAGCACCTTCATGCTTTTTTCCAAGCTTAATATCTGCCAAGCTAACACATTATCCTTCTTCACATCCTTCTTTTAAACTCTTCTTTGCCGTGATGCCTACAAAATATTTGACAATGGTTAGGCTTCTGGTGTGCTGATATAACTGTCTATCATGCTGACTAATATTGTCTCATTATTTCCTTGTACCGTCTGTCTGTCTCCATCTGTTGTGTCTTGTCTTATACTAGATTGCAAGCTCTTTGGGGCAGGGATAATCTATTATTTTTATTTGTGCCGCCCCTACAACAATTGGGCCATGGTCTTAGGGCTCCTAGGCACTACAGTAATACAAATAATTAATATTAATCTCTGGGCTTATTTATTCTATTATTACTATTTACTGTAGGAGGGCCTTCCAGTTGAAAATTGGGGTCCTGTTGTGCTAAATTCTTTATACATTTCCTTAAACCTCTCTCCCAGATCAGTTTTTTTTTCCTTTCTTTAAAACAAGAAGCATCCATTCCCCTTCCCATCAGACTCACAAAAACATAGCCACCCAGGAGAGAGCTGAAATAGCTCTCTTGGGCTGGGCACCCCAAGTTAGAGGACAGGTGTTTCCAAGAAGTAGGGATTTTTAAAGTGCGGGGAGAGATGAGCTCATTTCCATTAATTCTCTTTACCCTCAGGCAGTTCTGAGACTCACTGTTGCAGGTTTGGTTTTCTTGGGCACTAGCCATCTGTCTTAGGTTGACCTATACTGTGAATAGGTCAGCCTGCCACAGAGCCATCGTCTGTGGCCTTTGAGGGCCTGCATAGCCCACAGAATTATTGATACATTGGGCTTTTTATTCCTTCTTGTGTGAAACCTGAAATCCTCCCTAACTTCCATAAGTCAAGTTTTGTGCAAATAACTAGAATAGACATCAACGTTTTATACAAAGGAATGTTGTCAAAGTATTCTTGGGGTAAATTAAGTTGCATAAATCTCTTAAGGATCTTCAAGCACTGTATTCTTTATTTAAAAATGTGTACTGTGTTAACCAATTGTGAGTTCAAATGTATGACTATGATATTTTTGTTTTATTACACAATCTTATTTTTAAAATGTCTGAGATATTACTGCAGTGTTTTTATGATTAATCCTATTTACTTTACCAATTATTGGAGGTGAATTAAAGCTAAATTTGGCCAGACCCACAAACACTTCAAGGATCCCACCTGACAGCCTTTTCCCTCTCAGCTCCTCCATCATCCCAGAATGTCTCGGCTAATCATTGACTCACTCCCTTTTGAAGTCGGGAACATGGGTACTGTCTCACGCCCGTTTGGCAGTGTGGTGTGTTTGCTTTAGTTGTCATCTCCTTAATGCAATATGTGCAACACACTGAGTGGGAATTGCTCCCACATTATCATCCAACTGTCACCTGCCTGGGAATACCATTTTCCTGGTTACGGAGGTGGAAGGGGGGTGGGTGAATACTCCCTCCTAGATACACCTCTACCCCAATATAACGCGACCCGATATAACACGAATTCGGATATAACACGGTAAAGCAGCGCTCCGGGGGGGCGGGGCTGCGCGCTTCGGTGGATCAAAGCAAGTTCGATATAATGTGGTTTCACCTATAACGCGGTAAGATTTTTTGGCTCCCAAGGACAGCGTTATATCGAGGTAGAGGTGTATTTGAAAGCAGGGGGAATGGAAAATTCCTTCTTCAATCCCATCCTCCCATTGTCCAGGCTGCTACTTATCTAATTCACTTTGGTATTTCTATAATGCCCATCTCCTTGGTAATAAGTGCCAAAACAGTTATGTAGAAAGCAGAAAGATAACCAACAGGTGTTCTGTCTGGCAAAGTTTCCACTCCTGGGACAATAGGTAGGATATTAACTTTCCTTAACCCAGCCTTTCAGCCCTGGGAGACTCTATCCATTCTCCCCTCCTCAAAAAAATGCTTCCCCGTCTGCCAGGTGGGGTGGCGGTGGGGTCTTGGTGGCTATTTCTCTCTCATTCCATGTGAGAGTGTTCTTGAAATCTCATTTTCCTCCATCCCAGTTGATTGTGGAGGAGGGGGATGTTGGTGCTTTCCTGCAGCTTCTCATGTGGGCAGAAGTACTCCTGGTGGCTCCAAAACACTGTTAGCACTGTCCAGAAAATTCCAAAAGAAGAGCTATCAGGCAGAGAGAGGTGAGCAATGGTCAGCATGTTCAGTATAAGGAGAAACAGCTCCTCGACATGAGCTACTGCTGAGTGACCATTAGTACTCAGTGCTCAGCATTCCCAAATTTGGAATGCCTTAACTCCAGGCCCGTGGCCGAAAGTCCTAAGGATCCTACCTTAATCACCACTGCCAATTATATTAGCTTTCACAATTTCATGGGAAACAGTCTTCCTTATTAAAGGCAAACTTACACAACATATTTCATTATATCCCACTTACTGTAGCAACCAAAGAGATAATCACATTGCCGTCAGCAAATAACAAGAAAACTTGGAAAGTTGTATTTTCCTCTGGCTTTTTTTTTTCCTTTGTAATATCCAGTTAATCAAACAGCACTTTCCCTTTCATAGTTAAGAACCCTGGCCAATGACACAACTGAAGCTAAAACTATTTCAAAGGGAGTGCAAGCTTTTGTTGGGATTTGGCTGGAAGTCATAGCTTAGTGGAAGGCGAGAGTGCTCCTTGCATTGTAAAGGAACTTTACAAGGCAAGGAACTTTAAAGAGGGTTGACAGCAAAAACTATTGGAAGATTAATGAGGATCCCCACAGCCTGGTCTTTTATGGATCACCAGTTTCTCTTTCATCAGCATTATGTACTGGGCAAGTAAATCTACTGCTAAAAAATATGAAAGGCAACTCCCACAAGCCTGCGTAAAGGTAAGAGTCCCTAAACAAAGGAGTTAACAGCATTCTACCAACAATGAAAGCCCTAATAAAACATAATAAAAATAAAAACCTAGGATAATCATCATTCTGCCTGCCAATTAGTCATTTTGCTATTCACTGCCATGTAGCTCTGGGACTGTCTTTTCTCAAACATAAAGAAGGTAACATAGGGTGGTTAATCATATTGCTGTATCGATCTTTTATTAAGTACTATGCTAAACCTCTAAGATTGTTAATAAAATTGTAATGTATTTATGACACCCAGCATTTAAGTACAGAGTTATGACTCAAAGTGCATCTAGGCACTGTCACACATTAATGAGGTGAGGCAAGTTCAGACTATTCAAAACATATTTATCATGGTAACAAAATGTGTAATATATATAAAATCTTAGGGCTTGATCCATAAATAGAACTTAGACTCAGCATTGCAGCACCTAATTTTAGGCACCCTGCCACCCAGTGGAATCCACGGCCTTGAGTTAAGCACCGGGGCTCCCTTTACAATGCATGGGGAAAGCTAGCCACCTAAGAATGGGATCCAGAAAAGCCAGCATGCTGAGCAGGGAGCTCTGCATAAACTAGCCAATAGGATATGTCAAGGAGAGGGGTGAGGCCTAAGTCCCATCCCTCAAATATAGTTAGTCAACTAATTCTGGGCTGGAGGGAAACATCTATCTCTGCTCTGGATTCACAGACATGAACCCTTTCCTGTAGTTAGGTCCCTAAGCACTTTTTCCCAATGTAAACAAAGGAGGGGGTGGTGCAGGGCTCTCTACCTCCCCAGGGATTTAAACCCAGGTCTCCCACCTTTTAGGTGAGTATTCTAATCAGTGGGCTATTGGATGTAAGAGTGGGGTGATACCACCACCATGGCTGTATTTTGTGCAGGCTAGGCGTGCTCTGAAAACACCTATTGAATCAGATCCAGCAGGTCAGATACCTGGGGGAAAGTCTAGCTTGAGGGACCCACCAGGGTTTCGGCATGAGTTAGAGGCTGGGCATGAGGGAGCTTTGTTCAAGCCCACAGGGAGGGAATCAAGGTGCCTAGGGAATTTATGTGCCTATAGGTTTAGTGGGAGATTGCACAGGGATTTTGAGGATGTAGATATTGGATGTAAGCACCTAAAGTGGCAGTTAAGCACCTAAATCCCTTGTGGATCCAGACCTTAATGTTTTACCTAGGTCCTGATGTTAACTCATAATAAATTACATTTGTAACTTATTACAACAGATTCAATTCATATTATGTTATGTAATAGCCCATGGAGACATAATTAATTTGCCAGTTTTCTCATCTCTGTATGTTATTTTCTTGATGGTATAGCAGTTCACACACTATTTAAAATGATCATGGTGAGCTCAAAGAGCCCTTTCCTCCACCACGGTCCCCACCTGCATACAGACCCACACCAGGGGTGAAAGTAACATTTAACACTTACCGGTACGGGGGCTGGCTCTGGCCCCCAGAAGGGGAGGGGCCTCAGGCAGAAGGGGTGGGTCTGGGGGTCAGAGTCCCCCAGCCAGCCCATCCACGCTGCCTGGCCCGTGCCACCTGGGGCTCTAGTGTGGATTTAAAGAGCCCAGGGCTCTGGCCCTCTGGCCACTGCCACAGTAGCAATGGCCAGAGCCCCGGGCCCTTTTAAATTGCGGCCCCGGGGAAGCTGCTCCTTTTGCCCCGCTGGGGGTGGGGTAGGGTGGGAAAGAGGCAACAATGAGCACTTTAAGCAGGGTCCTTTGCCACGGCAGCGCTTTAAGGACCCTGCTTAAAGCGCTGCCATGGCAGCACTTTAATGTCAGCTGAGTACGGGCCAGTACCAGCGGCCACTTTTTACCAGTACACCATACCAGCCTGTACCTGCTTACTTTCACCCCTGACCCACACCCATAGTGAACATGGCTATATTTTTCAGCAACTTATCCAATTGCTGAAGCCCTAATTCAGCAAGGTACTTAAGCATGTGCCTAATATTAAGCACAGGGATAATCCCATTGAAGCCAACATGACTTAAATCTACTTAGAGACCTGAGGTTCTGGAACAGCCTCCCAATAGGATTTTTGGGAGCAAACAACATAATTAGTTTCAAGAGAAAGCTGGACAAACGTATGAGTGGGATCGTATGATAGGGTTGCTATGCTTGTCAGGCAGGTCTTCGGTGACTGAGCCCACCGGCCAAGGCACAGTCCACGTGCAAAACAAACCAACCCCTTCAGAGCTACATAATCCAAGGTGTCCCCCAATATCCCACAGCCCCTCTTAGACATAGTCTTCTAAAACAGTTCAACAGAGCCCATTGTGGTACCCTCAGTTGGTGTGTCCTCCTCTGCAGCCATCCCTAGGCTCAGATTTTAACCAGTCCAACAGGACCCATCAAGATACCCTCACTTGGTCTGGCTAGGTTGCAAGGCTCCTACTCTGGAATTGAGCAACACCTCCAGGGTTTCTTCCCTGGGGACTCCTTGCCTCTACTTGAGTCCTCAGTGATGCCAGCCTTCCTGCTGAGCCACTCATCTTGGACTCAGTTCACTGACCACAACTCCCCACTGAGTCAGTCCAGTGCAGCCCCCTTCCCTGGGATACCACAGTTATAATTCCCTTCATTAGGGCATAGCTGCTTCCCACCTGTGGCTTGTGGGGGAAAACCGGTCCCACCCACTGCTCTGGGTCCCAACTCAGGGACCCTTTAAGTATAGCAGCCTCATGCTGCATCACTTTACTAATTGTTACTCTAGGCCACTTTTCCATAGCCCATCTTAGTTGAGTCCCAGGGGGCAGCCAGAAGCTCCTTCCTCACTCTCCTGGTCCCTGCCAGTAACTAGTACTTTGGCCCTTACAGCCCCACCAGCCAGCCAGCCAGCCAGCAGCACCTCTTACTCCCCTGGTTTCTGCTAACAAACTAAAGTGATGCTGGACCAGAACTTCCTTTTATATGGGTCTGCTGGACCCTGATTGGCTGTTCCTTGCAGCCACTCTAGCCCACTTGGAGGACCTCTCTACTGCTCCTTTCCTGGAACAGATGTGCCAGGATTCTGATGTATAATGTAACTGGAATAGTTTTATAAAAACATGATAATAAATGAATATAATGTAACTGGAATATGCTTCATGCAAAAGGTCTCTTGTAAGGTATCATTACAAAGCTTATAATCTACTGAGTGTGATCATCCTATTTGTATAAATGTACCACTCTTGTATCTAAAACTAGAAATATAACTCTGAGGGCCTATTGTAATTATGCAAAGTGTGGGCCATTAATGGTGGTTTGGAATCTTGATGACTCCCATTAACCAGGACCATTGTCTGCAGATGGCTGTGTTTACCTGTGAGTCTTCCTGTATATGTGTGTGCTGGCAAGTGGGTAATGAAGTCTTGCAGTGACATGTGATCATGTCACCTGAACTGGAATCCATCTTTAACCTGGTGCTTTTCCAGTGGGGGGGAGGGGGTGGAAACCCAGAGGGACAAAGGGTTCCCGCCTTATGCAAAAGATATATAAAGGAGTGGAAGAGAACAAGGAGGGAGAGGAGCCATCATGAAGAATCCCCTACCTATCACCTGAGCTGGAACAAGAGCTGTACCTGGGGAAAGAATTGTGCCCAGGCCTGGAAGGCGTCCAGTCTGAGAAAAATCTTACTGAAGCATCTCTGAGGGTGAGATTATCTGTATTCAGTTTGGTTAGACATAGATTTGGGCATTTTATTTTATTTTGCTTGGTGACTTACTTTGTTCTGTCTGTTACTACTTTGAACCACTTAAATCCTACTTTCTGTATTTAATAAAATCACTTTTTACTTAGGAATTGACCCAGAATATGTATTAATACTTGGGGGAGCAAACAGCCGTGCATATCTCTCTATCAGTGTTATAGAGGGCGAACAATTTATGAGTTTACCCTGCATAAGCTTTATACAGGGTAAAATGGATTTATTTGGGCATCTGAGTGCTATAGACAAGCACACTTCTGTGAGCTGTTTTCAGGTAAACCTGCAGCTTTGGGGCAAGTAATTCAGACCCTGGGTCTGTGTTGGAGCAGACGGGAGTGTCTGGCTCAGCAAGACAGGGTGCTGGAGTCCTGAGCTGGCAGGGAAAATAGGAACAGGGGTAGTATTGGCACATCAGTTGGCAGCTCTCAGGGGGGGTTCTGTGATCCAACCTGTCACAGGCTCAGCTTAGTGCAGCATTAAGATGTGCCCCCAGAAGTCTTAGCACCTCACATGAAGTCAGTGAAGCACCTGTGTTGATGGCACAATTCATGTATTATTTCACAGGGTGACTGCTCTCGCTCATGCTAGCCTAACTCAAGAGGAATAACTCAAGTGCAACTAATTAGAGTTAACTCCACAGTGAAGAAAAAAAAAACGAGGAGTCCTTGTGGCACCTTAGAGACTAACAAAGCCCATGAAAGCTTATGCCCAAATAAATTTGTTAGTCTCTAAGGTGCCACAAAGACTCCTCGGTTTTTTTGCTGATACAGACTAACACAGCTACCATTGAAACAACAAGAGAATGAAGTACGGGGAATAAACTCACTTATTGTGAATAATTGTGTGTGTAACCTTTGGGATTGACAAGCATTTCCAGAAATAGCAATTGGTTGTCAACACAATAATATAATCCCAAAATCATAGTGAACTGGGATTAGAAAATATTTCCATGAAAATATTAATGGAACAGAATTCTGGGGAGATTACTATTTGATCAGCTTTGCTTTTAGCTTTCTGCAAGAACACAAAATGGATTTATTGGTCATTGAGACCAAGTAACAATTCCAATTTTGAAAGTTATAACCAACAACTGGAGCCTCTTTCCACAAATTTTATTTCAGTTAAAACAATCACAGTGTTGAAATGGCTTTATGTGAAGATGACAGTGGTTAATGAAAGTTGTATTAAATAATTTTCTCTATGTTTGCTGGACCCCTTCTTCTGACATCAATAATTTAACAATTTGCATTCTCACATTACCTGCAAGTACACTGCTTTTTCCTCACTCCAGATTATTTTTATATTTTCAGTTTGATTCCAGTTTCCTTTATGCAAATTTTCTACTGCCCCCAGGTTGATATATGCTGTATAAAGAAAACATTGCAAGGAATTAAATAGCAAGTAAGAAGACATTTCAGTGCAATTATATAGTTTGCCCTCCATTTGCAGGAGAGAGCAGGAAGAGTATGATAGTTTCAAAGTCTTATATCAGAACAAAATAGAAAGCTTTAAATCTTTATTCTCCACATCATATTCTGCACCTATAATCCAAGTTTATCATGTCATCAGACTGAGTTATAGTTTGTAGTTTTCTCTAATACAAAGTCTCCTAAACAGAAGTGCGAATGAGAGATCATGTATTTTGCCATTCACATCCAGTATCTTTTAAGGAAAGACTATAAAATTCATAACTTTCAGCATAACAATAATAATGCCATCAATAATAAAGTCATCTAAAACATCCCATTTTAAACTTTCAGGCAACAAAAGTTGTTAATCAAAAAAACAAGCTTTCAGTCTTGCGATGTTCATCAGATTGTACAACCATATTCTCTTCAATAACCAGTAAATAGTTTTCTGAGCACTCTGAATGTTTGTTTTATTTTAGATTGCAGAGTTTGTTGATCCTCCATCTTCATTCTATAAGCTCTCTGAGAACTTTCACTTTCTTATCATCACCTGTTCATTTCCAACCTCTTCAGCTCCAATTTTAAGATCCAGGATCATGTTTATGAGCCATCCATGCCTCATGAACATCAAGAAATAAGGTGCATTCATATGCTTCCACTAAGTTATATTGTTATACTCATAAGTCAGACTGAGCAGGCAGAAAGGCCATTTTCTGATAGGGACCTCTGCCCCATTATTAGTGTTTGATTGGCTCATTCACAAAGCCCCTCGTTTTGTAGATGATAGGCCATGGTCTTTAGCTTGTGTCTGCCAAAGAGCACAATTCCTTGAACATCTGTGATTCAAAGGGTGTGCATTATACTGGGATCACTTTGATGTGGTAGCCATGGGATTGGACAAAGTAGAGCAGAAGGTTTCTGCAGTTTCCAGTAATAATGTCCTGGAGAGTAAGGCAACCAGGAATTTGATAAAGTGATCCACAATGATAAGGAAGCTGGATATCCTACTTTGTCTTTGTTCTACATTCAAGTGGCTTAAGACTACTAACTTGAAATCTAAGCTGGTCTCCTATCCTCTGACACTGGGTTCCTCCTCTTGGTAAAGGCCTGGCAGTCCTTCCATCCTTTGTGTACATCTCAGTTCCATCTGAACAAGTACAACTGCCTGCAAACATCCACTTGGTCTTTTTCTCCCCAAAGTGGTCAGAAGCATTGTGGAAGGCTTCAAGAATCATGTCGCCGCCCATTTGAAGCAATACAATCTGGGCAATTTCTTCATTCGTTCCAAGATCCATGCTATTACATGTTAGTCTGCCTCCCACCACTCAGTTGTATAGCTTCCTAGGGCAGACTGTTCTGGTCAGTGGCAGAGAGTGTTGTGTCATGCCAGATGATCTTCTGAATTATAGGATTTGGATCTGGACTACAGGTCTAGTACTTCTCATACTCATTTAGAGATTCCTTCCATGCTCAT
The DNA here is from genome assembly GCF_002925995.2 of Terrapene triunguis. Taxonomy (NCBI): domain Eukaryota; kingdom Metazoa; phylum Chordata; order Testudines; family Emydidae; genus Terrapene; species Terrapene triunguis. Next base: position 16,747,483 of record NW_020664393.1, read on the forward strand.
CCTCATAGGAAATGTCAAAAGCCTGAGAATACACCTGTACCACATCAGCTGGGCCTGGGCCAGTAACAAATAGCAGAATCTGAGTTTTTATGCTTGTTGGGTACATCTATACACAAATATTTTTTTAAATAGGAAAGCTTAGATTCTTGAGCACAAGATGACAACCATAAATGCAAAGTATCGGCTCACTGAACCACAGAAGACTGGACCAATTCACCTCCTACCTTCAGACCTGCAGAGATGGTAGAGATTCTGTGTGGTCCTAGATGTAGGGACATATTCTAGGGTGGGGTTTAAGATCAGGGGGGTTGGGTGGCAGGTTTCAGACCCTTGATCAGCTGTGAAAGTGTCAGAAATAATCCATGGGGGCTAGTGGAACTGCATTATAGGGCTGTAAGTAGCAATGATACAAGTGAAAATTAATGGTGCAAAAAAGGCAGCTATTTGGGGGAGAAAAGAAAAGAGCCTGAATCTGACCCCTGATTATTAAAATATTCTTATACCTAGTTTCTTCCAGTTGCAAATGTCATTAGATTATACTTTAACTAATCCCTTGAATTTTGTTCTTTGTAATCTCAAAATTTTCAGAGTTATACAAGCATAAAAACTCATCTTAAACTTCTCAATTCTGATCTCTTTGCAGTGTTGTAGTTCAAAAAAAGGCAAATAGGGTTTTTTTTAAAAAGTTTTTTGGGGAAAAAAAGATTCCAGCCTGAACTGTGAATACCAAATTTCAACTCAGCCTTAATTTTTATGGCCCATTTATAAACCCCTAAAATGTAGGTTTGAAATGGAAATACTGACATACCCATAGCTATAGTGTTGCTGTAATAAAAAACTGTATGTCATCTATTATTAATTGGAGACAGTCTTAAAACTTCTTTTCTAAAACATCTCCTTCCATCCTACTTTAAATTCTCATAGTACTGTATCATAAAAATAAGTTGCCCAACTTTGTCAAGTGTCAGAGACATTCTGATTGTTTATCCCTAATGATAATCCAAGTTTCTGACATGTAATAATTTGCTATGTTCCACGTCAATCAAACTGATTTTCCTGAAAATCTGCAAAAACCATGGCTGGAAATTTCAGAGTGTTTTTAACAGTGTGTTTCTAACAGCTACAGTATTGTTAATCTGTAAAATATAACTAGACTCAAACTGGATGCATGCTTAATTGCACGATTAAAATAAGAATGCAAAAAATTGATTGTTTAGCTGAAGACTATTTAAAAAAGGTTTCCATTCTAAATGCTACTCTTAGTGTATTACCACCACTTTGGGAGTGCAGTTAGTTTATTCTAGCGTAATCAAATTTGCTGGTTAATCTGTTTCCAAAAGGTGTTTGGAGATGCAGCTGCACAAGCAAATGGGATCTTACAAAAAATATGAATATTGATTAAGTTCCAGATTTCTTTATTCCCAAGGGAAGTGTGAATTTTTACACTAAATCTTTAAAAATTAATTTGTATTTTGCTTGTTTTATATATTAGTGATGTGGGTTGCTTATTAATCAATATTTAACAATGTAATTACAGCTGTTTTTAGTCTTACCAAATAACACAGATTAATAAATGACCTGAAACTAGTGAAGTGTGTAGAAAGGGTAATGAATTCTTTCCATCAGCACATTAATTTATTAGTAATAAACAAAGAGTATGATGAATTATAAGAATTTGTAGAGTTTCTGGATATTGCAACAAAAATTTCCAGATGAAAGCATTTAATCATTCAGTTTTCCTTCATTTACTTCTCTTCATGTGTTATAATGGTTTGGGATTTGCCTTTCTGAGCTGCATTAAGCAGCCCACCTAAAGCTCTATTTCTATACTTTATGTAGGTTCACGTTGATCCAGCTCATATTGCTACACATCAATTTTACCTACCACTGAAGTTGGGGTAACTTTGATGTGAACTAATTAAATTCTTTCTATTTAGACAAACAGCTTAATGCAGCTCAGCAAAGCACTGCTGAATTAGCCCTGTCCTTCTAAACTATCCTTAACTACATTGGATTCCATTTGAAAAGGATACCCAATTGCAGGTAGAAAAAAGCAACTCTAGAAGTAGTCTGATTAATGTGACCTGCCTCTGTCAGGTAAGTGGGTTATCATGCATATCTGCATTTCATAGAGACATAACTGTTAAACCCTAAGCAAATCTCATTTAAAAAAAAATTCTTATTATATCCTTTTTATGAACTCCACAGGCATTCAGATATGGACAGACACCTATTATATTTAAAGTTGCATATGAAAAGTAATACTCAACAACAACTAATTTCTACTTACTTTTATCAGGTTTGGGTAAGATAAAATAAAAGCTGAGAAACCCTACTGTATAGGATACTAGGCTGGAACTCAGAAGACCAGGACTCAATTCCATTGACTCTAGTGGAGCTACGTTGAGTTACACCAGCTGAGGATCTGGCCCCCCAATGCTTACTCATTGGACATAGCTGTGGAGAGGAGTTAGTTACCTTACCTCAGGCTCTGCAGTGCTATGACCAACTCCCAGGCCTACAGCATGTATGCATGCAAAGCTTCTGTTGACTTCTGGGGGACTTACAACAAGTAAATATTACAAATCAGATCCCAAAGGTACAGTGGCAGATGCAGCACATATTTGGAGGACTTATCAAAAGGAGATACTGGGTTCTTCCCTCTGGGGGCTCAGACAGCACTTACTCACAGGGGCTGCAGAGGCAGTATAACTTAAAAATATGTATGAGATTTCAGTAGGTTAGAATGGGGTGAAATCACTGTTACCCTAATGGGTCTAAATACTCAAAATCTAGCATAATCATGAGGTTCATGGACCAAGCATATTTACAGCTGCTAAGGATCTGGCTCTTTATTTGTATATGGTCATGTATATAGTTTCACTATGTTTAAGTTTCTAATACGAATATGTACACCGTATATAACTAAAGATATTTTTAATTTGCAATTTTTCACAACTGCAATATAGATTTCCCAAATGCTCAGCCAACAGACCTAAGTATGGATGGCAGTTAGTCCAGCTCAGGATTTGTAGTTGGATAAAAAGCCACAAACCTTCTTCCTTTATGTAAAACTACTATGAACGTTCTGGGAATTGTGCATGTACTTTGCATGTTATACACTTACTGAAAGATCAGGCCCTAAACAGATATGCTTCAGCATTTTTTTCTGTAAGGATAAGATATTGGGTTCTCCTCCAATTTCTGATAAAGCATCCTTCCCTTTCAATCTTTGATAGCAATAATGCACAGGCACAGTAGAAGCAGTACAGACTTAAAAGATATGTACTGATTTCAGCAGGAAGGAATGTGACCAAATACGTTAATTTGCTGGGCCTGATTAAGCTCCCCAAATCTAGCATAATCATGCTTCAACTGCCTACATGCAATGCCCATTATATGGCAGGATACAAGGGCTGGAGCCACATAAATGGTCCTAAAAATCCTAGTTTTGCCTAGGAGAGGAGTCCTCTGGTGCAGGCACTATGCAAAACAGCCTTCCAAGTATCCTATCACAAGTTTTGGCAAAAAGGGCATGGTGGGCATGGGAAGGGTATGTCAGGGGCAGAGCTTCAGCGTGCAGAGATTGCTGCCAGTGCTGCTGCCCTCAGAGCATCCCCAGAAAGATGCCTTAATTTAGACAAGCTCCCAGTGCCTTTCCAGCCCCCAAAGCATCGCAGGATCAGGTGAGCACAGAAGTGGCTGAAAGCTGTCTTAGCCCCCCTTTCCCTGGGCTGCAAGTTCGGTGCTGTGCCTCTACATATCTCACCTTCTGGGTGAAAACATTCAATATGAACCTTGTTCTGGTTTCACGGGAAGCAAATTCCCCTCTTCCTAATGGGATGATTAGGAGGAAACACATGTTAAAACTGTACAGGGGACAGTCTAGTCTAGACTTTTGCACCAAGTGTTCAGAAAACTAATGTCTAATGACGTGTTCCTGACAGATCCATTGAGCTGTAAAACTACATTAAAACAAGATTAAAAGGTATGAAAAATCGTGGAGGCTCAGTTAGGTTTCAAATATATTCCCTATTGTTAGGATAATTATTGCAACAGACTGGTTAATTTTGCTCAATGGTTTGGACCCTAATAGACTATAATACATGAACAAAATACTGCAGTTTACTTCAAGGTATCTTAATTCCAAATTTCCTGCTTCTATAGATTTAAATCAGGCAATTCAGATTATATGAATTCATATTTTTGGTTTCATTTCATCTGATTGTTTATGATCATATTTAAAAAGAAAAAACAAAATTAAACTCAAAATGAAACAGGAGAGTCCCTCACAGGAGACTATTCCAGAAACTGAGTTATTGCAGAGTGACAGCTAACGTTCTGACAGATTGCAAATTAGGTAAGAGATAGGAAATAAAGAGTATTAATAAATGGTAAATCTCATCACAGAAGCAGGTAAATTATGGGGTGTGCCAAAGAAACATACTATGACAAACATTGTTTAATATATTTAGTAATGATCTCAAAAAGAGTGAACAACGAAGTAGTAAAAATTGCCAATGACACAAGATTATTTACGGTAGTCAATTTTAGAAAAGACTGTGAGAAAAAGGAAAAGACTCAAAAAGCCCTAACAAAGCTAGGCAACCAGGCAACACGAAGATAGATAAATTCACTGTAGACAACTGCAAGGTTATGCATTTGGAAAGAAAAATGTGAACTATTCAAACACATTGATGGGCTTTACATTTATTGCAACCACTCAAGAGAAAGATCTAGACATCACTGTAAACTCTACAGCTCAGGGACAACTGCTCATTGTGCCACCACTGATAAAAAAAAAAAAAAGACACTATTTTAAAAAGTCATATTGAATAATACTGAAAATATAATATATAAATTCATGGTGCACCCTCACATTGAGTACTATGTTCAATTCCTGCCACCCCTTCCTCAGAAAAGATATAGCTGAAATAGAAAAAGATCTAGAAAAGAGCAATGAAAATGATAAGTGTCATAGAGTGGGCATTAAAAAAAAAGATTTGGAGCGTTCTGTTAGGGCCTGATTCTGTCACTCTTATTCAGGTTGACTAGTACCTTACCTGCACTGAACTCAAGGCAACTACTCATGGAGTAAGGTAATGCCTGAGTAAGGATGATAAAATCTGGTCCCTAGAGGGGGGAAAAAAGAGAGGTGACATGATACAGGTATATAAAATAATGAATAGCATAGAGGAAGTCAGTCAAGTGCTTCTATTACCCTTTGTCATACTACAAGAACAGGAGAAAAAAGGTCACTCAAAGAAATTAAAGTCAGCACATTTAAAACCAATAAAAGTAAATACATTTTTAAATAAAGCATATCTAATATGTGGAACTCACAGCCACAAGATAATTTCCACAGTTACAGCACTTATGATAAAATGTATAGGATATAAAACATCATGGTTCAGAACAATATATCAACCACTGTCTGGGTGTAAAAAGAAACATCGCAAATGGGCATGTTAGATTAGATAATGCATAATAGTTAGCAATCTATCACATGCTCAGGATCTAACTGATGGCCCTATGTGGGGTCAGGAAGGAATTTTCCCCCATGTGAGATGGTCAATGCTGGGGGAGGGAGGTTGGCCTTTCCCTGCAGCAGGGAGTGCTGGTCACATGCTGGGATTATCTGGAAATAGCTCATACTCCTGGGTGCATTCTGCACCAAAAATAATAAAAATTCTTCACCAAATATTTTAAAATTCTGCAAATGTTATTTGTCAAAATAACAGTACATAATCATGCCAGTTTCAATTATTTTGGTAATTTATTTTAAAATACCTATCAGCAAGTATGTCTGTAACAATACAGACACCCACAAAAATTCCTCCAGGAGTAAAGAGTTAAAGAAACCCCTATGACAACCCAGTTCCTGTTTCTCTGCCCCCTTCCTCCCGCACAGAATCCAGCCAGGGTGGGTAGATATCCACAACCCCTCCCCCTGAGTCCAGCCATGGTGCCCCCCTAGCCAATACACCAAAACCCCCTCTCCCCAAGAGCCCAGCCATGGGGCCCCTAACCCAGATACCTGCACCCCCAGAGCCCAGACACCCACCACACACACACACCCCCGCCCCGAGCCCAGGGATCCAAAGGGAGAAACAGCTCAGTCCCAGGCTTGCACGATGTTTCCTGCACACCTCCCTCTCCTTCCCTCAGGGCATGCTGGGAACTGCAGCTGCCAAGAACCCTCTAGCTCAGGGATCGACAACCTTTGGCACGTGGCCCGCCAGGGTAAGCACCCTGGTGGGCTGGGCCAGTTTGTTTGCCTGCCGCGTCCACAGGTTTGGCTGATTGCGGCTCCCACTGGCCGCGGTTCGCCATTCCAGGCCAATGGGGGCTGCGGGAAGCGGCGCGGGCCGAGGGATATGCTGCCTGCTGCTTCCCGCAGCCCCCATTGGCCTGGAGCGGTGAACTGCGGCCAGTGGGAGCCGCGATCGGAAGAACTTGCGGATGCGGCAGGTAAACAAACCGGCCTGGCCCACCAGGATGTTTACCCTGTCAAGCCGCGTGCCAAAGGTTGCCAATCCCTGCTCTAGCTCTCTCTCCCTCCCCCCAGCAGTGTCTTCTATGTGCGAACTGGGCTCTTCCAGGTCCAGTGGCTCCTAGTGGTGGCCAGCAGCACTGCAGCCCATTTCTGTGGGGGAAAGGAAATTCTGCGCACACAGTATTAATTACTGCAAAATTCTGCATTGCACAGTGGTGCAGAATTCCCCCAGGAGTAAATCTCACTTTATCATTTCTCTGCTGTTGCAGGGGTCCTGGTGCACCTCAGTCCCTCCTATTCTCTGACTGTGGCACATAACAGTTTAGTCTCTTGAGCTGTAATGCATTGATCTAGTTTTGGTTGTTGGGTAGGGTTTAGTGTGCAGTTGCTGGGTGGTGTTGGTGGCCTGTGGCATACAACAAGTCAGACTAGATGATCTGCTGTCCTTTCTGGCCTTAAAACTATCTTTCTAAAAGGTGGGGGAGAAAGATTGATTTTTGGAAGGAGAGAGAACTGATTTTGTGGAGGAAGACAACTGACAGTGTGCAGGGGTGAAGACTTCAGGGATTGTAGGAGTGATCTGGAGGAGGGGAAAGAGGGAGTTATGTAGTGGAAAGTTTTCTTGGGGGGAGCTCATTCATAAATGATAACGTTCCTAGAAGAGGATTTACTTTAGCTTGGAGGGCACAGACTTCGCTAAGGAGGTGAGTGATGAGAGGCAGAGGAGGGAGTTAGCTGTGAGTATGCAAAGCTTATACATATCATGTAAACAGCAAAATTAGTTCTCAAGCTTTTCAATGAATTAATGTGGTGAGGGCTGACCCACAGTTGTGGAAAGTGAGAGAGCAAATGGTGAGGGAGGCACAGGTAAGTGGAGTTAGAGTGTCTTGGAAGGGAGCAGGTGTAGGTTCAGTGGACAGACTGGGATGTTGGTGAAAAATGGGACACTTCTGCTAAAAAATTGTCCCCTTTTGCTATGTAAAGTTTTGACTACAAAAATCTAAATTTCAAATTTTGAAATGTTTCAACCATTTCTAGAAAGATCTGCAGTCAGGGCAGAAGCAACCACTGAAGAAACCAGTTGAAGTACCATAGCCTAGCACACATTAACTCATTCACAGCTCCCCAAACACACACATTGATGATCCTCCTCCCTAACAACCAATCACTGGAAAAAACAGACTACCATCACACACACTCATCAACCTCCTCCCCGCCCAACCTTCCCTAGCACAAATATTCATTAACCGCACACACACTTACTAACTAGGCAGTGAACCCAACATACCAAATCAACCCCTCTTTTCACCAACATTCAAACCACCTCACCAGTATCCCCACACACCTCTACCCCTCCCAAACCTAGGGAGGAGAGCACTAGAGCGCCTACCACTGGTTCCTGCTCTCTCCCTCAGCTAACTAAATAGGGGGCTTCTACCACTTGGATCTTCATATTACCCACCACAGCAGGAGTTCAAGAGCTGAAAAATCATTTCTCTCCCCTCCCCCCAGCCTAGCAGGGCTCCATAGGAACTGGGGGGGGGGGGGGAGGGAGGGGATTGAGGATACCTGCAAGAAGAAGCAGTAAGTGGAGCACAGGGCCAACTATGGTCACTCAATTAGGGTGATCTGCAAAGAACGGGGCAGCCAAATCCGCAAAAGCTGGTGGATATTCCAATACTTAGATTCACCAAGCCAGCATAAAACAGCGTCTTTATTACCTTACTGGTTACTCAGAAGTCCAAACAACACAGTTCCCTTAAAGTGATCTAGCCTCAGGCCTCCATCCAGGTACCCACCTCAAATATGATGAAATTTTTTTGTAAATCATATTTCATCATATAAAAGAAAAGGTTCTACCAATCCCAAAGTATCGGACACATTACCTCCCAGGTTAATGAATGTTTCAGATCTTACCCAAATACACCCTACAGCCAATTAACTAAACTAAAATTTATTAAAAAACAAGAGAGAGAGAGTATGGTTAAAAGATTAATATACATACAGACATGAGTTCAATTCATTGAGGTTCAGATTCACAGCTGAGATGGTGAGTTTTGTAGTTGCAAAGAGTCCACTGTTCAAATCTCATATTCAGGGCATACCAGTATAACTGGGATCTCAGTCTTGCGACTCAGACATCCCCTGATGAAGTCTAAGCAGATCTGAGATGACAGAATCAGGACCCAAGGATCTTTTATACAATTTCATGTCTTTTGACAAGTTCGGATTTCCTCAGGGAACAAAAGGTAATTAGGATGACTTTGAAGGATGTCCATCACCAATATTTAGCTATACAAATTAACATAAGGCCAGAATCTATGCAAACGCCCCGCTCGTTCAGGGTAGTACAGCCTTGTGGCCAAAGTCCATGAAACACGCCCCTACTGTCAGGGCAGTGTGGCCCAATGGCCAGGGGGGCCACCGGTAGGGGGGCCAGCAGCCCAGGTAGGGGGGCCTAGACCCACCCGACTCTACTGGGCCCCGACGCAGGGCCCTAGGGGAGTCCCACTGAAACATGCCAAGCTTACCTTGGTGGGAGATACACCTCTGACACAACCCCTGGGTCACTTCTTATCGCAGTCTCAGGCATTGTAGTCCAGGAGGCTTTGGGATCTCTTAGTTCCCTAGCACCAGCCGCTCCCTGAGGCTCTGTGAGCTGCTGGGGTCCGAGGCGGTGGTCCACATCTCCACTCCCTTCTAGCACAGGCTGGAGGTCGTCCTCAGGAGGAGCTTCTGGCACACATCCTTCCTCATCAGCGTCTCTTCCTGACTGAGCTGGGGTGCTCTCTTTTATACTGGTACACCTGGAGAATGCCCAGTAGGGAGAAGGGGGCATGGCTTCCTCAGCCCACAATGTGACGTTAACCTCTTCCTGTCCGGTGCGGGGTGAGTGCACCCCATCACAGGGTACAAAAATTCTGCTAGTATATATAAATACAGTATGTAAATAGTTTTCTGCACAGAGAAAAGATTATTTGGATTTGGACTAAAATCACAAATAGCCAAACCCTGTTTTCTATCATTTCTATTAATAGAGACTGATTTCTACTCTCACTCATTGTTTTAAAACAAATGTGACTGTCCTTGGAACTGGTTTTGTGGGTAGTGGCTTGTGTAGATGGACCTGTATTCAGAATCATTTTCATAAACCATGCCTGAGGCTGTTTTTGAACATCTTTGTAACCACAGTTTTGAACTTGATTTAGCCCTGTAAACAGTAGCAAACAAAGCTTGTTCAAAATCGGCAGAGAGGGGAGCTGTGTGTAAACTTAATTTTGAAACTATTTACAAATACAGTTCTTTCTCCAGTGTAAACTGTACAACCTCGGAATTTGGCCCATTTTTTCTCCATGGGTGCTTTACTAATTCACAATAAATTATGTGACCAACTGTGCATTTTCACATTTGTCAAGGGGCTGATTCATTGAACAGTGGTCCAAATTCTGCTGTTGGTGCAATGCAGTCAATCCGTGTAACTCAGTCAGTGCCAACAAAATGAGGCTTCATAAGAATGGCTATACTGGGTCAGACCGAAAGTCCATCTAGCCCAGTATCCTGTATTTTGGCAGTGGCCAATGCCAGGTGCCCCAGAGGGAATGAACAGAACAGGTGATCCATCCCCTGTTCCATCCTGGCTAATAGTGATCCATCCTCTGTTGCCCATTCCCAGCTTCTGGCAAACAGAGGCTAGGGACACCATCTCTGCCCATCCTGGCTAATAGCCATTGATAGACCTATCCTCCATGAATTTATCTAGTTCTTTTTTGAACCCTGTTATAGTCTTGGCCTTCACAACATCCTCTGGCAAGGAATTCCACAAGTTGACTGTTTGTTTATTTGAAAGAATACTTCCTTTTGTTTGTTTTAAAACTGCTGCCTATTAATTTCATTTGGTGACCCCTAGTTCTTGTGGTAGGAGAAGGAGTAAATAACACTTCCTTTTTTACTTTCTCCGCAGTCATGATTTTATAGACTTCTATCACATCCCACGTTAGTCATCTCTTTTCCAAGCTGAAAAGTCCCAGTCTAATAATCGCTCCTTATACGGGTAAGACGTTCCATACGCCTAATCATTTTTGTTGCCCTTTTCTGAACCTTTTCCAATTCCAATATATCTCTTTTGAGATGGGCGACCAGATCTGCATGCAGTATTCAAGGTGTGGGTGTACCACGGATTTATATAGAGGCAATAGGATATTTTCTGTCTTGTTATCTATCCCTTTCTTAATGATTCCCAACATTCTGTTCACTTTTTTGACTGCCGCTGCACATTGAGTGGATGTTTTCAGAGAACTATCCACAGTGACTCCAAGATCTCTTTCTTGAGTGGTAACAACTAATTTAGACACCATCATTTTATATGTATAGTGAGATTATGTTTTCCAATGTGCATTATTTTGTATTTATCAACTTTGAATTTCATTTGCCATTTTGTTGCCCAGTCACCCAATTTTGTAAGATCCTTTTGTAGCTCTTTGCAGTCTGCTTGGGACTTAACTATCTTGAGTAGTTTTGTATCCTCTGCAAATTTTGCCACCTCTCTGTTTACCCCTTTTCCCAGATCATTTATGAATATGTTGAATAGGACTGGTCCAAGTACAGACCCCTGGTGGACACCACTATTTACCACTCTCCATTCTGAAAACTGACCATTTATTCCTACCCTTTGTTTCCTATCTTTTAACCAGTTATTGATCCATTGATCTATTGATCCATTGATCTTCCCTCTTATCCCATGACAGCTGACTTTGCTTAAGAGTCTTTGGTGAGGAATCTTGTGAAAAGCTTTCTGAAAATCTAAGTACACTATACTCACTGGATCACCCTTGTTCACATGCTTGTTGACCACCTCAAAGAATGCTAATGGATTGGTGAGGCATGATTTCCATTTACAAAAACCATGTTGACTCTTCCCCAACCAACTATGTTCATCTATGTGTCTGACAATTTTGTTCTTTACTATAGTTTCAACCAGTTTGCCCTGTACTGAAGTCAGGCTTACTGGTTTGTAATTGCCGGGATCACCTCTGGAGCTCTTTTAAAAAATTGGCATCACATTAGCTCGAGATTCACACTACTTTAATTGAGAGCAGAATTTGGCCTAGTAAGTGTAAATTTTCAATCAATAAAAAGGATTATCTTAAAAAAAACCCCAGCCTTTTGATTTCATTGTTGCAGTTAACTATTTAATTTGACGGTGTTTGAATGGTAACATACTGAGTTGAATGGAATTTCCAGTTGCTTTTTTCTCTGGGATTTGTATGTGAAAATTGATGGTTATAGTCCATTCCCCTCAGGTATTTCAGTTTACTTGTAAGCAATATTTCTTCTTTTATAATCTGACCTTGTTCACACAAGGTAAATAGCAACCACTCAGCATGATGAGACAAAGTAACTCTGTACCTTCTTACGGAATAAAGTATTAAGAAACATTACCAAGAGGCAGGGGAGAAGGAAAAATCAGATTAATTGAAAAGGATTTCAACTTCTGTGTACATCTCATAAAGATTCCTTGTGGTAGAACCTGAATTCATTAACGATATTTTTTTCCTATCCATATGACCATAAAAGAGAGGAGGTACAACAGGGGAGCTTTAAGATGTTTTACTATTGTATTTTAAAGTTGCTTCATCTTAACTGTGAATAAATCCATCACTGTCTTTAGGATGCAGTCGGTACTTAAAAGGATTTTGTAAAACTGCCAGAGTTAGCCCAATGTCTGATGGTCAGGCAGGCAGGTCAATTTGAAAATGGTGCTATTGAGGAAAAAATAAGTATTTTAAGAAATACAGTAATTTCATTTGTGTTTGTGAGAGAGAAAGTGTGACAGTGTACCCCATAAGGCTTTATGGGCGGGGTGCTTATAAATGTATGTATGACATAACTGGAATATGTTTTGTGCTGCCTGTGCCATATAACATATCTCCGTAAAGGTTATGGTCTACTATATCTATTCATCCTATCTGTACACATATATCATTTTCTACTTGAGGTTAAGAATATGGGCTGTATACTTGCTTGGTTTCTAAGTAAGCTTTGTGAGGCATTTGGTCAGTTTCTTTAGGAAGGAATTCGTAAGGTTAAGTACCTGATCAGGAAGTACTTGGGGAACAATGCATCTTGGAATGCTCCAATCCACATAAGAAGTCTTCCTGGAGACATAAAAGATACCATGTGGACAATGGCTTCGGCCTGTAAAGACTGAGTTATGGAGGGACATGTGACTTGCCCAGGTGACTCCAGAACTCCATCTTGGAGCTGGACTTTGCATAGGAGTGAGGAGGGGATCTCCACCCACAAGAGAAAGTCTATTTAAACCCGTGGGAGACCCCTCCATTTTGTCTTCAGATGGCTAAAGAAGGAGCCTCTCCACCCCCCCAGGATACTTGAAGGAAACTGGAACAAAGGACAGTAACTACAGGGGGTGTGAGTGATTGCTGGACCCAGGCTAAAAGGAGATTAGCCTGTAAAAGGGAGCATTCTGGAACTGGTGAGGATCTTATTTGTATTTAGTTTGATTAGACATAGATTTGTGCATTTTATTTTATTTTGCTTGGTGACTGTAATCAGGCATGGACTCACCCCAGCGGCGCTTCCTGCTGGTCGTACCAGGAATTAGCTCACCAGCCTCTGGAGCGCCCTCTGCAGGCCGGTGATCCGCCTGTCATTGGCCCCATGTCCCTCCTGGACCCCGGTGCCCTTGGCTTAGGTGCTGCCCCCCCCAGCAGTACCCCACTCTTTCTCTGGGTCTCCCCACCCAGGGGAACCCCCACCTCCTATCCCAATGTCACCTCAGTTATGGCTACTGCCAGTCACCATCTAGCCCCCGCGCCCTGGGGCAGACTGCAGTCTATCAGCCAATCATCACCGGCAACAAGGGGTTTGGACTGGCTGCCTTTACCCACCCTCAGGCTGCCCTCTGCAACCCCAATACCTATGTGGCCATAGGACCAGGACCAGGCCCTGCAGCCTGGGGAGTTGCTGGCCTAGGGCTTTCCCCAGCCCTGCCTCACTCTAGGTCCCCAAGTGAGCTCCCTGCAGCCAGGCCTGTCTCTCTCTATGGTCAGAGGGAGACTGCTCTGCTCTGACTACCCTGGCCTTCTTATAAGGCTGAGTGGCTCAGTTTGGGGCGTGGCCCCAGCAGCAGCCACTTCCCCAATCAGCTGGGGTTTTGCCCCTTTACACAGCCCCAGCCCTCTGCAGGGCTTTTCCAACCCCTTCAGGGCTGGAGCGGGCGTTCACCCCGCTACAGTGATGTACTTTGTTCTGTCTGTTACTACTTGGAACCGCTTAAATCCTACTTTCTGTATTTAATAAAATCACTTTCTACTTAGTAATTAACTCAGAGTATGTATTAATACCTGGGGGAGCAAACAACTGTGCACATCTCTCTATCAGTGTTATAGAGGGTGAACAATTTATGAGTTTGCTCTGCATAAGCTTTATACAGGGTAAAACGGATTTATTTGGGTTTAGACCCCATTGGGAGTTGGGCATCTGAGTGCTAAAGACAAGCACACTTTTGTGAGCTGTTTTCAGGTAAACTTGCAGTTTTGGGGCACGTAATTCAGACCCTGGGTCTGTGTTGGAGAGTGTCTGGCTCAGCAAGACAGGGTGCTGGAGTCCTGAGCTGGCAGGGAAAACAGAAAGGAGGTAGTCTTGGTACGTCAGGTGGCAGCTCCCAAGGGGGTTTCTGTGATCCAACCCGTCACAGAAAGTATACACACACACACACACACAATATTATTTTTGTTGCCACATTTTGAAGGGTTTTATGTGTTCAAATAATTAACATAATATAACATATACATAACATATAGTATAGAAAATTATAAGAATGTTTGTATACTGCAGGTGAGACAATCAAAACCCTTATTTTTGTATTATACCCAGGACATGTATATATCTCTTTATCACTGTCATAACTATAAAGGGAAGGGTAACAGCTCTCTGTGTACAGAGAC
>NW_020664393.1:16761955-16851211 GCF_002925995.2 Terrapene triunguis
TTTTTCTTTAATTAAAAGCCTTCTTTTTTAAGAACCAGATTGATTTCTCCTTGTTTTAAGATCCAAGGGGGTTTGGATCTGTATTCACCAGGAGTTGGTGAAAGGAGGGTGAGAGGAAGGAGGGGGGATGGTTAATTTCTCCTTGTTTTAAGATCCAAGGGGGTTTGGATCTGTGTTCACCAGGGAATTGGTGAAAGGTTTCTCAAGGCTTCCCAGGGAGGGAATTCTTGTGATGGTGGCAGCGGACCAAAGCTAAGCTGGTAGATAAGCTTAGAAGTTTTCATGCAGGCCCCTACATTTGAACCCTAAAGTTCAAAGTGGGGATCCAGCCTTGACAATCACCCTCTTCCCTAGCTTTCCTCTAAAAAAAGCTTTTACGTTTTCTATTCTTAGCCAACCCTAGTCCCAACCATAGGTACTGGAACTATGGAGGCTGAGGGGGCTGCCGCACCCCCTGGCTTGAAGTGGTTTCCATCATATACAGGCTCTACAGTTTGGTTCAATGGTTCAGTTTGGTTCTCAGCACCCCCCACCAAAAATTGTTCCAGCACCCTTTGTCCCAACTGAAATTCATATATTGTTTTTTTCTTTTTTACAAATGCTATATAGTGAAAATCATATTTATGACTTAGTGATCCTGAATTAGAATGTTACCACTCATCACAGTTATGCTAGGAAACTAGAAGACTAGCTGGATTAAGGACTTTTTTCCATCTGGCTTTATTACAGTTATAGTGTGTGACATTTTGATGCTATATGAAAACCAAATTTACCTGTGAAAACGTGCAGGGAAATTACAAAATATCTGTATATGTGGATTTAAAATAAAATAGCCTTTTAAAAAAATGTACCAGCAAACTCACTGTTTTTCTCTTTCTCTCTCTGTATGAGTGCGAGAGAGACAGCAAGAGAATAATAGCACCAGAAAGCATGTCACCATATTAATAACAGTATCTACAATAGCTAAAAATGATATGTTCAAGAATTTATTGAATTTAATGGAAAAGTATTCATACTCTCACCAGTGAGTATTACTTATTCAGTAGATGAAAGGAATACAGTAAACTTCACATGCTACCTCAGTGTCATTCTCAGAAGTAATGATGAGGCCACTGGGAAAGTGTTGAAAGCCTAGAGGATCTATTCCATTTTGGAGGTTGCTTATCAGACAGTGCTGCATAGATGATTTTTTAAATTCTAATTTTGTTTTATCTACTCAAGGATCCTATAAACAATCTCCCACATTTTAAATTTTTATTTATAACATACTGTTTTGCAGTATCAGTGTCTCCGTTTATATAAGGATTGTTTCAGATTCTCATATAATCTTGGCATTGAATTGTAGTTACATTCCCTGTGTTTCTTTATAATTATCTGCTTCCAAGATATAATCGGTTATTCAGTTTATATCCTTTAAAAGGACACAGCCAAGATATTTTTATATAATTATATAAAAACATTTAACGTAATATAAAATAAATCTGTGGGACATATGCATTATAAAAGCAAAAATACCAAGCGAAGAATTTAAGAGAAGGAGAAAGGAAAGGAGAAGATAATTTAATTATTATGTTATGGTCCTGCAGTAAACCCATCTGAAGAGTAGAAACTTCACATTCCTTCACAGCACAACTGTGCATCTGGTAGTTGTTGACAAAATTAGGTTGTGTATTCCATTCAGACAAAGGCCATCTGCGGTAACATCCCCATTATAGTTACCAGTAGCACTTCTATTTTCCTCTCACTCCATCTCCAAGTCCACCCTTCCTTTTTTCATTTTTTAAAGCTTCAGTTCAGGAACAGAAACTTTGTTTGATTCACCTTTTAAAAAGCAAGATATAGGTAACAGACATGTAAGGGCAAGGAGGGTGGATCTTCTGCTGGAAAAGCAATATTCAAGTCAGTGGGGGTGAACTTTGACAAAGGGAGATTTGGCAAGTTTCTTTCTTTTTCTTATTATCTCATTGTTATCGGATTACCCCTCGTTTTGGATTACACCCGATAGGGTAAAAGCGTCTAATATCAATCAGATTTATGTTGTCATTAACTGGTCTCTTCATAGTTTTGGGAAAGTAGGGAAATGAAATGTTAGTGTTATGTCTGGAATAATTTTAATTTTTTTTTACACAGACTTGTTTTAAGAAATGAAACACAAAACGTACAAAAAGTTCTGAGTTTCAGTAGCAAAGTGTTTACTTGCTCTGTGTTATGGGTGGCACCAAAGAGATCGGAAAATATAGTGAAAGGTTCCCGCAGCGGTCAGAGAAATAAGAAAAACTATCAAGGTGGAATGTTCTGCTGAGTGGTTTCGACTTGTCCAGATTTTACTCAACAAACCTTTGCTTCCTCTCTGGCGATGTTCACCGTGGCACGGATGCCGCGATCGAAAGGGTTTTTTAAATGCTCACGTTGTTTGGGGGGTTTCCTTTCTTTTCCCCCTGCTACCTTGGTCCGGGCTTGTTTAAAACTCTTGCAAACGTGCTATTTCACTGTGACCAGTAAAACACACTGCGTTCAACACCCACTTCGAGCGGTGCCCACTCGGGGGAACTAATTTGGTGGTGGCGGCGGGGATGCTGCAGGAAAGATAATTAGCAAAGTTAGCAGGCGAGGGATGGTCTAAAGAGTCAGTGCCCTGAGAGTGAATCACTTGACTTAGAGGAACGATCAGAAAATCACCGTCTCCTTAAAGACTGGGGCTTGTGAAGCCAGTCTCCTTTACGCCATCCTGAGAGATCTTGTCTTTTTTAACCATTACTCTTGTCTTTACTTTATTGCAATCCCCAGCAGTAACGAGCCTGCCTGGAGCGCGGCTCCCAGTCCCGCCATGCCCACTCCACATTCACGCCCGGCCCCGGCTACACACTCAACCTGCGGAGAATCTTGTGCCTGACACCTTCCCCCGCTCATTGGACAGCGCCGCCGGCCCCGCCTCCACTGCCGGGGCGATTCGTTCCCCGGCTCAGCCTCCCCGGTATAGCTTGCCGCTCCTCTTAGGCCGGCTGCGACTGCCAGTCACTTTGAGGGACGGCCCGCTCTCCTGGCTCCGGCCCCGCCCCTTCCCCCCCTAATTGATATTATTGGAGTGTGGAGCTAGCAGCCAGGCTGCAGTCGGAGACTCGCAGGCAGCAAATACGGTGTGCGGAAACGCATAGGCAAGAGGAGCAGGCAGCCGGGGGAGAGAGAGCTCCATGCAAAGGCAAAATAAAACACATAGCAGAACAAACCCTTTAATCCCCAACAAGCGGCGGCAGTAGCAGCAGCGATCGTACAGTACATATAAAAATATCCTGCTCCTGCATCATGGTTTTTCAAACTAGGCTCCCTTCTTGGATTATTTTATGCTCCATCTGGCTGTTTCGCTTTGCACACACGGGGGAGGCACAGGCTGCAAAAGAAGGTAAGGTGATGCAGAAAACAAAGTTTGGGCTTATCTATTTCCGTGCGCACACATTGCAATGTTTTAGTGTTGGGTCTGTTGCACACTGCATGCAGCCCCTTCCCCTAGTTAAACAGCTTCTTACTGAGGTAGAGGAGAGGCATCCACCACGGGCAGTGTGTGTGTGTGTGTGTGTGTGAGAGAGAGAGAGGGAGGGAGGGAGGTCGGGGCAAACTGCATTTCATTTAAGGAATTGGGTTTGCAAGGCATTGCACTTGAAGAGCTGATATATTGGGGAGGGGGGTCAATGCAGGGGATACTGTCTATTGAATTGTTAATAGTACTCGTAGTATTAATGCTGTTAGTAAGGTGAGGATAAGAATTCCCCCGTTCCCCCTCCGGGTGGAAGCTACTGTAGTTTGTCAGGGGCACGCAACCAGAGTGCCACAGCCAAGACTGCAACGGAGTTTCACGACTCTGGACGCTCCCCAAAGGGGTTGGGGGGGACTTTTTGTTAGTCCCCCAGGTAATCATAAACTGTCTAATAAAAGTCCGCTTCTCCGTTTCCTGCTGATGCGGGCCTGCAGGTCTCAGAAGCCGGTGGGACTGAGACGCTACGCGGAAAGATGTGGCATAGATCATGTTGGGGTTCAATTAAATGTATCCGAGGGATGGATCTATAGGATGCTATATACATGTATTATATCTGTGTGTCAGTATAAATTGTATATTATCTAATCATCTGTAGGCATCTCTGACTAGATGTATATAGATAGAGATGTTTGCTCCATCTGCGTATCACAAACAGGGCTTCATAAATCCCATCACTCCAGCATCAGTCTATTTTACATAAAACAAACGCATAATATTTCCTATTAAAAGAAAGCACAGGCAGTTTTCTATCAGAGACTAACATAAAAATCAATTCAGAAAGTCAGTCCGGGCATTTCTTTTCGTATGGGGTGGGGAGGGAGAACTAAAAATGAGACCTTTTAACACTGATAGTGTGGTATCAGTTTCCATCTTTGGGAGGAGAGGACTTGGGTTGTTTTTTCTCTCCCAGATATGTCAATATTCGTCTTTGAACCATTGGCTTAAGGTAAAGTACCTTTCTGAGCCTGTAGCTGGAGCTTTAAAACTAAGCTCCCTCTCTCAATTAAGATGTTCTTTGTCCCTAATAGAAAAGGGGGGGGGGCGGAGAAACACCAAAGGCCCGTCCTGGGCCGCATTTCCAAAGTTTATTTGAAGAGATTTAAAAAATAGAATAATGAACTAACTCCTGGAAGGGCGAGAGAGGCTGAATGCAGGAGGTGAGCGGAAGCGAAGCGCAGAGAGGAGTGGGGAGCTGTGCTTGGGAGCTGCTTTGTGCAGGCTGCATGGGGAGTTCGCTTGGAGCTGTGACATTCTGCTCACCGGGACAGAGTCCCACGTACACCTCGAGTTTGTGTTTCCGCTTCGAGCGCTCAACAGCTCGTGGGCTGTAGGCTGAGCTGGCAGGAGGAGGGGGGAGCAGCAGGCAGGCAGGGATTTCGGATCCCTATGGCTGTTAACCTGCTGCAAATCTCCTGCGCAAAGTAACTTTCGTTGCCTTTGGATTTCACCGTCTATGGTGATGAGAGAATCCAGCCCTCTGCAGACACCTCCTTCTCCGTCGGAAACTAGCAAGGCAGAGGGGCTGGGGGTAAGAGAGGAGAGATCCGAGAAGTCCCAAAGTTTTCCCAGCAGGAGCTGGATAAATAGGCGCCTCGAGGGGGAGAGGTGGTGATGGGGTTCTGACTAGGGAGGCGGAAGCTTGCAGGGGCAGAGGTGACCCAGCCAGGCCGGGTCTGAAAAGTTTAGCATAAAGGGATCCTGAATGTGGGGTGAATTGAGACTGGGTCCCGGGGTTGGGGTGCGCGCTGGCTTACACGGGGCAGTGAGTTCGCTGCCTTCCAGCCCTTGGAGGCATTGATTGGAATCGCAGCGGCATGGCTCGGAGGTTAGACACAGGTTAAACACCACGTTTGACTCAGCTCCCTCCTGCCTTCCGTAGGCTGCGGCTGCTGAGCTCGGAAAGGCTGCTTCAGCCCTGTTGAAGCCAAGGGGAGCCTTTGCCATTGACTTGAAGGGGGGGGGGGCACGATTCCACCCGTGAGCTGGGCACGGAGATGCCTTGCCAGCGCGGACTGGCGGCATTTGAACCCCAGCCCCGAAGTGAGGGCCCCGGCGGTGGCTTAGGGGGAGATCTCAGCTTGGGTCGGGGGTGCGGAGGAGGCGAGAGGCTGCCCGTGGCTCTCCGCAAACAGCGCGCCCCTCTGACTGGGTGCAGAGCCCGTGGGGGAGTCCCCAGCTCGGGGAGCGCACGGGAGCTCAGCGCAAGGGGCACCGGAGGGAGTGAATAATTCAGGCCGAAAAGGGAGGATTAAAGCCTTCAATTGACTTCCCCAGCAACTTTTCCGTCTGTCCCAGCTTTGTCTTGTGTCCGTTGTAACGCAGTGAATGAACCAGGCAGACTTGCCTTTCTTCAAAACTGGGTAGCGTTGCTAGTCCGTTTCTGCAACAACAAGAAGTTCCGAAGCTCAGCTCCTGTTCACTTTGAGCAATGCATAGAAGAACTTAAGGGCTGTCTTGGGAAGTAGATGGAGAATGTTGCCCACCTCTTGGGGAAAGTGTCTTTATCTCAGAAACGGGACATGCTGGATCTAGACTCTAACTGTGTAATAAAAAAGGCTGTGTCACCCACATAACTTTTGAAAATTAAGACAGCACTAGGAAATTAGCATTTCATATTGCATTTTACCTATTCAAGGCATTGTACAAACGTCCGAGTAGGAAAGATATTTCCCAATAACTTTTAGTGCAGTGAGGAGTATGCCATATGATTATGTAAAGGTCATCTATGTGGCACTGCTTTTTAATGAAGAATTACTGCCAGATTACACATGATGTGGCCATCCACTATTTCATGGGCATGGTGATGAAGGGGTTAAACTTGCACTGTACCTAAATTTTTAGCTTATCAGCATTGTCCTTGATTAGCAAGCCAACACACACACCATCAACTCTTCTTTACCTAGTATTGCTAGTTAAAGCCCCTTAGATAGCGAGATTAATTAATTAAGAAGATAATCTATGTAAAGAGAGAATAGCAAATTTAATTCATTAGCTCAAGTGTATGTTGTCTTACAGAAATGGAAGTTACAGTTTTGTCTTTAACATGTTTTAGCTATTCCTGTGTCAGCATGAACCTTTATGTAAAAAAAGTGTTGCGATCCTTCTAATAATGTTTTAAAAAACTATTATTCTAAATTATATTTGACATAGGCTATAAACCAAAGGTATTGCTCTACCTAACAAAAAGTTAATTATACTGAAATCAAGTTTAAGAAATAAAGCAGAAGATCGAAATATATGTAACTACTTACTCATATAAAACCTTTTACATTGGTATTGGTAGAGCTGTAATACTTTTTTATAATTAAAATGTATATTGTGGTTATTTGAAATTGAAATGTTTCTCTTTTGTTAAAAATGGAACAATTATTTGTTAAGCAGTAAATATGACTTTTTTTGTTCCAAAAATGTAGCATATATAGACAGATATAACATTAGGATTTATCTCTTTCCAGTTTAAAAGATTATTTTTTAAAATGAAATCTAAGAAGTTATTTCATAGAGTTCCTTAGAAATTTCAAGGTTAACTAATGTAAGTGCTGTTTAAAAATTTTGTGAAAACATATGCAATAATATATTCTGAGGTTTAAGACTATAATTAAATACAATCTCATGCTGATTGTTGTCAAAATATCAATATGATTTTCCCCAATATGTAATAAAGTGGACATTTTATATTTATATTTAATGATTTGTTTATTGGACTAAGATTGAGAAGTCTGCATTAAACACTTTTTTACCAGCAAGTCACATTTAATTAACAGCTTTGTGTATCAGAACTTCTTTTAGAAGTCTCATTGGATATGTATACACATATGAAAATATGTATTTAATAAAATGTTGCACAAGAATTAGTTCTAACTAATATGCGCGTTCAGTATTTTGAAAATGCATAATGCTACATAAGTACAAAGCCTTATTTTGTGGAATCTTATTTGTCATATATTGACTTGTTTAAATTAATAGTCTCATAAGTATTAAGGGACCATCTTTTCTTGTGCACTACCCTTGACTTCAGAGTGGGGATCCAAGCAGGATGTAGTGTCCAGCAATGTCCAAATCAGTCTGGACAATGTTGAAATATTGCCGAATTTCATTTAAAAAAAACCTTAATTTTAATGAAAAGTACATGGGAAATATCCTTTGTAATAAGGAACAAGAGGAACACATATTCACAATTAAACCTTTTTATGACACTTAGATAATAAGATGTTAAGTATAAATGTGTAGACAGGCATAGAGAAAGATGCAGTAAAAAATAAGATTTAAATATTGCTGCTTAATAAAATATGTGAATATCATACCTTAAATAATATAAAAACTGTTCTAATTACAAACATGCATATAGTGGTGAACATACATAATATATTTATTCCTTTATTAAATAATATTGACTGATAAAAAGAAGACTGTATATACATTCTTGTTGAATTTCATCACAAAGTTTTTGATTTAGTTTAGTAAAATTCTTAAGTTCTTTCTTTAATACATAGTGGAAACTTTTTCTCTTGCAGTAATATTGCTGGACTCTAAAGCACAACAGACAGAGTTGGAGTGGATTTCCTTTCCTCCCAATGGGGTAAGTATTCAAAAAAAGAAAAAGAAAAAACAAACAAACAAAAAAACCCCTCCAAACATTGCTGAGTGTCTCATCTAGACAAATTTTTACACATGCTTTAAACAAGCTGGTATTTCCCAAATTTCCCTTAGGAATCATAGTGAGTGTTTACGGCTCTTAAGTTTCTGTTGTGAAAAGAAGCAGACCTCAGGTTACAGTGTACAAAAGCAAGCCAATTACAAGGAAGAGTCTCTTCAGTAACTCACCTAAACCCCTTTATTAGCTTTATGCTTTGTAGTGTAATCCTTTGTGGTACTTGTGACACTGTATTTTAAATATCTTTTTTTTTCTCTTTTTCTTTTTGGAAGCAAATATATTTGTATATGGAAACTGCCTCAGAACATGTTATTTGATATTTTCCAGCTAAACAGTGATAAGAAATTTATATACAATATATTTGTTGTAATTGAATAGCGCAGTGCTCTGAAATATAAACATAGGTATTAGAGATAGGTCTAAACCAAAACCCAGACCTGAACATTCCCAAATTTTAAGGAGCTTGAAATCTGGCTCTAAGTCCAAATTTTGTGGCTTGGGCCTAGTTCTCATTTATACACTGCAATACCTTTTAGAACAACTGCATCCCAAGATGTTCTATGAAAACTTATCAACATGCAAATAGCTGTGTCTTCAGCTCTTAATTAGAAATTAACATCCCTCATCTCTTGAAGAAGAACATTTCAAGAGAGGAGAGTATGGCCAGTTATATTTACCTTAGAGCTCAATCCTACAAACCTGAAGTCATGTGAGTGGTTCTTACTCCTGGAAGCCATTTCATTGACTTTTTTGGGGCTACTCGCGTGAATAAGGGCTTGCAGGATCAGGCCCTTAATCTTCAGCGCCTTACGAAATCTGGAGCCAGAAGAGCGCGACATGTGAGTGAGGTTATAAAAGTGTAACAAATCCTTTAAATAAGAAGAATGAAAATCTGAAAGTGTCTTAGTTTAAAAGCAAGATCGTAAAATCAATACAAGCACAAAACGGTAATGAGTCTGAAGACTTGAGAAACTACGTAATGTGAGCCGAACGCTTAGGATGGATAATAACTTTGGCATTAGCATTTTGCATTGATTGAAGCCTTTTAATAGAGGTGTCTGAAAGATTAGTTAGAAGAGAATTGCAGTAGTCTAGCCTGGAGGTAATGTAAGTATGAACTTTGCTAACGTATTTGAGGATGAAAGGTGGAAACATAGTTGACTAATATTGTACAAATGGTAAAAAGATGACCTTTTTAGGTTAGAAATATGGATTCAAAGGAACATTGAGAATCCAAAATAACAGCTAAACGATAGTCAGTGAGGATGGCTAAAAAATAGTTTCCTATAAATTAACAAAAAATTACAATTTATTGATGGTGTTTAAAATTAAAAATATAGTAAATTTTTTTGTTAAATTCAGCTGCATTTAATTCTCCCCATGTAGTACAAATATCATGAAAACATGCACAAATAGAGGAGAGAAACCAATACCTCATCCTATGCTAGTTACATTTCAAATGTACTCTCTGGCTCTGAGTGGCATGAAACATGTTTTATATAACTAAAGGAATTAACGTGTAATATGGTGTAGGTATACAATATGTATTAGTGGAGGAAGATAACTTCATGTATATCTCTCATATATATATATATATATATATATATATATATATATATATATAAAACAATGGGATAAAGTGAAATAAAAAAAATTAAGTGTCTGAAAAATCAAGTATAGTGTTCAAATCATTCCAAGATGATTTTTTTAAGCAGTAGTTTTCAAATATGGTAGACAAATACAATTATGCTCCGAAGTATCTATAACATGTGCCTATCAAAGGGAGGAAGTTTGAACCCTTTCAGAGGAATGTTTGAGTAGTACAGCTATGACTACTGAATTTTTTTAGATAAACCAACAAACAAATGCATATAAACTATCCTTATGATCTTCCCCGTGGTTTTAGAAAGATGGGGAAGGTGTGACGATGGGTGTTAGCATAAGAGATGATCTCTACTGGATTTTTTTTTCCATCCAAAGGAGTAATCTGAGCACCTCCAAGATTAATTACATTAATTAACAAGCATGGAATCTCTGGCTCTTCTTCTGGTTTGTGTTACCTTACCCAATGCAGAGTTTTGTATTTTTATGATTATTTTGGAGGATTTGGGGGAGGGAAGAAAGGAATTCAGATGATCAGTGGTCTGTATTCTGCTCTTTGAATACGCTAGGGTAACTCATTTGACTTCAAAGATGTTACACTATTGTAACTTTGGAATATCTGAGAGCAGGATCTCGATCATGATGGGAAAACTGCTTACATGAGATAAAATATAACATACTCAAAATGAAACTGAGAATGAGAGCAGCAGAGTGAAACTCTTAGAGTGAACTTAGGCTCTGAGCCCTTTTTGTGAACTGTTTTTTGAACTGCAGTAATGCCAAAAGCCCTGCTCCATGGTCATGTTTATTTTTTGTTGTTGTTTTTTTGCTAACCTTATCAATACTAGTCCATATAGGAGAAAAAAAAATCTTGGTAGTTAAAATCTATTAAATGTATAATGAAGATAAGCTTTCTTCCTTTCTAAAGAGTATTAGGTTTTAAAATGTAATCATTTGTTAACTATAGAAACATTTCATAATATTTTACTGTAAGCGAATACCAGATGTGTGGTACCATATATACCATACCTATAGTAACTGACATACTTTGAAATGCATTTTGATATGTTCAGCTTCTGTACATTTCAACACTTACAGCCATAATATATTTTGTGGTAAAAACTTCCAGCATCAGTTCATCAACATTTACTTTTCTTGGAGTAGTAGAGCAACATTAAATTATCTCATTTGCTGTCAAGTAGGCTCATGAAGTATTGCATGCTGCATGACTTTTGGTCTGGGAAACCAGTGTCCGTTAGTGTTTGCCTTTCCTGCCTGATTGTCAGTAACAGCACATTCTATAGGTGTTCAATCCTGGCAGGTGCTGTGTGCTCTAGCCAATCCAATAAAACACATGCTTAATGTTAAGCACATGAGTAGTTCCACTGATGTTAAGCATGTGGTTAAGTGCTTTGTTGAAATGGGCACTTGGAGGGATTGAGCTCTAGTTGGCTGTGTTATTAGACACCATTTAACTAATTGAACTCTTTAAATGATTCCCATTTTATTTAAGTTGTAATTTCTGCTATGAATTGAGCACTGCAATACATTTATAAAAAGTGTAAGGGCCAGATTCTGCTTTTAGTTATACCTGGGTAAATCTGGAATAAGGGTCTAACCTTAGCTCAACTGATGTCAGTGGGAGTTTTGATGTTGACTTCAATAGGTCTGGGATTTGTTTCCAACTTTGTAAAAACAATGGAATTATTGTGCATTTACCATTTTAGCACCTAGATACCATGGTGCCTGAGAAATGAAAAAAGAAGGAAAGCAGGCCCTGAACTTGTAAATCCTTATTCAAATGATTAGCCCCTACTCAAGTGTGTAATCCCATTGACTTCAAATGAAATCCCATTGTAGTGAGGTAAGATTGTTTCACCATTGGTCAGTGAGCCTATTTGTATGAGTAGGGGTTTGCAGGATCAGGTTTGTAGCTTGTACATGGGAGCTGAAAATGGTCCTAAATGCATAAAGTGATAAAACAGCTGGAAATGTCATCTTCGGGATTTCTTTTTTTCTTCATTTTCAGTTTGTTTTCCCTGCAAAATGTGATGATGATCATAATAATGGTAATAAATTAAAGTGTAAAAATAATAATTTCAAACGCAGATTACAGTTACTAGTAAAGAGTCAGGGCTCATTGCTTGTGCACCAAAAAGTGTCACTGGGGTTTAGATGCACAAGGACTGCAAGATTAAGGGCTCTCAGTTTCTGAGACTTCTTTGTTGGTTGTAGATTTGTTTCTAGCAGCACATCATTGATCACCTTCTTCATTCCTGGCTTACCTAAAGTTCTGATTGATGTAAGAAAATGTAGGACTGAACCCCAACTATAAGCTGTATTTGAGTATATTGTACAGTACTTTCTAGAACTTGTAATTAATGTAACTGTAAACTGTTGTAATATGAATAATATATTTTGAAGGTTATTCACATGTTAAAATACATGAAACACAAACTAGAACGCCATTAAAATTTGTGATTTTCTTACACAAAACATTAGCATTTTAATAATACTCCACTATTTTTTATGAGGCTTCACTGTTTACAAAGGAGGAAGACCAGACCTGTGTCAGAGTATTTTTATATATGTACGGATTTAGTACAGCAGTAAAATGCTGTCTTGTATTAATAACTGTTTGTTGTTGTTTTAGTGGGAAGAAATTAGTGGACTGGATGAAAATTACACTCCTATACGAACATACCAGGTATGCCAGGTCATGGAACCTAACCAAAATAACTGGCTTCGGACTAACTGGATTGCAAAAGGCAATGCACAAAGGATTTTTGTAGAACTGAAATTCACTCTGAGGGATTGTAACAGTCTTCCTGGAGTACTGGGGACATGTAAAGAAACTTTTAACTTATATTATTATGAAACAGACTACGACACTGGCCGGAATATCCGAGAAAATCAGTATGTAAAAATAGACACCATTGCAGCAGATGAAAGTTTTACCCAAGGTGACCTTGGGGAGAGAAAAATGAAACTTAACACAGAGGTGAGAGAGATTGGACCTTTGTCCAAGAAAGGATTTTATCTTGCATTTCAAGATGTAGGTGCCTGCATTGCTTTGGTTTCTGTCAAAGTCTACTACAAGAAATGCTGGTCTATTATTGAGAACTTAGCTATTTTTCCAGATACAGTGACTGGCTCAGAGTTTTCCTCTCTAGTTGAGGTACGAGGAACTTGTGTCAGCAGCGCAGAAGAGGAGGCTGATAACTCTCCTAGGATGCATTGTAGTGCAGAAGGAGAATGGTTAGTGCCTATTGGAAAGTGTATCTGCAAAGCTGGGTACCAGCAAAAAGGAGACACTTGTGAACGTGAGTAAACCTACACTTTTAATAATATCCTACAATAGCAGTTGGGTTCTACAGTCACATTTCTATTGTCTTTGCATCAAAATATGTTATTAGGCCCATACTAATACTTTGAGCATTTGAATCTATACACTTCACATTGGCTAATTTAAAACAATCAGCTGTTTCAGGAATGGAAGTCAGCAGTTGCATATTGCATTTCAAATATAAACCAGGCAATTCAGAGCACAGTTTAATGTAAATACAGTTGCAGAAATTACAGTTCACACAGAAATAAGGTCAGGATGACATTCCGTGTAGTTCTTTGTAATGCTACTGAGCAGATTGTATCTTGCTAAGAAGACCTTATTAACGTTCTTGCATGTGAGCATTATATAAACCAAGGATCGGCAACCTTTGGCATGCGGCGCGCCAGTTTGTTTACCTGCCGCGTCCGCAGGTTCAGCCGATCGCAGCTCCCACTGGCCACGGTTCGCCACTCCAAGCCAATGGGATTTGCGGGAAGCGGCGCAGGCCGAGGGATGTGCTGGCCGCTGCTTCCTGCAGCCCCCATTGGCCTGGAACGGCGAACCGTGGCCAGTGGGAGCCGCGAGTGGCCGAACCTGCGGACGCGACAGGTAAACAAACTGGCCTGGCCCGCCAGGGTGCTTATCCTGGTGGGCCGTGTGCCAAAGGTTGCCGATCCCTGATATAAACTATTTGCTGTTGGTCCATATGTTTTGTGACAGAAAATTATAAGGAAAATAAAACTCAGGATATATGGAATTTGTGCTAAAGTATAGCGCATACTCCAAATGAAAACTGAGCTACAGAGTTTTGAATCTGCATTTCATTCTCACTCCTGTGCAAATGCAGTAGATTTATTTATTTTAAATCTGTTTCAAACAGAATATATCAAAATATCGAGTGGCAGAATTTCAATCAATATTTTTCTACATAAAATTAATTCAGCTAGAATCTTAGAAATAAAACTTTTCGGTTATTTATGGATTACATTGGGTCTAGTTAAATTATCAGGAAATCCAAGACTGTGGAGAGATTTTTATTTTGTATTTTCAGCATGTAGTTCATCTGGTAGTGTTAGGTTATTGGAAAGCAGTTACACTTCAGAGTAACACACAGGATTAACATTTTCACCCTGGCTAGTGAATAAAAATCTCAAAGTAGTTTGTTTTTTGAAAACAATCTTTTTAGGTCTTGATTCTGTCACCCGTATTCATATATACTCTGCAATTAGTGTCCCCACTGATTTAAATGGGGCTACTTGGGTACAAAGGCAATTCTGAACAGAAGTGTGACACAATCAGGCTGTTTTGTTTACAGTGAAGGTTCTAGGATACTAGGTACTTTGTATAGTGAGTAATGGTTCCAAATATATTTATCACAGAAACTGATATCCGTCAGACTTTTCTTGTAGCATATGATAGAAACATACTTGTCTGTTTGTAGTGCTGCAGAAAAAAATGATATAAAAATAAATGTGAAAGTGAGAAAACACTAAAAAGTAAAACCATTACAGGCATTGAAGAATCAAGGTAGTGACGTGTATACCTGATTTAATTTGGGGTTTGTCTAAGATTAAACCCTGCAGTCAATGAGTCTAATGAGAGTTTTGCCTGTGTAAGGATTGGAAAAGGACTGCAGGATTTGGCTCATACTGAAAGAAAGAAAGAAAGAAAGCAGTGTCTCATCCTGAATCCTTAGTCCTCAGGAAACTCACATGATTGCCTTCAGCAGGGGTTACAATGGAAGATTTGGTACATAGTTGGAGTGTGTGGAGTTGATCTGGGATCTTTCCAGCACTCTTTCAGCATTGTGGGGGAAAGGGCTGAGTTTCTACCATGTGGAGGGTGATCTCATTAACAGTTATAATGTGAAAAACTGCTTACACACATCAGTTCAATACGGTGTGTCTAGGTTCTGTTAAAAGTATTAAAATCATTCTGCCCCATCAAAGCACGTTCTGAAACTTTCAAAGGTATTCTCTAGCGACACTGACTTTTTTTTTTTAAAGCATCTTAGTTAACTCACAGTTGATGATGTGAATCATGGATAGGCCTATAATTATAATACTAATTTTCTTTGACTTTCAGTAAAGGAGAGAAAGTGCCCAGCCAAAGGGAAAGCAGGGGTAATGGGGGAGGGGGAAGGGAATCAGTGTTTGGTAATTGGAATTCAAGGAAATTGTTTAGTAAATAGGCTTCTTAATTTCTAACCACAGCAATGTTGACAAAGGAATTAAATGATAACGTGTACTTGAGTTCATTTGCAAGAACATTGCCCATTTTTGGCCTGCTTCCAGAGCAATTGTTAAGAGAATACGCAACTCTGGAAGCAGTCCAGAGGCACATTGATAGGATTTCTCCTCTTTTCTTTCAGTGATCTTGTTAAGAGTTTGAAAACAAATTCTAGCTCCATATTGAGGCAAGTTAATATACTGAGGCGAGAGAGAGGGCGGGAGGCAGCCACTCGGTGAATGAATGATGTTACCAGCTTGCAGTCAAAATGATCTGGGTGACTCTGTGGCTCTATAGTAGTTGCAGTCTCTGATACTTGTTAGGATTCTCTGCACTTGAAGGTGTTATTAAGTATGATCAACTATATAGTGACTGATAATGCAGCTGACATACTGATACAGTCACTGTTTTTGTGACAGATATTGAAAGAAACTTATCAGAACGTTGACACTAATGCTAGTGGCTATCTGTTACTGTCAAGCTTTATAACGGATCAAGCAGAAGCAAGTTGGTGCATGCTTCCTTAATCCAAAGCTTTTGTGGTCCTTCTTAAGGGCTCAATGCTGCAAAAACTCAGTGCCAGGCATTCTGCATTGACTTCATGCTAGTAAGCATTGGACATAAGACCCCGTCTTGATGGGCGAAAAGGATATGTTTTTTTCTTCAATCATGGTAGCTCAATGGAGTTAATTTAACACCATTGAAAACCCTGCTAAGATACAGGCTAACATGTCTGAAGATGTATTAGATGGCTGTGTTGTAGCCAAGGGAGGATGGCTGGCGAGAGCGTAGACTACAACATAGCCATCTAATACATAGAATCATAGAATATCAGGGTTGGAAGGGACCTCAGGAGGTCATCTAGTCCAACCCCCTGCTCAAAGCAGGACCAATTCCCAACTAAATCATCCCAGCCAGGGCTTTGTCAAGCCTGACCTTAAAAACCTCTAAGGAAGGAGATTCAACCACCTCCCTAGGTAACCCATTCCAGTACTTCACCACCCTCCTAGTGAAAAAGTTTTTCCTAATATCCAACCTAAATCTCCCCAACTGCAACTTGAGACCATTACTCCTTGTTCTGTCATCAGGTACTACTGAGAACAGTCTAGATCCATCCTCTTTGGAACCCCCTTTCAGGTAGTTGAAAGCAGCTATCAAATCCCCCCTCATTCTTCTCTTCTGCAGACTAAACAATCCCAGTTCCCTCAGCCTCTCCTCTTAAGTCATGTGCTCCAGCCCCCTAATCATTTTTGTTGCCCTCCGCTGGACTCTTTCCAATTTTTCCACATCCTTCTTGTAGTGTGGGGCCCAAAACTGGACACAGTACTCCAGATGAGGCCTCACCGATGTCAACTAGAGGGGAACGATCACGTCCCTCAATCTGCTGGCATCTTCAGATGTGTTAGCCAGCATCCTAACAGGGCTTTTCGATTGTGTTATGCTAACTTATTTGAGCTACACTAGTTGAAAAAGTCATCCTTTTTGTCTCTCATGAAATCCTCTATGAGTAAGTATTTGCAGGACCTTAAGAAATAACGTTTATCTTTTATTTTTAATTTAGACAAATTTCACTGCCAATATGTTGGCAGAGGATATCTGTCATGTAAACAAATACTCTGCAAATAGCAGTAAATGATACTGCTTATCAAAGATTAAATACTGAACTTTGCCACTAGTTTTCCCCTTGTGTTCTATCTCCAGCACCAAATCTTTGAATGTGTATCCATATGTAAATATCCTTATTTTGGATGTACATTGAATTATTCACATTATAAATTTGCATTCCAGTAACATCTAGATGCCTAAACCAAGTTAGGGCTACATTGTGCTAGGTACTGCACAGACGTATAATAATAACGGTCTCTGCCCCCAAAGAATTTACAGTCCTAGTTTAAAGCAAGCCATAACAACTAGGTGAAATGAAGTGTGTGGAGGGAGGGAGGGAAAGAGGGGGGGGAGCTTATATTCTAGTGCTTGATCCTGACAGTGCTTA
The DNA here is from genome assembly GCF_002925995.2 of Terrapene triunguis. NCBI lineage: Eukaryota > Metazoa > Chordata > Testudines > Emydidae > Terrapene > Terrapene triunguis. Next base: position 16,779,294 of record NW_020664393.1, read on the forward strand.
GGAAATGGTGAGCCCCTAAAACATCCACAGACATACCATTTCTGCTACTATAAAAACTAATGGAAATGTTAGCACTCAGGAGCACTACATAGGATCCATTCCTGCAATTCTCACATAGCCTATGACCTGTGCAGTGGGAATTTCACCTATTTTGCCTATGCAAGGAACACATTTGGGATAATATTTGAATGACTGTGGTTTGGGGGGAAGGAGGGAAATTCTTTGTAAAGTTCTAGTATAATCCACTTTCCATATGTTTCACATTATTTAAAGAGAAACTATACCCATTCGCTCCTGAGCAGCAGTATGATATTTCAGAAGGTAGGAAGCACCTCTCAACATGAATGAACTGAAAAAATATATACGAAAATTAATTTGGCACCACGTCTGAAAATTTGGATTTCTGGAGTAAGCCAAACAGGTACAGTTTACTCTTAACTGTTTTGTAATACTATGTGCATTAGAAGAACACAACAGAATAAAATTTGCTTATCCAAAAAATGGGAGAGGGCTACAACTGGTTGTGGAATGCATGTCCTGAAGTGAAGAATACATGCTTGATTTTTGAGCTGCATTGTATACTGGATGCAGCAACTTGCAACAAGCTACGAACTGCTACAGGAACTACTGATTTCTTTTGGGACATAAACTTTTGGTGCTAGTAAATGTGACTTGACAGAGAGGTCCAGCCTACGAGATATATTATATATGACACATTTGTGATATGGCATTTTTAGTTACATTTTCAGGCATATTCCACTTCTGAATAATTTTTCTGATCAGTCTGAGTTAACACTGAGCTAATGTCCTAGCTTACTATTAGGAGGGACTGTACTGCTGGAGGAGCCTGTTTCTGAGACTTAAAGATTGGCCATTAAAGTTCTCATAGCACTTCTAATAAGAGTGGGTTGTATGGACTGTAAATCAATGTAGAATTTGGCCCAGGGTGTCTATCTCAAGAGTTGTGGCTAACCTGTAGTTTGGGGTAATTATCTCCTGTCTATCTAAATTCCATGCTGTTTCAGTTTTCCCTGCTCCTCTTCCTTTGCACTGCTGAGAAGGCTCATACAGAGCCAAAATCACCTTCAAGTCCCTTGCTGGAGTAGAGCCAGTAAGGTTGGATCCCGTCTCCCTCCTAGTACTCCCAGGCACAGAGCTGTATTAGGTGGGGCATTTCAGGGTGGGGAGGAGGTGTGCTTGGAACACAATGCACTAGCTGTCCTCACCTGTCTGTGGTGTGATTTCAAGCAAGTTGTAGCTAAGGCAGAGCACAGGCAATTTGTAGCTGGCTCTCTGATGGCTTCTCTCCTTTCTGCACTGAGCAAAAGCTGGATGCGGCAGACTGCCCCGTATTCATTTTCCTTTTCTAAAGTGTTCTGTAATGTTTTTGTGCACTGTTAAACAGTTATTGGTTTGGTCCCCAGATGTGACTCTATTTCAGTGGGGGATGCTTCTTTATATATCAGTTTGTGAAGAATTTAGGCAGGGTTTAAAAAATGTGGCTGATACCTACTTGCTGGAGGATGAGAAAGGTAAGTACAGGGCTCTGACCCCCTGCCATCCCCAGCTGTTCAGAGGGGAGCTGGGATTTCCATAGGCTTTCCTGAAGATGCTGCTTAGGGACACCATGTTTTTATATTTTATATCGGCTAGAAAGTGACTCTAAATTTGAAGCTCCATCCCCTTTCAGTTGCTAGAAAGTAAAAGGATACTGGTTTGTTTTTCTTTCCCAGAGTGTTCTAGCTGCCATTCATGAAGTGGCTGGGTGGAAGAGTGTTTTTCTGCCCTCTCTCTCTCCCACAGCATCCTAGCTGTTATGGAGACAAGGGTTTTTTACTACTCTGCTACATCCTTCTGGTCTAACTGTAGGTGGAATGGGTCTTCAGTACTGTCCTGCTCCTCTAGTCTTTTGGGTGCATTGTGTAGAGAAGGGAAGGGGGAAGAAGTTTATTCTACTTTACTACTTCTCCAGCCTTGTCCCCCTTCTCCTTCAACCCCCTGCAGAACTCCATGCTTTCCTAAGTCAAAGGAGGGAGAGGGAGTCTGGCTTGTGGTCACTGGATGATAGGTCCCCAACACCACCACCCATTCAGTCACTCAAGTACTTGCATGTGGGATATCCCAGGCCTGTTAAGCTGCAAGGCATAGACAGGAGGTTCCCTTGAAGCATTTCCCGATGGTATCCTGCCCCTGAAACTGGCTACTCATAGAAATCCCAGACCCTCAGAATCAATGTAGCCGATTTTACCAGTTTTACCTTCAACTACTGATCCTGCATAACACACAACACTTGCAATGAAACAAAAGTAGGTTTATTAAAGAATAGAGATTCCAGTTGAAACGAGAGAGTGATGTGAACAAATGGTTACAGTACAAAACAAAATAATAAAACGCAGACTAGGGCCTACACCTATGAATAGTTCTTTCCTGTCTAGTAGGAACAGGGGAAAATAGTAGGTTTTCCCCCCCAAAGTTCAGTCTGTTGCAGAGCTCACTGGCTTCACCGGAACCAGGATCCAGCTTTTCACAAAAAATACCTCTGCACAACAAAGAATCTGATCAGTGAATGGATTCGGAGTGCCTCTCCTCGCTGTGTTATACTGAAACAGTCTTTTGTCTCTATTCATAGGCAGGGCGATCCCCTGTCTGTTATAATGTTTCTTTTTTTTGTTTCCAAGTGGTTTCGATTGTTGGCAGGGGGATTCTGGTGGTTTTCCATTGACTGTTCTGTGGTGGGGCAGTGGTAGACAACTGAACCTTGCATTATGTCACTGGCTAACCAGGGAGGGAGGCAACTCCCTCCTGCCTGAATAGGCCATCACCAAAAAAAATCACTCCATGGGGACTCCTTTTAACTTTGAGACTTTAGGGCCATAAACTACAATATAGTTACATTATTCCTTCAATATTACCCCTACATACATTATGCCATGATTATGAACAAGCTTTCAACAGAGACCTTACATGTTACCCTTTATGGACAATTATCCTGTGAGCAATGTATTTGATGTAGTGAGTTTGTCATATCTGAGATTAGAGTTGTTTGCAAAGAACGGGGGATCCTTTGTCACGGAACCTGTGCCAGAGAAGCCTTCCCTGAATAATCAAAATCAGGTATAAATCGAGATTTGTGTTTAGTTGTTGATCAAATGCTGGGTATGTGTTTAAGCCGTGAGGATCTCCAAAGTACTCCCATTGCTGTACAGCTGTGAGATCTGCACACTGGGGATACATACTTGTGATGTTTTCTTGAGCCTTTTCCTGCACTGTTTCTCCTAGGTCCTCCTTCCTTCTCTAATCGAAGAAGTAGCCACAGGCTCCCTCATTGCAGCCCTTTCTGGTGCCAACTTCCTGGCTTTTTACTAGCCCTGTCTGTTCCTTCTCAGCTGAGCTCCTTCATAAATCAGGGGTTACTTAGGCCACCTGATTCTCCTCAGGTGTGGCCTATCTGCTTAATTGGCCTTTGTCAGTTTCATTAACCCTTTCCAGGCTAGTGTGGAGTGAATACCCCATCACAGATGCCCAGAAAAATGGGAGTTAAATGTGAGGATTTCCCAGGGTAAAGAATTTTATCTTAAGAGGGAGCAATTATAAACCTGATGCTCACTTGGTGTGAATCATAAAATGTAGAATTCTGATTCATTGGATAAAATGATTTCCATTTTCACTTTTTACATTTGTTTAGAGGGATCAAGGAGTGAGCTGGGGTGAGGGAGACAGGGTGTGTGTGGCAGTAATGGGGCTAGAAGGAGTTGCAAGCCAGGAGGAACTAAGGAAGCAGCAGAGAGGCTACAAAAGAGTGGGGGAGCAGATAGTAGTTGTTTTTGTGTTTTCTCAGGAGGGATGGGGGAGCATGTGTGTGTGTGTATATATAAGACCTCTGTCACTTTGGAATCCAAGTGCTGATAAATGTGTAAATGTGTTTGGGTAAATTATTTTTGAAATAAATATGGGGCAGTGGGGGAGTAATAGGGATTTATTGAAACAAAAAAGAAAAGAGGCAGGAGGTGGCATTTGTTGAAAAAGTGAGTCCATACCTGCCATGTGTGGCAAAGGAGTTGAAGGCAACAGAAGTTCCATGCGCAAAGTTTTTGCGTGATTGGGCTAGTATTTTAAGAGTTTTGTTGTATTTCAGAGCTTCAACAGTGTATGACATGAAATCATGTTTTCACTTTGTCCCAGCTGTCAGTTCATCAGTATTGATTAGCTCAGGCATTCTAAGAATACCTGCCTCTTACTACCTGAGAAATCATGGAAGTTGTTCTTTCTTTGATCTTTATCTGGGCCTGCAGTTGCTATTGTTTTATTACCACTGAAGATTGTTAGAGTAAAAAATCAGTTATTGCTCCCTCACTCTAGGCATTAATAATACATGATTTAAATGTTTCCCTCCATTCTGCAAGCCCTGGACTACAGTGGTAGTCTGGTTGATTTAAAATGCTAAGATGTTCATAGAATGTGAATGTATATTCACTTAACCTGAAATACTATGAATTAAACTATTTTAAACTACCGTTTCTGCAAAAGGCAAACTGGAATTTTCTAAGTGGATTCACTTACTGAAATATTTCAGTAGCTCTTTATAAACTGAATAATTTTGTTGTACATTTTATTCTTCTGTAAATATTAGAACTCATGCTTTTTAAATATACTTCGTTATTCAGAACTACATTTTTGTTGAGATCAGAACAGAACTAAGAAGAAAACCTGGATTTAAAAAAAAAAATCTAATGTTGGTTCAAGGGTTCATAATAAATGTGAGAGACCCCATCACTCGTGATTGGAAAAACTTCATATTTGCCATTGTAAGTCTTCACTAAAATGTGGTGTTGTGATCAACTTTTTCATGAAGCCTAAGAAACAATGGCCAGCTCCTATTTAATTCAGCATTACCTGTCATTTAATTCCCTTGCTGTTTGCAAGACTTTCCTTACCAGACAATGAGTGAACCACCCAACTTCTCCTTTGGCCTTGAGCTGGTGTAGTGAAACAACATGATTAATAGTGAAAGGTGGAAACAACATGTTTAATAGATTCTGTGGCCAGAAGGAACTACTGTGTGACCGTCTAGTGAGTCTGACCACCTGTATAACTCACGCCATAGAATTTCCCCAAAATAATTCCTACAGAATATCTTTTAGAAAAAAACACCCTATCTTGATTTAAAAATTGTCAGTGATGGAGAATCTGCTATGACCGTTGGTAAATTTTTCAAATGGTTAATTACTCTCACTGTTGCAAATTTATACCTTATTACATAGAGAGATTTCCAGGACTGTGTTGTTCTGAGTTTAACATACACTTAGAATTTCATTGATAATTTAACAGCTCACAAATTATTAAAGTTTAAATCTCATTCAGGAGCTTTCATTCCCTCACATTTCAAACTCCTTTAATTGTCCATAACCGTCATTGAAAGCATTTAGTCCCTACAGGCAGTAAAATGATTTTCTTAAAGTGTGTGTGTGACCCTCTCTCTCTCTCTCTCTCTCTCTTTCTTTCTGTTGTAGTTTATAGCAGAAAAGTGTTCTCAGAACTTTTCCTCTCAGGACCCTCTTCAGACATGTGTCAAACATGGCAAAATCTGCCCAGAGCTTAAAGGGGCTCTTTTGACAGGGAAGAAGAGCATTTTTTTAAACCTTTCCACCAGCAACTGCATGTGACTCTGCTTGAACCTCGTAGTACAAAAATGTTGTCCAACGCATTGAACAAATGACCAACAGTTGGGAAAATACACTCATGGCTTCTTGATGCCATTATGATTCCCTCATGGAGGTAATTTATTATATCCTTTGAGCAATAATTTTCCTCATACAGTAAAAACTTCTGTCTTTGGGCCTCAGTCAAATCTCACTTCTAGTGGACTAAATCAGGAACAGCCCTACTAAAGGCAAAGAAAACTGGTGTAAAACTGGTGTAAGTCAAATCAGAATCTGACTCAATTATTTTACCTTATCAGCCCCTGTTTATTTGTGTGGGTAGCCCCATTGACTTCATTGGAACAACTTATGAGGTTAAAGTTAGGCACATGCATAAATGTTTGCCGGACTGGAGCTTAATATTGGTTTTTTTGGTCTTACATGTACTGCAGGTGTAGTAATCCTCTGCTGCTGATTCTGTTTTAGATTATAGCTTCATGTGACCCTTTTAGATAATAGCAGATCTACTGCAATAATAGCATCAGCCATCTTGAATGAACAGATAACTGTTAAATTAACATTACTACCAATTTTTATAGTTTCTGGTGCTTCATATTTACTTCAAAATGTGTTATATGAGAGCTAGGTTATTAATTTTTTTGTTTTTAAAAAGAATATTACTGTGCATATCTCCTGGTGCATAAGAGTACCACAGATGGTGTGCCAAGTATGAGTAAATGCTAGGTCAAATTTTCAAAAGTTGCTTTTTGAAATTGTGCACTCAAGTAACATTGTGTAATTTTTACTTGCAGTTTTAGAGAGAAATTTAAAAAAGTAATTCCAAAATATTTCCAAAGGATTTTTTTTGCCATATATGATACAGCTACAGTGGGCCATAATGATGATTTTTTTCTTTTTGAGGACATCGGAGTTTTGGGTATATAATGCCCAATCTTACAAACTCTCTATTTAAAACAATGGAATGATGGGCCCAATCCTGGTCCATCAAAGTCAATGCCAAATCTCCTATTGATTTCTGTGGAAGCAGTATCATGCTGAAATCGTATCCTTATTAAGTCCCTTTGACGTCAGTGGAAGTTTAGCATGTGTTTAAATGCTTTCCTGAATAGGTATGTTTTTCGTAATATGGGTAATATGGGTAGGAGAAGACATATACCCGGGAAGTAAATATTTGATGAGTCAAGAGTAACTACACTGAAGTTATCACATATTATGTTCACACAACACACAGACTAATCTCTGTCATTCATGGCTGCACCACTTGTTATATATTCCTTTCTGATTTACTCATGAAAATAAATGCCATCACAGAAGCCATCCATTATTTGTCTGTAAAATATCAGAAATGGTCTAGATTAAATTAATGTATTTATTTAGCATATTATGACTTGTCTTCACTATGGTGCTAAATCAATAAAAATCACACTGCTTCAGTTATATAAACTACGTAACTGAAGTTGACATAACCTATGTCGATTTACTGCGGTGTCTACACTGCTCTGTTGATGGGAGAGGTCTCCTGTCGACATAGCTTATGCCTCTCGTTGAGTCGGATTACAGAAGTCAATGGGAGAGCGCTCAGCCATCGACTTAGCATGTCTTAACCAGACCCGCTAAATCTGTGCCGCTGCATCGATGGCAGTGGCACCAATTTAGCGCCGTAGTGAAGACAAGCCCTTAACCATTATCCCTTAACCCTCCTATCAGTAGTAGTAGATATAGATTGATAGGGTAAAATCCTGACCCCAATGACTGACATTTTTGCCATTGACTTCAGTGGGCCAGGATTTCACCTCTAGATTTTTAGGGTTAGAAGGGACTATTAAGATCTAGTCTGACCTTCTGCATAACACAGGACAACATTAAGTCCAGTGTCCTGCATCAAACCTATAACTTCAGGTTGAGTTAAAGTATATATCTTAGAAAGACATCCCATGATTTAAAGATTTCAAGTGATGTAATATCCCATGTCCTTAGGTAAATTTGTCCAGTGGTTAATTACCTTTACTGTTAAAAGTTTGCACTTTATTTCTAGTGTGAGTTTGTCTGGCTTTAGCTTCCAGCCATTCAATCTTGTTTTCCCTCTCTGTGCTAAAGTAAAGAGCTCTGTACTATTAGAAAAGTTATCCAAATGTAGGTATTTATAGATTGTGATCAAGTCACCTCTTAACTTTCTCTTTGATAAACTATATAGTTGAGCTTTCCAGTAAGGCAGGTTTTCCAGACCTTGAATTATTCTGGTAGCTTTTTTCTGAACCGTTTCCAGTATGTTTACTGAGGCACCAGAACTGGCACAGGGTTGCAGTAATTGTCTCTCTAATGTATGACCTTTGCCATGGAAGTCAAAGCTAGCAAAGGTCTTGGCCAGATATTTAGAGGTATTTAGATGCCTAAAGATACAGAAGTCAAAGGGAGTTAGGCACCTAGCCACTTTTGAAAATCCCACTAGGTATCTGTTTTTATCTTTAGTTGCTTAAATTCATTTAAAAATCTGGCCCTAAGTGCACCTAAAGCTGATGTTTTCAATTTAGCCATATACTATCCTATTTGAACAGTTATATAATATTAACAATACTTATTCCTGACTGGATTTTCTCATTTATTTCTTAAAAGATCCCCTCTCTTCTTTGTAAGGCTCCCATGTGCTTTCTGACTTGTTTTAATGTTTTTTTCTTAATTGCCGATGAGATATTTTAGAACATGATCCATCAACCATTTAACTAAAGTTGGCTGTTAGAGCTGGTCATAGTCTTTCAAGTTTCAAAATTTCAACATTTGTTGCTGGATTTTGCCAAAGAATTGGCAAAGAATTGGGATTAGACAGCTTTCACATTTTATTTGTTTTGTTTTGACAAGCTATATTGGTTGTGTGTTATTATGCATCTGACCCCTGTACAGTAGAATTAAACACTTATCTTTTTTCACACTGAGCATACTGTCACTAGAAAATATTCTGAGTCTTAACATACTTATTTTCATGTTTGCTGTATATGAGCAATATATTTGTAACATACAAATGGAAAATAAAAATGATGCCTGGTTGCTCTTGGAACTAGGGGAAATTATTTGTTTGTTTTTTGTTTTTGCAAGACTTAGAAAGTGGCATTGCTATTTTAACTGGCAGCAAATTCCAACATTCCATACTGTCAGCTACTAATTAACTTGCCTGTAGAATTTTCAGCCAGACCCAACCTGCAGCCTCTTGGGAGACCAAAAAGTAACATACGGTATATATTTAAAATCTTAAGGAAGATAGAAAATATTGTCTTGGTTATGAACACAATATTCTATCCATGGACCATGAATATGCCTTTTCATTCCACTCACTTTTGCCTCTCGTTAGTTATATAAGGATGCTATTGGTTGAATACAAAGGGATACTCTTTGGCCTTCCAGGGATCACGGTCTGTCAGTTGTTTCAATGTGTCAATTAAAGTGAATCTGTTTATCTTTGTGACTAGTCTAACGTAAAAAAAAAAAAAGTCTTGTCAGTGAGATTGCTAGTGAATTATGACAAGAAATGAAGAAACTTAGAATAATGTTTTTCTAACATGTTTTTTGGAGTGAGAGGGGAGGAGTGACATATTTCCTTTTGATCTTTAGTATAAAGATTTCCTGTCATAAGTACAGAGTTGCAGAGACACAGTATTGTGTGTTAGAATGGTTTAAAAATGCATATTCAGAAGTCTGAGATTTAAGCTTGTATAACACAAGCTGAGACAAGGTTGCCTTGTTAGAAAATAAAAAAACATTCATGTTCACAATAGTTCAAATTAAATATAAATCTTTTAACACAGACTTTTCTTTTTTTCTCTCTCCTAATACAGCATGTACATGAAAACACAACCTAAATTTTCCCTGATCAAACCACACGTTTGAAGTCCACCATTTTAAAGAGATGTATGTATATTTAAGCAATGACAAGGGTATTCATCATTCATTAACATTCAGGAGATAGCTGACTACCAGTTGCCAGTCAAAATGGAGTCTGGGTGAATATTGACATTGATTGATGGACATGCTCTAAGAATATGCACGAACAGGCTGCTTAGGTCATTTTGAACACATAAAAACCACTGTAGCTAGGCTCCACAGACACAAAAAAGACTCTTTGCTTGGGCTTTCCTTTCCTTCTAAAGCATCCCAGAGTATCCGAGATTCACATGATTGATAAGGTAAACCTTAGTTTTCGAACAGCATTGTCATCAATTAAGGAAAGTGTCTAGTTTGATCTGGTAAATATGGGCGAATTGTATTCATGCTGCTTCTAGCTGTGAGCTGAGTGTCTGAGGGGGGAATCTGGTGCTTAATCATTCAGCTTGACACATCTGTTTTTTTTTTTTTTTTGATGTTGTTTTATAATGTGCATTTTATATGCATACCTAAAGATGATTGGTTCTCTCCAGCGGGTGGGGGAGGGGGGCAACTAGGTAGAACACTAAAAATGCAGAGCTGGAAGAGTTCAAATGTTGATAAGGCACCACCCAGTATTTCACTGAAGCTTTCAGTCTCCCAAATAATGCAGAAATGAGCTGTGGTTTTGCTTATCTAGTGAAGTAACTAAGTACTATAAAGAATTGATTGTGGTGTTGCCGCAAACCCAAGGTAAAGGGCATTGCGGTGTTGTGCTTCCCCAGGAGCAGACCGTTGACCATATTGTGACTGCAGTTTGGTCCCTGGTTACTTCCGCCTTGGAATAGGAAGAATTTTGCCCTAGACTTATATCTGACACAATGTTACTTCCCCTCCATGCTGTTTCAGCTGTGCTGGTTGGTGCAGGAAAGGACAGCGTAAACTCTGCCCACGTCTCACTGCTGCCCACCCACACATGTTCACGAGTAGGGACAATGGCCTGATAGAGGCCCTGTGCTGCAATCTGTGATATTGGTAGCCCATGTAGAGGAGTGAGGGGGCACGTTCTATCCTCTTACTCCCTTGTGCTGGTGTACAATATAAGTGACTTGAAGCTGTGGAGAGCTATATAAGCACTAAATATTATTATTTGCATTTTCCTGTATCTTAACACTTAGTAAAGTCCACCGGCAAAGTGATCATATTTGACTTGCATTATGTGACCAAGGTTAAACAGAAAGTGGGTTATTCATTAAGATGGGGCAGGGAAGGAAGGGAATCCCTTGGACTAAATCAGGGGTAGGCAACCTATGGCACGCGAGCTGATTTTCAGTGGCACTCACACTGCCTGGGTCCTGACCACAGGTCCGGGGGACTCTGCATTTTAATTTAATTTTAAATGAAGCCTCTTAAACATTTTAAAAACCTTATTTACTTTACATACAACAATAGTTTAGTTATATATTATAGACTTATAGAAAGAGACCTTCTAAAAACGTTAAAATGTATTACTGGCACGCAAAACCTTAAATTAGAGTGAATAAATGAAGACTCGGCACACCACTTCTGAAAGGTTGCCGACCCCTGGACTAAATCATTCCCCATTGATTACCTGTGGGGAATAGACCCTCAATTTAAATCTCCCCTGCCTCAAGTGCTTATTGAATCATAGAAATGTACGGCTGGAAGGGACCTCAAGGGATTGTCAAGTCCAGCCTCCTGTGCTGAGGCAGGACTAGGTATACCTAGACCATCCCTGACAGGTGTTTGTCTAACCTGTTTTTGAAAACGTCCAGTGATGGGGATTCCACAACCTCCCTGGAATCCTATTCCAGAACTTAACTACCAGGGTCAGCTGATGGATCTCTCATTCCACTGAGGGGCCAGGCCTGTCCATATGAAGACCCTATGTCTCCACCTCTGCTTTGGGTCCCCCCTGAGCTAGGGAAGATTCTGCATTGCTGGGCCCCCTTGACCACTGATATTCCTTTTTGGGGCTTCTGTAGCATGGAGGGGCAATCCAGTGGAAGTTTCCATAACTTCAGGCTTGGATGAGGGAACTAATCTCCCTCTCCCTGGTCTGTTTCCTCTCTTCCCGCTCCAGCTAGGTGGAGGTAGAACCCCTTCGAGCTTTCCTCATGGCTGGGTGGAGTTTACTGCAGAGGCAGTTCTGCCTCCTTCCATGGGCACAAGTTCCCTTTCCCCTATCTCTTGGAGTGAAGCGGGGGACCAAAAGCTTCTTTCTTTCTTTCTTTCTCACTTTGTTTTAAATATAAAACTGCTTATTTTCCCTTTGGCAAAATCCTGCTTGTGTTAGACCTACAAGTAATTAGTCCACTTGTGGGACCAATTGTGGGAGTAAAAAGAGCAGGAATTGGCCCCCTGTCAGAACCATCTGTTGTTAACACAAAGAGCAAGGGCGCAAACTCGCTGTCCTTACAAAAGCAGAACTTCTACTTCACTTTAATAGGAGTTATCTTGAAAAAGGGTTGCAGGATTAGCCTCCTAATGCAGTTTTTCTTATTATTATCATTGTGATATTCCCTGAAGTAGTGTGGTGGTGGTGGTGGTTTTTTTATTATTATTATTTTTTAGTGATTGCCAACAAGCGTGAGTGTTGGCATAAACTCACATGAGCATCATATATTTTAAGTTGCAGTATGTTGTATTTTAGGCAAATAGATGGAGTTAGCTTCATATGTATTTATGCATGCTGTCATTCACAGTACATCTGTATTAAATTTGTGACTGGAGTTGTTAATAGATTTCTTTTTCTGCTGGTTTTGGGATTGAGGGAAACTTCATTTTAACTGGAGCTAGTTGAGAAATAGGCTTTTTTTCTGTGGGACATTTTGACATTTTTGGAAAAAAAAAAAAAAAAAGCAAAATATTTTGATGGAACACTGAAATAGTTTGATTTGGAAATGCCATTGCGGTGTCTGATGGGAGTTGTAGTTCAGCTGCCTCATGCTTCCATTCACCTCTATAGGCCAGTGTCCCTGATTGTAGTAGTAATAATAACTATAAAAATGCTTTTCTTATCTAGCACTCTTGATCAGTAGACCTCAGAGCACTTCATAGTCATTCTGCGTATTTATCCTCACAACTGTCTTGTGAGATAGGGAAGCATTATTTTCCCCATTTTACAGATGGAGATCTCAGGCAAAGAGAGGCTAAACAACATGCCCAAAGTTACACAAAGTCCATGGCAAAGCAGGGAATTGAACTGAAGTAACCCATGTTTTAGGCCAGTGTCCTAACCACTTGACCATTCTGCCTGACTATATCACACCTTGATTCAACATTTCAGAATTGAAATATTTTGGTTTTTGCGCATTCAGGGTTTTATTTGGGGGGGTGGTGGTGGAAACAAGCATTTAGTAAAAACCCAATTTTCAGTTAAAAATCAGTTTAAATGAAAATTTTTGACCAGCTGTACTTTTAACTAATTGGGGAATGCATCACTGAAATAGTTTAAATATGATTCTTAGCTGTGGCCGAGGAGTGCACAACACAACTCCAGGAGCTCCTGAGAACTGTTCTCACTTGTGCCAATTGCAAATCACATCAAGGTGATGACATGACAGATAAGATCTAGCAAGATGTATGTGGCCATGCCCCTTTGCGCCTGGCTAGGCACCTATGTTGGCCATGGTGGAAATGGCTTAGGGGTTGTTACACTGGCTATATAGCACTGGAGGACCAATCTTTCTATGTCTGGCTACACCGTTTGTAGGATCACTTTGAACCACCAGTTCAGTACAAAACAGATGTAGCACAGCCCAAAATCTGGGGCAATATGTGTAAATTTTTGTGAGAGGCTGTTTCCACAGCGTGTATAGGAACGTAAGTATTGCTGTATTGGGGAGACCAGTGGGGCATCTAGTCCATTATCTTTTCTCTGGCAGTGGCCATCTGTGGATGATTCAGAAGAAGGTGCAAGAACCCTGTAAATCTTTCCTCCTCCCTGAAGCGTTCGCTTCAACTCTGTTCTTTTCATGTTCTTGTACCATGCCCATAACTATGGTATCAGAATGCCGGAGGGTTTAAATCTCTGATTTTTTTTTAGCCTATCTACCATAACTTTGGATAGTCCCATTCATCTAAATGCTTAACCCCTTTTGTGAATCCTACTAAGCTCTTGGCCTCAGTGCTATTTGTGTCAACAAGTTCCACAGGGTAATTATGTGTGTGTGTGTGGGGGGGGGGTTAAACTAGTTTTTATTTATACATTTGTAGCCTTTCAGTTTGATTGCAAACAGTATAAAAATAGAATTCTACTATGTGTAGAGAGATTTCTATATATATTGTACAGTTATGAGAATTAATAGCAAGTCCTTTACTTTTTGGTATTTTCTGTCAGTGAAATTAATTTGTGTAGCCATTATGTCTGGTATCAAGACAAACATATTGTTCCCTGATGGTCGCAAAATTACAATGGTTGTTTCTCGGCTTATCAGCACTTTATGAGATATGAAAGGGTTAAACTCTCCAGGCAAACCACATATCTCTTTCCTTAAAATGCCATTGGGAAACTGAGATAAATGGTGAAACATTTTCTGTGTTGACATGATGTTCGCCTGTCCAATTGCATCCTTCCCAACAGACAGCAGAGAAGCAATTACAGAAAAAGACATCTGTGCCAAGGTTTGGCTAGCCAAAGAGGGCAAGCTCTCGTGTTTAAAAGGTATAGAATCCAATCGATGAAAATGTCTGGACCTGTTAGCACCAATAAAGCTGAAGGCCACTGGGAAGCTCAGAGAGGGTCTTTTGTTATGGAGAGAGAAAGGAGGCTGAAACTGTGACACTTAGGGAGGAATAGGGTCAGCTAGTATGATCATCCATCTTCCTCTGTGGCAGCTTTTTGTCAGCTTCTAACCCTGCTCAGCAGAGGATCTAAACACCTCTATTGTTGACACCAGCCAATTCTCAGCCAAGTGTAAATGAAGTTAATATTCACTGACCTTATGCATAGCCAATGAAGGCCCTCTGATGACATCTTGGAAATAATGTTATCTGACACTTCAAAAAGAAAATGTTGGCAGGTTTTTTTTTCCTTTTTTTCTTTTTTGCTGAGCAAGTAAACAAAATATACATTGTTTAGCCACCTCACATTTTAACTGATTTCCATCATAATCACAAACGTCTTTTTGGCCTTAAATCAACTTTGTTATATTTTCAGTTTGTTTATCATTATATCTTACTCTTAGTCTGTGAGAGGTACCTTGGCTTACTTGCATAAGAAATGTAGAGGCCAGTGAGCAAAACTGTGTGTATGTTGATAACTGAATAGGAAATTAAAATAGTTTTCAAGAGAACATATGAGTCGAGAATGCCTTTTTCAGAACCCAATGAGTAAAAAATTCAGACTAGAGTTTATTTGATTTATAGATTTATTCAGAGAAAGTACAGTATTTTAAAACAAGACTATGAAACTCTTTTTGAGAGACCTTGTTAAAATTAATCGCTAAGATCTTCCTTTGTCTCCGCTACTGTTTGTCATGACCAAACCTTGTTCATCTGACAGTATTTTAATTACAGAAAGTCCAACAATTTTCACAATCCTGCTTTGCCAGAAAATGTATTTAAGAGAAAAATATCATCATGAGCTTTCACAGAAGGACTTATAGTTCAGTAAAATATTAGCTAATGAAGAGACACAGGAAGGAGCGGGTATAAACTGTCTTCTTGAATATGTTCTCTCAAGTGTTGATTATTATGCAGATAGCTGTATTTATATAGTACTTTTCATCCAAATGGATCCCCAAACAACTCACAGACTCACTAACTGAATGCATGTGCACCATCCCTGTATAAAATCAATTGGAAAACAGCTACCATAGTTCAAAAATGAAACAATGCAGCTGTTTTTAAAGCACAACAATGCTGCACAGCAGTGTATGGCCCTGATTCAAGGAAGCACTTGTGCTTAAATGCTTTTCCGAATAGCACCTAGCACTGGAGGTGAAAACTACCTTATCTAACAGAAATGCTTATCACCCCCTCTAGTCTTCCCTGCAGGTATGCCAGCTATCTGCTGTCCCATGTCAGGCATGCTTACCTTATAAGAGATTAGGAGATCACAGTTTGTGGTAGCAAAATATGGCTTCAGGTTGAGCAGTTATTATTAATCAAGTATGTCCAGCTGTATCCATCAGCAAACTTTGCACAGCTGCATTCCCCCTGCCATCCCCGCCATGAACAGAAAACAGCTATAGATAACAGAATTATCTGTTTCAGAGTGGTAGCCGTGTTAGACTGTATCAGCAAAAACAATGAGGAGTCCTTGTGGCACCTTAGAGACTAACAAATTTATTTGGGCATAAGCTTTCGTGGGCTAGAACCCACTTCATCAGATGCATGGAGTGGAAAATACAGGAGCAGGTATAAATACATGAAAGGATGGGAGTTGCCTTACTAAGTGTGAGGTCAGTCTAACGAGACAAATCAATTAACAGCAGGATACCAAGCGAGGAAAAATAACTTTTGAAGTGGTAATGAGAGTGGCCCATTTCAGACACTTGACAAGAAGGTGTGAGTAACAGTAGGGGGAAATTAGTATTGGGGAAATTAGGTTTAGGTTTTGTAATGACCCAACCACTCCCAGTCTTTATTCAGGCTTAATCTGATGGTGTCCAGTTTGCAAATTAATTACAGTTCTGCAGTTTCACGTTGGAGTCTGTTTTTGAAGTCTTTTTGTTGAAGAATTGCTACTTTTAGGTCTGTTATTGAGTGACCAGAGAGATTGAAGTGTTCCCTTACTGGTTTTTGAATGTTATGATTCCTGATGTCAGATTTATGTCCATTTATGCTTTTGCATAGAGACTGTCCGGTATGGCCAATGTACATGGCAGAGGGGCATTGCTGGCACATGATGGCACATATCACATTGGCAGAAGGCAACTCCCATCCTTTCACGTATTTATACCTGCTCCTGTATTTTCCTCTCCATGCATCTGATGAAGTGGGTTCTAGCCCACGAAAGCTTATGCCCAGATAAATTTGTTAGTCTCTAAGGTGCCACAAGGACTCCTCATAGAATTATCTGTAAGTATACTATAGGTATCAGTCTTTTTGAAAATTCTGTGGAATGATGATTATTAATGTTTGGACTAGAACCCATACCTGTAAGGAAACAATCCAAAACTGTGACATTTTTGGCAAAGATTGGGTTAATGGTTGAAGTGAGTACTATAATCACAGGGATTGCTGGTAGGTGATTATCTGACATGCTGGCTATCATGACAGTCACCAGAACAGATCTGCATCTAATTGGCATCACTCATATTTGATCTGAAAGTAAACAGTCCTAGAATTTTTTGGAAGCTGTGTATTGATTTTGTTCACCTCACCAGTTTTGTTTATTTGTATCTATTATAGCTGTGAACATGTTTCCTATAATGACAGATTTACATCTGACATACATACATACATACAATGACAGCATCTGATCGGCTAGATCAGTGTTTCCCAGACTTGGGACGCTGCTTGTGTAGGGAAAGCCCCTGGCGGGCCGGGCTGGTTTGTGTACCTGCTGCGTCCGCAGGTCCGGCCGATCGCGGCTCCCACTAGCCGCGGTTCGCCGCTGCAGGCCAATGGGAGCTGCGGGAAGCGGCGGCCAGTACGTCCCTTGGGCCGGCCCGCCAGGGGCTTTCCCTACACAAGCGGCGTCCCAAGTTTGGGAAACACTGGGCTAGATGTTTTACTTATGGGTTTTGCTTGATATCAACTCAGATCTTCAGATAGGATTTCAAAAGAGAGTGAGTCTGACCATGTTCCTGCATTTATGAAATCACTGACCAGTTTTGTTTAAAATACAGCACTGTGTTGCATTAGCTTTTGGATAGTCACCTACAGACTGAGAGGACACATGCAGTCTATCTCATAGAGCAAATAATTAAAAGGTCCATTTTCTATTTTTGACTGATCATTCTGAAGTGGTCAACAAGAGCAATTTGTACAGACAGATTAATTAAAATAAGACGTTTTCACAGTGGTTTTGGGATGGACAATACACCTCTACCCCGATATAACGCTGTCCTCGGGAGCCAAAAAATCTTACCGCGTTATAGGTGAAACCGCGTTATATCGAACTTGCTTTGATCCACCGGAGTGCACAGCCTTCCCTCCCCCCCCGACCCCTCCGGAGCACTGCTTTACTGCGTTATATCCGAATTTGCGTTATATCAGGGTAGAGGTGTATTATTATTATTCTCGAGTTACCCGGAGAAGCAAGAGAATTGCTGAAATATAGTCAACCACTGAACTGTGCAATAGGGGGCCTCATCCAAAGACGATTGAAGACAATGGGAGTCTTTTCATTAATTTCATTGGGCTTTGGATGAAGCCATAAAATTACTAAACAAGCAAATTACTACCTACGAGACCTTTTAAAAGGATCTATTTATTGTGCAGGCAATATCCAGTAATAACTAGATTCTGTGGCAGGTCTTGATTTCCTAAACCTGACTTCTGGCTCAGTTCTGACATTCTGTCCCTTTGTCAGGTTTATCCTGGGGAAGGTGTGGAATGCCAAAACCATACTGAAACTTCTTTGTTTTTGTTTTTGCTATTGCTTATAAAATAAACAGATAGTGGAATATGGTGTTTTGTTTAATATTTTTGGCGCAATCCTGTGTTTTGCTTTGAGGGTGAAAAAACTTGTTTCTGTGAATTATACCATGGGGAAGTTGATTCATTTCTCCTGTTGGTATTGAATATGAGTCCTGTTTTAGTTGAAAGTTTACAAAATCTTAGCTTTCTATAGGCAAAAAACTGAGCAAGTGATCCAAAAATAATGTAAATTGAAAATGTTTGGTTTAATGTACCTTTCTGTTTGTTTGTTTGTTTGTTTTTCCCTGTAAAAAGACAGAAGACAGGTTCTTTGTACTAAATGTCAGTGGAAGATTCATTAGGCCAGTAGTGAACTGTGGGTGTCTGAGGAGGTGGCTATTTTCTCTTTGTTGCTGTTTGAAGGGAGAAATAAGCCTGATAGTACCAATAGCTGGTTTAACATTGTCACTCTGTCCAGCTGTTCCTGTAGAGGAAACCGGGCAAAAGAGCATGCAGGGACTGGGGATATAACATTCTCATTGGGAGCTAGAATGATTTTACTATGATTAATCTAACTTGTAGGGGGTAAGGACTTCAGTGACAGGCTTTGGTCTGCTTCTGTTATTCAGAATAATGGGTAACTTTCACCTCCTACCTCTGGGTCTCTGTAGAAAAGATCTGTATGGATTGGTGTTCATTCTGAATTGCATTGTCAGCATAGCTGTGATTTTCTTTGACAGTTACATCAGTGGGGATGAGAAGAAAGGAATTAGGCATGAAAAATTGCTTTGTTCTCTTGAGTTCTAGACAAGATTTTGAATGTGTACCATGCAGTCTTCAGCACATCTGCAGATGATTACATTTATAAAGAATAAACATCAAAAAAGTATTTTAAAAACTTAATAGTGCAGGAAAAAAGCAAAAAAAAATCATTTTGAAAGAGGAGACTGAATATTCTACGGTGAGTAGCCTACCCTATATAATAATAATAATAATAATAATAATAATAATAAAAAAACAGATTATATGACTAATAAAGAATCACCTTGAAAGCTGAGTTGACCAGATAGCCCATCACTAATTTAACCAAAGTATATAATTTTACAACAAACAAAATTTGGGACATGCAGAAAGGATCTTGGTTAAATCTTAGATATTATTCTTTAATCCTCACATTTATGAAACAGTCCACCTGTTTCTACCAGTAGGGCAACTGCAGCATAATGCCTCCAATTGGTTAAAGGGCTTTTCTTTGTTTTCATACTGTAATATACCTACACTTCAACCATGGCAATATCCATTATGCTGAAGATCTGCGCCTGGGGTTAGCCACAGAACGATACAGTTTAGGCCAGGGGTCGGCAACCTTTCAGAAGTGGTGTGCCGAGTCTTCATTTATTCACTCTAATTTAAGGTTTCGTGTGCCAGTAATACATTTTAACATTTTTAGAAGGTCTCTTTCTATAAGTCTATAATATATAACTAAACTATTGTTGTATGTAAAGTAAATAAGGTATTTAAAATGTTTAAGAAGCTTCATTTAAAATTAAACTAAAATGCAGAGCCCCTGAGACCATGGCCAGGACCCAGGCAGTGTGAGTGCCACTGAAAATCAGCTCGCGTGCCACCTTCGGCACACGTGCCATAGGTTGCCTACTCCTGGTTTAGGCAATAGGTTTATTTGAGAGATTCTTAGAAGTACTTTTTGGTTTTGATTAGTGACAGGTTGGTAAAATGAACACAAGAAAATAAATTTGGGACCTGATCCTGCTTCTCCTGAAGTTAGTGGGAGTCTTGTCATTGATGTCAGTGGGAACAGGGGCAGGCCCAGTTCCTGTTTGACTGTTTTTTTCTCCCCTTATACTATTTCCAAAGTACACTTTGTACCTTAAGATAACAGCAATTTCTTTCCTCTTTTTTTTTTTTTTTGAGACACATTTTCTGATAGATACAAAGGCCTTAACCTGGAGAACTAAACTTGACAATGAAGGGCTCAATTATGAGCCTTGCTGCGCACCCATACAGTGAAATAAGGAAGCATGAGGAGCTACTTTACTGTACTGTGTGGGCTGTGTGCATCACCGTACCCTGCACTGGAGGGTGTAGTAGGCACCAGGGTGCTGTTACTGGCCTTCCTGCTCAAATGGGTGGGAATGGACTGGCAGAAGAGGATTAAGCTGAAGGCTTTCCCCACATCCTGCCTGTTGCCAGAACCTTTTCCAGCTGCCAGAGCCTTTCACTGCTAAAAACAGAGTAGATGGGGCTTGCACTGCTTGGGTGCACAGAGAGCTGTGTAGGATATATACCCTGTGGGTTCAGGCATGTAGGGCACTCTACTCTATTTGCCTGAGCCGTGCCTCACCGTCTACACTGTTATTTGTACCCGTGCTAGCTGGGAATGCAGTGTCTATACTCTACACACACACACACCCCGTATAAGCATACCGTAAGAGAAGCACCAAATATCGCGAGAATCCCCATAAAATCATGTGAGTTGGCAACACTGTTAAATGCGTAGTTCTTCTCTGAAATTCCTGTGTAAAAATAGGACCTTCTTACTGAATACATGTGTTCCATTTGTGTATTCATAGTCAGGCCTGCTCACATTCTTGCTGTTTTTTAATGCTTTTAGCCCTACAGAGCCAACACACTACAGAAAGAGTGAGCTGAGGATGCTATTAAATCTGATCATCACCAGCAACGTTGTTTACTGAGTTCCAATAGATTATATCTGTGCAAACCGGTAGAAGACAAATGGGTTGAAGGTCTCTCTGAATACAATGGGGTTGCACAGGTATAATCGAGGGTGTAATTTAGCTTGCAGAAACTTCATTATGCCTGAAATGGAAAGAAGCCAGTTTGGTTTTCACAGTCCAGAAGTCCAGACTGAGTTTGCATGGTTGGCAACTAGCAAAAATACCTGTTTACTTGCAAACTGAGCAAATTTGATACAGAAATAATTGAAGGACGATAAACATGGATCCATATAATGCCATTTTTAGAGACCCTTTTTAGAGTACAACCATGCTTTAAGTAGTGTGTGCTGTATACCCCCAATGGACAAGCTAAATGGGACATTCAACACATAATGGCATGATCATGCAAATCCTTCTATGGTAAACATCAGGGAGCACATGATAGTTGCATTCCTATCCTCATGTAAATGGAGGCTATGTATGGTCTCAAGTTGGGTTCAGAATTAGGAATATTCCCTCTGCACTGAGCAGAATAGATTTTAGGCCCATGGACACCTACTCCTTTGTACTCAAAAGTGCAGGATAAGAAAGGAATGGGGGAAGGGCTGGTGAAAAGCAAGCATATCTGAGGAAACGTGGGCTGAAAATTGATCCTCAGTTTGCAGATCAAATGCTCAGCTATGTATTTCTCCATTTGGCCTTACTATTGCTGCTGAACTGGAGTAAGTTGGTGGCTATGCAGAAGCAATCTAATTATTTCAGGGTTGGTTTCCACTGCTTTCCCTATCCTGCACATCCTCTTTTATATGTACTGTACAACACTGCACTTACCCTGTGCAGATCTAGCCCTATACATTTAAAACTTCCTTTTTGTTGTTCTCATGTCTCACAACATCCAGCCCTGTTTGGATTTCCAATTCCTGCTTCATTCTGATATTTGGCATGCCTTATCCTGGTGACATCACATCACTCACTGAATCTCCATGGATCAGTGGGTGACCTGTGGGGAGGTGGGCAGGTATGTCAGGTAATATAACTTCCAGTTCTCACTTAGCACTTCGCTAAATGTGATGCCGTAGCCATGTATACCAGGGCTGAATTTTACTCACTCTGCAATGGACAGTGTTTTCAAATTGAACAATTTTATCACACGTCTTGTGATATTGTGTGTGTGTCCCTGTCCTGTCCCCCCCTCTTAAAGACCCTGTTGCTGGAGCCATGAATCTCAGCTTTCATTTTTGGTTAAGGAGCAAAGCTGGAAAATGTGACCTGAATGTACCTCAGAGGGTCATAAACCAGAGGGCAAAGAAAAAGAACCCTACACGTATTATTTAAAAATCTCAAAACCTTTAAGCCAATTTCATGATTTTGGGGGGCCTGGCTCATGCTTTTTATTTATTTATTTTTTTAATGCTTGATGTTGGCAGTAGTGAACATACCTCCTTTTCATTCCCTTGTACAGCATTCTCCTCTCTCTCTATGGATGTTAGTGCCTGTCAGTTGTTTTTCCCCTTGGTGAGCGTGGAACATGAATACTCTGGGTTTGATTCTGATCTCATATCGCTTTTACAACACTAACTTCAGCAGGTTACTCCTAATTTTCGTGGGTGTAAGTGGAATCAGAATGAGGCTGTTGACATAAACAGATTGTACCAAAGTTCTCAAGTTCGTGTGTTCATGGAAAGATGTGCATTTGCTATGTGGGGACTACTCTGTGACAGCTGGTCCAAAAATGTGTTTCCAGCATTATTGTACCGCATACCCAGAGTGTAGGAGAAGTCTGTCATGGGATAGCGATCACATACCTGTGATGTGGGATGCTATACCATGCCGTGGGAGAAGCTACACAGAAGTCCTTCTGCCCAGAAAAAAAGAACCCTAGCAGCCTGACTCCTAGAGCATAGGAGCACAAACAGGTGAAGTTACACATCCCATGGCAGGACTTTCTGGATGACTGCCACATCACTAGGAAGGGGCCAGTAGTTTTTGTGAGGTTTAGGTTGGACTAACTCTACCTACCCGCTAGAGCCTTTTGAGCTTCCAAGAGGAATATTCATGCCCTGGAGGGGGAAAGTAACTAATGTTTTGTGGTATTATATTTTTGAATGGAGAAGGAAGGTAGTTCTTGTTTTGTGTGGACTCATTTTTCCCCCTTTTCTTTTTAATTGCCTGTTGTGTGCTTCAGAGGTGGAAGGGGAAGAAAATTGATTTATTTATTAATAACAAATAATGGATTATATTTGTGTATAGTGTCTGTCAGCAAGAGTATCCTTGATGCTGCCCAGAAGCATCCCTATTAAACTCATTAAAATCACATAGATAAGTTTATTCTTACCACCATGTATTAATAGCACTCAGAGCTATTACTATCTTGCTATTGTGCATTTGCAATAAGTTGCATTCTTGGGTCAGCACATACACTACTTTTCTGTGATAAATGAGCAATATTAACTATCAGGGCAAGAACAGATTTAAAAAGTTTAGATGTCAGCTTTTTATTTTACATTTCGGCTATTTTCTTTCTGTTGCTAAAATTCTAAGGTAAGTGCTAATTAGATAGTATGTAGTGTTGTTCTGGACAAAATGCACCAAAAAAACAATGATATATGTGAAATACATGAATGATATTTTTATCCTCTGGACAGACAACTTAAAGTCCCTCATAGATTTCCACCACAAATTTAACAACCACGACCCGTCCATTAAACTCTCTCTGAAACATTCCCATGGTAGCATTAATTTCCAGGAAATCAAGATGAGCTTCAATAATGGGAGGAGGGATAGCTCAGTGGTTTGAGCATTGGCCTACTAAACCCAGGGTTGTGAGTTCAGTCCTTGAGGGGGCCATTTAGGGATCTGGGGGAAAAAAACAAAAAACACCTGTCAGGGACAGTACTTGGTCCTGCTAGTGAAGGCAGGGGACTGGACTTAATGACCCTTCAAGATCCCTTCCAGCTCTATGAGATAGGTATATCTCCATATATATAGACAACCCCACAAATAACTATATTCAAGAAACCCCCAGATCACCACACCTATCTTCACAGATCCATTAACCACACCAAGAAATCTGTTATCTGCAGCCAGGGACTCAGATAACACAGAATGTGCTCTTAAGAGAGAGTCCAGGATATACACCTTAACACACTCAAAACCGCTTTCACCAAACGAGGACACTTCACCAGAGAAGTAGACTGCATTGGAGAATGGGCCACCAAAAGAACCTGCTTCAATAGAGAAATAACCCCCCCTCTGACCATACACCGTTAGCTGTCAACTACCATCTCACACTGGAACCTCTTTGGGATAACATCAAACATAACAACCCATACTTTATAAGGTCCCCATCCTGAAAGTAATCTTTCCTGAACCCCCTCTTCTGACCTTCAAACAACCTCCAAGCTCACCATCAGATGCAAGCTCCCCGCAGATCAGGACCCACCAACTCAAAGTGGCACCAGACCCTGCCAGAGCAACAAATGCAAAATCTGCAGACATATCTCCATTGCCACAATGATCAGCACCCTGCACCACACACCTTTCAAGATCCAGGGTCCTTCACATGCCTATCACAACATGTGGTGTGCACCTCATCCAGTGCACTAAATGCCCCAATAGTAACTATGTGAGTGAAACCAGACAATCACTATGCTGTCGAATGAACTCACACAGGAAAACAATAAAAGACAAAAACACCCATATATCACCTGTGGATGAACACTTTTCACAAAGCGATCATTCTATATCTGACCTATCAATTCTCATTCTCAAAGGAAACCTGCACAACACTCTCAAAAGCTGAGCCTGGGAGTTTAAATTCATAACTTTGCTAAACACTAAAAATCATGGTCTTTATTAAGACACTGGATTTATGGCTTCTTATAACCATCTGTAACTCAGTAACCACCCCTTTTTGTCCTCTGAGTATAGAGGTGTTTAAGGGCTACTTCACCTTGAATGGTCCTTTAGTTTAGCATAAACAGCACATATTCTATCTATTCAATCTTGTATTTAGCTTTGACACACTTAGTACCTTTCCCAGACCTGAAAAAGAGCTCTGTGTGGTTCGAAAGCGTGTCTCTCTCACCAACAGAAGTTGGTCCAATGAAAGATATTACCTCACCCACCTTGCCTCTCTAATTAGATAGTATATCATGTAGGTGTTGTAACTTTAACTCTTAATATTTTGAATCTGAAAGAATGATAAAACATTTCCCCGCAAATCTACAAAATGATGTGGAAAAAAAACAAGTACTTGCCTCTCCCTTCTCCTTCCACCACACATTCCTTAATCCAGTTCCTTGGTTCAAGGTTGATACAACCTCACCAGCAAAGTGCCCATCATTATTCAAATAGGAGGTGGTGTTCAGAGCAAGGCCGGATAATTTGGGATTCAAGAACAAAAAAAGTAACCTTCACATTTATACTGAATGCCCTGACTTAATTTGCCTCTTTGGAGAATTAGGACATTGCTAAAGTTATAGGGATGTTCAGGTCACTTTAAAGATATGCTGGTTCCTTATGGAAAATCTGAAAAACATTCCGTAGTACACAGAAATATTTCTTCATGTGTGCTGCCATGTATGTGCGCATGTATATTTATTTCTACCACTATTCTGTTTAAAGGTGATGGGTCTCCTTGTGCTCCCATAGAAGTACATGGCAAAACTATTGGATTCAGTTGGAAGAGGATTAGTCCAAATATTTGCATGAAAACTGGATCTTTGTTGCTCAGATCCAGCTGATTATTTCTCAGCTAAAATCAATGGGTAGAATCCTAGCCCCCATTGAATGCAACGGGGCCAGGATTTGACTTTGAATATTCTGTTTATTACCGCATAATCATTTCTATGACAACTAATGGATGTCACAGAAGACTTGTGAGTTCAGATAAGAAATATCAGCAAGAGCTGAACTTCTAAACCACATAAGATCCTGTTTTAGGTAAATGTGTTGTGTAAAACCAGACAATAAAAAAGAGAGAAGTCCATGACACGTAAGGTTTATTTCTAGGTTTTTGATGAGTCAGCTGCTCCTCAGTGGATAATGACGAGAAGTGAAAAGGAAAATTGTCAACTTTTTGAAAGATGGTTAATAGAGTTAGGATATAGGTTACTTTGCCATGTTGAATTTTGTAGCTATGAACAATGCATAGAGCACTTGCCAATACATTCATGAACTATTTTTTTAAAAAAAGTGTTTTCTATAGTAACAGGAGAAGTGAACTTAATAAGAGATGTGATTTTACTATGCTTCTGTGCAGAAAGTTATTTGTTGTAAAGGGTGGACTTCTGAATGAAACATTTGTCTTCAGCTTCCTTGTAATCTGCCTTACACTTAAGCCTGTTAGCTCAGTAGGAATAATGTGCCGATTTTCTAAGGATAAAGAGAATTTTATCCCCTTTCCCCCTTCTGTGGTCTCTGTGCAACGTTTCCTTAGATTTCACAGTACCTGTTTAGTTTTAGCAGCTCTAATTTCAGTCTATCGCTTTCCCTGGCTGAAGTGTAAAAACTGATATGCTCTTCTCCTTGAAGGAGAATATTCAAGAAATGCAATCCCAGTGAGAGTGCCATTTACCAGCAGCAGGGATCCTTTCTTCCTGTCATTTTCTTAATTCAGGCTCTGTTTCAAATCTTTATCAGCACCTGTCCTTTTAAGGAAACAGATTAAAATGTCTAGGGGTAAATGGAGGATTGATTTGGTGTGAACATAGAGCTTCTGTGCTTTTACAATGCATGCAGTTATAAAAGGGGAACCACATGTTTTAACACTCTTGCTAGCTGTGTAAGATCAGTCTTCCTTGCTTGCTTACCCATGCTGCTTTTAGTTCTGCCTGGAACATTTTAGAATTAAACTGCATGTTGTATTTTAGGCGGGGGGGAGGGAGGGGAGAAGTTTTTAGGTAAAGTGTAAGAAGAGTTGCCAATTTTGGTTGGACGTATTTCTGGAGGTTTCATCATGACATAATCTTTAATTTAAAAATTAATCTTTAATTCCTGGCGACTCCAGGACAATCCTGGGGGGTTGGTTGGCAATTGTAAGTGTAAAAGTGGGGCTGTTGTATGGAAATACTGAAGAGTTCAATCATTGGTTCGTTTGATCTGTTATAAAGATTAATGAAGTATGCTAATTGCAAACAGTAACAAAAATTATATTCCTAAAGGTTACAGAACTCATTGCTGGTTACTATACCTCAGAATGTTTCAGTCACTGTCTTTCACTGAGCTAGAGATAAAAGCTCTAGATATACATTTTGTCTATTTGTTCTCATTTAATTTCACTGTAATGAGTCACATAGACATCAAGATTTATTTGAGTCTAATAAGTAGCTGGAACAGAGCACCCTAATAATGGTTGTAGTGCTTTCTGGAATTCCATTTCTCCTGACTTTGGTTGACATTGTGACTCTGAATACTGGAAATTAGAAAGGGGGTTGTGGGAAGATCCTAATTCAGAATTCACATTTTATTCATCATTATTTAGCCTGTATGGACAAAATCATAATTAAGTTGATTTTTCTACATTGCCATATCGGTACAGTACTTTGAGTGCACTGTATTCCTTAGCAAAAAATTCCCAAATAAGTAGCAGTGTATGTTTATCAGACAGCAATTCGGAGAAAATAATTCATGAGCTCCAATATAAATATGACTAGATAACGTCAGACATTACTCATCAACTCAAAGGAATCCTCCATCAGCAATCAGTGGACAGAGTAGCTGAGTCTTATTGACTCACGTGGGAAAAGTGTGTCAAACACGATCTGTTTATGTTGATGGCACTAATTTTTATGCAACTGATGCTATGAAAACTGCTGCCTCTGTTACCATTGTTGATACCCTTATGAATTTTTAAAGGAAAGCTACAATGACTTCTACTATAGCTTTCTGTGATTACAGAAGAAAAAAATCCACTACAGCCTGATCCTGTGAGGTGTTGAGTGCTTAGTGGATAGAGCACTGACTGGGACTCGGAGACTGGACTCCATTCCCTATCCTGCAATTGGCCTGCTGGAGGACCTTGGGAAAGTCACTTCACCTCCTCTGCCTCAGTTTCCTCAGCATGCAAATAAGTATTTAGAAATGTCTGGAACTATTTCACTATCTTTTATATGAACAAGGAATTTGTGTAGTCCCTGGAAGCTGCCATTTTAATGACACTTCTAAAAGACAATGCCTTTTGATTAAATGAATTGAGACAGGAATACCAGAGCTGCTGCCAGAGATACAGAAAACTATACTTAAAGGCACAGGGACCAGCAGGAATTTTTCACGCTCTTTGTAGGTAGGAAATGTAAGTACACCTCTACCTCGATATAACGCTGTCCTCGGGAGCCAAAAAATCTTACCGCGTTATAGGTGAAACCGCGTTATATCGAACTTGCTTTGATCTGCCGGAGTGCACAGCCCCCCCCCCCCGGAGCGCTGCTTTACCGCGTTATATCCGAATTCGTGTTATATCGGGTCGCGTTATATAGGGGTAGAGGTGTATTTCATTAAACCAGACCAGTCAAAATAAGCCCCTCCTGCATGTGGACATGCTCATGCGTGTGCACACCCCCAATTACCTAAAAAGATGTGGCAATTGCTACCTCTTTACTACAGCCCTGATTTTCTTGTCTTGTTACATACATGGCATCAGGCTGACAATATGGCTGCTTCCGAATTCCTTATTTCCTATTTATTTTTAAATATATAGGTATAGTATCGAGATCTGCTGATGAAAAGCACCATGTAAGAGCCAGGTATTATTATTATTTTAAAGAAATATAGTAATTATTTTTGTAGCTAGGTTTTTCAGTGGATCAGCTGCTTAGGACAATTTCTCTATTCCACTGACATTTTCCTTTAAGCAATAAAAGTGCTTTCTGGAGCTGTATATATTTATTGAAGAAAATTTTGTTTTTAGTTATTACAGAAATATCTTGGCTCCACTGTCCTCACTATTGTACATACACCAGTAAGAGACAATCTCTGCCCTGAAGAGCTGCCAGTGTAAACTGACAAGACAAAGAGGAAAATGAGATGGCAAGTGGCAAACCTAGGAATGGAACCCAGGGCTGTTGGCTCCCAGTCTAGTCCCCTGGCCACTGGACTTTACTGCCTCACAGTGGTATCAACAACACTGACAGAAGAGGCAGCAGCTTTCACAGCATCTGTTGTGTCAGCATTAGTGCCATCAGCCTAAATGGACAGTTCTCCCAAGCAAGTCAATTTTTTGTGCAAAAGTAGATCATGTAAAACTTACTAAAAACCTGTAATATTTAGCTAGCAATGGCATCTTGAAAGTGAATAAAGAAAAGAAGATTTGAGGTTGGAAAGCTGCCCCACATAGCCCAATGCGCTGCACAGAAACAAACACTGCTTATATATGCAATTTGTCCAGGTAAGATGGTACCCCAGTAATGATTAAAAATTAGTCAAACCAAAAATGTGAGTCAAATTTCCCATCTGTTCATGGGACAGATTCTCTGCTGCTTCCAGGCTGGGTGTTTGTTTGTTTTTGTTTTTTGCTTTCTCTTCTTTATCTGAGCACCACAAAGGGAGTGGAACTGGGTAGAGAATCTGCCCCTGCATACTTAAAGAAATATATGTATATGTATCTTTAAAAGAAAAAGTCAGTATTACAACTTGCTGTGCTTTTTTGTTTGTTTGCATGACATTTTAAATGTGTGTGCCTCATATCAAGGCCAATTGGAGCAAGGCAGAGTAAGAAGGCCAAAACCTATTTTTTTAAGATAGGTTTGATGTACCTTCTGTATATAGCTTCTGATTAGCTATATTGCCTTCCATAGAAGTTGAGGGTACTCAGCACCTTGCAGTATAGAGACCTGAATGAAGGCAATAATGAGCAGTGGAGGAATAATAGACATGTTTCAGCAGGAAGGAATTTGCAGTGCAAACTGAAACAGAAGATCTGAATCTAAATGCCAGCTGGACAGTCTGAGGAAGAGTAGACAGACAAAAGAAGTCTTGAAACACTTTGCTAGAAGCTTCACTTATAGAACGGGAAGCAAGGAGGGTACCGATCACATTATCGTGGTCATCATCTTCTAAGAAATAGGGTATTCAAGAGAGAACCTACTCAACTCAACAGCAGTAGCTCATTGGAGAGACTTGTTAGACATCTTCAAAGACTGAGAAGTAAAGAAAATAACAGTAATGTACTTTGCGATCCCGGCTATTAAACTGTGGTTAAGGAGAAAATGGAAATGTTTAGGTTAATGAAGGCGGTATACTATCTTTATTTATAAAGTTACTTACCCCTCACTGCACCACAATATTTGGAGTGTCTATATATCATAATTTAGAGTAATTTAAAACTCATAAAATTAAACTACTCTCGGAAAGCTTAACAGATGCAGACAGTAAATGGGTCTGCTCAGAAAAGACTGTATGGGCTGTGTGACCTTCAGTAGAACAGTAGGGTAACTCTTATCTCCTGGATTTAATGGGAGTAGTATAAAACCGGAACATTTATGCATAGGTAAAGGGGTGTGTGGGTACATGGGCTAGGTTCCTTCCCAATACTTAGCAGAGCACAAAGACCCATTTCTGAAGTTTGGCTTTATCGGTAAATCAAAACCTAAAGGGCAACATAAACCTCAGTCTCATCTTCCTTCCTGAGCTTGGCTGTCCCTGGGCTTTCCCTACACCTGTCCTACTCTACTTCTTCCTGGCCTAAAGAGGCACCCTCCCATCCCACTCCTTTTATGTTGTGGTAGGAGTTAATTGGACTCATCTGGCAGTAAGGGTCAGCAGTAATTCCCCTGAATCTTAATGTGGGGTTGTAGTACCTGAGCCTAGAGTGACAGAACACAAGAACCCTGCATTCTTTTGCAGGGTCTTACAATCTGCTGACTTGTTATGAAGTGTTACAAAGAGAAGAGGGATAATTTATTCTCACCTGCCAATGGGCAAAAATAAAGATGCTATGTGCTTAAACTCCAGCAGGAACAATTCACATTCTTTATTTTATTTTTTATTTTTTTGAGGGGGGGACAATTATAAGATCAATTAGACATTGGGACAAGCTGCCCAAGGGATGCTGTAGAAACTTCATCTTGGAGAAGGTCAAAAGTCTAGACTAGACCCCTGCATGCAAGCTGTGTGTATTCTACCCTACTCTAGCATGGTAGACTGGACATTTTGTAGCAGCTTCAGTCAAACTATAAGATGGTTGTGTCAATGAATTGAATATAAAAAACATATTCAATCAGATCCCCGGGGTTACTTATTTTCACATTAAATTCCATTTATTTTACGCTGCCTCCCATTTTCATACTTACGTGACAGATTTTTCTATTGATGATGCACACACATTGTGCGGTGTGTCCTGGGGTACTAGTGCGAGGAGGGAGAGGTGGAGCCATACATTTGGAGCTTTGGGCACCTGTGGAAAGGTAGGAGGCAGTTTGTGGAGCCGGAGCAAGACTAAAGTTTTTTTAAGAATTAAAACTGGCTGAAAAACAACTCTCTTACAGTTGTGTACATATGTGGGCCTGATCCTGAAAATACACTTAAGCAGAGTCATTCATGTGAAAAGTCTCATTGTTGTCAAGCATGTAAGAGTTTGCAGGATGAGGCCTTCTCCTGTGTGCTTGAGGGTTTTCGGTGAGTTTGGTGTTCATTTTTAATCTTAAACCATGTTACAACTAGCCAAGTGTTTCTGTTTTACTTGGCAAAGTTATCCACCATTATAAAAAATAAATAAATGCCGCAGGTCAAACAGTGTTCAGCTTGGTCCATTTGGGTACCTTATTGGATAAGGGCAGCAAAGATAAACACAAAAATGCTTTGTGATTTGAACAATGGAGTTAATGGTTAGACAGAGGAGCTGGCAGCCTCTTCAGTGCAGAATGTGATGGTGGGCTGTTTAATTAGGGATTCTCACAACCCAGCATTGTACATGCTTCCTGCTTATTGTGCCCCATGTGCATGATAGCTAAGTCCAATATGTCGCTGTTGCATCTGAGATTTCACAGATGTCATATGTGTGATGTGTCTCAAAATTTAAAGGAAAATAAAATGGGCAAAACCAATTAAAGTGCTTTACTTTTCTAAAAGTGTAATAGTAGAATAATGATAAAGCCTTGGAAACCTGAACTTTTGCAAGGCCAGTAATAACTGGTAATGTTTAACTGCTCTTGGCTTCATCTCAGTTACTTACCTGTTCCTGTCACTTACCAGTTTAAAAATAAAAGACCAGAATAGAGCGTCATAGCACAAAGTAAAATAGCAATACATTTTGAGACTCTGTCATTGCTGATGTGTTTTACCATTGCATATTAAATAAAATAAAGGGGTCTAATGATAGCACTTCTAAAGAAAATACTAGTCAGCCAAGACTAAGGCCCCGATCCTACAAACGCGCACGGGCTTAACTTTAGGAACATAAATAATCCCACTGATGTCAATGGAACTTGTGTACTTAAAGTCATTCATATGTTCAAGTCTTAATAGGAACAGCGTTCATATTCGCTTGTTACCTTTAATATAAGCCAGTGGCTAAAACTTTTTTAAGAAAGTTAGTGCATGGCATAGCAGTGTTGGTTCTGGGAATTTCAGGAGATTTAATATTCACTATGCGGATTCCTGAAAAACTAAATGCATCTTTAAAAAAAAAACCACACACACAAAAAAACCACCCAACAATTTTTATTTTGCAGAGCATGTCTATTGTTAATAAAACTAATATCATTTTCTCAGCATCACACAACAAATAGATAATGAATGAGGTCTGGAAACAAAGAAAATCTGAAATAAAATTTCAGTTTTTCTTGCTTTCTATAAAATTACTTATACTCCATATAGAAAATTATCAGTTTTATCATCAGATTCTCTTCTGCGTCTTTCCAGTCCTTGGTATCCACTTTCCACTAACTTTATTTAATTAAAATGGTAAGCCATTACATAACACTGTAATGCAAAGTCTTTTTTTCATTTTACAGTTTAATAACAGAACTCATTTCTTGTAAGTGAAGAACAGGATTCAGATGTTGAAATCCCTGATAAATCCTTGCTCCCTGAATATCAATAATATCAATAATATCTTGTGATGTTCTCTTTCCTACAATATCTTTCTAGGGTTTAATGTGTTTTTATGCCAAAAATCACTATATTACACTCTTTTTGATAATTACTAGCTAAAAGATGTTCAGTTCTTTTAATACTTAGTTGTCTCTATGGTGTTATTTTCTACTGACTGTTTTCTATAGTAGGATTCGATATGCTTTAATTCCCCCTTCTATGTGATTTATTACTCAATTCCTGCATTTTACTTTCTGAAATAATGTATACTTTTAATTATTGCAAAAGCTCATAAAAGGAAAAAGCAAAACAAAAAACCCTACACATTTTAAGCTGTGGCACATAAGTTATTCCCTATAGATTCAATTCTTCCTTAATATAACCACACACAGAAAATCCTTAATTTAGCGCTAAGGTTGCTCAAGTGCATGTTCACTCAATACAGTCACTGAAAATCAAAGAAATGACTAGCTAAGCCAATGTTCACATTCACACCAAACTCTGTTTTAGTGCCTTACTATAAAAATGTAATATCTCCCAACAACAACAAAAAACCCTCTCAGAAGATTCAGCTCTATAACTAACTCACTTTCAGTTCCAACAGATAGCCAGTCACAACGCATGTGACCAATTCTCCACATGCACACTCAAATATACCAACCTCAACTAATTAAGATCTGATCTCCACAGTAGACAGATTGTTGGCCTCATTTTAGTCACTGAGATTCTATTGGCATGACAGAGCAATACAAGTGTTACAAAAGTCTGTGTGTGGAGGAAAAATAAACAGACCCCTCTGGTATTTGTCAGGGGAAGGTATGATCTGCCCAGGATAGCTTTAAACACTCTGTTTGGAGATTGATCCACTATGTCCATTTGTCATTGCTCTTCATTCTTCATCTAGTGGCTCAGGTAAACTTTTAAAAAGGTGTTACTTTTGCATGAAAAAATGAAATATTCAGGGTGAAGTTGTGCATTTGAGTGTGATATGAGGAACTGGATGGGTGTATTGTGGTTGGCTATATACATTAGAACTGACATGAGTAGCTGAGAAACTAGTCTAGAACCTCTAATCAGCAAGTCTCTGCACAGCTTTGTGTGCAGACCGTGGCATTGGTTGTTAGCACCTCTGTTCCTGAGCTCCCTTGCATGTGTTTATTCATCCCATCCATGCAGTCAACATATATGCCTCCCTCTCAACAATCCCCCCACACCCCAGATTTCCTGGGAGTGGCCATCGGGCATTCCACTCCATCTCCTAGGCTTGTTAATAAAGAGGTAAGGAGAAAGAGAGGCATTTTGAGCTGTAAGTTTCTCAGGAGTGGAGGTTGCAGATCTGTTATGGAGAGACTCTCTCCCTTTGAGCATCCTGTAGTTCTCCAGAGGGCAAACCCATTCAGAAATTAGCAGGTCTATTGGACTATATTCCTGCTGCCAGATGTAATAAGCATCAGGGAGTCTCAGGTGGAAGGGGGTGAACATAGATGTAGGCAAGGGAACTAATAGGCATGAAGGCCATTGGGGGAGAGGGAGGCTGAAACTAGAGAGTTAGGCTTCCCATTGGGGCCAAGGCACTGGACTGTGTAGTGGGACTGGGGACAGATGCATGGTGGAGCTCAGAGAGGCAGCACGGAATGCCTTCTGCCAAAGTCTGCATGTTGCATTCTGTCCACGCATCTCCAGCCATGCCTATCGCTGTCTCCCTAGGATGTGTTCTAGCCTCTTCCTTGAGGCAGCCCACATTTGAGAATGATTCCTATAGATTGTCCCCCCAGACTGAAAGATTTAAGAGGTAAAACTAAGTTCAGCCTTAATTATGGAGCAGCTAGGGAACTTCTATAACACAAGAGTAACTCTTTAGGGAATTGCATCTTCGTGATATGAGGGCAGAAGTTAGCCCCATCTATCAATTAGGCGAGTTGGAGAACTTTGTGAACCTGACATAAAAAAAAACAATTTTTTACTTTGTGAATCAGCTTTCTTTGCTTACTTGTGACAATTCCATCCAATTCCTCTCAGTTTTTTTTCCTGCTCAGCAGTTAGCAAGCAGACTGTGAACCAAACACACGTCTTATTGTGAACTAAGAAATCAAAGTTGATAAGAGTTCTTGTCTCAAACCAATGACATGGAGTAGCTATCTGAATGATTACTCAAAAAAGGAATTTATGTGGGGGGCAGATTATTCATAAACAGGGCTCTGAGTCATGGTCACATGTGTTAGATAAATGTATGAATTGGCTTGGCAATCAAAACTAATAGATGTAGCATGACAACATAAAGGACCTTCCCCCAAATTCAGAACTCTGATTTCTTTATCTCATTGTAGTGTCTTTAGAATGCTTTCTCCTCACTGTTCTGATGCCAACTTGAAGCGGCACAACATACACAAAAATCAGAGCTTTCAGAATTTTAAGTCTGACTCTAAAATATGGTAAATACATTGGATCTTTGTAAAGGAAAGCTTTCCACAGCACACCAGACAATGTAGATTGTATATTTATAGTGGCAATTATCAAGTAAAATCTATAAATGGCATTCGAATAAATAGCCCTTTGGATGCACTATCACAGGGCTTAATCCAAAGCCCACTAAAGTCAGACTCTCATTGACTTCTTTGGGCTTGGATCAGGTCTTTAGGGCCCAATTTACTTCACTCATGTGAGTAGTCCCATTTGAGGCTCCAGATGTGCAGATACACAACCAGTGAACTGTCCTGACTCCGTTGAACTACTCATGTGCATAGGGTTATCCATGTTCTGCTGTATTTGAGGGATTTGACCCTTTAAATACAGTGTAGTGAATGAGTGTGCAATGAAGCATTTTTTAATGTTTCAGAAGAGTACAGTCAACGCTACAATCAAGGTAAATGGCTAATGATTTCAGAATAAAGATTGCAGTTAATTTCAGAGAAGAAGAATGTTAAGTTACCTAAAAAATGAATGCCCCTGAAATCCCTAAATTGGTTTGCACTTTTTTCTTACTTTACTTTTCCACCCTTTTTTTTTTTTTTAGGGCAGCCCATGAAAAGATTACTTCTTATAGCCTTTCCTGGCGAGTGACATAGCTAAAAAGCTTGATTAAGCAGCAGTATAGAACTTTCCAATCCAAGAAAAATATTCTTTTGTGTGGGTTTGGTGAATATCTTTTTGTCTTGTATAACAGGAATAAAGTCTGTTGCTTCAGAGGATGTCATGCTGGCACTAAAATGCTTTTTCAGGCATCCAACTCCTCCACTTCGCATTGGTGTTTAATCACTTGCAAAAGCCATGTGTTGCTTCATACTCTTCAACCATGCACATTATCCCTTAATTATATACAACTAAGCCCCTCTTGACTATAAGACATTTTGTTTGTTCAAACGCATTTACAAATACATTTTCTTATCAGTTCTTTGTTGAACATTTACACAACAGGGAGCTGTTTAAGTATGAAAATAAACCATTTTAAAAAAAAACCTTGTTTGACCCACCCACCTGGCCTCCATCTGTGATTATTCTGTTTTCACAATCTGTCGTCTGCTTTTCCTCTGCATGCTTTTTATCATTTCAGATGGGTGCTGTCTTTGAACTTACTACCCCTCCCTATTTTCTCTGAGCTGCTTAGTGTGAAGTGACATTTCCATATCCTCAGGATCAGCCAGACAGATTTGATATGTTATCAGCTATAAGATACAGTGGTGATCAGGGTGTGCAATTAATAGAGACAGCTTCATTTCACAGTATTGTGCCTCTTGCTTTACTATTTGGATCTGCAGAGTTACGAGATTCTGGGAAGTTTCCCTCATGAAAACTTTCAGCAAATAAATCTATCATAGGGTTATCACCCTTTCTATTACCACAGCCTTACTGAAGCAAACCCAGAAAAAGAAATCCGTTCACATTTTAGTCTAACTCCATTTCGTACTAATACATTACCATGATAATGTCCTTCTTCCTGAATTTCTTTCAAATGGGGGTGTTAGCTTTGTTTTTATCTCTTCAGAAACTGCTGCCTATTTCTGTAGATTATTAATAAAACCTATTCTAACTTAATTTTTTGATTATAATATTAGAAACGTAGGGCCTGATGAAGCTCCTCCTGAATTCAGTGTCAAAAGTTCCTTTGGCTTCAATGGGATTTGGAGTGGGCCCATATTTTGAAAAAGTTTAATGTTTTTATTTCCTTCCCCATACCTTCTAGTCCTCCCGCCCAACTAGACCTAATTGTGGAGTACAGGGAGCTCAATTACATAATTTTTCCTCCAAAAAACACCAGTCCTACAAATGCTTATGCACTTCCTTAACTAAAGCCATGTGACTGTTCCCACTGAAGTCAATAAGACGACCTGCTGCTTAAAGTTAAGCACATGAATAAATATTTGCAGGATTGGGGCCTAAATCAGGTCCTCCATTCCCCAGCACAGAGATGCAGAGAATGGTCTGTTTTGCTTTTCCTTGTCACAACAGGCTGACCGTTCTCTTGGATAGGTTGGCCAGATGTATAGTTCTGGGGGACAGCCTGGAATCCCCCAGATATATTCTGCTGGATCAAGGCCTAGAACATTAACAGTAGGTCACACTATCCAAAGGAAACAAAAATCTGGTATTAAATTATTTTAATTACATTTCAATTGGAAAGCCTATAGAGATGTCTGCTGCTGTTTTACATTATGAACAAGCCCTCCGGATGTATTTCTTGCTGGCTCGTCATTAAGCATTACTACAATTAAATTAAAAATCTAATTCAAATAGATCGTGTCAAAGCATTTTAAAAAAAAATCTACACTTACTGCCTTTTTTTTTAATTAAACAAAATAGTTTATCCTGAAACAGGCTACCTTAGTTTTCTCAAGAAAATCCCTGTAATTCAATCAGAGATTTCATGCAGTGAAGCAGAATTTTGAGATTGTCCTCTGGAGATCTGTGCATGCATGTCAGGGGTGTTGGAACAATTTGTATAGTGGGGGTGCTGAGAGCCACTGAATCAAGCTGTAAACCCTGTGTATAATGGAAACCACTTCAAACTAGGGGGTGTGGCAGCACCCCCTATACCACTAGTTCCAGCACCTATGATGCATGTCGTCCTTTGCATGTGGAATAAGGAGGTCAACAGCCCTGCGACACAATGCTCAGATCCTGCAGAAAGCTCTCTGTAGGGATGGGAATCCAGGACTGAAAAGAATGGAGCCAAATTTGGGGAGGGGTGGGAGTGTTCATAATGTCCTTTCCCCCCAACACTGGGGAAATGTGCTCAGAAGTTTATACCTGAGGGTGCCTTAATTCTTGAAAGCACTCATCTGAGTAGTGGAGCCTCCCGTTGCAAGTTGTTCAAGGGGCTGCTGCCTTTTGGGGAAGCCCAGACAGAGCTGACAGAGCTGTACTAATGGGGAATCCGAGGAGAGCTGCACTGGCAGGTAGGATGGAGGCACAGGGCATCTGAACACATAGACCTCTACTGCTGGCAGACCCCAAATTATACAGGGCACTGCGGGGGAATTTTTATTTTTACAAGGAGGAAAACATCCTCCCTTAGCCTTCCCACCCCTTCACCTCCCTTGACAGAAGAATTTGGAAGAAGCTACACAAAGAGAATGTCATGGATTTTCCCTCAACCAACCGCACACTCCCTCTCACAGGTTTTTCTGCCGGAGGCAGGGGTAATGCAGATTGTCTTTGAATATTTGGATACTATGATCTGATGAGAGGAATATGGAAGGCCCAGCCACAGACTTCAGTTGTTCACAGCAGAGTGAAGGAGACGATAGTGTTTTGGGTGCTCTCCCTGGCTGACTTCATTTTGAAAGGCTACTTCATACAGTATGGCTCTTCTAAAGCTAATCAGACAAGAATAAACCTTCCACCTGTTCACTGTGTTCTCTAACATCATTCTCATGCACCCAGTTGCCAAAGGTGTTGGTCTTTACAGAGTATGTGACTCTAGCCCTGGGAAAGGGGGGAAATAGTTGACAGCAGCATAATGCCTAAACTAGTGATAGCCGCCAAAGCAGAAGTTCCCTTTGAATTGGGAGCAGCCTCTAAGGCAGGGGTGGCCAACCTGAGCCCAAGAAGGAGCCAGAATTTACCAGTGTGCATTGCCAAAGAGCCACAGTAACACGTCAGCAGCCTCCCAGTCAGCTCCCCTCTGCCTCCAGTGTCTCCCACCTGCTAGCAGCACCGCCGATTACCACCTAACCCACCATCCCTGCGCCTCCCACCCGCCGCGATCAGCTGTTTTGTGATGTGCAGGAGGCTCGGGGTGGGGAGAGGAGGAGCAAGGGCATGGCAGAGTCAGGGGAAGGGGCGGGGGCCTTGGGGGAAGGAGTGAAGTAGGGCCAGGGCCTGGGGCAGAGCCAGGGGTTGAACAGTGAGCACCCTGTAGCACATTGGAAAGTTGGCGCCTGTAGCTTCAACCCTGGAGTTGGCGCCTATGCAAGAAGCTGCATATTAACCTCTGAAGAGACACATGTGGCTCCGGAGCCACAGGTTGGCCACCCCTGATCTAAGGCTATGTAACAAGAAGCATCAGCAGAGCCTGTTTGCTTTTGAATTGAGCATATAGTGTTAGGAAAACAATTGCTACCCGGAATTTACCACATGGTAACCTATCGTTTCAGCTCTTGCTATGTATTTCTACCTGAACTTTCTTCCTTAAATAGAAATATTTTAAAGACATCCTGGGTGAAATTCTATGTCATATGTTATGCAGGTCAGACTAGAGGATCATAGTGGTCCTTTCTGGCCGTGAAATCTATGGATCTTTTGTAGTTCATTATAAAGCCTTCAGATAAATACAACAGTTGCCAGCTTTGACTGCTTTTTTCATTTTTTCAGAAAATTGAATCGTATTATTACTTACTATATATTGTTTATTGAGCTCTGGCAGTAATCTTGATGCTATGTAGGACATGAAAGAAGACAGTCCTTTGCCTAAGCTGCTTGCTATCTAAGGCCCTGATTGTGCTTTGCTCATGGACAGAGCCCTGTGCGTGGACAGACACTTGTGCCTGCAAAGATCCCCACTGATTTTGGTGGAGTTGGAGTTTAATTGCAGTGGAGTTTGAAAAAGGAGAGCACAAAATGTAGCTGGTTTGTGGATTGTTCTCATTGGGAAGCTTCAAGCAACTTTGTTCATCCAAGCTACAATCAAAGTAATAGCTGATGAAAATAATCTATTTTATTGATTTCCTCACTGGTAATTTTAGTGCCTTTTTGTTTGCTTTTGGAGCTATTTCTTGCTACAAACTGAAACAAATCTGTCACCTTTTTTCAGCATAAACCTTTCATGAGTCTATTTAGAAAATGTCACTGTATTTGTATTGAAAATTTGAGTTTGTGTAGCTAGTTTTATTTCATTATAACAATGTCTAGTGACTAAAAACCAGCATACTGTCAGCGTTTGTGTTATATAATCATAAAACTTCACTGTGAGAGCATAATAATCTAGGGGCTGATTGTTCCCCTGAGGTCCTCTGATGATGGCTATCATCCTTTGCTCATGGAGGAACCATACATGCTGCTCTGAATCCCTTTGAAGAGCCTTCAGCAAGGAGAAGGATGGGCCAGTAGCTGAAATGGGAAGGCCAAGACAGAGCTGGGAGGGGAGAGTCTTAATGCATCATTCCCTCTAGTTCATTCAGACTTCTCCATGGATAAGCCCTCTGAGCAAATGTGGAGGCACACAGTCTCCAAATGAATGACTCAGATTCTGGTAGGGGGAATCCACTTTCTTCTTTCGTGGGGCTGGGGATGTAGTTCTGTACCCTGATGTTGGGTTGGGGGATGCATTTCCCACACTACCCGCATAGAGCTTGTATCCCAGTTGTTATGAATTTTACCCATAGGATAAAGGGTTGTTATTAGAACATGTTAGCTAGCATAGCTAATGGATTCTAAAATTCTAGCATACAAGAAGTTGTATTTAGCAGCTCATACTAAAGTAAAATGTGGCTCATCTGTATTAGAGTTTTAGAAGCTGTTAGTTACAATGTGCTAGCTAACATGTTCTATCAAAAAAAACTGTTTATCCTAGTCCACACAAACCCAAACTGAGTGTTTTGTATACAGGCTACCTGGAAAGATTATTTTTTTGATTGGTTGGTTTTTTACCTTTTTTTCCCCTCTGCAATATCAGGAATGTCGTCTTGTTTTCCCTATTTTTGTTGGTGTACTTCTTTCATGACTTGGAAACATATCATGGGAGTTTTCTCAGCTGTTATTAGAGCTGACCAAGAACAAGTACAATTATTTACAACATTCTTGATGAAAAATTTGTCCTCTTTTTAAGAAAATTTTGACCAAATTTTCTTGTTGAAATGTTAACATTCATTAGAATTTCTAATTGAGTCAAAAATAATTTTGAAAAGAATCTAAAATCAGAATATTTTTATCAGCTCAACCTTTTGAAAGACTAGGCATGTTAAATAATTAACAATAGTCATTTTTATACCAGGGTTTTTACTTAACTAAGTGAAAAAAAAACACATTTTCCATCTCAATTAATCATGTTTTCCTTCCATACTTGTAATGTCATAATACCATTAATTCCCCAGTCTAGCATAGAATCGTCAGTGGACTCCAGCAGGGAAAAATAAATTTCTGTGAGGAACTGGAAAAATGCTGAAGTTTAGGGACTTTTTTATGGGTATGATTCTGCAAGGTGCTTGAGTTCTATGGCCCAATCAAGCAAAGCACTTAGTGTGTGATGAACGTCAAGCATTAGAGCAAGCATCTTGAAGGTTTGATCCTTATGTTTTCATAAAAAAACAAAAATGGAAAGAACTAATCTATTTTCCTCTTTTCCCATCCCCTCTTTTGCAGAGTTTCAGCCTTTTTCATTTTCCGTTTTTTGTGAGTTTCACCCGTTACATTTTCAAAGCTGTTCGTGGTGATTTAGCTGTGCCATTCCCATGAAGGTTAATGTGAGGTCACATGTCTAAATATTTACATACTTTGAAAATGTAGGGGGTAAGTGTTAGGTACTATGCAACAGTAAAATTTGTCCAAGCACTTAATTTTGTTCAAGACTGCACTAGTGTCACTTTAATTGCCATTTAAATGCATTCTTTATTACAGCGTTTTCATTCATAGTATTTAGGCTCTAAGTAGTTCTGTTGTTGCAGTGCAGTGAAACTGTGTATTCTCTGACTTGCCCACTCAAGAAAAGAAGCTTTATATTCTGTGATTGTTTAAGTATAAGCCAGCAAAACATTTGAGAGTATTGCTCTATAACTATTGGATTTCTTTGCTCCTAGAGAAGTTAAATAAATGATCTGGCACCTTGCTATACTGTTTGAATCTTAAATGTATCAGAAGGAACCTCTTATATTTAAGAGGATCTGTAGGAAGTAGGAATTTTCATTTAATCTTAAAAAAACCCTCTATAGTATTATTTAAATGTTCAAAAAATGGTGCAAACAGCATTATGTGAACATCTTGGAAGACATTAGGAAGGCTTTGGACAATAAGGGTTTATTAGGTTTGGGAGGTGAATATCAAGTCAGAGAGATTCTTGACAGGCAACAGCAAACA
Organism: Terrapene triunguis; assembly: GCF_002925995.2. Lineage (NCBI taxonomy): Eukaryota > Metazoa > Chordata > Testudines > Emydidae > Terrapene > Terrapene triunguis. The sequence goes on from NW_020664393.1 coordinate 16,821,592, forward strand.
TTCTGCTAGTGATGGTATGCAGTCACAGGACAGCCCTATTTAGATATGTCATTCACACTATTACTGATGCACCATTAAAAGTCTTGTGTTTACTCTGGCTAAACCATACAACATAATTCTTTGATTGAAACATACATAATCTTTAGACACTATTGCAGTTAAAAAAACATTTGCAAGATGAAATAAACATCTTTTTCAGCTAGACATTTATCATTGTATAGCAGTTAGATAAATGAAATACTACAGTCTGGGATCCTTATAAAACACTATATATTAGGTGCCATAGAAGGCATAACAGATGCCATCTCTGACTATAAAAGTAATTTACACTGTCTAACTTAGTCATGACTGGAACACACACATGAATTACTGGAAAAGGGGATCTGGGATTATAAAGTCTCCCTTTGCTGCTGGATTTTTTCCCAGCCCCCTTTTGCACTTAACTGTGCATTTGAGAGTTATTATAGGATGATCTGCTTCCACTTACCTAAACTTTGCAAATAGACTGACTCTAAAACTACCAGTGCTTAATGTTATGATCTATTAGTCAAGTCTATGTTGTAAAAGAGTGAAACTTTTTCTTTTAAAAACTTCTGTTTATGACTATATTTACTGCCCATGTGATTACAAAACTTATATGTCCTGTGCCAAATTGTCATGTGTTTGCAGCAGGATAATACAGAAGGGGTCTCACAAATCTTAATATAATCATTACACCATGTTGTTTTCATCCTCCCAGTCTGCTGTTCATTTTCATTGTGAAAAATCATTATAGATCAGTGACAGGAGGTCTGGATTTGAGGCTCATGGTTGTAATTACTCCCACTGAGGCACTGTCAATAGGATTAAAATAAAGATTCTGGACCTGTCCATTCTAGATGAGGTCAGCAACACTAGCAGTGTGAGTACTCTTTCCGCAAGCTGTGCTTTCAGTTCTGAATTATAGAACCATAGATTTTAATATGATACAAATATTTGAAAGCTCCAGTGTAGAAAGGCCAGCCTTTTTCTGCATTAACTAAAGTGTCCATCTGTAATAAATAATCTAGCAATATCCATCCCAGTCCTGAGTATATATGTATGTTAATTTTAAAATGTATTAGAACCCCAGAGAGTCACAATTACAGAACAATCCATTTTATGTTTTATAATTAATAAGCTCCTTGCAGCTGCATAACTTCAGCCAAGAAACATCTGCACAAACTCCTAGCATATACATAATTTCTACAAGAAGAGTTTAGCTGAATTACCCTTAATGTCTACTGGCGTAGAAAGTGGTCTTGTGATTTGGTTTGCGTTATCTGGAGAACGGATGTTTATGTTCAGTATGTCCACATCAAAACAAAACAAAAATTCTAGCCACTGCCTAGGGAAAAATAATAATAACTGAACAGAGCAAAACTAAAAGGTAAATGGGAATCCCTATTGATCAAATCAATTTTTATTCAAAATGCACGGGAGGAGAGGATTAAGGGTGAAAAACCTGGCCCCATTGAAGTCAATAGGAGTCTTGCCATTGACTTCAGTGGGGCCAGGATTTCTCCCCACATTCATAAGTAAATTGCTTGCAGTTTAACCCTCATCTCCACCAAGGTCCGCTTTTTTTGTCACCATTGGATTATTAACTTCTTAGAGTAGAGGCTACTGTTTTATTAACACTACTTTAATCTGCACTATGTATAAAACTATGCTATTTGTACCACTATAATTTGCATATGATGGCAGGGTCAATTAAACATGACATATCAAGAATTAATGAATGAGCTCTATTATTCTGATAACATAGTGTATATTTATTCGTTTTCTTACACTGATTATTCCAATATTATATATTGGTGACAAACAGTAATTAAAGTTCCAATCACCACATGCAACATATTAAGTTTTGTTATTTTTCATGCAGACTGAGAAGTTATGATAAAAAATCATGTTCAGTCAAGCATCCACCATGCCAAAAATGATAGAAAGAGTGGTTGCATGCCCTTTGATTCTCTAATCTAACTGCTCTCCCTAATTTCTCCACATTGCTTCATAACAATAATTCTCCTGAATGAATGTATCATTAACGTCAGTCCTCTTTGCCATCTTTCCTCCTATTATCTGAACAAGATGTATTGCTAATCTATCTTTCTTTCCCATATTCTCCCAATTTAAATTCAAACCCAGCTATAAAAAACACCTCTAGCTTTTCACAGCTTTTACACTGAAAAGTTTTTAAAGTTGCATCAAGAAATGTATATTACTTAAGTTAACACCTTTCTTTGTCCTCTTTGTCTCCCACAAATGGGACTCCAAAATGCCATATACTGCTTTCCACATCTGCTCTGGGGCTGGAGCACCCATGGGAAAAAATTAGAGGGTGCGGAGATCCACCGGCGCCAAGTTCCTCCCATGCCTCTCACGCACCGGTGACCCTGCGCTTACCAACTCCTCCTCCTCCCTCCAGCACTTCTGGAGCGCTGCGAACAGCTGATTCACAGCGTTCAAACTCTGGGAGTGAGGGGGAGGAGCAGGGATGGGGCGCACTCGGGGGAGGAGGCAGGGAAGAGGCGGGGTGGGGGTGGAGCAGTGGCAGGAAGAGGCGGGGCGGGGACTTGGGGGAAAGGGTGGAGTGGGGACGGGGCCTAGAACGGAAGGGGTGGGGTCGAGACCCCCCCGGCAAGATGAGGAGTTGGCGCCTAAGCATGATTTTTAGTTAGCCGGATGTCCGCTTATCATGGGTGGCCCCAAGTTTCCCGTGGTCAGGCAAAGTCCCGCCAGTCCTGTCTCTCAGTGTTCTGTGCTGTATTTACCACAAATTTACCCATAAATATGTCTTCTAAGAGACCAGCAAGCAGTGGCAGTGTTGGTAATGCTGCTAAACGTAAGCACGTGTCAATATCAATACAGCAAAAGGTGGAATTGTTGCAGAAATTGGAAAAGGGCACATCGGTGCGTGCTTTGTGTGAGTTTAACAATGTAGGGTCATCTACAGTATATGATTTGAAGAATCAAAAGAATCAAATCCTTAAGTTTTTTGCCAAAAGTGACAGTAAAAAAAAGTATGAGTATTCGTAAGACATTGAAAGAGGGGAAAAGCAGCGATTTTGATAGTGCGCTTATACATTGGTTCAAGCTTTGTAGGAACGAAGGTATTAGAATTTCAGGTGAGATGGTGATGGCACAAGCAAAAATATTCCACAAAGAACTTAACCTGCAGCGTGAGTGTAACTATTCGCAAGGATGGCTTCAGAAATGTCAAAACAGGCATGGCATTAGTCTACATTGCGTGTGCAGTGAAAAAAGAAGTGCAGATACGGAAGCTGCCGCCAAGTATGTTGATAAATTTGCACAGTTAGTTGCAAATGAGAAGTTATCCCCAGAGCAGGTATACAATGCCGATGAAACTGCTCTCTATTGGTGTTGTATGCCTACAAAAATGTTGGCTAGTGATGCAGAGGAGCCACCATCTGGTATGAAGGAGTCAAAGGACAGGGTAACTGTCCTTGGTTGTAGCAAAGCATCAGGAACTCACAAATGTAAGCTCATGCTTATTGGTAAAAGTGTGAACCCAAGGGCATTCAAAGGGGTGAAAATATTCCCAGTGATCTACTATGCCAACAAAAAGGGATGGATAACAACTAATCTATGTCTCGAGTGGTTTGAGAAATATTTTGTACCGGAGGCAAGAGCCCATTTCACCTCGGTAGGTCTGGATCCGAAGTGCAAAATTGTACTAATTCTCGACAATTGCTCTGCCCACCCTAAAGCAGAGCTGCTTGCCAAAAATAACATGGTGGGACTGTATTTACCCCCAAACTGTACCTCAGATTCAGCCTTGTGATCAAGGTATCTTATGATCCCTGAAGTATATGTAAAGGTCCAAGTTTATGCACCAATTGCTAGTATCGCTTAAGGATGGGAAGAGTCTGACAACATTTAGGAAAGAATTTAACCTCAAGGATATGATTTGGATACTAGCTAGAGCCTGGAAAAGAGTAACTCCATCTACTCTGAAGAATGGATGGCACAAATTGTTGCCAGCCCTAATGTTTGAGGACAGTCCTGATATCAATGATGAGTCCGAGTTCACTGGATTTGAAGTGTCTGAAAACCAAAAAATTGTTAGTGAGTTAATGGAGCATGCCAGTGGTATGTCCCACCCTGTAGTACTTGAACTGGCCAAGATTTTGGGAGAGGAAAATTTACTAGACTGGATGGAACTCAGCACAGATGCACCAATTGCTGATCAAATGATGGATGAAGAAATTGTGCAAATGGTACAGCAGGGAAAAAACAAAGATAACGAAGAAGCCAGTGATGGTGATGAAGATGATGACGAATATGTCACAGAAAAAAATTCTATTGATATATGCATTCAGTTGGTAACAAATTTAATAGAAGGACTGGAGCAAAGACGTTTCATTTCTGAGCAAGCGATCATGTCTTTCTACATGATACGAGAAAAACTCATTAAAAAAAAAACAAAATAAATGAGACAAGCCCAGCTGGAAGATTGGTTAAAGGTAGAGAAGAGGAGTGTGGAGCAGCACTCTACAGTCAGAAGTCCTGTCGCCTCCACTTCATCTACTCCGGATATACCTACAGCAGAGACCCCAGATGTAACTTGAGTTAGCAGTTATTGTCACATCACTTTGGAAGGAATCATTTTAGATGAGTAAATTATAGATATGCCTGTATTATTATCTATTTATTTATCATATTATTTTATGTTTTTATGCTTTATCTACTTATTTCCTTGTGCCAATACAGTAAAATTGGGTAACAACACTAACACTTTGTTATGAAGTGAGCCGTAAGCCTTGGCTAGGCGGCCTTGCAAGCGTTGTTCAGTTTATTCACCTCGGTGGCGAGATAAAAATAATAAGAGACCCATAGGCACGGGAAGTAGGGGTGCTGGGGGTGCTGCAGCACCTCCAGGCTTTGCACCCAGTGGGGCCCCCCGCCAGGGGGCCCCACTGCCGCCTGGGGTCCCAGCTGCCGGTCCCCCCACCTGGGGGCTCCAATAGCGGCCCCAGGGTCTCAGCCGCCTGTCCCTCTGCTGTTGCCCATGGTCCCAGCCGCGGGCTGCGGGGGCTCTGCTGCTATCCAGGGTCCTGGCCGCTGGGCTCCGCTCCTGGCCCTGGCCCGGGCCTCCACAGCTGCCCCCAGCTGTGGTCCCAGCCTGGGGCAGTGAGGTGCTCGGAGAGGGATAAGGCTGAGACCACAGCTGGGGGCGGCTGCGGAGTCCTGCGGCTGATAGCTGGGACCCCGGGCGGTAGCAGAGGGGCCGGCGGCTGGGACCTGGGGCCAGCAGCCGGGACCTGGGTGGCAGCAGAGCGGCTGGTGGTTGGGATCCTGGACGGGGGTCTGGCGGTTGGGACCTGGGGCCGGCATCGGAACCTTCAGTCGGGGGGCTGGTGGCCGGGACCCCGGGTGGCAGCGGGGACCACAGGCAGGGGGCCACGCTGGGTGCAAAGCCTGGGGGTGCTGCAGCACCCGCCGCATCCCTACTTCCTACACCTATGGAGACCCTCTGGCACTCTGCATTGACCTCCTGTGGTTTGGAAAATTCTCTGGTTCGGCACTGGTCAGGTCTCGAGGGTGCCGGACTAGAGAGCTTCAACCCTTCAATTCCCAGTACAGCCATATGTGTACTAGGAAATACCCAGAGTTACTGCAATATGGTACATTGGACAGGGCGTCTGGAGACATCAGTTCTGTTCCCAGCTCTGATGTACTGTTTGACCTTGGGCAATTTGCATTCATTCTGTGTGCCTTTGTTTCCCCCCTTTCAGGCTTTTTTCTATTATTTCTCTTCAGGACACAGGTTGTCTTTTCCTACATATTTGTACAGTACCTAGCACAATGGGGCTCTGAGCTTATGTGGGGCCTCTAGGTGCTAATGTGGCATGAACAATAATTTCGTTGTTTTGCTCATCATGCACCACGTGCCACATTTAAATGTGACTCCTGTTATTTTTTCAAACACGGCAAATTGTCTTTTTCCCATTTAGGACCACCACATATGCGAAATCTGAAATTTTAAAACAAAGCTACTTGCTACCTAGGCAAAGTATCAAAATATTGAGAGATATAGGATCAAAAGCAAACTAGGAGTTAATTGAAATCACCACCTCAGCCTTAGCTACAGAGTAGTTGTTACGAAAGGATAATACTATACATACAGGTCTACGGATAGCATTAGTATTTCTTTGGCAAATGGTTATTTACAATTAATGAGAGACACGGTTTGGGTGAGGCAATATCTCTTATTGGACCAACTTTTGTTGCTGAAAAAGATAAATTTTCCAGCTCCACAGACCTTTCAAATACCATCTAGAGATGTTAGTCTTTTTTCTCCATTAGATCAAAATATATATTTTAATTATTTATAATTTAAAAAAATTAAATTTTGACAATTCAGGGAAATTGAGCCAAGGGGAAAAACAATCAATAGAAAATGTCCTGTCTTAGCTTAAAAGAACAGAAACCATCTCAGACTTAAAAATAAAATAAAATTTAGAAAGGAAAAAATAGCAATAAGCTAATTTGTTTCTTTAATTCCACCAGAAAAAGAGGAGCATTGCCCTTTTTAATATAATGTACGGTACCTTGAATATATCCCTTTTTAAATTTCTTAAAACCTTTTTGTGTGTGATATTGGTAACAATTTGCTATTAGACTTCGTGGTAGAATCAGTTGAAAGCACCTTTTTAAGGCTGTTAAGGAATGCATTGCAGGAATAATGTTGCTCTATATTTATGGGGTGCTTAAGTTGAAGGAATAGTAATTAAATGCTATCACATGGGCCTCTTATTAGAACTAAAGATGATGGAGATTGTAGTATGATACAATGAGTGTCTGATCCTGCTGCCTCTGGTATGCACTGCACAAGAATAAAGAGCATTCACTTAGACTAGTAGCAGACATTCAAATCCTTTGAACTATAATAAGAAATGCACACTTACTTTAAATAACAAGTGACTGAGCATATACATGTCTAGATGAAGCCATCAGGAAAAAAAATGTAAAGAGGTTTTCTGTTTGTTTTGTTGTTTTGTCTGAAATCTCTATTTTCTTTTGGCATCTTTGCTTTGTAATGTTCCCTGCTGAGAGGGACAGACTGCATTCACAGTAGGCATCTGTGCCTTTCAAGTTGCTCTTTGCTCTGCAGAGGGCTGCATGCTGGAAGATGCAGTGTGTTTGTCCAGTGCTTTCCTCATCTTCTGAGGAACTTGACTAGCTAAGACAAGACAGGAAACTTATTATTTGGTCAGGTGGCTGGATCTTAATTGAGTGTGCTGGAATAATAGACGTAAGTTTAATTCATTAATATTTATTTATAGTTCATGTTTACAAAACAGTTTAGCATCAGTGCTCTTCACTCTTGTCCTGGAAATCTTGGAATAATCTTGAAAGAGGATGAAAAAGACTAATTCTGCATTAAATTTGAACTCCTAGCATTATCTGAAAACTCAATGTGTCAAGTTTATCCAAATGTTTGTTCCAAAACGCTCTGATGAATGCATACTAAGGCATTCTTGTTAGATGTTTGTTTTTTAGTGGTGCTATATTTGGCATGTTACCCTGCAGGGATACAATCAATAAAAGAGAACATATATTTTCCAAACATAGGGCTAAATCTCTTCTGAGGTAAATTAATGCAACTTCATTGAAGACAAGCAGATAATTTGGCTTAGAACCCCTACTTTTTAAACAGGACAAACTCCAAAATGTCATTATGATTATTGTCTTTTCGACCTGCTTTTTCTTTAGAAAATTGAAAAAATCAGAGGTAAATCTTCAGAGAATTTTTCATTTGTTTCATCTGTAATGAACTAAATCAAGAGTGGATTTTATTAGTCCAAGTGAGGAAAATTTGACCTGTATAATTTATATCAGAGTTGCATAGTGCTCATATATATTAAGTGGAATAGTATGGCTACTACACTACAATGCACCTGACCTAAAGCCCACTGAAGTTCATTTGACTCTTTTTTTCATTGATTCTAATGGGTTTTGAATGAGGCCCAGTGTTTTTAGACTGTGCCCATCACTGTGGTATCTGATCTCCAAAACCACATGCAAATATTTAAAATATCAGTAACTATGAGACAGCCTCACCAATCAAATGTGAATGTTACCAAAGCAAATGCTTTTTCTGTGGATTTATAAGGACTATTTAACTAGCTTTTCCCAGTGAAGATTTTAACACCTGATATTAAGCTTCACCCACAATAAATTTTTCACACACATAAGCAGAGGCTTAGAGGTTAAATTGTCTGTGCTGTGGTTGCCTGATTTATTGGAGAACAGAACTTGAATGAAGCAGTGCAATTGAAAGAGCCTGAGTTTCATTAGAAGCTTCTAGAGGAATTCTGTACTCTTGCGTGTTTTCTGTTGACAATGGTTGCTATATTAGCAAGTGTGCCCCTGTAACCTTCTTCACTTAAGGTGAAATGGGGTCATAATCTGTTTACCATTGGTGGCATTTCCCTTTGTTCAGTACGATGCAGCCATCCTCCATTTGGAACATTCCATCAGGTTTGGGAACAAGGAGGATTACTTAGAAAATAATCTGTTTAATAACCTGTGCAGGTTGATTTTCCACCCAGTAGTTAACTGAAGTAAAGGTTAAAAATATATCCATTAATCACATTCAGGTAGGTTTTTAAATGTTTTTGCTCTATAAACAAGAAAACGCATTGTGATTTGTTTAATAGAAAATAAATGCTGGTGATTGAAAATGTGTTTAAAAATCACAGTTTAATAGCTGGTACAATAAGCAAGCAAGCAAACAAATATTGTAACTTCACAGTGGGCTAGGTTGTCCATAGCCCTTTAGTGGGTGCACAGGGGTGGGAGTGGGGATCCAGTGAGCCATTCCCCACTCCTTATACCCCTGGCACAATTGTCCAGGACAGTCACAGACTGCACATGAGGGGGAATGCTCCTTCCTAGTGCTTCCTGAGCTACTCGCCCAGATAGAGTGGAAGAGGTGTGAAGGGAAAGCCAGAAGGACCAGGCTCCATTTCTTACTGGCCTTAGGTGCTGGTTGGGCACCCTGGTGAAAGCAGACTGCTTGATCCAGAATGAGGGGGGATTTGATAGCTGCTTTCAATTACCTGAAAGAGGGTTCCAAAGAGGATGGATCTAGATTGTTCTCAGTGGTACCAGATGACAGAACAAGAAGTAATGGTCTCAAGTTGCAGTGGGGGAGGTTTAGGTTGGATATTAGGAAAAACTTTTTCACTAGGAGGGTGGTGAAGCACTGGAATGGGTTACAGTGGTGGTGGTGGAATCTCCTTCCTTAGAGGTTTTTAAGGTCAGGCTTGACAAAGCCCTGGCTGGGATGATTTAGTTGGGGATTGGTCCTGCTTTGAGCAGGGGGTTGGACTAGATGACCTCCTGAGGTCCCTTCCAACCTTGATATTCTATGATTCTATGATTCTGTGATCCAAAAGAATGGGGTAGCATGCACACTTTCTCTGTGTACTCTGGGAACTCTCCATATAACTGAGATGGAGAAGAAAGCAGGGCAGATGCACATGCAAGTGTATATCTGAGTTTTTTTTCTTCTCCCTTAGCATGTGGCCGAGGATTCTACAAATCATCTTCGCAAGATCTACAGTGCTCTCGCTGTCCTACTCACAGTTTCTCTGACAAGGAAGGATCTTCCCGATGTGATTGTGATGATAGCTATTATAGAGCACCTTCTGATCCACCATATGTTGCGTGCACAAGTGAGTCAGTCATGAATTTAATAGTGAAGGACGTTGCTTAACCAACTGGGTACAGCCATTTGTAGTTTGTTCTCACTAGTACTTACTATTGGCCTTCAGTATGTTTGCAAAGTAATAAATGAAACTGATAAATGAAATTGAACTGCAATGGGAAAATGTACACTGAATATAGAATCAACATAAATATAATTTCATGTTTGCCCGATGTAACCTTGGGAAAGAGAAGTTACTGGGTAAATACATAACTAGACATAATAGAAAGAATGCAAGCATGGTTTTCCTACAGTCTTAAAATTGTCACAGACTGTATGCCTAATATGATACTACACAAAAATGAATTGAATGCAAAATGAAAAGTAACCTGTGTGGATTTGGACTTTGATTGAAATGTAATGGGATCTAGCTTAACATTCCATCTGCAAATAGACTAACCTACACAGATTGGTGGTTCAAGTAATGAAAGTCTCCAAAATCCAAAGCTGTACCCAGATACTGCTGTAAATCAATCAGAGCTGATTAAGGAATGCCTAAATGCATTCTGTGCTGTTTGCTTAAAAGGGGAAAAAATCCCCATACTAAAAATGTTGTAAGAGTAAACTTTTGAGGTGTGTTAACTGATCCTTTTAATTGCACAGAAGAAAAACGGCTAAAGTCAGTTGCAGTAAATACACAGACAATTGTTATCCTGATTCCTTAATGGAAAATAAATAAAGCTTTTTGCCAAGTGAGGTCAAGGAGGCTTTTATGTAGTTTGTAGTAAATGTAATGAAATGTTTATGTGAAGAAAAATGCTTCATCTAATTTGAGCCTCAGTAATTAAAACACTAGGTAAATGTCTCTCACTGATTTCATGTATTTACATTGTCCTTTTTGTGTGTGTTACAAAGGACCTCCATCTGCACCACAGAACCTCATCTTCAATATCAACCAGACTACCGTGAGTTTGGAATGGAGTCCTCCTGCCGACAATGGGGGAAGAAATGATGTGACCTACCGAATTTTGTGCAAAAGGTGCAGCTGGGAGCAGGGTGAATGTGTTCCCTGTGGGAGTAACATTGGATATATGCCCCAGCAAACTGGATTAGTAGATAACTACGTCACTGTCCTGGACCTGCTGGCTCATGCTAATTACACTTTTGAAGTGGAAGCTGTAAATGGGGTATCTGACTTGAGCCGTTCCCAGAGGCTCTTTGCAGCTGTCAGTATTACCACTGGTCAAGCAGGTAAGTTTTCATGACTCACAGTGAGAGCAAGAGAGACTGTGAACCTGCAAAGTGCGGGTGCAGTTTTTCAGGTTTATGTTTGATGGATTCTATCTCATGAATCTTTTCATTTTGCCACCTAATTAGCATATGTTTATACTATATCATGATAACCTGCTACCTTTTCTTGGCATGATAATTGCTTTTGGCAAATAGCATTTTACAGAATGTATTTATCTTCATCCTTTTATATAGGTTCTCTTGGGTCTGTACAAAAATTCTCTCTTCTACTTACTACAGTATTGGTGCTACAAGGAGCTGAAGAAAAAATACAGTGTGAAGGTTCTTCTGCATAGGCTCCCTTTCTGAGTATTTTAAACCTCTGTTATCTTCCTGGGTGCCTGGAAGATGACTTGGGTATCTGACACTGTTTTCATCATTCATGTCTTCCCTCAGGATTACACTTCCAATTTATTTAATTTGTCTAGATATTTGATGATGAAATTCAGTGAGAATGTGACAATTATTCTTTGTCCCTTATATTTATCATAATCTGACAGGTGAAATGTCAGGGAAAATAAAATCAAACTAACATATCGCCCATGGGGGGAAAATGTATCCGTTTTCTATATGTGGAATAAAAAACCCTAGGAAATCTCATATCAGGATAGTGAAATGGTAAATTGCTTGTTGATAAAAAATCGTCTTATGATTCGACTGTATTTTGCTTTGTGGCATGATCTTGGGACAGTGTAGTAACCCTGCTAGGAAACTAACCATCTGAGGTTTAAGCAGAAGTCTTAACCCGTGCAGTAATTATATTTGCTGGGTTTCTGAAGGAATTCTAAGTGGCAAATAGGAAATGAATGTGTATAGACTGGTTTAAGAAATAATGTTAAGTAATGTTTTAAAGTATTTCTCATAATTTATATGTCTTTTTAGCACTTTTTATTGATCATCACAATCTGATTTTTTTAAATGCAGATATTTATTCTTTTCTGTGGAAGCATTCACTATACCAGTGCATTTAATCATAGTCTACCCACTTTGGTCTCCATAGTGAATTGAAGGGCTGTGTGGGGGTCTGTGGAGATAACTAAGAAAAACAGCCTTGAAAATGTAAAATGATTACTATCTTTTCAATGAAAAGGGGCTAAACATTTATCTAATGCTGAGATTGTCTGTGACATTTCTAGGTTCTGTGGATCACAGTCCTCAAATTTAGGCTTTGTCAGGGTAGTTCAAGTATCTCCACATTGATCTGCCAATATACCTCAGTTCTTGCCTATAGGAAATCTCTGTTTCCATGTTCATTCAGCCTTTTGTCTTTCTGTTGGGATTATGAATGTAGACTAATAACTGTCCAAAAGTTACCCCATTTTGGCACCCTACTTTGCTGCCTTTAAATCGCTTGGTTATGGTTTTTGAAGCTGCTACCAATTTAATTAAATGGCTGTCTCATTTCAAGCAAACAGATGGACGGTATTCAGGACAGGATATACATCTATTCTGAACTATCCTATGGTGAAGAGAATTAGAGTCCTCTGGTATTTAGTTGGCGAAATGGACTTCCATTATATGTACCTTGGTGATCCAGTAGCACACCAAATATGTATGAGGAAGTGTGGTCCAGTGGCTGAATTCATAGCTAAGGAGGTGGGAAAAGACCTATTAGGTCATCTGTTCTATCTGTCTGCCAATATAGGATTCCTAGTACATTTTCTAATATTTTCATAGTCATGGATTTATAGATTTTAAGGCCAGAGGGGACCATTATGATGATCTAGTCTGATATCCTGTGTAACACAGGCTATAGAATTACTCCAAGTGATTCCTGCATCGAGCCCATAACTTCTACAATAAATGCTGTAGCTCATCCAGAAAGACATCCGGTCTTAATTTTAAAGCGTGTAAGTGGCGGAAAATCCACCATGTTTCTAGGTAAATGTTGTAAGAGTGCAGGAGTCGAGAGACCTGGATTCTGTTTTTAGCATGCTTGCTCTCTATGGCTTGTTGTGTGATCTTGAGCAGGTCACTTAAGCCAACATTTTCAAGTGTCCACTAATTTTGAAATTATGGCACAAAGCCTGATTTCAGTTGAGGTTTTGGATGCTCATCACTTCTGAAAATCAGGAGCTAGATATCTCTGGTTTGGCAATCAAATAGTGACACATCATGGGTCCGGTTTTGAAAGTTTGTCTTCAAACTCTGCGCTGCAGTTGCCCCATCTGTAAAACGGAAACAATACATGCCCATCTTTTAAATAGCACTTTGAGATCTTCTGATGAAAAGTGCTAAATAAATGTAAAGTATTTTCTCTGTGTCAACTACAGAAATCCTTTTAAAGAAAAGACTAGCTTCCTTTTTACATTTTTCAAGAACAATTATAGTCACAAAAAAGGAATGTTCTCATTTACATTATTTTGTAGCAAAAGGTTTTGCTGCATAATGCTGATTTCTTTGGTTAAGTGTGTGTGGGGGAAATATTTTATATGGAACAGATTGATGACTATAATTGAAAATGGAGAGACTGGTTACACAAAGGACAGTGTAATACATCTGTGCTCCTATTTTATTTTTACCATGGAGAGAAGAAAAATGTTAGATTTATTTATAGCCAAGTAAACTAGAATTCATGCAGCTCTCATTTGTGACTGGGACTCTTCTATACTACTTCCAAAAAATGATTCTTTTTGTATGCCTGTATTGGTTTTTGTTTGTGTAAATGTGTGTATGACTAAACCCTTTGCACTCTCTATTGTGTTGTCACGTTAGGTGGCTATATGTAATAACTGGGCATACCACATGCATGGAATCTTGCAGTGAGATTTGCCCTTTTTGTGTTTTGTTTCAATGAATGGATCCCTGGGGCTATCTTCCCAAAATTCAAATAATTGTGTAATGATAACTTGAAATCATTTATAAAGGAATGAGGTTACAGAATACTCTCTGCTCATTAATCTGCTTTTATTCTCCCATGTATAACGGGACCCTAATGGGACAAAGAGATCATGTCAGGGAAGGGGATGCCAAGTTAAGTAACACAAGGGGGCTAGATGTTTAAGATCAAATTATTTGTTTTTGTGAAATAAATATTGGTGGAGGAGGTAGGTAAGTGGATAAACTGCATTCCAGCATCACAATGCTCACACTGTGTATGTGTGATGCACAGCTATTGGATCTTGTGTTTAAAAACTGTGTAGTGTTATAGGCTGTATCCAGAGCCATGCAGCCTACTTTACAAAAACACAAAAGAACAAAGTCAGAAGTGGAGATACAAAAAGTATGTGAACCCAAAGGTGTGACCTAGCAATTTCCAAAGAACATGAATCTAAATTGAGGTTTACTGGTATGAAATGTGCAAAATAAACTCTGATCCTACAAGCTGATCTATGCAGACCCCAGCGGCCACCAGTCTTGTAGGAGTGGGACCCCAGACACAGTGGATGACTGCATTTGCGAGGGAGGCAAAGGAGTGGTGCACTACCCACCTTGTGGGGGCCTGTAAGAAAGTTGTTCATGGAGGGTGAAATTCACGTATGTTTTTGCTAGGGGTCACACAAGGCTTATGCACTATTTAAAACTCCATTAAATCCTCAAAATGGGGCTTAAATGTATTGGTATGAACTATGTATTGGTAATTTGCTTATAGCCCTCAATTTCTTTTGTAAAATACATGAATAATTTTTTTTGTATGTAAATGTATGCCAGTTAACTAGAATTGATACTGATAGAGAATACTGGACCAAAATTTAATCACCTGATTCCTGCAGACAATCCCACTGAAGCCCATACAACCCTGTTTTCATTGTTGAAATGCTGTTTGGATCCAAGAGCAGACTTGCATGCAACAGCGTGGTGCCACTGAGAGCTTTGTGAGTGCACTTGGGAATGCATTTGTTCAGATGTAAGTTACAGTAGGGTTGGTGAACTTCTTTGTCTTGCACCATCCTCTTAGTCCCTTTATGACTTCCTGGACCACAGTTGGTCTTGCGTTAGTGAGAAATTCACCTTTTCGCACCCGTGGAATAACTTCTTTCTGATTGATCACAAACCCCCCCCCCCCCCTCCAGATTTCCTACTCTCCCCACCTACCACCCACGAGACTACAAGGAGTTAGACTCCTTTTGTGATAACTTGGTATTTATCAGGTGTGCAACTTAGACTACTTTAGCACTTAGGCCCCAATATTTACATCACTGATAATTCTATCCCATATAATTGGAGTTGTCATTTAAGGGAGTTATATATTTAAGCAGTCATCACATTTTTTACCAATGTGTATTATTACCAGTGTTTTTAAAACTACCTTATTCTGTATTCTTTCTTACCCAATAAACACTGATGGATCACTCTGTATTTTCAGGAATGTCAGGAATGACCTGCTGAGTGCTTGTTCTGTCTCAACAAGTGAAAGTCACCCAGTAGTTTTGTTCCAAACCCATTCCACATTGCCAGCCCAAAACATTTAAAAATCCACAAGTTAAGCCCCCTCCCATAAAAAAGATTAACTTGAAACTAATGAGATTTTTAAAAATAACAAACTCAGGCTCTTTTTATTTGCTTTTTAATTTTTGTGGTTTCAGGATTGATGTTTTCAAGCTTTTCTCTGCAATCATTAGGGCTAGAACTTCCCTCCCTCCCTCCCTCCCTCCCTCCCCCCTTTAAATGAAAGCTGAGATTCTAATGTTATTATATGATTCCAAGAGCTGGGGCTTTAAGAAAAACAAAAAATATCATGACTCACAATACAATCATGAGAGTTGCCTATTTGATATAAGATAACAAGAAATGAACAAATGGATAAAACAATTAAAATATCCCTATTGTAAGGTTGCGTGACATGAACTGTTTCTAGCATTCTTAGGTACTTCTGCAGTCTCTCTCATTATGGGTATCTAAGCCTCTGCATTCTCCTTCACCGTCTACTCCAGCTCCCCATCCTCTTCTCTCCTTGCTTCTCCTGACACTTTCCAGGATTGTTGCCTACACCTTTTCCCCTCCCTTTCCAACATCCATCCTGTCCCGTCCCCTTCAACATTTCTTCTGCTCACTTTGGAATGCCTGCTCCAGGTCTAACTATCTCACCACTATCCACATCCTTTTTTTGTCCTCCTCCTCATTCTCACTGAAGTCTGACTCTCCTCCTTCAACAATGAGCTGTCTCACAGCAGAGGCAGCGAGCAAGAAAAGGTGCACTAGAAGAGCTATTGGTTTCTTGCTCTCCCATTCCAGTCTGCTCTGTGACTCCTTTTCTGCCTTCCTCCCGGACAATGTTTGCTTGGTTATGTACTGCAAATGGCTTCATGTATTCAGTTCTTAACACTTACATTCATCCCTCAGTTTCCCATCCACACCTCCTGTGACTTCAGCTCTCACCCGGATGTCCTGTCTGACATTTCAGCTTCCAACTTGTTGGACCTTACTTCTTCATGTATCTTTTAAGCCTGTATTAGTTCTCCCACAATTAAAATGGCCACTCCCTGGACTTTTTCTTCATGCCGCGCTACTCCCTTTCTACATCTGTTCCCAGTTCCTCTTCTCTGACCACACTCTGATCTCTCTCACTATTGTGCATTAATCGCCAACCACTTAGCCTTCCATGCTTTAATCCATCAACATCCCTAAGTTCTCTGCCACCTTTTATCCACTCTTTCCCTCCCTCTGCACTGTGGATTGCTTGGTTAGCTTTGTTCTGTCTTCCACTGTTGATTCCTTTGTCCCTCTCTCTCACCACAAACTCCAGCCCTAGCCCGCACTTCACATCCTCTTCCTCAGCTCTGCTTATGTGCCTCTGAACACCTCTGGAGGAAATCCAGGAACTATTCAGACTTTCTCCCCTATACATTTATTTTTTCCCCTTTTTTAACACTATTTCCCCTCTCTCATTGTGCTCAGAGGTTTCAGTCCCCACCACATCTAATGTCTTTCAACATCTTCCTCAAGCCTTTATCCTCCGCAGCACTGTAAGCCCAGATTTTGCTAACTTCTAGAGGTGCTCACATGTTTCCAAATTTTAAGTTTTTTGACAAAATGTTTTGTCAAAAAATTTTCAACTAAAGAACAGCTAAATATTTTTTTCCAAAAAATTTCCAGCTGCAGAACTGGTGGAAATTTTTCAATAATCAATTTTTTTTGACTTGTTTCAAAAATTTAAAAACAAACACAAATTGTGTGGGTTTCTTTGAATTCAACTGGATCATCAACCCGATCTACTAACTATTTTAAGGAGAAAACTGACAAAACCCAGCATGTCCTTTCTCCACCCCATCCCATTCCTCCTTTCCAAGATATTAAGCTTTGGAATGGAACCAATTCACACACACATTAGTGTGCAGCTGTGTTCCCGAATCCCTCACATGCTTAAAGTTCAGGATGTACATAAGTGTTTGCAGGATCGGGTCCATTATCACTGAAAATATGAACTTTTTTTTTTAATAAAGCCCCAGATTGTGTTCAGGGTAACATTCATAAATCAGTTCTGTTGAAGCTGTAGAGATCAGAAGGGTACACGTACTGATGGTTATATTTTGGGCTACCATTGTGTTTGGTTTTCGTAGTGAGAGTTAGAAAACCACTGCTACTTCTGTTTATTAAAATAATGTCCAAGGTGTATCTTAATGTCTTTTGTTTATTTTGCATTTTCTTCAACCTTGCATACACCCGTCTAAGCCAAAGGATGGGCAGGATAGTTCTTTATGAACTTTGTACAGTCTGTGGCTTCACTTGAGTACAAGTAATACTGTAAAAAAAATATTGGCCCATTGAAGTTATTTTTCTCACAATTGCTATTATGTCTTTTCTGTACATTTTAAAAATTTTAAAAAATAGATCCGGTTATTTCCACTGAAATAAATACAGATTCATCTAAATCATTTTGTCAGATTAATATTACAGGTATTTGACAGGAGGTTGTAGCTGGTTTTATGCCTGAATGAAGCTTATGGAGAAAGACAATAAGAATTCCTCTGTCTGAAATAGAGACCACCAGATCTGAGGGAGGAGTTTGTTCATTGACTGATTATGTCAGTCAATGTAGCATTTTAGTGGAAGATTCACAAGATTAAAGAGATACTTAAAAATGCTAGCTAGGGCATTATTATAGAATCAGCTCTAAATATTATATTAAGAGTTTTAAACCATCTGAAGCATAGTAATCAATCCACTGAGATTTCAGTCACAGTAAACTACAATCATCAAAATATGTGATTTCAGGCTGTTTTGATAGGTTAATAATCAAAAAAGTCTGAAAGAGCAAAGATTATGTTCTTGAAAACTTGCTGCAGAACATGGGATTTAAATTCGTTTTACTATTTAGGTAGATATTCCTAACTAAGAGGTAGGAAAGAAACACATGGGGCAGATGCTAGTCATGCTAGGGTCTGGTCCTGCACCATTGAAGGAAGTTCTGTCATTTGCTTCAGTGAGAGGCGGGTCTGAGCTTTAATGCACTGGCTAGATACTATAATGTTGGGTAAGATATAAGGAATAGAATAGAATAGAATAGAATAGAATAGAAAGCTCTCACTTTATATCACATCTTACTTCTTATTGCTAACTACAGCTGTTTAAAGTTTTCTAAACTTGAGTATTTTTTGTCAAAATTAGATATTTTGATAAATATTGGCTTTTTTTTTTGCAATTTTTTTGTTCAAAAATGTTTCCCATATTTTGACCAGCAGTACACCTGACAGTTTTCAAGAGCAGGGTGCCACAGTTATTTAAAAGAATACAGCAAGTATTTGTGGCACAGCATATATGAAATTTATATTATTAAAATTAATAATAATATTGGGCTACTCTAACCAATTTATGGGAAGTAGGAGATTGGCTTATACATTTGCAGCTGAATTCTATGTTGCCAGCTACACAATCAAAAAGCAATGTGAAATAGAGATAATCAGGCCTGGCAGTGTGACTGTGAAATGTTCAGTCTTGTGCACTGAAGCTACTTTTCACTTACTTTGTACCTTCATTCCTCCTCCCTCCCCAAATTTGTTAACTAAACTAATGTCATAAAATGGTGTATAGGACACACAGAAGCAGCAGGTGCCAAAGAACATTGGCTTGCTGATGGACTGCGCAATGCTAATACTAAGCAGTGATTTCATGCTGAAAAATGGCTTTGTCCTCAACCTTGACTTACGTGACTTTAACTGTTGGGCAGTCATATTTCCCATGTCTCAAACTTTTTTGCTTTGTCTTTTTACTACGTTGTCTTCTCTTAGTGTGGGTGGAAGATGACTCTGTATGGAGAAATTATGGGATGGGTGAATTGAATGGCCAAGAGAGGGTAAGTAGGCTATCTGAAGATATGTTTTTATGGGCTTGTCTACACTTACCAGGGGATCGACAAGAGGGGATCGATGCATCAGCAGTCAATTTAGTGGGTCTAGTGAGGACCCGCTAAATCAACTGCAGATCACTCTCCCATCAACTCCTGTACTCCACCTGAACGAAAAGCACAAGGGGAGTCGATGGGAGAGTGTCTCCTGTCGACATAGCATAGTGTGGACCCCGTGGTAAGTAGATCTAAGTATGTCAACTTCGGCTACGTTATTCATGTAGTTGAAGTTGCGTAACTTAGATCAATCTCCCCCCGTAGTGTAGACAAGGCCAATGACTCTTTGTAAGGGAGGTAAGTCTTGGCACATCTTCAGTGAATTCCCTTAGCTCCCTTTGAGAAATTTCCAAAGTGGGAACAAAAGTGGAACATGAAATCAAACTTCTTGGCTGCATAACGCCAGCTCTGTTGTGGACAAAGAGAGCGTTAATCATCACCTACCATGGAGTGTCACACACATCAATTATTATTTACTGTTTATATTAATCATAGACCAGGACTTCATTGTGACAGGTGCTGTGCAAACACAGAACAAAAAGATGGTCCCTGCCCCAAAGAGCTGACAATCTAAGTATAAGATGAGACAAATAGCTGGAGATGGGGGAGTACAAGAAAACAATGAGACAATATTGGTCAGCCTGATAGACAGTGGTCTCTCCACACCAGCAACCTATTGTCAAGTTTTTTTGTAAGTCTTGTGGAAAAAGGAGTGTTTTCAGGAGGGATTTGAAGAAGGATAATGGATTAGTTTTGTGGATATTCTTCCCAAATGTGAGCCTAGGAGAAAGCATGAAGGTGCTTGTTTGAAAAATTAACAAGTGGGTGATGGAAGCAGCTGGAATGTACCACTAAGTTCTGCTTGGATGATGCTGTAGACCCAATTTTAGCATAATTTTGGGTGGTTCCATCTAGTTAATGTATGATCTACCTACTGATTTAGGAAGTAGCTATGTTATTTTCAGCCTTCTTATCATGCACGAAGTGGCCAGCTGTGGAAATGAGCTTATTTAAGTGTCTGGCAATTTTCTGTGCTCCTTGGACAGGACCAAAATGTGTCTAGCTTTGCATATATATAGACGATTTGGTTATATAATAGAGGACATGCATGAGTTGATATTAGTGCTGCTGTTTGGAGTCTGTGCAGTATTTATTGTTGCAGATACTTATTAAATTACAGATACTCAGCTACTGCTGTTGTTGGGCCTTATATCAGTTCCTCCATTTCAATGTAGAGGCACTATTCCATGCCTACTTCAGCACCACAGTCGGTCTTTTTTTTTTTTCCTCTCAGCCTCAGAGACTTATGGATCTGATGGATTTTTGTGTGTGTGTGGTCTCCTAACTGTTTATGGGGCAAATCAGATTATCCCTTTAAGTCAGGTGGTTGGTAAATTCACCAACATCTCACATTAACTCTGAGTTCTGTAGAAGTCTATCTCACCACAGTGAAATGTGCAAAACCAAGGCAGACTCATCAAATACAGAATCAGTGACCACATCCCAATGGTGGAAACTGGTAGATACAAAGCACAGTCTAAACCCAGAGAGGAGAGATTGTGCAGCCAATGTGATTATGCTAAGTAGGCACAATCTTGCATTTGGGTCAGTGAAAAACTGCCCCTCCCAAAACAGAACACCAAGAAGTTTTCTGCATCTCTGCAGTGCAAAGGCCAACACACCCACGAATACACCGTTTTATGAAGTGCAGCTTTTACTATCTCCTTGGTAAGAAGGTAACAGCTTCATAGGCTAATGTTTCTGGGAGTGAAGTCATGACCCCACCTCCTTTTCTGCCTGCCTCCTTTAGGATGTAATGAGCCACTGGGGATGCAGGGATGGAGCAGTCCAAGTAGGTGTCTAAGGCCATAGAATAAGTCAGGGGCTCAAGTGATGACACTTGCTTGGAATGTTTTACACATGTGTGCACCTGCATCATTATGTAAATAAATTATATATCAACGATCATGAGCTGCATAGAAGAACTTATTCTGAAAATGTTGAAGTTCAATATTATGTGTCATATTAGTTAAAGCATTGTAGTGGTTATATTTAGAACTAATTATTGAGGAAAAATAGTTAGTGGAGAAAATAGAGGGCTGGGAGACAAGTGATTTGGGTTGTATTCTGGGCTCTGCCACAGACTTCCTGTGTGGCCTGAGTATATAGATTTAGTTCCTTTGCCTCGGTTTCCTCATCTGTAAAACGGGAATAATAATACTTAGCCTATCCTTACTTGTAAGGATTCACTTCTCAGGATTTGCAAGGTATTTCGAAATTTGCCAGTGGAAAAAACTATGGGAGTTTAAAGTATTATCAATATAATATAATATATAGATATTTTGGTTTACTGTGTTTGAATTATACTAAACTCAAAATACTATGTTAACATGAATTCAAAGATCTGACTGAAGTACTGGCAAATTTAGAATTAAAATGTTTCACTCATGTTTTTTTGCCTAGTAAAAACAGAGTTTTGAGAGAAGTGCTTGATTATAATTGTGGTTAAAGATGATGTGAAAAGTTTTTTGACCCAGAATTTCCTGAGTTTTGTAGGCTTACATCACATCCTTGGTATTATAGGGTGTTTTTTTGTTTGTTTGTTTTTGTTTTGTAGTTTGTTTTTTTTAAATAGTAAAGGCTCACAGTCACTCTCAGGGTACATCTACACTTACCGGAGGGTCTGGCGGCAGGGAATCGATGTTCTGGGATCGACTTATCGCGTCTAGTGAAGACGCGATAAAATCGATCCCTGATTGCTCTGCCGTCGACTCCGGAAATCCACCGCGGCAAGAAGCGGCAGCGGAGTCGGCGGCAGCGCGGCAGCGGTCGACTTTCCCCCGTCCTCACAGCCAGGTAAGTCGACCTAAAATACGCAACTTCAGCTACGGTATTCACGTAGCTGAAGTTGCGTATCTTAGGTCGGACCCCCGCTGTAGTGTAGACCCAGCCTTAGATATGCAAATGAACACTACTGCTGAAAAACACTATTGCAAATGTATAAGCGCTCTTGTATCTGAAAGCCTAATTGAGCTCCTATGTAGTGAATTAAAATTTCTTTAAATGTAACATCTCTACATAATGAACAATGTGATGGTAGAGGCAGTGTACTGTAATGGTCTCTATGGAGGTCTGTAAATAAAGAAAAGAAGATGGTTCACATAGGGATAAGGAGTTTTTACATTAAGCTTAAATGAGAGAGTATCTGTGTGCTGGCATACCTTCTGAGACCTTTTCTGCTCAGCTTATGCAGAACATCTTGTCGAGTTCTGGGAGGACACTATGTCTACAAGTTCTAGGAGGGATAGATTCCTCACATTGGTGCCTATTTAATAGCTGGATGCCCGCTGTGGTGAATTTGTCACAGCTGGCATGGTTTGTAGGGCAAATGTGCAATGAGACAATGGATTGAGAATGCTTTGGGTGGAGTGCTTTCTTAAAATGATGTTCAGACAATTCTCTAGTGAGGATGTTCAATCCCATCCTCTAGTTCTTAAAAAGCAGATCCAAGTTTGTTTATATAGCACTTAGTTCAATGAAGTCTAGTCCTGATTAGCCCTACCATATTATAAATTATTCATAATAGTAATAACAATAATAATGCTGCTGCTGCTTAAGGTTAAACTCTTCTTGCTTAAGTGGCAGCAGAGGTGCAACTTCATGGGAAAAAAAGGTTTTGGCAAGGGGTCCAGAAGTAAAAATGCATGAGTCCATGTTGAGAGAGAGAGAGTGAATGTTTTTTGGAAAGCAGAGGGGCTATATCTTCATTTCTTCCTCCTCTGCTTTCATGAGCGCTTAGTGATGGGCATTATAGAAAAAAAAAAACATGAGGCTATATTAAGATTAGATAAATCTGCTGCTTTTGGATCCAAAAAGCCAGTGTTCAAGACCTAGCATGGACAGTTTTCTCCCAATGCTTTTCTCCAAGCCATCAGACTCAATACACATTCTTTATTGGATAGTGCAGTGATAATGGTGGTTCTTTTATTGATTGAACTATTTTTGTATACATTTGCATTTCTATTATAAATTCTCACTGGTAAAGTCAAAATATATCATTGGATCTAGTTCTAGGGCAAAATCTGTGGGCAATCTGAGAAAGCCACGGTGGGAAGCTGCAAATTGAGAACAATAAAACTGTTATCCGCTATTCAGTATTTAATTTTAAGATAGTAGATGCTGATTATCTTCTTTGCTTCATAAGTGATGAATGGAAGCAAATTTGATGCAGACAAGCAATCTGGTGGAATGATGCAGAGCCATCTATGAAAACATCTGTACTAATCCACCAATGCAGTAAATTATAGCTACAAGCAAGACATTGATCCAGGAGGATCATTAACAGCTTTAAATAACTGATCCAAGTAATAGGGTAAATGAGAGAACATTATCAAGACTTGACTTTTTAGAGCTGTCAATTACAATTGCTAAAATACAGTTTCTACATTGTTTCAATTTCAAATAGTTTATGACTTGAGTTCACTGTGTTCTATTGTGGGCGGCCAACAAGGTTCAATGGAGTTGTAAAATCCACAGGAAAAAATTATTCAGCCATCCTGCATTCCATTTACCAGGAGGTCAGTCACAAAGGGAGAGATAATTGCTGCAAGCCAGCAAAATTAATCGGGGATGAGCCAGAAAGAATGATGTATGTTCTGTGACAACGTACGTGACAGAGATGTTTGTACAAACCTGTAGCTGCTTGCCTTTTTGAGGACACAAGGACAGGAGAAGGAGACCTGTGAAAAACAATTAGCATGGCTTCAGTGTGAGCAATTCTTAATTATCCATAGCATGTCGACAGCAGATAATTAGTGTCCCAATTTTTAACAATATTTGGTCATTAACTACAGCAGACTAGAGAAGATCAAGAGCAGAGACATTTGTCTGAGCTAAGTGTTACATAACTGCACCCGCATGTGAACACAAGTCAACTAAATCATGCTGATGATAACAGCATGGAAATCCTGCTATTGTGTGACTGATTCAAATGCACTAAGTTGTAATGTACCATAAACTACATTTTATGTCCCTTTATGGTAAGCTGTTAAAACTGAGATATCAACCCACAAAACAAAGCAGCCTTAAATGAAATTTGTAACTTAAAGCTCCCTCTATAATCCACTGCCTGTTTGTCCTTAAACTGTTGAGTATTCTTGGCAAAGCATACCACAAACAACGTTGGCCACTTATCTCAAGTCACTTCAGTATTAACAGATTTTTAAAGGCATGGCTATGAGCTAATTACATGTAAATCCTAATAGTTTATTAATTAAAAAAATGATGAAAAATCCTTATAGAACCACAGTTTGGGGATGCCCCCCTTCTTCATCCCATCTCTCTCCTTCTCTCTAACACACACACACAACCAACGTTTTAAAGTATTTTCTGCTCTTGCTTTCTCCTATATTCAGTTCAGACTATATTTCCTGGTCTCTGTAGGACAAAATTTTTAGTTCCATTGAAGTCTGTGGCAGACCTCCCAGGATATAGTCCTATAGCTATAATTTTCTGTTGTTTTCCATTTCTCTGCCTTAGGGCCATATCCTCCAAACCCTTACACATACATGAAGAGTTTTGTTGCACACTGTTGTCCCAGCAAGTTCCGTGTACCCACTTGTGTGATAATATTTGTAGACTTGGACAGAATCATGTATATGAAATAAAGAACCAAATGATAGCATTTCAGAGCCAATGTACTTCTTTCTCCAGAAGCCTTCAGTGGAATTGCTCTGGATATTCACTAATGTAACTAAGTTTCTTTAGTTGCTCTCTGATTAGCAAGGAAGAGGAAGCAGTTTGTATCGTACTGGGTATGTCTACACTGCAATTAAATATTCTCAGGGCTTGGGCTGTGGCGCTGTAAAACTGGGGTGTAGATGTTTGGGCTTGGGCTGGAGTCCGAGCTATCTCACTCTCCCCCCGCGGGGTCCCGGAGCTCAGGCTTCAGCCCAAGCCCGAATATATAGACTGCAGTTTTACAGCTCTGCAGTCCGAGACTCTCAAACCTGTGTCATCCAACATGGGCGAGCTGCAGGTGTTTAATTGCAGTGTAGACATATCCATAGAGGCTATTGGGATAAATCAAGTAAAGAGTTTTAGGGCTACGTTCTGCCCTTCTATGTGTGCATTCCAAGTTGGTTTGTGGCCCTTTATCTCAATTCCTGTCACAACCATAACATACTAATTAATTAATTGTAGGTTATATGTTTAATATCTTTTGGGCCTTTGGTAATGTTTCATTAATTTTTGAGAAAGTACTAAAAAAAGAAATAAGTAAACAAGAACATTAATGACACACAATCAGTGTTTTAAAATGGCCTAAAAGGCTATTTATTTAATCATATTAGTACGTTGTGTTTAAGATATTTACTACTAACTGAACAAAGAGACATTTTATTCAGTATATGCATATGTAGGGATGTCTTTAAAATAAGGATAATTAACTTGAGTATTTAAATACTTAGTATTATATGAATATATATGATATATGAATGTTTAAAATGTAAATAAGAGTATAAAATATTTGTTTTATTCATTTTTTCTTTAGATTTAAGCAGCAATAAAAAGATGCCATAGATAAAACTCTAGGTGCCCTAACGATTAATCAGACTTATACTAATGATTATCCATCTGCAATACATATTCACAGCCAGCCAGCCAGTAGTATTAAATAAATATATACAGATAATTGTAGCTAGCCATTCAATCAGCGCAACAGAACCCTCCCTCTCCCCTTCCCCCTTCTCCAGGAACATAGGCTCAGCTTTCTCCCCGCTTGCCCAGAAGTTATCAAGTTCAGGCTACCTTGAACCAAGATGGGGAGCAAGTTCTGAAGGCCTGGGTCCCTCACCAAAAATGTTCTTGTGGTGGCCTCCTCTGCTTTAAATGGGGGTGATCCATTTTGAGCACCTCTCAGGAAGGCAGGTCTCAGCCGACTTAGGGCTTTATAAGTCAAAACCAACACCTGAGGGCACCAGTAGGCAGGGATCCCAGAGCATGAGTGTCAAGTACTAGAGAGGCCCTGCTCAGTAGGAGAGCTGCTACATTCTGCTCTAACTTTGGTCTCTAGAGTACATTGTAATAGTCTAATTTTGAGGGAGAAAAAAATGGATAATGCTGGCAAATTCCCAATCTAAAATAAAATGTCCCAACCTCCAGCCAAGGAACAGATGGTACAAAGCTGATTTGGCTCCTGCTGTAATGTGCTTATCTAACAGCAGCTGGGGCTCTAGAATCATCCCTTGGCTGGGAACTGTGGCAACCAATGTCTGACACATTCCCTGAATTAAAGGGTCTGATATTACCTCTGCCAGCAATTGTTTGCTTCCCCAACCCATCATTATCACTTTGATCTTGTGTGGTTGAGCTTCAACCAGCCTCTCATATACTCCCCAGCCTTAGCTAGATACTGGCTGAGGCCCTGAACCACATTGTCCAAATAGGATGAGATAGAGACATACAGTTGGGTGTCCTCGGCATACTGATAAGACTGCACCCCATGACTCCTTCAAACACTCCTAGTGACCCCATATATGCTTTGAATGAGGGGTGACAGAATGACACTCTGCGGCACTTGATTGCGCTTCAGGCAGAGGAGTTTTTGTCCACAACTGCCCACTGAGCTCTCTCCAAGAGAAAAGAATGAAACCTCTGGAAGGCAGCCCCATCATTTCCCTCTGAGGTCTGCAGATGAGACCACACCACTTTGTGATAAACGGTATCGAAGGCAGCTGATTGGTCTAATGATATCAGCATAGACATGCAAAAATATTGACCATGTGCATTAGATATTTTAAAGTTGTAAGTGGGCTGCTCTTAGCTTTTTTAAAAGAAGCACCTCATTTGTGTGCAGTTGGAATTTTGTATCCTTAGTTGGAGAAAGTCTGCATTCTGCCTTTCAGCTAAGAAAAACTAGCCATGTTAGGTGCCACTGAAAAGATTTCTGCTTCTTGTAAAGCTGCCATGACAATTAAGAGCTTGATCTTGCAAACCCTTACTCGCATGAGGCAGACTAATCCTTAATGAAGTCAATGTGATTACTTGACTGGAAAAGGATTATGAGACTCAGAGCTTGCAGGATTGGACCTTGGGGCCTCAGTTTTAGACACAAGCAGCAGCAGGATCAGTGCCTAAAAGAGCAGAGCAAATTTCACTATGTGAATTAACAACAAAATAAAATTCTAACAATAGCGATAAACAGTTGTGCTCAGAGTCCAGCTTTCTTTAATATGGAGAGGCAGCCATCACAACTACAGATTGTAGCATATATTTACCTCTTGATTTTAATATGTAATTGTTTTGTATAATCTAAGGCTGTGTCTACACTGCCCTGCAGTTAGGACTACAGACATGTGAATAGAAGGGTGCACCAAAATGCTGCATTGTAATGCAGTGTTCCTAGTTTGCTTTAATGTAGTCTGGTTTGAAGAGGACTGTGTTAATGCATTCTAGGAACCTTTCATTTGCACACGCTGCATCTACATGGAGGAGTTATAGCGCAGCACTTTGGTGCACAATGCTGTTGACATCACTGAGGGGCAATGTGGACAAGTATGAACTGAGGGGCAATGTGGACAAGCACCAAGTGAAGTTGAAATTTTAGGACATTTTGAAGTCTTTTAAAGAGCTATATAGAAGGTGGTGATTTTGTATGCCTGATTATCCTATAGGCTTAGTCCCTTAGTAAAATTCTGTATTATAAGGTTGCCTTTCTGTTAAGCTGTCCTAAGGTACTTTGCAAATTTTCAAGTTAGGAATATGTCAAGTCACTCAGCAATAAGTCAGGAGACAGCAAAGGAACTTGATTTTCAACTATTAATGGACAAGTCCTATCTGGCTGTTTTGTCTTAACTAGATAATCATTTATAGTGAAAATTATGATTTTTCAAATAATTTTAAGCCTAGGAATATTTTTTCTAACTTCTTTTTGCAGATCAGTTATCCCCCCCCCCCCCCCACTTGTTGTGTCCACAGGGAGAAGCTCCCTCAAAGAAAGCAAACAGCTTCGACAGAGGGACATCTTAGAACAATAGCATTTACTTTTCAATATGAAACATCTGTTTTGTGTGCATAGTTTTAACTCTTGATAGTCCACATTCCATATCTTAACTGACAACTGAATTCTTTCAGCAACTCTTCTGTATCTGATGTCCTATGAAGAGTAACATGAGCAAGACTGGGATGCCTTCTTATCCCTCCTCCAGAAACAAATAAAGTCCTGTTAAATATTAGTGTGACATCGGCAGACCAGGTGCCAGCTCATGATAAGACGCCATGTCTCCGCTGACATATACATAGCTGGAGCCAGTCGGGCTCACCCGTGTGTTAGTATTGTTAAGATAAGTATTAAAGTTATAAGAATGTGTTTAGTGTTTAGACTTCATTGAATGCTTGTGAGTTGCTTCATGCATTAGTCTGCCTTATAACATCTGTATCTCATATTGTAAGGTAATATTTGAGCATTTACCCCTGAGGGCATTCTGCACCAAAAAATTAAAATTTCTGTGCACAATATTTTAAAATTCTGCAAAATTCTGCAAATTTTATTTGTCAAATACATGGTCTTGTGGCTTCCCTTTGCTTCCCTATCAGAAAGTCATTTTTCTGCAGGGAAGCAATGAAATCTGTGGGAGACAAATTCAGTGCATGTGCAGTGGTGCAGAATTCCCCCGGAGTAAGTCTCTGTTACTGTGTAGATCACCAGACAGGAGAGACAAATTCATTCGAGTGAAATGCTGGTCTCCAGAAGGTGTTATGTCCTACTTGAAAAGGAATGCCTGTTGACACCAGACAGGCTATAGTAGGGTTACCATTCGTCCGGATTCACCCGGACATGTCCGGCTTTTCTGAGTTAAAAATAGCATCTGGGGGGAATTTGTAAATGTCCGGACTTCCCCCCCATGCAGAGCGTGCGCGGCTGACAGGGCAGCCGGCCGGATGGTGCCACTTGCACTGGGCTCCGGCAGCCAGAGAGAGCCCCTTCTCCGCTTCCCCCTCCTCTCCCCTGCAGCTGAGATCACTCCCTCCCTCCCTGCATTCGCAGATTGGCGGACGTTCAGGCCTCTGGCAGTCTGGAGCTCCTCCCCCTGCCCAGCACGCCGCTCAGCAGCACTCTGTGAGGGCGGGAACCGGGCTATGCGCTCCGTGGGGGAGCTCGGTAAGGGGGCCAGGGGGTCGAAGAAGGGGCAGGGAGGTTCTGGAGGGGACAGTCAAGAGACAGGGAGCAGGGTTGGATGGGTCGGGAGTTCGGGGGGGCTGTCTAGGGGTTGGGGGTGTAAGGTTTTGGGCAGTCAGGGGACAGGTAGGGGGTAGGATCCTACGGGGGCAGTTAGGGTGGGGGGGTCTCAGGA
>NW_020664393.1:16851611-16870702 GCF_002925995.2 Terrapene triunguis
GGTTACCATATGTCCGGTTTTTCCCGGACATGTCCGGCTTTTTGGTCCTCAAATCCCCGTCCGGGGGAAATTGCCAAAAAGCCGAACATGTCCGGGAAAATAGCTTTGCCGGCATCCCTGCCCCAGTCCCCTGCTTACCTTGTGGCTCCCACAGGCTGCGAGCTGCAGGCGGATTCCCCCGCGGCAGCTGCTGCTGCTCCCCCCAGACACCTCAGCTCTGTGTAGCTGAAGAGCCAAGCTGCCCGAGCGCTACTGGCTTCACAGTTTGCCGGGCAGCCCCCAGACCTCCGGACCCTGCGCCCCCGGCCGGGCACTTCCCCAGCGCAGCTGGAGCCCGGGAGGGGAAGCGCCCGGCCGGGGGCGCAGGGTCTAGAGGTCTGGGGGCTGCCCGGCAAACCGTGAAGCCAGTAGTGCTCGGGCAGCTGTTTCGCGGCTGGGAGGGAGGAGGGGGAATGCGGGGCGCTCAGGGGAGAGGGCGGAGTTGGGGTGGGGACTTTGGGGAAGGAGCGGAGTTGGGGTGGGGAAGGGGCGGGGCCAGGGCCCCGTCGAGTGGCCTCTTTTTTTAATGAGGAAATATGGTAATGCTAGGCTATAGTGGAACATTAAAGAGGAAAAAAGACTTTGTTTTACTCTGTCCTGCTCTCCCCACATGAAGATGAGTCTTGCAAGTGAATCCCTCCCATCTGCTGAGTTTGCGGCTCAAACCAGAAGGGGAGAAGGAAATAAAAAACCCTAACAAGGAGGAACTGTGTCTTCATGCAGCTGGGACTCGGGAGAGTGGGGGCAGGCAAGGATGACTATACATAAGCAAAAGGTCCGTGGTGCTTAGCCTTGGTTAGACCCTAAAAGACATATAAAGCTTGCTTATTACAGAATCTTCTGTTACTTTTTGAAACTTAAGATTGGAACGTGTGGG
Organism: Terrapene triunguis; assembly: GCF_002925995.2. NCBI lineage: Eukaryota > Metazoa > Chordata > Testudines > Emydidae > Terrapene > Terrapene triunguis. Next base: position 16,852,528 of record NW_020664393.1, read on the forward strand.
CATATATGTGTGCATGCTTTTACCATGTAAATAACTGTTTTATTTCCTTCTATGTAATAAATCTTTAGATAGGTTATTATAGGTTTGGATTACAAGCTTTGTCTTTGGTGTGAGATATAAGGTGCAACTGACCTGGGTTAAGTGACTCCATGTTAAGGCCGGCATAATGCCTGTGGAGTTAACACTTGATAATTGGTTGGTAAAATTGAGTATAGAACTCACAGCCAATTTGGGGTGTGTGCCCTGGTTCTTAACAGTCTACTCTGAGGTTGGTACTCATGCTCTTGAGCCACTGCAGCACAGCTTGACAATTAAGTTTTTCCATTTAACGGTTAACAGAAGCATTTCACATTAGTATGTTTGCTGCATGACTCTTTTAGGCCTAATCCTGTTCCCACTGAAGACATTGGCAAAATGCCTGTTGCCTTCAATGGGAACGGTATCAGGCTCTTCTTTTTGGTTCAGTTTTTCCTTGATATCTCTAATGTCAGAAATAGTGTAATTTAAACAGACTAGGAAACTGATGGGCTATATGTAGATTTATTTATGTTAGTTAATCTACAACACAGAAAGGAAAACACAAAGGAGATACAGGTGTTCCAACTGGAAAGGTGCTAAATCACCTTCTGTGAACTGCTGTCTTGTTTCACTGATGTTTCATTATTTTCTCAGAGCCAGGGATGAAATGGACGAATGAATCTTAATTGCAGTGTCCTGTTGGCTAAATATCAGACAGTTCTCTAGATGGGTGCTTGGTAGTCTGACATTCAGAAACGTTTGTGCTTCAGAGCTTGGTTGGGATCTAGTTATAAGTAAAACATGTCGGGAGAGGTAAAAATTAATCTCTCATTAGAATGAGTCAAGTGTTTAGAGTGACTGTGTTTTTTAATGTAATCAATAACCATTAAGAAAATAGAACTACATACGGTATTGCATACCTAATCGGTAACCCCATGACAGATATATTTTGGTACATTGCTTTATTGAACCAAAAATGATTTCAAAGTTAAATTTTAAAAAAGCATCCAAATGATTGGACTTGTTTGTATTGCATTCTCTCCTCCTGCAATTTCAAAACTTATTGACAAGCTCAGATAGTGTGTTATAGTTAAAAAGCTGAACTTGGGATCAAGTAAACTAAATTTCAGGCGAATTTGAACTTTCTGTTGCACCATGTAACATGAACAAAATATTCATCTATTGCCAAAAATTGCATTCCTTTTTTTTTTTATCTCAATTTTTTATGAGAAGGGAAAATAAATGATAACGAGTAAATAAAAAAAAAAAAAGAAAAAGGTCCAGAGTTCCTCTTTAGAACAGAAAATACCTATTTGTTAAATATACAATACTACTTTCTGGAAATCTGTGAAAATCTTGAATATACTTTTTGTAGAAGTAATGTAATAACTTGCTGTTTCAGGAACATCGTCTTGCTATAAAACCCATTAAAGGCAATGGGAATCTTTCCATTGCTTTCCATGGGCTTTGGATCAAGCCCTGTCAGACGGTGGGGGAGGTGGTTATTATTTATTTTATTATAAAAGTTACATAGAATGGGCCACAATCCTATTCACTTACTCACATGAGTAATCTCATTGTGGTGACAGCATTTAATTGTGGGATTATATTAATTTTACAGACGACGTAAAATAAAGTAAATGTGCAACACCAATCAATAGGAAAATACATTTTTTTATAATTCTGGGGAATTGCTGTTAACAACTGGGCTGTATGTTCCAGTACTCCTTGACCATCAGATATTAAATCTAAAATCAGCCTACTATTTTTCTTTCAAAATGTGTATAAAAAGAGACAGATCTTGGAAACCTTTATTCATGTCAGTAGTCCTGTTTGAGTCAAGGACTTTATGAATATATATGGATTTGCAGAATCTGGCCAAATGGGGGCCAAATCTTATATTCCTTCTGCATTCAAAAATCCATTTACTTCAATGTATCCTCCTTCCTCAGTATGTCTCAAGAGGAGCTTTTGGCATGCCAGGCGTCCACAGTGGACCTCTATGGCTGTAAAAAGTAAAAGGCAGTGATCTTCTTTAGAATTAATATCCCATTGGGAAATGTCACTTGCACATTATTGTAAAACATTCTTTATTTTACTGTTGTTGTTTCTGGACTGTAAATACATGTATTGATGTTAAAGAGTTAATGACAAATTTCAGAAGACTTATTAAATAGCAATAATGTGAGATGCTACTTGTGCCACTTGATTTACCTAATTTATAACCCTGTTTGATTACGACATCATGTCTTTCATCTGTAAAGATTGTACCCAAGGGACTAGTCAACTTATTAATTCATCACTTGCCTTCTTTTACGGTTGCAGACTCCTATTATGGCGCAAAAGTAAAGAGATATACTAATCTGAAAGCTGCCAGCCAACTGGTTCCACTCTAGTTGACCTTTTGTTTGCAGGCACAATCCTGATAACTTTTCTATTGGTTTCTTCTTCTCTGAGGTTACATTACAATCTATTCTTTTGTCTTATAGTACTATGATGAGAGCAAGACAGCGTGAATTGAATTCAATGTCTGCAGTTACCGTAGCCTCTAAAGAGGAAAGGCCTGCCTCAAGTTAACCTGTAGCTCTTTTTTTAAAATGCCTTTTGATGTATCTGTCACCTGATCCATCAGCAATGAATAATTTTCATGGAAGGTGCACTTTAATTACATTCCCATTTGACTTGCATTATCATGCCCTATCTAGGTAATTAATCTCACCAAGTATCCAATTTCGGCCTTTATTGCAGGCAGGCAGACCTTCTGAATTATGTGTGCTTGAATGGGCATTGGGCCTGTTGTTAAACCAAACAGGCCATGAAACGCTATTTTGGGTGCTCCAAATTTTCTTTACAATTTATCCGGTAAGGTTTTTCCTTGCTGTGGACTGTTGTAGCTCAATTGCTGTGTTTGATGCTATCAAGCCTTTTAGAGTTTACAGAAGTTGAACTCTCTAGCAGATACTGACTGAAGCACAAATGATTAAAATATCAGAATCCCAAGAGCCATGCACTCTTTGAAGTAGTAGTCAGCAGACAGTGAAACTAGGTATAAAAAAATAATAATTTTTGGTCCTTGAATAATTTATCAAGTTCATAGCATAGCCAAAGGTCTACTTTGTAGAATTGGTGCATTCAGAGGTCATATTAGTATTCCTCCTACCACTATAAGATTAGGAATTGCAGTTGTGTTTAATTTTGAGTTTCACTGCTCTGTGGGGTGAAAAATGGAGTTTTAAGAAACATTGGGCCCTGAACCAGCAGATTAATGTACATTTCTTGTAGGGATGATTATTCTTATATCTTATTCACTGCTACCTAGAAATAGTAGCTAAGGACTCAGGTGCTAGAAAGCTACAGAATGTGGGAAGCTGTGGAGAAAATACAGTCTTTAAGGGTAAAAATGAATAAATAAAAGCACACAATTAAAACCTTGTTGTTAGGTGTCTACTTTAATGGGGGAAATTCTGTATCCATCTTATGAAAAACTTCTTAGTGCTTCTAAAACTGTTTATTTTTCCACCTTGAAAAAGAAAATTATTTGATCTGAGTTTTAATTAAAAGGAATCCAATTCTAGTTGCTCATATTTTAACTAGAGAGTGACCCAAGTCCCTTAGCTCATATCCAGTTCCAAACTTCCCCAGAGTTCAAGGTTTCCAGGGGGTCATAGAGCATAGAGCTTAAGGCCAGAAGGCTCAAGGTTTTGGGCTGTGTTTTAGCATTTGGGAAGTATGAACATTTCTGAAGCGAATGGCCAGTTCTTAGTGGCAGTTTTTAAATTAGTTGCAGCAGGCTGTTTTAATAACTTTAGCATAATCCCCATAAAACATAAAGGGAGTTTAACATAGATGCAATGGAACTTGTAAAGCTTTTTGTTTCACCTCCCCCTCCTCCCATTAAACTTTTAAAATAAATATTCTAAATTTTGGTTTCAAGTCTTTCTTTAATATAAATCAGTTGATTGGCTCTCGTCCAATCAGAATAGTCTTATTTTATTTGAAAAAAATCTTTTTTTCATTTTATCAAGAGTTCCCCATTGACAGAAATCTTATTGAAAATATATAGTTTACATATAGAAAATTTAGCTTCAGTATCTAAAGTCTGAAAAAAATTAACTGGATCCAATTTTGGGGGGTGAGGGGATAAAACTGGTTTTCCGATTGTTTAACCCACATCACACCACTTTGAAGCCTTAAAACAAAACAAACAAACAAAAATAGTGAGTGAATAACACAGGGTTGGTATTGGAGTACAGAATCTTTCACCTCTAGGTTATCAGTCAAATCCAGTCTAGTGAGGTAGTGATCAAAAATTGTTACCATCTGAAAGTTGTTTAGTAGCAAACAATTATGTGAAATCAAATGAAGATCTCAGTTCATTTTCTAGTGTGTGAGCATCATCATAACTGGTACTTGTGGCAGTCCCAAAACAGAAGGCAAGGATTAAAAGGCTCACGGCATGGTGAACCTTCTCATCCCTGACCATAATCCCTCTAGGTGAAGGCAATACCTGGAGAATCTTATGCTGATACGTTGTGCTGTTGATAAAGAAAGAACTTAATTTTTCTGCTATATACTGTTGGTCAGGCCCTTCAACAGAATAGTCTTTTAAATACAATCTTTTATTGTTTTTAACTTACTTGCATTGTACACTACCCTAGTGTCTCTCATTCCCACTGATAGAGAGAATTACATGGTTGATACAGAGAATTAAAATGTACTAATGTCCAGTTAGCTAACATTTAAACACATTTACTATAGATTGTAATCATTGCTTAGTGAACCACTAAAAGCAAACCAGTTCACTTAACTGAACATAACAAGGAAAAACTAAAAATAGTCATAGCTTTCTCAGTGCTCTTAATTTCCCCCCCTTTAATTTCCATTTCTCTTAGCAACTATGGTTAGTGGCAAACTGATCTTTTTAACGTTACATTTCATCCGGAGTGAACACATTGTTGCACATGCACTCTCATTTTTCTGTATCCCCAACATATTACCTGTTTTCCAAAGTGCTGTGTATGAAGTAGGCAGACTTAGAATAAAGTCTGAGAAGGGCCCACTGACAGGTTGGGCAGTGAAAGATTTTGAACCTGTGCGTAGCATGAGGATTCTCTCTGTCTGCTGTCTCTGCACCTCTTTGGAGGCAATCTGGTCCCTTTATTGCTGTCTCTGAAGCTAAATGGTTTTCTGATTAAAGCATTGGACTGAGACTCAATGAGATCTAGGAAAAATTAGTCAGTCCTACAGACTTTCTGAGTTACCTTAGGTAAGTCATTTAATCTCTCTGTACCGCCATTCTCCATGTGAAGAATGGGGATAATAGAACCTTCCTACATCAAAGGGGAGTTGTAAAGAAAACTCCACTATTGATTGAGTGGAGCTCAGATACTCAGGTGTTGGGGGCCATATAAGTACTTTGAGAGACTGAAATTCTCAATCTTGGTGCAAATTTTTCTTTTATAAAACATAAAATAAAATTGAGCGTTTGTGGTTTTATTCCTAACTTGCAGCTTTTGGCCTCCCCGATTCAATAGCAGGCAAATCCTGCCTTGCATAGACCCCCCTACTCTCTCCCTAAAGCCTCAGAAGGTCCTGAATGCAGCCCCGACCTGCTGCAGAGTACAGCTCCATAGAGGGTACCCTGAGTTCTAGTGTGCAAAGTTGTGGAGCAGGGTTGGGTGAGTATCGCCACAACTATGTGGGGAAGTCTTAGTGATTATCAGTGTCTACTGAAGCCTGACGACTGTGGCAGAATGCACAGAGTAGCTTAGCTACTGACTGAAGCCTGGAAAGAGGACTAGCCTACTTCCCCCTATGCATTCCCCTCCCCCTCCGACCCTGAAATAACTCCTCTGCACGCAGTCCATGCTTTCATGCTCTGCACAGATAACGCGATTTAGCCCTAAGGTGGTGTTTTGTTTTTGTTTTTAAATATATTCACTTACCAAAAAGTCTTGTGATTGTGACTTTTTTTAAATAGTGTACAGTTTCTGGAACTTTGTTTTTAATCATTAATCTTTTTGACACCATTTTTTTTTTTTTGGCAACCTGGTCCTTGTGAATCTTTCTGTACTGTTCTTGGTCAGACTCCCATGGGAGAAAAGTGAGTCTTTGAATTGTGGATTTAAAATTGAGGCATTGATGCACTCCACTACTCCCTGTAGGCACTTTATTTAAGGGCCCTCTTTTGTTGCGGTTAATAGTTCACCTAATGTACTAAAATAACATCATTGGTCACATTAAAGTGATCTTGCATGTTTCACTCTCCCACAAACTAGGCAGTTAATTTGGCTAGATGTAGCATCACTGCTGTTTATCTTTTGTATGAAAAGGCCTTAGGATGTTATATACCGTAGATGTCCCTAAAACTCAGATATCACGTCTGTCACCTTCCTGCTGATTTGCAGTCATTAAAAAACTCAAGAGGTTGTTCTAGAGTAGAGCATGTCTGATCAGTAGCCTGTCTGAATTGGTATGAGGTTAGGCAACTGTACATCTACTGCTCTTATAAGATAAGGCAGGTTGTAAAACAGCAGCTGAAATGATTGCAGATTTTCAGCTCAATTTTATAACTTTCATTTTTGCTGTAAGTCTCATTAAAGTGAATTGCAGCTTCATAAAACAGATGTGGCAAAATCAGGCTGTAAATATATAGCTGACCATTATGTTTACAAAATCATTGAGTTTTGCTTAAGAAATCATGGAACCTTATATTAAAAAGGTGTGCAGTATAAAGAAAAAAATCCTAATTCTTTATAGCATATATCTTGTCCCATGATTTTAGACAGTAAATCCAAAAACGGGGAGGGGAGGGATGAGCATGAAAGAGAGTGTGAGGGAGCAAATGCTAAATTGCTTTGGAGTTTCAAAAAGAGTATAGCTTTTCAAACCTCTTTATTCAGAGAGCCACCCATAAGCACCGAGTGGAGGAAGAGAAATCTGGCTTTCTCGGTATGAAGACCAAAAAGACATTAATTAAGGCATAATGAACGTCAAGTTAATGACCTGACCATAAGCCAGCTTCTCATTGGTCAGATTTTTTCACTCCAAACTTTCACAAAATTGTAGGCTTTGCTTCTCTAAGGTTGAAAGGAAAGTAAAATATGTAGCACTGGGTGGGATGGGGAGGAGGGAATAATAAAAAGACTGTTCCAAAAGTCCCCATTATTTCTTTGCCACTGCAAATGAAAATGGGCAAGAATTAATTGCAAGCATTTTGGCTAATTTGCTATCAAATGTGCACAGTGTACAATGAGTTCTACTGTGCCCTATTCCAAAATATGTTAAACCCTTTAATATGAGTATCTGCTATGTAGCCTTTTGATCACAACAAACCTTTTACTATCACACCACCTTGGGACCAAGGAGTGGTTGTGACCAGTTCGCTGGTATATTTCTTCTAGTCTTTGCTCTTTCCCCCCTTCATCATACTGGTAGTTCTCCCAGGCATTTCTGATGCTGATTTTCTGCATAGCCGCACTAGTGTTTCTCCCACGCTACAGATTATTTTTAAAGTTCCGCAACTTTATTAACAGCTTCCAAAGGCTGACCAATATGTCAATCTGATTACAAATAAAATTTGAAAGAATTCCAGTACTAGTCTGACCCCACTTGTGGGCAGGCCTTGAAGCTTATATAGTAAAGCTATACTCAACTATTGTATTCAGTATAGCATATGAAAGCAGTTAAAGTATATATTAAATGAAAAGTGAAATTTTCCTCCTGGTATTAGAAACAAAGGAAATAGAATTTTATCAGTGTGGTAAGTACAACATTTTTATACCAGTTTTACAAGCCAACTGAGAAGATGGAGCAAAAACATTATTTGTTAAGAGAGACCTCTTTATCTTCTTCTCTGCAGCACAGAAATATATTCAACTTAATGTAATGCTATGATCCGTTCTTAAACTGTCAGATTTCTAAATACAAGTCATGTATCATGACAGTGCAGAACAATGTACGTGGTACCAAAGCAGTGTTGTTAGTGAAGGTGAAAATATGTAAATTCTGCCTCGATCATTGGGGAGCCATGTTAATTTGCATTATTCTTTCAACCTTGAAACTGGTAGGTTGTGATCAAATAAAAAAAAAAACAACAACCTTCCACCAAGATATATTCAACTACACAAAAGGTTCCTTAGTCTTTCTATTTGATAGTATTATCAATCTGATTTGTTAGGGTATATACAAGCAATTGAAGATACTAAAAATTCCAGAGAATGTTTATTTTAATTTTTCAAGGGAACCCATTAAGCGACACATTTTCAGGTCAGCCTTACCAGGTCTTCATTTTTATGCTCATGATTTTGCAGGTGCATACTATGCCAGTTAGAGTATTAATTATTTGATTGTACTCACTAAATTGTGGACATAAAACTGCCTACAGCTGCTTGGACTCACAAATTGCACTGAAATGCAGGCTAGAGTTTGAAAATCTAGTCGTAAGTTTTCTATGCGAAATTATAGATTAGTACATTGAGGTGCAGCAAAATTAATTGCACAGTAAAAGTGCTTAAACATACAATTTTAAATTTATTAAAACTCTTGCCAGATTACAGTGTTAACCATTTATAGCAAATGCATTAGTAATTACAAGTCCATTTTACTAAGCCAAAGTAATTTAAGGGTAAGTGTTACAGTGGATGAAATATTTAGTTTTTATGTAGGTGTTTGGAAATGTGAGGCATAGACAGACAAATCTCCTGCAGCAAATTTTGGAAGTAACTGGTCTGTGGTAACAGATTATGCATTAAACCACAGTCACTCAAATGTTCTCAGCACACAAAACATCTGTTTACTGTCTGTTGTGAACATATATATTGCAGTAGAGCTCAAAAATAAATAAAGCATTGGTGTAAATTTAATATAGTTTAATATTTGTAGAGATTAGCAGTGATAAAAATAAAATAGAAGAGGCTGACTCTTATATGAATTTGATGAAATGTTCCACAATTTTGTGACATTAGATATTGTTGTTGTTATTTTGTTGTTCGGGACTGGTCTTTTTAAAAAGTATTGAAGGGCGTTTTGAGACAACGGACATAATGGTTTTATCATTAATACTGCACCTCAGTTTGATAAAGGAAACCTACTAATGTTTGTTTTGGGGGTTTTATAAAGGTAAAAATATTTATTCTGAAAAGTACAAGATTGACAACCCTGAAGAATTAAGCCCTGTGTTTATATGCAGAATTGAGATAACATGGGCACCAACACAAGCTTCTCTTTACTGTTTCACCCGTGTGATTCCATCACAATTTGGTAGAAACCTAAAATACTTAATCCTCCAGCACGCTCCATGCTGGGCCTGTCTGCTGAGACAAGTCAGGGTACTAGTTGTAATAGTGGTTTTGTGGACACCAGCCCAGCTGACCATCTGTCTATCATGCTTATATGGCTCTTATTACAGCAGTATCTGAGCTCCTAACAATTTCTAGTGTATTTCTTCTCATAAAACCCTCGTGAGGTAGGGAAGTGCTATTATCCTCATTTAACAGATGGAGAACTGAGGCACAGCGGCTAGGTGACTTGTCCAAAGTCACACAGGAAGTCTGGGGCAGAGCAGAAACTTGAACCCAGGTCCCAAGCTAGTATTTTAACTACTAGACCATTTGTCCCCTCATTGCATTGTCCTCATTCCATCCTCCTCTCATTTTTCAAAGCTCGCTGGATATCCAGCAGATGGCAACAACTTTTAACCACTGCAAATTTGTGAAAAGCTCTATTGTTACCATTCTCCAATTTCACAGATATGCCCTCACTATAATCAGATGGTGCTATTTTCCAGTAACTTAGAAAGATGGGGCATGTGTTGTTAGAGACCATCTATTTTAAAAGGATGAACATAGAGAAGAGAACTAGCTAGCTGAGACTGTGTAGGTTTCCTAGAGCTACATGTGAACAGGGTATTATGAAATAGAGACAAGAAGGATATTGTTCACATTAAGACTGTTGAAAACTTATGTATAAACAATGTTGACAGTTTATGTTGCTGTTTTAATATGGATGTCAAAACCTATAATAGCCTAAAATATTTGCTGCTTTTATTGGGTTTACAAATTCAGAACCAGAACAAAGATTTTTTTACCAGTTTGTTTTTTATTAATGAATGTTACATTTGTTAACCTTTAATGATTTGTAAATTCTGCATTATTGATACCAAATATACACCAGGCTCTATTCTGACTTCATCCTTTTTCCTAGGCAGATTTTTTTTACAGAATGTGGGAAGAAAAGTGCTTGGCTTATATTAGAGTCAGTAAAAAGAAATGTCCAGAAATCATTACTTCACATCTAGGCAAGAGTTAGATGACTTTATATTTGGACTTTCTTTAAGGGTTGCATTAAACCAGTTATGGGTCCTTCCCTTTAATCATGTAAGGGAACTTTACAAGCCTTAATTTTGAGTGCGTCTTATTAATATGTTTTTAGGGTTGGCCTTACTGTGTACTGCACAGGAACTACTTAGTGTTAGAACTTCTTGGTATAAATACTAATAGTACAGTCTTATGTGGTGTCCAGGTCTAATGCCTTTTAAAGGGAGCATGTGTATAGTGGTGCTGCTAATGTTACCATATCTGATAACTGAAAAGCTGCTTTATTCAGATGCTGTGCTGCTAATGGCTGAGCACTGAATGGGGCAATAAAGTTTACTGGGATAGTCAGGTGCTAAAATGAGGAAGTTTTTAATCCCATTGTAAGAAAGTTACTAGAGCAGCAGATCATTGTTGTTCTATTGCACTGAATTCCTGGAGGAAGATCCAAAAAGCTATGGATAGGGAAGATCCTGCCTAGCAGAATTACCATATGATACAGAATAAAGTATCTAGGCTAAGGTTTTAAAATTTGGCCTGTAAATTTGGTGCATACATTTTTGAGTGCCCAGCTATTGATACCTACGGCCTGATTTTCATCAGTGATTGGAACTGAAGTTGTAGGTGATCAGCATTTCTGAAAATCATGCTTTGGGGCATAAAAATTGAGGCATCCAAACTTAGAGGCCACATTTAAGAACATGGGCTTCAGTTCATATCCCTTACACTTTATTATCTTTATCATTATTATATATTATCATTCAGCAACTTAAACAGAAAGGGAGAATGGATTTGCTTTGGGTTCCCCCCCCCGTGATTATGAAATCTTTGGTGATTAGTAACAGCTTGTTGCAGTTTTCAAGAATAATATATCCTTTAACTGCCTTGTAATGCTGTCAAGATCAGCAAAATCGTAGGTTATCTGCCAAGAGGTGGCTATAATATTGTACAGCTTTTAAACCTTTTAAAATTTGTTTTATTTGTTGTGTTTTTATGAATTTTTGTAATCTGCTAGTTTAATTTGCATTCTCCTGTTTTCCACCCTTGTTTAGACTAAGGGCTAATCTATAGGGGGTGTTGTTCTGGAATAGCTATTCCTGATCAACTTCTTGTGTGGACCCTCTGTTTCCACATTAGCTTTATCTACTTCAGAAGTGGATTTAAACTAATTTGGAATAATTTCTGGAATAAAAGCAATTGTATAGGGAGTTAATAAAAACTAGCTATTCTGCTTTAAATTTATATCCTACCTTAATCCAAATTAACTTCTCAGTGTAGACGAGATCTTAATGAACTAATTAGTATCTATCCAATACATATTTCAGTGTTCAGACCAATATCTATGGTAGGTTGCAAAATACTGCCTTTTGTATAGTCAAGAGAGATGCTTTTCTGACTAATTTATGGAAAAGTTTGAATGTTTCATGGTCTGTGGATACAGCTCCTTAGATTATCTCCCCATATCTCATACTGAGTGGAATACTTGCAGTGAGAACCGGAGTATTGAAATAAGTGGTGTTGGTGATTCAACAGATACTTTCTCTGTGGATCATACTGAACCCATAGCCCATCCTGAGAAAAGGAATTGTGCCATTGGAGTTGCTGCCTTTCAGATGAGAGACAAAACCAAATTCCTGTCAAATGTAGCCTTGGCATTCTTTGCAGGGTTACAGGTGTTAACCCCAGTGTCATGAACAAATTCTAGTTTGAGAAGTTATGTCTTGCATACCTGTAAGTTCAATTGGATAAGCTATTAATTTCCTATCCCAAACTCTTGTGAAGTATTTCCATCTTCCAGGTGCTCTTTAGCTGTTTTCACATTTCACCTGAGACCTGATTGAAGTGATCTTTCTCTGTTTCTCTCAATCTTTCCCCATACACACACAAAGTAATTGTGAGACCCTTGCAAGTTCATAGAGAAGCTCACCAGAAGCCAACTACAAGCTCAAGAAATTGAAGTTAATATTCTAGACTTTGCACAATCTGTATCTAGGCCAGAACATGGAACTGAAACGTCTTTATTGGTACTGATGGATGATCTCCTCCTGTCAATGGATAGAGGAAAGACAAAGACATCCATTCGCATCTTCTGGGACCTCTCTGCAGCATTCAGTACTGTCAACCATGAGATTCTGCTGTCTCACCTGAGAGAGGTGGCAGGGGTCCAGGGAAATGTGCTAAAATGGTTTGGGTCCTACCTGGTTGCTAAACTATCTTTAGTTGTGCCAGTATTCATGAACGTAAATAACACAATATTTACATTGAAATTAAATACCAAAATAATAAACATTGTGACATTCAATAATTTTTACCTAATATTAGTCATTTTGCTGTTGCAGCGATATTGGGTTCTCAGGGAAGAATTTGAAAAACAATCTCTGTACAGTCAATTCTGCCTGTAGATACTATTCCTGATATTTTTCTTCAGTTTCTCTGTTACTGAAGGTGGTGGAGAGAATATTTTCACATTGTTCCCCTAAGTGCCTAATAGAAATTGTTAGATTATACCTGGGATCTGGGACTCTCATAGGGAGGTAGCAACTGAGATTCTTTGTCATTGCCTCCTACATCAAGCACTTCACAGTTAAGGAGACAACATATATGTCTTTCTGGCTTTAACAGCTTTCAACTAGCAAACATTACAGCAATAAGAATTTAGTCCTAATGTGTCTGATATTAACAACGTTGTTAGAAGATGCTAGAATTAATCAATTTGATCTCATAGGATAATATTCTAGCCCAAGGTCCTTTTTCCGTCTATCACTTTATAAAATTTGTTCTAGTCTGGGCATACAAATTAGAGTTGGGTGAGTAAGATAGGACAAAATATACACAAATCTTTAAGCAGAACTCTGCTCCTTTTCTGATGATCTACAAAGCTCCAAGGGCTTCTGTATCTGATGCTCTCCAGAGGTGTGTAAATTGTAGAGCACTTTAATTGCCCTGTGTAGACCCTGCTGACACATTCTAAAAGGTACCTAGTACACTTTGATGTAGTCCTGGTAATGTAGAGCATGTCACCAAGGTCTTCATGGGACAGGGAGAGTGCAACATTTTAGAACACTCTACAGTTTACTGCCTTGTGGTGCACATTGCTGCATGTGTAGACAAGCCCAGAGGTTTTTGTTTTGTTTTGTTTTTTTAATCTCTGCATTCGGAGAGACTTTTCTGTCTGGATTTTACACTTGGTAGGAACCAAGGAGTGAAACAAACATTTAAAAAAAATCTGTCTCCTAAGAGTCACACACTAAAGAGGTTCATCTGAATAAGCATCCACCCTTTTAATTGCTTATCCAAGCATCTTACCCATCATTGCATAAAGTCTATTTGTAGATGATTTTCTTATATCTTTTGGCAATATGGAAATATTGGGAAATATGACTTTATAGGAGCCCATGCAAAAAAACCCCAATTTTATAAGAGAAATTTTTGTTTGGTGAGGGGAAAATCAAAATATCCAAAATACTTAATGCAACTTAATAGCATTTTTAACAATTATTTTCATGCCATCGATACTTCTAGTATCTGTGGGCCTGATCTCTCTTGCACTGATTTTCAATGGTAGAATTACTGTTTCGGTAGAATTACTCTTAATTTGCATTAGTGTAAGTCAGAGGAGCATCCAACCCTTTATTTTTCTAGGTTTCCATCAGGATGTAATTGTGTTTTGATCCAAAATACACCTGCATCTCTGCCCTGCCACTATACTATTTTATATCAGAGGTTCTCAACCTTTTTCTTTCTGAGGCCCTCCCTCCCCCCACAACATGCTATAAAAACTCCATGGCCCACCTGTGCCACAATAACTGGTTTTCTGCATATAAAAGCCAGAGTCGGCGTTAGAGGGTAGCAAGCAGGACAGTTGTCTGGGGCCCCAGGCCACAGGGGCCCCCACAAAGCTACATTGCTCAGGCTTCAGCTTCAGCCCCAGGTGGCAAGGCTCAGGGACCTGGGCTTCAGCCCCATGCAGTGGGGCTTCAGCTTTCTGCCCTGGTCCCCAGCGAGTCTAATGCTGGCCCTGCTTGGAGACCCCCCGAAACCTGCTTGAGACCTCCTAGGGGGCCCCAGACCCCTGGTTGAGAATCACTGCTTTATACTACTGTATATATTAGAAAATCACCCCATACATCCCTGGCCCTGTTTTTTCCCCCTCAGTTCCAAATTAATTTCTATGTGGATCACTCAGTCAACCATTGTTCTCATTTTACTCTCCATTAAAACCAGAGATCATGTCAGTTTTCAGGCAAAGTGAATTCAAGGATTTAATGCAGTGGTTCCCGAGCACTGGTGTGTTTACCAAGAGAAATATTTCATCATCTTATTGTGACTATTCTCTGCTTTCCTTTCTGCCTGGCCCATTGCAGTGGTACTACTTGTCTCACATTCAGTTAGTACGCTCTAACCTACAGAGGAGTTGTCCAACAATACTGAAAGAAGGACAGGAGCCACTTGATAATCAGGCCGCAAATTTATTATTAGATGCCTGGGACTACCCGGCGGATAAAAGTGTACAGTGCAGGCAGCACCATGTTCATTCGATAACGGCCCAGAGGCTTCCGTCAGTCCCCCCTTCATTTTCCATCCAGGTGCTTCAGCCAACCTATGGCTGGGACCTTACCATCCACCCCGCCCGCCTCGTAGGAGGGTTAAGGTGAGCTATAAGAAAGGGGGGTTGGCTCTCTGCTGTACGAATCATAGCAGCCCCCTCCCCCACCCCATTCCGTTCCTTTAAACAACACCTCCTTCTTAAGTCCTTTACCAGGTCATTTATCCGATCACTGGATGCCTTCTCTATCGAGAACCTGCACTGGACATCCTCTCCACACTTACATAATGAGTTGTGACATATAGCCTAACCCTCTTTCCTCCTCACCAGAATAGGTCCTCCCTGAAACCCGCTGTGGGGAAGGCAGATAAATAAATAAATTAAATAAAAAGCACACACTTCACCTAGGCCAATCTGGTGGCAAGGGGAAAATTCCTTCCCAGCCCCCTCTCCCCCCAGTGCAATGCCCACAGCAGGTCCTAGCCAAACCTGATATTTGCCACCTCAGTGGGAGGGAGGAAGGGTGGATGCTGCTTTGCCTGCTGCATGGAGAAAGAGTTTCTAACACCCAGGCTTGCCCCTTTTAAAGCCTTCTGCACTTACATTCCCCGGGAATGAGTCAGCATCACCACGCTGACCCCCACCCACCTTTTTGCAGTAGCTTCTGACCCCCCCCCACTACCCATAAAGAACTGCTACCCTTCCTTTGGAAGCCCGGACAACAGCCCCCTGGTTTCAGGTGTGATGCGGTCATTTGAGCTGTTACATACCTTAATGGTGGGTTAGTGCGTGCACAGTTGAATGGAAAGTCATGGGTACTATCTGGTACAAGTTAGGTGTTAGCTCTTACTAACACATGGTAAACTGACTCTGTCACTCCAATATATTCACAACTATGGCTCTAATGGAGCCCTCATTACTGTGGTGGGGCTTTGCTTGATTACATAACTTTCAGTATTTAAACAAACTCAAGCCAAATTCATGGTTCTGAGCTTTCAGGAATTTGAAAGAAATTAGTTTGTCAAGGGAAAAGGAAAAATGGACATTTTTATCAGTGAATTTCTTTGCACAGTAAAATATAAAAGTAAAAATGCCAAAAGAATGAATACTAGGACTAGTGATTTAGGCCCTAATCCTTCAAACACTTATGCACATGGTTAATTTCACTACAAAG
Organism: Terrapene triunguis; assembly: GCF_002925995.2. Classification (NCBI taxonomy): domain Eukaryota; kingdom Metazoa; phylum Chordata; order Testudines; family Emydidae; genus Terrapene; species Terrapene triunguis. Next base: position 16,868,579 of record NW_020664393.1, read on the forward strand.
ATTTGTCTCATTAAAGTCAGCGGGATTTTTCATGATAATAAAGTTAAGCAAATGTGTATATGCAGGCTTGAGGCCTAAGAAGAGACAGCCTGAAAAAGGTTTCATCAGCTCTGGAGTTCTACATTTGCACATCCGCTTGTACTTGCACCAAAGTCCTCCCCATAAAGTTCCTTGAATTTTGAGAGTTTAAGGCTGGCTATTATTGCTACATAAATAGCTTGTTGCTTTTGCTAAATATATTCATCAGAGGAACAGAAAACTGAAGAGCCACCTGGAGTGAAGATTTTAATATTTCGTTGTTACAAACTGACTCCAAAACCAGTGTATTTTTTTCCCCCAGCAGATTTGGTGTGAAAATGTTTAGCGTAGCAGATGGCGCTACAGCTGGTAGTGTACATGTTTATCAGGGTAGCTGGCATTTAGCTGTATCCAAAACTGATATCAAGCTAAAAGAAGCTAAAATGCAGCAGTGACTGGAAGCTCAGACGATACATTATTTGATCAGTTAGGAGTAAAATTCTTTAATTTTCAACACTCCAGCCTCAGAGGAATAGTTTCAATCTGGAGACGTTTTAAATTTAAAAATAAAATAGAAAAATATATCAAATAAAATATTTAGATACTTACTCTAACTTTGTTTTAATAAATAGCCTGGGGCATTCAGATCATAACCTTGGGTGCACTGAAATTGAAGGTTTAAGTGACGAATAACATGCATCTGCAAATGTTTAATTATCATATATATTTTGCAGGCAGAATACAGAATCTGCATGGTCTCTTATTATACAGCAGAGAATTTAGATAGCGCTTAAGAAGGGATGCATGACCAGGGAGGAATAGGAACTGAACTATTGCAAATAAATTACTATCATTATTAGTAGTAAGACAATAGTGCTTAAAGGCCTCAAACACAATTGGTGCCCCATTGTGCCAGGCACTATGAAAACACATAATGAGAGTTTCTGTCCCAAAGAGTTTATAATCTAAATAAAGAGGACAGATACATGAATTGAAAACTTACTTACAAATTGCATATGCAACTGAAAGCTCCTAAGTCAAATTTAAGACATACAAGTGACAGAAAACTTAAGTTTATGTACCCCTGGCTAAATCCAAATCGGGTACAAAAATGGATAGAACAGTTCAAGCCAAAGTTACACCCATGTATTCATTCAAATTTGGACCACTGACCTTGACAGTATTACAGGAATAATACTGTACTCAGGATGACCAGATCAAGCATACTTTCTTTCTTCCAGACACAATTTTTCTTTCTGTGTTGCTTGTTTTCCTTTGGGTCCTCTGCAAACATAAGACCTATGGAAGAAAGTTCTGACAGGTGCATTAGTTTTCCTGGTCTCTATTAGATACAATATTCCAGAATGTTGAAATGGTACAGGATTGTGTTACTTAGTGCTATTTTGTACTAGACACTTCCGTATAATTTCTATATCAAAGGCGTTATGTACTGCAACTGAGATCTGTTCCTCTTATCATTCCATACTGTAGACTGCAGTACTAATTTCCCTTTTTTGACATGTGAAGTTCCAGAATATACTACTTTACTTATTGCTAGTGGCACAAGTAGCAGAGATAAGTGTCTCTCTGGCCATCTGAAGTGGCAACATTATAGATGACTGAGTTGAGACAGTTCTGCTCTCTTAGCCTGAACCATAGCACTAAATTACTCCTACTCACTGCACACAGATGCTTGTTTCCTCTTTGGTGATGAGTAAACTTTCTGTGTCATGGATCTGACCTTAAAATGTGAGGGTGCCCTCAATAACAAAACAACAAAAAACCTGAAAAACAGGAGCTGATTATTTTATATACTCGGTACAAAGGCGGCAGAGCTGGGGCTGCCAAGACTTGACCTTTTGTTATTATCATTGAGATAAGTTAACGTAAAAAGCATGGTGAGATCCTCTGGGCCCTTTATACTGGGAAAGGGCCATAGCAGCTTAAAAAGGAGTCCTAAAAGCCCCAGTGCAGGCACTGTTCTGGCCGCTGAGGACTGCTTGGAAGCCCTAGTGTGGGGGGCATGCTGGAGGAGAAGGGCAGGTTGCAGCAGACAGCTCTGCAGAGATTCCATACAGCACTGCAGCTCATAGGCCAGCCCTGGGC
>NW_020664393.1:16871102-16928852 GCF_002925995.2 Terrapene triunguis
ACTAATTGTGTTGGGCCATGCTGGCTCCAGAGCACTAAACATTAGCACAAATATGCAAGCTTTAAATATGAACTTGGCCAAATTATATTTTTAGACTAATGCTTATGTAATTTAGTATATTATGGATAAATGAAAAGGAATATCCCACATTTTTATTTTTCAGTTTTTATAATATAATTGTATCCAGATTAGATGATTATTTTTTTTTGAGAAAATAGAAAAAAGAATATATTGCGGATATGGCACCTCTAGATGTTCCACAATGTAATTTTCATAATAAAGTAAAGAGAGTTATGTTTCTCCCCTATGTAACAAACTTGCATTAAAATGTCATGTGTCCTAATGGTCATGTTATTTTAAAGAAAGCCAATATAACTGGTCTCCAGCCACATTGCATATCATGGTAACATAATGTTCACCTTCCAGAAGGCTCTTTTCAAGGAGGAAAAAATGCACAAATGGGGCTGCTCAATAAGCACTTCCATTAAAAACTGCAGTATGTTAAAAACACGCTCATTTCTCTTTTCCAATGAAACTAAGCATTTAATAAACCAGTGCTGAGCAAAAAAAAACAAGTGCAGGTGTGAAAAAAATATTTATTTCCCACTCTCAGGATGCATCTCTTATTTTATTTTGATGACAGCTTGCAGCGTACATCCAGTTGAACTCAGCAGTCGGATCTTGGGTTAAATCCAGATGCTGCTTTGCACTAACAGCTGGTGATGAATACTGAAGTCAAAATATATAGCAAAATGTTGAGATTTAGGGCCAGATCTTGCTTGCCGGGCTTTCTTCATGGGAGTTTTGCATGGCGACGGTCAGCAGGATTTGGCTGTTACTGTAAGAGATCAGAAGAAAAAGAGTATGCTAAAGTGTAGTCCATGGTAAAGATAAGAAGAATTATTCCAATTAGGGCAAAGCCTGTATTTCACTTAATAGTTTGTAATCCATGATTGAAGGTGAGAAAAATCGACTGGCGTAGTGGAAAGTTTAACCATTATAAACAGAGAGACAATAAAAGGCCCTTTATAATCCATTTGTTATGATTAGGAATTGAAGATTAAAACTTAATAGGCAATACATAAATAAATTAGGGTTGTAAAGCAATTAAAAAAATTAATCGTGATTAATCGCACTGTTAGACAATAATAGAATATTATTTAAATATTTTTGGATGCTTTCTACATTTTAAAATATATTGATTTCAATTACAACACACAACACAAAGTGTACAGTGCTCTCTTTATATTTATTTTTGATTATAAATATTTGTGCTGTAAAAAACAAAAGAAATAGTATTTTTCAATTCACCTCATTCAGGTACTGTAATGCAATATCTTTATCATGAAAGTTGAAGTTACAAATGCAGGATTAGGAACAAAAAATAAATGCATTCAAAAATAAAACAATGTAAAACTTTAGCGCCTACAGGTCCATTCAGTCCTACTTGTTCAGCCAGTCACTCAGACAAACAAGTTTGGTTACATTTGCAGGAGACAATGCTGCCCTCTTCTTATTTACAATGTCACCTGAAAGTGAGAACAGATGTTCACATGGCACTTTTGTAGCCGGCGTCGCAAGATATTTACGTGTCAGATGCGCTAAAGATTCATGTGTCCCTTCATGCTTCAACCACCATTTCAGAGGACATGCATCCATGCTGATGATGGGTTCAGCTTGATAACAATCCAAAGCAGTACAGATTGACACATGTTCACTTTCATCCTCTGAGTCAGATGCCATCAGCAGAAGGTTGATTTTCTTTTTTGGTGGTTCAGGTTCTGTAGCTTCCGCATCAGAGTGTTGCTCTCTTAAGACTTCTGAAAGCATGCTCCACACCTCATCCCGCTCAGATTTTGGAAGGCACTTCAGATTCTTAAACCTTGGGTCGAGTCCTGTAGCTATCTTTAGATATCTCACATTGATACCTTCTTTGCATTTTGTCAAATCTGCAGTGAAATCTGCACGAACAACGTGCTGGGTCATCATCCAACACTGCTGTAACATGAAATATATGGCAGAATGCGGGTAAAACAGAGCAGGAGACATATTATTCTCCCAAAAGGAGTTCAGTCAAAATTTAATTAACACATTATTTTTTTAATGAGCGTCATCAGCATGGAAGCATGTCCTCTGGAATGGTGGTCGAAGCATGAAGGGGCATACAAATGGTTAGCATATATGGCATGTAAATACCTTGCAATGCAGGCTACAAAAGTGCCATCTGAATGCCTGTTCTCACTTCCAAGTGACGTTGTAAATAAGAAGAGGGCAGCATTAACTCCTGTTAATGTAAACAAACTTGTTTCTCTTAGCAATTGGCTGAATAAGAAGTAGGACTGAGTGGACTTGTAGGTTCTAAAGTTTTACATTGTTTTGTTTTTAAGTGCAGTTATGTAACAAAAAAATCCACATTTGTAAATTGCACTTTCACAATAAAGAGATTGCATTATGGTACTTGTATGAGGTGAATTGAAAAATACTATTTCTTTTGTTTATCATTTTTACAATGCAAATATTTGTAGTAAAAATAATAATATAAAGTGAGCACTATACACTTTGTATTCTGTGTTGTAATTTAAATCAATATATTTGAAAATATAGAAAAACATCAAAATATTTAATAAATTTCAATTGGTATTCTATTGTTTAACAGTGTGATTAAAACTGTGATTAATCGCAATTAATTTTTTTGTGTTAATCACGTGTTAACTGCAATTAATTGACAGCCCTAAAATAAATTAATAGAAATATGTTCTGAGAAAGAAGGGCTTTACATAAAATTCACCATTTCAAAGGATGCTATGAATTTAGCTAAAACATATGACTTGATTTATTTTATTTTTATGTGTGTATGACCAGCCACCATTATGGAGTATTGTCAAAATGCCAGTGAGTAATCCAGCATACCTGGATCAGCCCAATGAACGTATGAGTGGAAAAAGAGAAACAGATCTACAAACTAAAAACCCTAAGTTAATTTTTAGATGTGCTGCCAGTAAAATCCACCAGTTTTTCTCTTATTGATCAAGCCTTGGCACCACTCTTGTTGTCTCTATATCCTTCAATTTTTTTAAAGCTATTAGAGACTGATCCTACCCTTATTGAACATAAAAGAGATGGGCAAGTGCAGGCTGGGATTAATGTACACTGCTACCTTCACAGTTTTCACTGGCTTATAAAGGTAAACCAGTGGCTGGTTTATAATATGCTTTGCAGTGTGGTTTGGGAGACTGCCAGAATCGAAGTTATTTTAGTAAGTTTGGCCCTTCTTCTGAGCAGTTTGCCTTTATTTTAGTTTTCGTTCTAGTCTTTGACTTCTCTGTGTTCTCCAAATTAAACCAATGCCGTTTTAAAAGTCTTGTTTCTCTTCTTTTAAATATCACGAAGAAAGCAAGAAAGTTGCTACTGACAAGTGGCAAAGTGGGGTGTGTGCTTTTTACATTTCATGAAATGAATAAGCCCTTTAAGAGATTTTAAATGTGTTCCCCTGTGCCATATATTGATGCCTAATCACCTCATTTCTGGCAAGTGATGAAATATCCTTTGGGCTAGTGAATGCTGATTCCCCCCTCCCCCTACAGTGATATATTGGGGTGATTTCATAATAGTCTGAACTTTCAATTGCAACTTTCTTTTGTGGTGGTGTAGTGTTAGCACACTGGGCTGTAATACACAATATATATGACTCTTCAAAGTGAAAGGCTAATAGTTGTTCAAGCAGGTCAGTACAAGGCTGAGGGCAGAGGATGGACACCTTGAGTAAATGTGTTAAGCATAGCATGATTTACTTTAATAGGCTAAAAGCTTTTTAGCAGTAAATTCCCTTTCCCTCTGCAGATTGTGGAACCAGGTCCTCCCATTTCTAGCTGTTAAAATGTAAAAAATCTGTCCAAGGCCTAGATTAATGTGAAAAACTCTGGATAAAGTTGCCAGATAAAACAACCGTGTTCGCTTTCAGAAATGGTAGTGTTGACAACTTTTGCAATATTACTGTGAGTCTCACAATATTTAAGTATCAGAGGGTTAGCCGTGTTAGTCTGGATCTGTAAAAAGCAACAAAGAGTCCTGTGGCACCTTAAAGACTAACCGATGCGTCTGACGAAGTGGGCATTCACCCACGAAAGCTTATGTTCCAATACATCGGTTAGTCTTTAAGGTTCCACAGGACTCTTTGTTGCTTTTCACAATATTTAGTGAGCTTCTTCCCTTAAAGCCCCAAGAGATTGTATGAGAACCTAAGTTTTCATTTTAAAAGAAATAGTAATTCTTCTTCAAGTGCTGGCTCATGTCGATTCCATGTTATGTAGGTGCGCACATACCTATCATAGAATGGACATGAGCAACACATCTTGAAGAACAACAGTTACGAGAGGTAGGTAACCATTTTTTTCTAACCCTCATGGTCGTGGAGAAAAGCTTGAAAACCTAAAGTGAGTGCACCCTAATGGCTCAGCAATCAGAATAAAAACAATCCTAAATTTATTTTTTATTTTTTTTAAATCTCATGATTTTTTATGGCCTGACTCTTGCATTTTTTTGGAGGTCAGACTTGAAGTTGGCAATACCATGATGGAGTAGAATACAAAAGGCAGAGTGTTTCTTTAGCTCCGACAGAAGGTCAAAATGTTAGAAGAAGAACTATTCCTCATAACAAGGAAGATTCAGTAAATAATTAGTTTCATGCAAAAGTGTAGTAATTTCAGAGTGGAATATCTGTAATAGTGGGCTTTGAATGGGCACCTATTGAAGTCAATGGCAAAAGTTCTACTGTCCTTACAAGCACATTAGTTGCATGTTTCTTCTTAATATTTAGTTGTGAATAATTAATAATGTGGACTTTAAAGAAATGTTATAAAGTTTCAGAATTAATAGTACACTGAAATGAATAGAAGAAGTTCACACATCTTAGAACTACTGTTTCAGAGTTTCTGCAGATGCAGGAAGACACCACTGCATTGATTTGCATTTTTTTCATATTTGAACATTTTCCTTTGCCACCAGGACTAAAAAACGAATTGTTTTGAAAATGAAATCTTAAATTCTGGAACCCAATTCTGTAGCATCTTCCCCGCTAGAAGAAGAAAATAATATTTGGGGTCCTGTTTAAAGCACTTTCTGTGCTTTTGTTTTAAAGCATTACAATTGACCAAAGAAGAGTCCTTGTTTCTCTGATCATCTCATATCCTAAATTTATAAGAAATGTCTTAACATCAAAGACCATGTAGGTTCCTAAAATTAACCTGTTCACTGATAACAATAACGTTCATAGAAGGAAACAATATGATGATGTTGTCTGACTTTTGCACAGGTCATAGAATTTCACAAAGTGATCCCTGCTTCCAATTAGATTAATGCTGTTTTAGTTCTTATAAAAAATAGATATATCAAACATCAAAACAAAACTATTTAAACATGAAAATACATATTATATATATATATGTGACAGAAGTAATAAACCCGTCAAAGGTATGAACACTGGGCATCAAATGTGACTTAGAACAGAAAATTGATATATGAAAGGAATAGATATGTTAAAATCTATTTTCTGTGTACCAAACCAAACTATAATTAATAAAACAATTAAAAATTGAAGGAAAGTCTTAAATAAAGATTTGATTTCAGCATCAGGGTAAGGTATTTAACAGGCTTTTTCGGTACATCTTGCTGCTTTTCTGATTTTAAAGCACATTTCGTTAATATGTATTTTTTTACCGTTAAGTATCACTGCAAACTAATTTGACATCTAATAATATCCTGAACCTGTCATTCAGAAGTATCAGAATGCTGCAGTCATAAACAAGTTTGCTTTGAACCTCATTTGTCTCTCATTCCTGTACAAATACAGTGATTTAAGGGATGGAACCGCGTGATTTCTTTTCAGAATGTTTGCATTATGTCAAACATTTTGCTATGAATAAGGTTCTGGGTTTTCTTTTTCTTTTTTTGTTTGTTTGATAACTGGACATTTGAAATGTTCATGGAGCCTCATCAGTTTAATCATGGTGGTATCTTTGTTTTTTTTACAAATGTAAATGAATTTATTTTCTCAACATCCCTGTTACGTGAAATGGTTTTATTATCCCCATTTTACAGATGGGACACCATAGTGCAGAGAGCCAGATATTTAAAAGTATTTAGGCACCTAAAGATGTAGATAGGGATTTTCAAAAACTCATAGGAATTAGGTGCTTAGGCACTTTTGAAAACTCCACTAGGTGCCTATCTGCATCTTTAGATAGAGAGAGATCAAGATCAAAAATATCCATTAATTTTGGGTGCCCAGTTTGCTGGAGATACACATATAGATCCAGATTAACTCCACTGAGGATTTGACTGAGTATAATTTGACTCATTATAACTGCATATGGATAAAACAAAGATAAAAAAGTCAATGCAGTTTGTGGGACTATCTGTTGGACTATCTGTTGAACTGTTGAACTATCACCTGAATATTTTACAGGAGTGAACCAAAATAATAATAGCACTTGCTCCTGACTAGTTATTTTGTACAGGTAGATTGTTTGAGTAGACACCAGGTCCAAATTCATTCCTAGTGCAACTCAGAGTTCTACCAGAGATGAATTTGGCCAAGTGTGCTGCAGATAGAAAGTATCATTGCTTTAAGTAGTAATACTTCAGTATTACTTTCATGGTTTTTAAATTATTTTTGTTTCAGAATTAGCATTTCAATAAAAATAAGAGAATGTTCGTGCAGAAAATAGTGTGTTCTGGGAGAGACAGCGAGTGTAAATGTCATCCTCTCTTTCTCCTACTCGCACTTTATTGGTTGAAATGCAGAGCTAAAGCTGCTTTTCTGAGCAGCCGGTGTTTTAGCATATTGAGGAATTTCAGAAATTATAGTTTTTCTAAATGTAATCTCTTCCAGGAGGAAGGGAGGGAAAGGATCTTGCCAAACGTTCATCCTGTTAAAGAATGACTGATTTATAAAGTAGCATTCAAACTGATTTTATTGATGAGGTCGGAGTGGATCACATCCTGAATGTATTGCAGATTAGGCTCGATTAATCTATAGCCCAGCATTCTACCAGCTGTGAGCTTTGCTGCAGCTTTTTTATTTTTTAAAGGCACATTAGTTTTGATTTCGTTTGGAGGGGGATTGGAACCCACATTTTTCTTTTTAAAGCACGCTGCTAATAAAGGACAATCCTTTGACAGGTCTTTCATTGGGTTTATTGAAACCTCTTGCACTTGCCAGAGCAGGTGATGAAGGAACTATGTGAGCTCAGTTCAGCAAGCCATTGAGAAATATGTTGTAGTTTTTGGAGGCAATAAAGGTTCGGTTTGGTTAGATCCTGAGATGGTGCTTTGAGTTATCAAGTAGCACATCACTCAATAGTGATTAAGCCTCAAAGGCTTCAAAACAGTAACCATTTCACAAGACAGAAAGAATACATTGTCTTACTAGGACCCCTTCAGTTTTTACTGTACAGCCGATCTTGTTTTCTCATCTGTCTTTTAAAACAATGCAATTAGAAGGCTTCTATCTCACTCTATCCTTTTATATTCCATGGTGTGGGAGCCTACCAAAAAGTTCACCCATCCATATTCATAAGAAAGTAATATTGAAATTCAAGAGCTAAGTAGAGGGTTTCAATATTTTCATGAGAATAATGTCCTCTCCCTCTTTTCAAATCCTCTCTTTAATTCCCTTCATCTCAAAGTACGTAAATCAACATGATAGAAATTATGATCTCATTGAAGATAGGTACCATAAAACTAGTCAAAAACTGTGGATATATTTTTACAGCAGTCAGCCTAAATCATAATTGTGCACTATTTGCTCAAGTTGGTTAGTGTGGTCCCATGGGAGGAGCACAGAATAAACATAATATGGACATAATGTGTTCCAGTATTTTTTAGTTATTATTCCATGCTGAAAATGTACATTGCATCAGACTCCCCTCCCTTACCGTACTGCTTTTATTATTGAGGGCTAGGAGACATAATGAAAATGTAAAACAATTCATGTGTGTGAGTGAAGCGAAGACAGGAGAATGCTTTTGCTGAGTTATAGCAAGCTGTATTTTTAAGGGTATATTGTGACTTCCATGACCCATGCCAGAGAGTAAGAGGGAAGAACCATTCATTTTAGGCCCCCTATACAGGCTACCTGTGTCTTGGGCAATTAGGCCACATGCTTACTTACGCCCTTCCTGAGACAGGTGGGTGCAGTAGGGCAGGGAATGGGAGGAGCCTAGTCTCCACTCCACTCCATTCACTGCCCCATGCTGCTGGGCCAAAGCAGGATAGTTGCAAGTGGGAACAGTTGTGACGTTTGGGGTTCACCCAGGCCACTAAGGGGTTTGGTCACCATCTGCCTTGTAACCTTGGGTGTCTTGTGGCTGTGCACCTTCAGGCCAGCTCTCTGACCCCAGCACTTCACAAGCCTCACCTTGGCTTTGCCCAATCTGGTTGCTCCTTGCAGGCTGACCTTAGTACGCTCCCTGCCCCGAATTCCTCCCACTGCAAGGACCAGTCCCTCTCACTGGACCCTCACAGAGAAAATATTAGGTTTGCTGCTTTTACAGAGACAGTAAAACGCTCCATGCTGTCAGCTTTCTGAAGCGCACACTTTACTGAACTTACACAGCAATGATGATTTATAATGAAAGCAAAACAAGTTTATTAACAAAAGAACATGGATTAATTATACCAAGTAAAGGGGACAAAGATAGAAATGGTTACAAGCAAATCAAAGCAAAAACGCATCTAAAAGACTAAGCCTTAATCTAGCAAGATACAGTTCGTTCAAGAGGGTTTCTCTCATCTACAGTCTCTTTCCCAGCATTTGCTAATCAGCCTGGACTGGACTCATCACGGAGACCAAGTCACTTGGTTCCTTTGTCTCACAAGGTAAAGGCGCAAGCTGGAGATTCTCTCTGTTCCTTAGATTCTTTGTCTTACAGGTCAGGAAGGCCTCCTGGGGACTCAGTCCCGTGTGTCTCTCTGGGGTGCAGGAGCCATGATAATTCTCTATTTCTCCAGTTGAGGATCAGACTAATACCCACCAGTTTATCTTGATGGCTTTATCTATGGCTAGTATGTAAATTGAGTTGAACTAATATTCCTTTACCTTGGCTAGGCTGTTCTTAAACATGTTCTAGTAACATCATACAGACAGAATTCATAACTTCACATATAATGTTAACACATACATTTTACAAGGATATTAATAACCAGTGTGGTGTTAGCATTCATATATCTCACAAGGCATATTATTGCAGCAGGGTATAGGATATGAATATAGGTGCCTAAGATCACATCAGTGTGGTTAGTACTTTATTGTTTGTATAGGCCAGAAGTAAATCTCTACAACCTCCACCTCTGAGCTAGGAGAAGGCAGGAGAGAAGTTGTGACTCAGAGGGATTTATCTGATGCCTCCTGGGGCTACTTCTTGAAGGCTGCAGTTTACACACTAGCCCCTGCTCAGGGCAGTGCCTAAAATTGAAATGTACTCCATACTATCATGAAGAGAATCATTCATTTTTAACAAGAAATGCTCTGTGTTTTTAAGGTTGGTTATCTTGTCTTGCAGTGTGTGGATGGCTCCTGTTTTATTTTAACCCCTTCCTTTCAGTGACCTTTCATATTAACAAATAAAGCTCATCAACTAAGAAACCCGTAATTTTTAGATGCTTTTGTTATTTGATTAGTATGGGTAGCCATGGTGAATCCTCTGGGTAGCCAATAAGAAATCTGGTTATTTAGTATAGAAGGAATAAAATAAAGTAATAAAGGAATATAATAAAAAAAACCAGATCCTAATCCAGCCATGACTCAGATGAAGTCAGTGGGACAAGCTTTGAGTAAGTGCTGTAGGATCAGACCCCAAAATGTAGACTCATAACTAAGCTGATCATAAACAACAACTGAAACAACTGTATAAAGCCATACCTGCCTGAAATGTGTTTGGTTCCATGACTATGCTAGGGCAAATTGTTTCCAAATTGTGGGGTATGGCCCAAAGGCGGGTCACCACACAGTCCCGGGTGCAACTGCATTCTCCAGTCAAACGGTTTGGTTTCAAAGATCTTAAAGCATTTCTTTGAGTGCATATTGCTAGGGATTTCTGTCACTAAAATTGTTTACATTAAAATGAAAAGGAAACATATGCTGTTTATTTGCAGTGTTATTGTTCATATGTATGCAATAATTAAATTAATAATTTTCCTCAATAAACTTTTACCTTTATGGCTGTAATTTCCAGACCAGGTCTCTGACCAAAGGTAAGTTTTTGTTAGTTTGTTTCTTTAAGAAAGAAGGGACTTGACTGTTTAACAGAAAATGTTTCCGCTCTTTGGAGATATAAAAAGAGCGGGTGAGGAAAAATACACTTTTCCGCTGTAAAAAAAGAATCTTGCAATATTATTTGAATAGCTCTGGCATCAAAATTGCTTGGGGATAGAAAGTTAAAATTGGTCTGGAAAATAACCATGACTAAGGTGACATATCCATGATTATTTTGGTGAAATTTTTCTTTGATTTTGCAGAGTCATGAGCCTTTGTAAATTGTATGTAATTCATGTGGAATACCTTTTGAGGAGCCCTGCTTTGTTCACCGCTTGTGTTCACATTCATGGACTCTGTTTGGCATAAATAGAGTAGTAAATAGTAATAAATAGTACACATGTGGTGGGACTTTGCCTTCTTTTTTGTTTGTACATTGCATAACATGTAAGATCTACTAGAAACAAATAACCATTATTAATAATAATCAGACCAATATTTGGTTCTAGGTTACCACCTATGTTATTGGATACCTAATTTTGCTGATAAGATAAGAAAGTATACTAGTAGAGTTTGTTACACAACTGTTTTGCCTATTTATACCAAAAGCAAACATATGGCAGATTTATGCCAAAGGCATGACAGTTTAAAGAATCTTTCATAGGGGTGTAAAATTTAGAAAAGCACACTTGTATTGGAACCCATTTCAACTGACTAATAATTGTCCTTTCCTCCACTCCATTTACATGTATTGCAGGTATTTTTGTTTGAATAACTGCTTCCACAACCCCATCTCCTACTGACTGATCCTTCAGGACAGTCAGAATCAAGTTTTCATGATGGTCTCTTACTGTGAAAATTAATGTAATACACCTCTACCTCAATATAACGCTGTCCTCGGGAGCCCAAAAATCTTACCGCATTATAGGTGAAACTGCGTTATATCGAACTTGCTTTGATCCACCGGAGTGCGCAGCCCACCCCCCCCCCCCCCCCCCCGCGGAGCACTGCTTTACCGCGTTATATCCGAATTCGTGTTATATCGGGTCGCGTTATATAGAGGTGTATCACAAATCAGGTTAGTGATTGCACTGCAGGCTCAAGTCCTGCTAAAGAAGATGGGAAGAGATGTAGACTGTCTCGTTTCAGCACAGATATCCTTGATAAATTGACTAAGTGGGAAGAAGAGTTGTCCAAAACTAGTAAAAATAAATAGATTTGTTTAAGTCTGTTACTTACTCTGCTTTGAATGTGCCTCTTTAAATCCATGGAAATGTGGTTTGCAAAGCAACTTCTTCATCTTGCGTTTGGAAGTGCCAATGAAAATATCAAACGACTGCAGGGCCAAATCAGACAACGCTGCCAGTCTTGCATAGAGGGAGAATCTAAGTTCATGATTAGGCATCCTTCATTATTAGTTATCGGATATATGTTGTTTGTGTTGTAGAGTCTTCTGTCAAGTTCCAGACCTCATTATGCCAGGCATTGTGTATACATATAAGCAACATAATAATAAAAAGGTATCTGACCCAAAGAGATTTTAAGACTAAGTAATAATGCCATCCCTCACCAGGGACACGTTGAAGTGCTAGTGTCTTATTTACTGCTCATGCTGCATGGGGAAGATGAGCTTTATGCTTCTTATTTCTTGAGTTCCCTCAGTAATTAGGATATGTCCCTCTATTATGGCACTGTCTGGGGCACATCACAAGTTCCCCACTTTTCCTTCCACCATTTTAAAAGGAAATCTCCATCCCGTAGTTAAGTACATATTGCCTCCTTTCTTATCCTTTTCCATGGTACTGAATCCTTTCAGCAGATACAGCAGAGAAATTTGGAGTAGGTGAGATTGAGAGGGTGTCACAACAAATTTTAGGCCTTACTGTGGGGAGCCCCAATCAAATGGCTTTCCAGGTAGCCACTGATTTACTTGAACCAGCCTTGATCACCTATATCATCACATATCTGTGATGTGAAGCATTATGGGTCAAAAACATTTGATTTAACATATCCACATAGAACTAGGAAAGCGAAAATGTCATTTCTCTGGAGGATTTAAACTGATGCATTTACCAGCCTTGAGGATAACATCATCATAGACAAGACCACAGAAATATACTTGTCTTTTCTAGAAAAGTTACTGCTGTTAACTGTTTTGATTGTCGTCCTATTTTGAGATTTCTGGATACAGTGAACAGGAATAATTGACAGATAAATATTCATAACAATGATTCATAATTTTTCCACAAACAAGTTTATTACAAGAAATGCAGTGGTATCGTTGCTTGTATCTCTATTTTTGGCTAAAACAGGAAATATTTAAATAGTATTTATAAAGATTTTTTGGCACTTGTTAATCTATTTGCCAATTTCAGTGTTATGCAAGTTTATTATGACAATACTCTTGTTTTATCTTTTATCTTGCTATAATCAATATATGGTTTTCTTATAAAATAGAATAAAGTCCTTATCGTTTTGGGGTAACTCTTTTTATTTATTTATTTAGCAATTGACTTTTCTTAGTGGTTATCAAGGAATACAGATCCATTCTGCTCCTTTCAAGGAGCACATTAACATTTCAGCATATGTATTTATCACATATATTGTTAAAGATGAGAAATTGGTTTAAATTCAAAGAGATGAAGGACACCTTAATGGGTTTTTTTTTTGTATTCTAATTGAAATTATAATGAAGAAAAAATCTCTCTTAATCACAGCATCTGTCTGGGGTGGAGCAATATTCTGGTCTCAGTTACTCCGTCAGTGAAGTTGCACTAGTATAACAGAGAGCAGAATTTGGCTCCTGTACTTAAAATAGATCAGTCTTTCAAACACATTATGAATACATGTATGTAAATTAATGTACAGTACTTACTGGAGCTATTTACACCAACTGAGGTTCTGCTTTAAGTCTGCATAAGAAGGGCTACAGTCAACCCAGCTATCCTAACATAAGCAGATAAGTAGCCATCACCACATCCCAAATCACCTTCCCTTACTCCCTAGGGCATCCAATTCATATGGAATCAAAAGACAATAGCTTATTTTTTGACTAATACAGAGAATTATGATGGTTGCCATCAACAGATGCTATTTACATAGTTACCACACAGATATCCGAGATCTCTCATCACTGTTTCCCTACTCTTGGCAAAACTGCCAGTGACTTCAGTGGGAGCAGGTTTGTGTCTGTAATAGGAAATAACCAGAATAATCTTGTGTGACGATTGAGGGTAAAAATTGAATGGTTAATATTGACCATTGTTCTATTCATAAGGAAATGTGTCCTACGCTAACTTTACCTTCTTCTTGTAGTAACAAGATTCTTTAGACACTGTCAAGGAAGGTAAAGTAGAGTCTTTAATCACCAAGGCAAAGATGAGTATTGTGTGTTTGATATGTTGAAAAAGGGGGGAGCCAGTGAAGGGAGGCAAAGAGAAGGATGTCATTGGCATTTTGAATGGATTTGTAGGGACAAAGTTGTAGAAGTCAATGCCAGATTATAGTCCTGACAGTTTGTTTTCTTCAGGCCCACTTGCCAGAATGCCCTTTCTTAAGGTCTAAGGTATGGATTGACCATCTCCCCCGTTCTGTGGCCAGCTTCACCTTTTTAAGCTCCACTTCTCCAGGTAGAGCATGCTTTGCAGGTGCACCTAATTGACACTACCTGAGTGGGATGGGGGCATATCTTATCATGGATTCTCCTAAGAAATGTCCCTGCTGTGCAACAGACACACCATCTTTCACCTCAGAAAGCTAGTGATGTTTCCCAGGATGTCGGGAGCACAGATCTTCTCTTGTTAATTGCTGAAATCAAAGCCTTGGCAATAGAGAAGTCAGGCAACCCTTACAAATAAACTATTTTGTCATTATCTCAACAAGGATGTAAGGACTAAAAAGATTATTAGTTTCACACCATTTTCTTTGTCACCAAAGCACAAGTCATTAGTAGCTGTGATTACTTATGCCAGACAGCAATATAAAACAGAACAGAAGAACAAAGTTCCATGCATGGTTGATGTTTCAATGAATCAGATTGGCCAACAAACTAAATGAAAAGTAAACATATAAAAAAAAAAAAGTCAGGCATTATGTCTTGTATGAAAGCACATTGTGTTATCTCTCTTGTGCTGGAAGTTTGGGTTAAAAAATGTCCTGGTACTTAGTTGATTTTGTCTGTCTTGACTAGGGCTATTGAGAGAACACAAATACAAAAGCAAAGTAACCTAGAAAGTTAAAAATAAAGGTAGAGTGTCCAAATCAATAAATAATAGCATATCACAAACAGAGTACAATGGTTTTAGAGGACAAATTAAATGAACCACTTTCAAAGCTTGAAAAATTACAGAAAACAAATTTGGGAAAAAAACAAAGCCTTTGAGTCTGAAAAAAAGGTGAAGAAAAGACTGTGAAGAACAAACTGAGAAAAGGGACCAATGGGAAAACAAGAAGGGATACAGAATTCAATTTTTTTAGGATTATCATTTCATACCATAGGCATAATTCAGCCTTTTCAATCTATGGTTTAAGGCTGGGTTGGATGATTCCAGTGATTAAAAGACCAGAATTTGTTTGTCAGCACTTGGCAGACACTCCTGCCTCAGAGCCTGCCTCCTTTTCACCAATACACACTATCTTCATTTTCCTTCTGCAATGCTGGCAGATACCTCCCGTGTCTCTCAATGACTGGTCTGTGGACAGGCGCCGGTCCCTGAGATCTCCCTGACACAGTTTGGGAAGGCAGCAAGCCGGTCCCTGGTATCAAAAAGATTGAGAAACACGGCTCTAGACCACCTGCGAGTGGCTAGGCTCAGAATGATATTGCAGTTACTGAAAAGGTGGTTCCCAGGCTTTGAGGAGTGCAGTGAGATTTTAAAGGGAAATGATGAGTTCAAGTGAGAGCAGGTGAAAAACGATGATAGAGTTCAGTTTGGATGGAGGCTGTGCGAATAAGTCCCTTTTGGAAACCCTCTCTTCAATGACCTGCCCAACAGCCCTGGCTGCCTCTTCTCATTTGGATTGACTTCTGGACTCTTCTCTCACTTCCAGGGGATAGGCTCATTGCCTTTCTCTTCTGCAGTGGGACTGGAGGAGAACCAGGACTATACTTTCCCACTTCTCTGATACTGTAGCTTGGGCCTGCTCTTCCCCTTCTTGCAGTCAGTGTGGCTTAGGGCAAAGTCCTCCTTCCTTCTAAAGTTACCTTGATAGAGCAGGATGAGCGGGGACTCATGACTCTCTTTTCCCCCCTTGACAATTCCTCAACAGGGAAGAAGCCTAAGATCTTTCTTATCACTTCATGTAATGGCATCGGTGAGATTCAGCCTCTCAGCTGGGTCCTACTGTCATCCAATTAAAATTCCACACTATCTGCTGTTAAACCTCAGAGTGCAACCTGCAGACAACTTAAATTTCACATGCTCAAGTGGTCACTGGGTCAAGACCCACAGAGAGGTGGCTAGAAATAATGCATGCAAATAAATAAAGGAAAAGTAAACAGGGGAGGGATCAAGGATGGATTTATAGAGTTGCAAGGAAACCAGAAGCATCCTATTAGAGAGTCACAGGAAAGGGAGGAGAGAGAGTAGGAGCTATGTTAATATCTTCTTCCATCTTGTTCCCATTTTTCTGGGGAGGGGGAAAGATGAACATCCTCATACAACACCCGTGGAAGTCAGTGGACTGACTCTGTGTCCACATCGGGCCCTTCGTGAAATTTTAATCTCGAAGCTATGAAGTCGGTTCTTATTTGAGATTAATTAGAGAGGCAAAAGAGAAAAGGAGATTTACTCTTTTAACGAGAAAGAGTGGAGCAAAGGATGCCGCTCTAGTCTTAAACAGCATTCCTGAAATTATGCCACTGCATGGATAATTAGTGACAGCCGGGCAATCTGGATTGTAAGGAAATGGTAACACAGTTGATCCACCTGTCATTTCAATAATAAATAGACTCTCAGTTTGTTCCATTTGTTTATCTGTTACAATACCATAGTATTAAAGTTCTATTGATTAAATCATCCTTTATTTCATCTTTTTAAAAATTATATTACTGCAATTTAAAAGGAATTTTAAATACACTAGTATGCAATTTGTTTTTATTGATGTTTTCACCCTGGGGACTTTATTCCTTTGCAGATAACCTTTGAAATTAACTCTCTGTGAACGTGTTAAATGCTTTAGGTAATTAGATTGTTCCCTGAAAAGCACTAAAGAACACCTGCAGTGTCTTAAGGTAATAACCATCAAACTGTCACAGACTAAGATGACAAGCAAAAATGTTCACAACAAAGGGAAGGAGAAGACAGATCTGGAAAGGAAAACAAAACATAGTATTTATAAAATAGATTGTAAAAATTGTTAATGCTAAACATGTGATGTTTGTGCCAATATAATGAGTCAGATCTGCTTTGAGTGAAATACTGTATTACATGCTGCTGAATGTTACCAGTGCCTGCAGGGACAGTTTGCTAACCCTCCATGAACATATACAGCCAGCTCTTCAAAAGAAATTTCCATTATGTAATATTAGAGCTTTAAATAAGTCCTTTATTTATCGTGTTTGTGCACGATTTGACTTGTTAAACACTGAGTCATAGGCAAGGCTCCTCTAATAAATATCACTACTATATGGGTAAGAAGAGTTTCTGCAGTCTAAGCTATATTAATTGATAATGTGCTCTAGTTATGCTGATTATTTGTTTTTTTCTTTTTTTGCATTACATCTCACAAAGCTGCAGTAATCACAATACTATGGTACATATATTTTTTAAATTCCTATGGAAAGGGTTTTCAGAGCTTTGGGTGTTTTAGTGTATAAGGGATGAGAATTGTTTCCAGAGACCTCAGAGAGAAAAGATCAAGGTGGAGGCTTGAGTGAAGGCAGAATGAATAAAGTGACATTGTCCATCTATGCCAGAAGACAGGCGAGGCAATAGATGTGGTTTAATTGGGCCACAACATTATTCACTTCAAATAGCCGGGCGTATCTTGCAATAAATTGTACAGTGCAGATGGTTATCATGTCCTTAATCATTTCCACACAATCCCCAACCTGGTCCCAGCCATCCCATGGCTGGGCACCTGCCGCCCTCCCCTCGTAAGAGGTTAAGAGGGCTAGAGAGGGGGGATGGCGCCGTGCTCTACCAGAGGCGGGAGCCTAGAACCACACTTCCTAAGCTCCCTTAAGGAATGTTTTCTTTTAAATTCTTTTCCAATCCATTTTCTCCAAAACTCGTCTCCCTTCCATAACAAGTACCTGCCCTGGACATCTGCCACAAGGAGGTACCAGCACTTTAGTTTGCTGCCTCCCTCCCATTCCCCACTGGGTTCCCAGATATTCTGTGGCCACATTGGGCTGTGCCCAGGGCCGGCTCCAGGTTTTCTGCCGCCCCAAGCGGCGAAAAAAAGAAAAGAAAAGAAAAAAAGCCGCGGCAGCTCAATCGCGCCGCTCCACTCTTTGGCGGCAGTTTGGCGGCGGGTCCTTCACTCCCTCTCTTCCTCTTTGGCAGCACTTCGGCGGCAGCTCAAAGAGGAAGAGAGGGACTGAGGAACCCGCCGCCGAATTCCCGCCGAAGACCCGGATGTGCCACCCCAACAGCGGGCGGAGTGCCGCCCCTTTGTATTGGCCACCCCAAGCACCTGCTTCCTTAGCTGGTGCCTGGAGCCGGCCCTGGCTGTGCCTCAACTTCCCAAAATCTAAAAGAAGTTCAGATATTTCAACCCCAGGTAGTGTGCCCAAATCCTATTTGTAAGACGCTCTGTTGTTACCCAGGAGGTACATGTTTTATTTTTGAAAAAAGTACTTCAAGTTCCAATTTTATCAGACTCCAGATGCACCTTTTCACAAAACCCTTAATTCACTTAGGAAAGGACAGATACCGGGTAAAAAAAAAACTCGAGAAATGGTTTTAAAATAAGATTTGTCCTCATCCTCACCAGGTATATTTTATGATTAATTGAGCCACTGATGGTTAATTGGAACAGAAGGTGAATTCTTTTGCTTCTTTTATTATTTCTGATCCGTGAATGCAGTGAAGCTTTCAATGAGTGATTGAATAACTGTCTCTCTAATTTTGAATCCAGCAGGATTCATGCAAAAGCTAGATGATGGCCTCAGTAGAAAACTGCATCCTGAGGTAATGAGTCAATGAACATTTTTATCACTGAGTAGCCAGGGAAGTGTTTTAGCATAGCAACATTCTAAGTGGGGTTTTTACATATGTATCCAAGTAAAAAGAACTAACATGCACTATATTTATTGCCAGTCTGTGTTGCACTGGGAATCATACATAATTTATTTTTCTATTTTATACAAAGAGCAGCAGTGAAAACATTAAGTTCAGTACTTTAAATTCAAATTCAGGAAATAAAAGCTATAGTTGACCATCCAACTTTAAGTCTGCCCATGTGTGTGCATTCGTTATGATACAGGGCCTGATCTCACTTATATTGCTGTGAAAAAATGGAATTCCATTGAAGTGTGGTCACATAGACAGAGCACAGGATTAGCAGTCAGACAACATGGGTTCTGTTTCTGACTCTTCTGTGGGTTACTGTGTGACCTGAAAAAGACACTTAACCTTTCTGGCTTCTAGTTCTGTTAAATGTGGACAATAATGTTTATTATGCCCACCCATTTAAGCGTATTGAGATCTCTGGATGAGAATTATGGAAGCATTAAATATTATTATTTGGTTGATATGACTGGTAAACACAAACTTTTTATGATTTTTTTGTATATTTAGAAATATTACTGTTTTGTAGCCTCGGGGCCTCTTTGTGTGATGTTGTGCTATACAGTCTACATAGAAAAACATCTTCTATACTGAAGAAGGGCAGGGAATCCTAGATAATAGGAGAAGGTTGTAGACAAAACTACTTACAGAATAATAATATAATCATACCTTGGCAGAATTCAGAAGGACATTTTAATCTGGTTGTGAAAAATGAGAGACTAGCTGATTAGTGATGCAGCTAGGTTCATGATCAGTTGCAATAATTACATTTTTAATGGCATGGAAATGCTTCATATTCCAGTCATTTAAAAAAATGCAACTGTGCTATAAAGCATCATTTTACTTCTAGGGCCTGAATCTGATCTTGTTTACAGTGGTATAAATGAAGAGTAACTCACCTGAAAGCAATGTAACTGAACTAGTGTATAACTGATGTGAGATCAGAATCTGTCTCTGCTAAGAGTGGAACTAATCAAAAAAGGAAATTGCACAACTGACATTTTGTAATGTATAACAGCAGCAAATTTGATGGGGAGTAATTACACAAAAAACTTAACCTTTGGGCAATAAGCTTAGGTTCCTCTCATATCCATGATAGCTACACTAATGTATAGGAAAATGTAGCCAATAAGAGGTGTATAACAATTTGACAATTTCCTAGTACCCTAAAATCATTTAGTTAAGTCTTTCACGGCATGACTGATTTCTGTCCAGTCATACATTTTTTTACATCATGCAAGTGCAAGTGTAAACTTCTGTTATAAGCAGAAACTGGAAAGGGAACAGACTTCTGTGTACACTGAAATGATATAGGGTAACATTTTCAAAAGCACCTAAGTGACTCAGGAGCCTAGGTCACATTGAAAGTCAATGAGACCTAAGAATTTTTGAAGATAGTAGTAGTGTATTGTCTATGCAAGAGGAAGGTCGGATACACAGACAATAAGAGTATCTTTTAAAATTATGCTAGAGAAATTCTTAGGGCTTGTCTATACAGTACAGCTATACACGTTACTGTAGTATGATTTCTAAAACGCACTGACCCATGTAGACCCTGCTCGTGTGCACTAACGGTTCCCTAGTGTACTTTACTGTAGGGCTGTTTGAAACTAGGGGTGAGGTAGGGTTGTGATTCCGAGCTTGTATGCACATACTCTCACTAACTCTTATACAGCTAGCTCAAGTATAAATAGTGGTGTAGTCAAGCTGTGGTGAGTACAAACCCACCGGAAACCAATGGTACATACTCAGCACAGCTAAGCCATGCTGCCCTTGCAGGTACAACCTTGGCTACGCTGCTATTGTTACTCAGGCGATGAGGACTGGTGAGAGTATGTGTATGCAGACTGGGATCACACCCCTATCTCGTAATATAGATGTAGTCTTTGTGCTCACTAGCAATGTCTACACAGATCAATTAATTCACAACACATTAGTACATTTTATAAATCCCCTCCTTCCCCACCGTAGTGTGCATTACACCACTGTATATATGTATAAATGTATAAACTAGCTCTTAGTAAAGTTACATAAACCCTGGAAATGTGTTATTTTTATCAGTATAATTGGTTGAACATTATTTGCAGGAAACCGAGACAGTATAATAAACTTCAAGTATTTGCATATATTTTGGGCATGACTTTATTAAAGGAATATATATATTCTCTCTTTGAAATATCTAGTATTCTGTTTATAAATAGAGATTCTTTTTTAAGTTTGAATGCATGTTCTCTGTCTTGGTTTGCCAGATCTAATTTATGGAATAGTTTATGGAAAAAAGATTCTCATGCTTGAAATGACTTTCATTTAACATTTTGTTTTAGGGATACATCAAAGTGACATTGTATCAAAGGGAATTTCTATCAATGATCAGGAGGTTTGTACATTAATAGACATAAGGCCAGATGCTGATCACCTTATTCACACTAGTGAGCAATTACTCAGAATAGTAATCTCACTTCCATTAATGGGACTACTGTTGTGATTAACTTTACATCTTTGTCGGTAAGGAGTTCACAGTCTGGCTTAATTTACACCAGTTTTATAGCTGTGTAGCTTCATTAAGTTCAGTAGAGTTACTTCTGATTTATAAAGGAGAGAAGAATCAGGTCCATAGTGTGTACTTGCGAGCCCTCTGTTCCGGGAACTCTCACTGCAATCTCTGGGACTGCCGCCTGCTGTGTTTGCATAAATGTACTCACTATTAGCAGTGCTATTATAATGAATTTCAAATGAAATTGGAAAGATGAAATAGAAATTGTACACATTTTAGGAGTGCTAGCAAAGAAAACTTTTTTTTTTCTCCAAGCACACAAATATGTCCTTGAATGGGGCACAGTACTAATTATTGTTTTCCATTGACATCTTTATGGACTATTTATACATTTTGCAGTTAATATTTGATCAGTGATTTTTTTTTTAATGGCACTCATCTCCAGGGTTTTGTTGGCTGTGTCTGAAACAAATTTTTTTCCCCCTGAGATTGGAATGTATTCAAGTATCGCTTGGACATCCTATTCTAATAAACATAATCATACCAGGGTGCAGGCCTCTGAAACCATTGTTTTATTCGTCAGGCATCATATTTCCCTTCAGAAATATCATTCTTGTTTGTGGACAAGTTAAGCGTGAATGGTATTACCAACTATACAGTAAAAATCAACATATATTAAGATATTTTTCCATGACTAACATCCTTGAAGTTGACATCTTCTTGTGACTGAGTAGAGAGCAGCAAGGAATTCAATTACAGCAAACAGTCTCTGTCATTACACCTGTCCACTTCCACGGGAAATGATTTGTAAATTGTGCTTTATTTTTTCATCCCATCAATCTTTTGTCCATAATTGACACTCGTCACTAGAGATGAATAACAAGAGAAAGAAAACATAAAGTAGATGAGTAGCCCACGGGGAAAACAATGTCTCTGTGTTTGGGAGACTTTTATAAATTGCAGGACCTCTGGGTCAGGGTTTTAATCCAGAGGCAGATGTTTTGCTTTTGAAGAGTCAGTATAAGAGCTGAATCTCAAAAAAAGGCAGAACAAAAATAAAAAACCTAATTAATATAAAAATATTTCTTCGGTGGAAGAAAACAAACACTGCTAGAGAACAAACGCCTTTCTGTGTTAGTTGTAAGGCTAGTTTATTATTCTAATACATTTGTAAGAATCCGCTTTGTTCCCGACACGTCAAAACCCATTCGAGAAGCAAAGGCTGTGGATGCCTTGGGAACTGGTATTGTCACTTGTTACACAAGTCAGCATCAGTTTGGTGCTGATTGATACCCATGTCAGCAGTTTTGAAAGAAATGGGACACAGAGATGCCAATAATATTTGTACCAGATGTCAGGCAAAAGAAACAGGGAAGTTCATAGAACAGGTCTTGGAGCAGATTCTGGCCAGAAATACTTGACAGACAAACATTTAGCTCTTATCTTCATAAACTGTTTTTTGTTTGTTTTATGTCTTTTTGAAGGTTGGAGTTTTTGTTTTGTTTGTTCTTTTGTCCTTATTGGTTTCTGTCCCACGATTGTGTCACTGTAGACAGCACACATAACTGATCCCAGGGCTGACTTACAAAGCTTGATAATAGGAATTAGCATTGAACCTCTTTAATTATTCTGAATACATCAGCAATAACAAACAGATGGGAAGTTACTAAATTATTGCACATCCAATACTACATAAGGGCATTTCTTGCAAATTTGAAACTGCGTAATTTTAGTAAGAATGGTGTGAATAAGATCATATTTAGCTAATATGTGAGGTGGGGAGGGGAATTAATCAGAATGTAGATTCCTTTTAATCTATTTCTGACTCCTAGTTTTTCCTTAATCGATTTGCAGATATATTCAAACAGCCATTCTTAGTGTTGCTCCCCATAGATCAGCAGGTAATTTAGGAGCTTTTCAACCACAAAAACAATGAGAAAAAGCTGTAATGAAGTAGTGCAGTCAGCTATTACTTGAGTTTGTGCCTTTTACCATCTACTACTTAAAAATCCCCAAGTGGTTCAGTGAGCTGGTTGCCTCTCTGCCCACAGCTTACAGAGCATTGTAAGCACACAGTATTATATTTATGAGCCAGAAAGCAAAGTGTATCTGAGGAGAAGTTAAAGTGGCTTCTCTGTAGGATGTTGTTAGTGTAAAATAACTGATTTATTTGGATATGTTTCTGTATGCTGCAGCTTGTAAACACAGTGGGGAATTTCTCTGTCATTGATCCAGAGCAATAGGTACTAATGGCATAATACAGTGGTACTCAATAACCTTTTATCACAGGCTGCTTTGTCATGTGGAGACTTAACCGAGGGCCAGAGATATACGCTGTAACAAAAGTGAGAGTGCTGTAAATGTTTGTCCATCTATTTTAAAATATTCAGTTTAAGAGCTGCCATGGTTTCTGCTGCCACTTCTGTACGTATTACTGTGTGATTTTGGCACATTAGCGCAAACATGAAGACGGATATACACAAATGTTTCAAAACAGACAAACACTCTTAGGAAGAGAGGTAGAACAGATCACTGTCATAAGCTGAGCATCAGTGCCATAGTGGAGCACAGGCTATTTTGGTTTGTTCCTGAAAATGCTTTGCATGTGTGTGGGAAATTTAGTAAACAAATAAGGGAAATATTTATACCAATAAAGTTATACAATGCACGCAGACATGGGGCAAGATTTGATTTTAGCTATGCCTGTGTAAACCCAGAGAGACTCTGAAGTCAGTGCCGGCATATACTCTCTGGGTTAAATTGTGGTATTTAGCTACAGTCTAGCATAAGATATGTTGTGGAGCTGCACCATCTTCCAAAATTACCTAGTTGCATTGGGGGGAGAGTAATTTGCTTTCACAGGACTGATAATGGGGAAGTGGGGAGATTTTTATTCTCTCCTTTAACAGCCACAAAAGGGCTAACAATAATCTAGTCCAGTGGTTCTCAATCAGGGGTACATGTGCCACTGGGGGCACACAGAGGTCTTCCAGGGGGTACATCAACTCATCTAGATACGTGCCTAGTTTTACATAAAAAGCACTAGCGAAGTCAGTACAAACTAAAATTTCATACAGACAATGACTTGTTTGTACTTCTCTATATAATGAAATGTAACTACAATATTTATATTCCAATTGATTTATTTTATAATTATATGGTAAAAATGCGAAAGTAAGCAATTTTTCATTAGCAGTGTGCTGTGGCACTTTTGTATTTTCATGTCTGATTTTATAAGCAAGTAATTTTTCAGTGAGATGAAACTTGGGGGTACGCAAGACAAATCAGATTCCTCAAAGGGGTACAGTAGTCTGGAAAGGCTGAGAGCCACTGATCTAGTCTTGTCCTAATATTTTCCTATTTCAGTTTCTTTCTACGTAGATCTTTGCATGCACTGTATATAATGGGCCAGATACTGAACTCAGATAAAATGGGTGTAAATTCAGAGCAATTCCAGTCAGGGCGGGCTTTAGGAAGTGCGGGACCCCATTCGAATACCCGGCGGCGGTCCGGGTCTTCGGCGGCACTTCGGCGGCGAGTCCTTCACTTGCTCCGGGTCTTCCGCGGCACTGAAGGACCCGCTGCTGAAGTGCCACCGAAGACCCGGACCGCCGCCAAGTGAGTAAAAATTAAAAAGGCGCCTAAGTTAGGCGCTCTTCTTTGGGGCTCAGGGCCCTCTTAGGTGCGGGGCCCGATTCGTGGGAATCGGGGGAATCGGCCTAATGCAGGCACTGATTCCAGTCTACAATAATCTGCACAGAAAACAGACAGACAATATATATTTGAAAGAGAGATTGTTTAAATATATAATAGGTAATGGTATGATTGGTACTTCCATTTATGTTTTGCATTTTTAGGACTGATACTGAATACTTCGTCAATTGATATAATATGCCCTTATAGTTAATATTTCATGTAATTTTATTGTAGCCTAAGATAAATATTTACAATGATATACAAGCGGATCTGAACACGGCATTACGAAAAATCTACCATTTCTGAATAATTGCAGCATACCTTGGGGATACAAAAAAGTACAAGGCCAAAAGCCACACAAGAAATGCTGTTAGGGTGCTGTACCATTAAAGTGAATGGGAGTTGTGCCACTGACTTCAATGAGTATAGAATCAAGCCCCAATTGTCCTAAGTGTCTTATTTTTGTCATAAAATAAAAGGATATACTACAAACAGTCAACTCTGTTCACTTACTGGATATAATATTATTATGGCAACACTGATGAGGAAAGCCCAGTTGCATCCATAGTTCCACTATCATTTTATAATAGGGAACCCCCAGTCTTGCAGTATTTATTGTCATCAATTCAACAGGACTTCTTCGCATAACCCATGGCTGCAGAACTGAATCCCTCATTCCTTAAGGATTTGAGCAATTTTGTTTAATGCAAACTCCACTTCTACATGAATATTTCTTGCCTGGAAATGTTATTTCAAGACAGATTTCTCACAAAGCACATCAAATGAAAAGTTTCCGTGACTGATGTTGCTGGGTGTAATTGCAGTGCATTGATGTACGGGACTTTAAGTCTAACAAATCTTGGAGAAATGGCTGAGTAGCTCTCTTTTGCGGAGTATTTTTATGAAAGCTGCATTTCAGTTGATTTTGTGCTAAAAGTGCCCATGCAATGCCTTACTTGCTGATACACAGCAAACTTCAGCTTCCCATACTTTCAGTTTTTCAGCTGACATTGTTTTGTTTTGTTTTTTAATTCTGGTTTCAGGTTAATATAAAGAGGAAAGCATTTCATTTCACATCAATCACTGTGCTTTGGAAATGTTATCACATTGTATTGAGGAAAATTCTAGGACTGAGAAGTAGACTAATTTATTTAGCTCAGGATATAGGTTAAAGGCATGGGCAAGTAGTGTGTTTAAAAAAGGTGTTAAAAAAGTTGGGTGTAAAGGATTATTTTCTAACACTGTTGTTGCAGTTTTCTATCTATAAATATTCATATATATTATTAATAATGTGCCATGTGGTTGGTTTAGGGAGATGGATGTAACACATTGCCCTACCGAATACAATGTTCTCTCCGTAGCAGAGTATTTCCTTGGAATATCCTGCTCCTTTTGACATTTCAGTTTTAATTTTCTCTACAACCTGATCTGAAAATGATGACCAGCTTGAAATCCATATAACTTGAAGGCTTTATCAGCAAAGCCCAGCAAAGTTATATTTCTCTATGGCTAAGATGTTGAAACCCAGTGAAAAATCAATTTTTTCTTGTGCTGAATGGTATATTTGAAGCACTTAAAAAACGGTGAAGGAGTGTGCTGAGCACTTGTCATGCTAGCAGTGCTTTCTTCTGCAGCATGTGTAGGGACATCCACCTGTCAGTCCTGGTAGGCTGTGAGCATTTGATGTACTGGTTGTTGTGTCAGCATGAAGGAAGGAAACGGGAGGTGAGGAACGTCAGAAAGAAGGTTGATAGCAGACAGTGTTCTGAAGAGCATGTGTTCCCCAATGGAGCACATCATAAAAATAATTAGCTGGATTCTGAGAAATGGTGACTCTTGGGAGCAATGGTGCACTGGGAGTTGACGAGTGCACAGCACACCGCCCTACCATCAGGTTCCTAGCTGACTGGGAGTGCTGTCAGAAATGTCTCTACCACAAGCAGCTTTGCTATGGATCCTTCTGCAGTTACCAGTTTACTGGAATGAAGAAATACTCACAGTAGCAATGTAGCCATAATTCTAGTTCGTTTTTGTTGCTTAGGGTTGTTTGGAGGTACGATGATTCTTTTTTTTTTTTTTAGACTATCTTTTAGCTATACCGGTTCTTTTTAAGGGATGGATTAACATGGTTTGACAAATTTTCAACTCACAGAAACATTGCGAATTAAAAAATTCTATTGGTTTATTAATGAATGTTCAGGTCCTTCAGGAGACCCTGTGGGGAGGTGGCTGGGCATGGGTTTAAGGATCAGAAAGAGGCCAGAAATGGGGTGGTGGGGGGGAATCAATGAAAACTCGAATACAAAACAGATAGTATTAAGAGAGCAACAGAGAGTCCTGTGGCACCTTTAAGACTAACAGATGTATTGGAGCATAAGCTTTCGTGGATGAATACCCACTTCGTCAGACGCATGTATTAAGAGAGTGAGACTATGGGGGAAATGACCATAGAGAACAAGAGAGAAAAATTGTAATGGAAAAAAATAAATACAGAGGCCCTGATTCTGAGCTGCACCTCTCAAAAGGAGCTCAGAAAATGCAGCCCAAGAGGCAAGGTAAGGTGGCTTAAAGTCACCTCTGTGCCTGTTGAATTCTGGGACGAGCACCCAGACGAAGTTGGAACAGCCCACATTGTTGCTCTAACTCACAGTGGCTTCCTAGAGGCACCAGTGAACTGCTCTGCCAGCCAGGGCCGGCTCCAGCATTTCTGCCTCCCCAAGCAACAAAAAAAAAAGAAAAAAAGCCGCATTCGTGATCAGCGGCGGCAATTGGGGAAAAAAAAAAAAAGCCGCGATTGGCGGCGGCAGTTCAGCGGCAGGTCCTTCGCTCTTGGAGGGAGTGAGGGACCTGCTGCCCCCGAATTGCCGCAGGTGCCGCCCCTCTCCCTTGGCCGCCCCAAGCACCTGCTTGTTAAGCTGGTGCCTGGAGCCGGCCCTGCTGCCAGCCCAGAATAGCCAGGGTAGAACACTCTGGTTAGTCAGTCCCTTACCAACATCCCTTCCCCCTCCCTCTGCTCTATGTCAAGGGCTTCAATCAGAGCTACAATGTGTCTTGGGGCCATGTACACCAATCTGGGAACAACTTTGAACCAAGGGAATTACTGATTGTGGCTTTTCTTAGCACTAGTACACAGCACAGTCTTCCCTTTAACTAGGAAAAGAACATACCCGTATTTTATTTTGCTTTTAAATCAAATCCGTCTTGGGAGAAAATAAGGCTGCCAGTTAACAGGAAATAGGGTTCACCGTCTCAAACTAGTTTTGCACATCTACAATATAACTTGGAAGGTTTGCAAAATAATCTAATTTTCCTCCCCTTAATTTGTTTTCTCTAAAGGAAAAGATGAAATAATCCTTTTTTTGTCGTAGGCTTTGTCCAGAGGTTAAGTGGGAGCCATGCATGGCACACATTACTTTCCCAATATCCCCAGATAAGCAAGGTTAACTAATCCCAAAGGGAGAAGTTCATATTGCTTCCTTGGTTAAAAGAAAAATAAATAGGATGACCAGTGGAATGAAAAAATTAAATCAGATAGAACCAAAGGGAGTGAACATTGGGAACAATTTCAGATGACCTTAGTACTGTATAATTGTATTAGAATAAGTATGAACATTAACAATTTTGGACATCTAAAATTTTAAATTAACAGCCTGAAAACATTTTACTGGGTGAAATAGAATATGATACATGGAACACAAGGTCCCCTCTGAAATTCAGCCAGCATGCTGTTGCTACTCATTTAGACAAAGAAGACAACTAGTTAATCATCACAAAGAAAATTAGACAGAGTAAATTGGTTTGCTGCATTCCAGAGTCTTAGCTACCAAAGGAGTATTTGCCACTAATTAGAGTGAAAATACTCCAAGCATGCAGTTATTGAGAGAGAGAGAGATCTTGGATTTGGAATGCTTCTACTAAACCATGAAGTTTGTGTGATACAGTTAGATTTTATCAGTTCAGCAGCCTATGTTAAGGGACTTCAACTTTGATTATATTGACTAATGACATAATAGGTTAGAATGAAAATTATCAGGCATGCTTTGAATCCTTTGTTTCCCTGGATTCTCTGAGCCCTCTAATGAAACATAAATAGGTTACATTTTAAAAGATATACTAATGCACAATTAAAATAAAAAGAGGTTAGAAATGCAGAAATTGAGTTTTCTAGAGCAACATTAACTTGGCCATGCAGACCATATTTTGACTTTTTCGTTATATTTGTACAACATTTAATTTTGAATTAGCATAAATGTTAGAGTTTAATTTGTGTATTCTTTAGATTAAGAGACGAAAAATGCCCATGCTTAATATTGGAATGGAAAAGGTTCAAATTAGGCTTTGGGTGAAGGAAAGCAGAGTTCACTCATTTGCTGCAGCAAAAGGCCCCAGATCTTCTCTGGGTTCCTTATGGATAGAGCCTGAATCCAATGACATCAGTAGGATCAGGCCCAGTAGTTGTCTAGAGATACACCCATCGCAGTGTGAAATGATGCACTATCTGCATATCTGAAAACAAGGATAACTTTTTTCCCCTAACTAACGGTTTATGACTTTCAGAATCTCAGAGAATGCAGGAGAAAATCATGGGATCCACAATATTTTTTTTCACTGATGATTTTCTCCTGTTGCTGATATTAACCAGTCATTTTTTAAGGCTTGAGTTTTGTGCATTTCCGTGAGAATTTTACCATTTCCCCTATGGAACAGCCCCTTCTCCTATCAGAGAAGAGAAACTTTATGATATCACAAAAGGTGTGGGTTTCATCAGGATCTTCTTAAAAAAAATAGATGCTAAGGAGCATGCTCAGAAGTGATTTTCTCCTTTGTTGTTCTCACTTCTTTCGAAGCGTGTCATAATTCATGTGTATTCCTGTCGAACTCAAGTGAATGGAAGCAGAATTCCTTTTTTAGGAGTTGGATCTTCCTGCCTGTTAGCACACTAACCACATCTTCCTCAGTCTTATCTTCTTTCACAAAGTTATTTTAGATTCCCATTTGGGGCTTATTCTAACAGGCATATGCAACATCTTGGGTGGGTGGGTAACATTTTAAGCCTGGTTGTCAATATATGCTTTTTCTAACAATGGCGAAACTGAGTTGTTAGTTTCTTAGGATGCAAATACTAGATTTCAGATCCTTCAGTCTGTTCTAAGTGCCTTGATTTCAGGTTGAAAATTTGTGATATTCAAAGAAGGGGTGAAATTTACATATTATGTAATTTTATGCATAAAAAAGAGGGTGCAGGTATTCCTTCTGGGAAACCATAATTTTTTTAGTTTCAGAACTACTTGAATAGTCTTTACTGCATCTTTTAAATCTCAGACTATTTCCATCTTCTGAAAGGGTTACTAAAGTGATTCTTTTTCTTTGCCCCAGAGCCACCCATTACCTTTGTTGGTAGTGACTATTTTTGTGGGTGTTTGCTATTTTATTACTTTCTATATGTAGTTGGTCACTTTTCATGAATTATGACATCTGACCAGAGCAGTGGATCCTGTGTCTGACAAAGGTAAAATCAATTTTATTTCTAATTTTGATTTCTCCTAGTATGTATCGATCCATTGCTCTGAATAGATTTTCTGGATCTGATCCAACTCTCATGAACAACAGTGGGAATCTCACCGTTGATTTCAGTGGGAGGAGGATCAGACCATCTCAATTGCCTTATTCTACATGAACTTGATCCTGCACCATTAGAGTTAATGGGAGCCTTTCCATTGACTTGAATGGTAGTAGGATCCAGCTCTGATGTGCCTGGTATACCATGGGAATCTTGTCTTTTGTCAGGACAAGAAGTAACATCAAACAGGGCTAAAATGTCATACAACTGACATTTGCAAAGTGGTTACATTTGGGTAGTTTTCTATTTCACATTGTAATTTTTTGTCTCCACATCTTTGGAAGTACCCATTAAGGGGATGGCGTCACTAGATCCACTTAATAATAAATAAGAAAATCTGCCACCTTTCAGTATCATTAGACAGGATTACCCATACATTATTATTTTTACCCAGAACTTGGATCTGTTGTAAGAGAAATCAAAATTACTTGTGCAAAAACCTTTTCAATCACTTATAACTTAATTATCACTTTATTACCTGACCAATATATTTTCAAATGGGACTGTGGTGGCACACTATTTGCATACATGCTTCAAGTTCTAAAATTCACCTGGTTTTTGTAGTATGTGTATCGAAAGAATGGTGCAGTAGAAAAACATAGAGTATGGGGTTTTGTATTTTTGTTTGTTTGCTTGTTTGGGGTTTTTGTTTTGTTTTGTTTTACCTCTTCACTCTGCAAGAACATACTGTATTAATTAATTTGTCAAACTTTCATAAAGCACTGAGATTAAGCCTTGAAAATTTCACCCCAAAAGGAAGAAAGTTTCAGAATGTTTTGAGTGAGTGAAAACAAAGGTTTATAATTGAAACAGGTTTGCAATCTTTACTATGTAGATTTCATTACCAAGAAAATGTGGTCATAAAAGAACATTGCTGGTAATTGTTTGAACTGGATCTGGAAGCAGCCGTTTGAAATCAGTCCGAATATGATAGTCTTTTTGTTTCTTTCTCTTCATTTTTCTTTTCTTTTTTTTATAAGTGTTGTCAAAACATGTGTAATAAATATTTGGACTCTTAATTTACCACAGGAGATTAATCTGAAAATCTACTTTCCTGGCTTAATTAGAATTCATTTGCTTAATTGTCATTCTGATCCTATCAATTCCAGTTTTGCACTAGCTTGAACAATGCTATCTTGTTGCTGTTTGCACTTTAATTTAGATTTCTATTATGGTTTATGAA
The DNA here is from genome assembly GCF_002925995.2 of Terrapene triunguis. Classification (NCBI taxonomy): domain Eukaryota; kingdom Metazoa; phylum Chordata; order Testudines; family Emydidae; genus Terrapene; species Terrapene triunguis. Next base: position 16,902,582 of record NW_020664393.1, read on the forward strand.
CAGTAATAAGGTTCTGCTTGAATATTCATTAACTTTTGAATTGTGAACTATGAAAAGGTGCTTTCCTTTACCTTAATGAAAGTGGCACAGCATGGGACTGATCGGTAGTGACGTTTGATTTGAGACATCCAGCAAATTTGCTCATTGTTTATTGACACATCTCGTCCAAACAGCTCCCTCGCAAGTTAGCGAAGTAATGAAAGAGAGAGTGCTGCAGAGGAGCGTGGAGCTTTCCTGGCAGGAACCAGAACATCCTAATGGAGTCATCACTGAATATGAAATCAAGTATTACGAGAAAGTAAGTGCATGTGAAATGCACAGCAATGTGCTGTTTGCATCATGTCATCCCACTCTTCCGTGGGCAAATTTTAATGCCATGGTAATTATACCATACTATTATCTGTTGTGTCATTTCAGGTTGTAGTTGATTTTTAATAACCGTCTTCCTATCCCATTAATTTATTATCATGATAGGTTCTGTATATTGTATTTGTATATTACACAAATGAAAACATCCACTCGATAGCTTATCTTGCGTGTTTTTATATGATTACAATAAGCAGGGCTCTTGTTTTTGCAAGAGACTTGTGACTTTCCTCTCTCTCTTATCCCTTGTTTTTAATACATCTAGGCTGTTGGAAATGTGCTGTTGAGATCAGACATAAAATAAAGCCCCTGATCATTTTTGGTAATAAAATAACCTATGGCACTTTTCCAGAGTTGGGCATGTTACACCTGATGTCTCAAATCTTGATCCATTTCCCCTGAAATTTCAGTTGGATGAATTATCTTTCACTTGCTCCCCTAAAAGCTCTCAATAGTGTGTTGGTAGAAAGTGGTTGCATTTCCATAGTGGGTGAAGTTATCCTTGTATATGTAGCATGAACTCCTGGCCCCAGTGAAGACGAGGGTTCTTTTGCCATCGACATCAGTGAGGCCAGGATTTTATCCATAATCTCTAAAAAAAAATTTGAATCCTCCAGAATGAAAAATGTTCTATACATGCAAGATATTAATTAGTGCTATAAAGGCTTCTAAAAAAAGGCTGAATTAAGATATAATAAAGGAAGGAGCTCTTTTGTGATCACTGTTGAGGATGTATTTTAACTCCATATCCAAGCTAATAATTATAATTATTTCAGAGCTGAGTATGTCAAGTTTCTAGGTAACATACAATTAGTTAAATTCATACCAGATTGTATCCAATATCAAATGTCTCATATAGTTTTTTGTGCTGAATAACACAAATATACGTATCTGATTATTTTTACTTGGGTTAGAAAGAAGAGTAAAAGGTAGATAGTTGAATGATCATAACTCTGAGTAACTTAGTTTAATTCCTCTTATTACAACACTTGTCAGAGAGCTGCATACTTCAATTTTTAGCTTGCAATAAAAATTTTACTGTTTCTACAAGTTAATTCATTTTTTCACAGACACACAATAGTGAAATTCTACCTTGGAATAAATTACAAGTCTTCATATATTTTTCAAATACTAAATAGTGCTATTTTTTGCAAATAAATGCCATTTTTACATATCCTAAATAGTTTCTTGCCTGTAAAAATCATCACTGATCTTTGTAAAACAGTGAAAATGCTAGATGAAATCACAAAACATTTAGCTTTTTGTGAATAAGACTCATGAGAATATGATTTTATTATTTATTCAATATATTTGTGTTGTTTCAGTGAGTTGTGCAAGAGATTTGCAATAAATGTATTAAATTACTGCTATAAGGGAAATATCTGCCAGTCATCAATTAAAATTAAATTGATTAATGAGAATTCAAGACTAAGGACCTGATCTTGCAAATATTCACTCAGAAACTAAACTTTGTACCTGTGAGTAGTCTTTTGAATTCAATGACACTGCTCACATGCATGTACAAGCAAATGTATTTTAATTTGAAATATGCGTCTGACTCTTGCTTACAGGAACAGTCACAGTTAGATAACTTAAAAAATAAAACTTCCTAAACATTCACCTTGTTTTAGAACCAAACTCATATCAAAAGTTTCTGAGGTTCTGAAATGTTCTGATTTCTGGCTAGGGCTGAAATCTTACAGGTAAGTCTGTTCTTGTGAGATTTCTAGCCCAGTTTTTTCCCCAAATTCAAGAGGTTTTCAAAGTTCAAATAAGCTTAGTTTATGTATTTGAACTCAAACTCTGAACTTCTGGAGTTCTACTGACATTTACAGTACTTAGAGCTACAGAACTATTCACCATTTCCTGGTATTTCTGCTTCCTTCTCCTCCACATCCCCGTTTCTCTCCATTCCCCCACATACACATACATTTCAGCATCCCTAACCATGCTTATAGATGATTGATTTCCTCTTGGGGAAGATATGAAAAATATTTCTACACTAACTGACATGCTCACTCGAAAGACAGAGTGGACAGACCATGGGAGAAGGCATTATCACATCTTATACAAGAAATCTGACACATCATATGAAATGCTATATTTCAACACCAGGGCTTTGTTGTTACACTGAAACACAGTGGACAGAATTCTCCACTGGTTTAATTGGGCAAAATGCCATTGAAATCAACACAGTTGCCCATATCTACACAGAAAGAGAATTTGGTCCAGCAAATGCCTTGTATGGGTTGCTATCTGAATTGTTTTGTAGTTTCTGATACAGCTTGCGTAGCATTTTAAAAAATAATGATTATGTATAGATATTGCTATTTTTAATTTTTTCTAGGTCAAATCCTGAACTCCCTATTCAGTTTTTAATCTGTTTTACCTTATGCAATGGAAAATTTGTCAATTTGCCTGAGTGAAATCTGAGTTAATAACTAGTCAAGGACCTCAGTGTTTGGCCCTGATGTTGATATATTACTATTGGCAATAAAGGGGCAGTAGAAAGCTGTAAAAAGGAAAGCAAATAGCACTGCTCTGATGAAAAAAGAGAGCTTCCTATCTCTTTTGAGGACAGTCGTAGTTGTCTGAATAAGGGGTTCAGGATGAAGACTATTTCCTGTGGAACAATACGAAAAATTGTTTTCATTAAATGTAGGAGCTGAATTGTTAAGATACCATTTTAATGTTGTTCCTCAAACAACAGAGAACTTCTTTGGAGTTCACTGATGATCAAACTGTTCATACATCAGAATCTGAGGAAGTGAGGCACAAAGCCAATCATTTTATCTCTGGATTTTTATGACTAACAGCATGTGCTTCCCATTTAAATTTTATGTCATTTTAAGAACCCCTCAATGAATGACACTGTGTTGTAATACTCCACAGAGTGTGCTACATTCTTTATATGGGAGAAAAAAGAAAAGAAAATTGAAATAAACTGCCAGGACCAGTTGTCAGTTGCTTATGTGCAACAATAATGAAATCTGACCTGGAAATATAATTTCATCCTTTGTTTTATTGTTTCTAGGATCAAAGGGAGAGGACTTATTCAACAGTAAAAACCAAGTCCACTTCAGCTTCCATTAATAATTTGAAACCAGGAACAGTGTATGTTTTCCAGATTCGTGCTTTTACTGCTGCTGGTTATGGAAATTATAGTCCCAGACTAGATGTTGCCACACTAGAGGAAGCCACAGGTAAAATGTATTCACGTTTGAAGGCAATTAACATTTTTAGTTGAAAAAATGAATATACTATAGTGTTATCTGAACTAGAAAGGATGGAGTTTGTACTATGAAATCTTATACTTTGGGAAGACATGAATTACTACCATTGTATTTTGGTATGGGTGATGAGCTGCCTATTGTGTTTTACCATAGTTACTAGTAATTATAGTGCTGTAGATAGCCAGGGAAGAATTGTAAGTTATTGGGCTACTCCTGTCTGATGGCCCCATTCTATAGGGAGAAGGGATGTTTGGCCCAAATACTACCCTATGCTTTCCCCACATAAAAGGAGATTGGTGGAAAGAGGGAGGACCCCACAGGACTTTCCAATAATAGGGAATGTGCCTCTACTCACACTTTGCCAGATCATTTACTTTTTTCTAAGTACATAGCCTTCTTTTCCTCCTAACCCTTCACCACCACATAGCTACATATGTTGAGGACTGCAGAACTACAGCAATTCTTCCATGTTTTGTGGGACCAGATGGGAGAGGAAGCAGAAGAGCGAGGAGCCTGAAAATGTTAGTCACTGAGCTCTAGAAACATTGAGATCCCTTACACGAACTACCTACCTGGCAGGACCACAACTCTGCTGCCTCTAAAACAAAGGTTTCCCTGTTTTGGGTCATCTGCTTCAGGTAGACCTCTCTGCCAAACAACTCAGCCTGATGTGCAGCCAAAATATGTAGCCTGCGATTGCTTGCAAGGTGAAAAGGCCATGGAGTTAGTATGCTAAATGTGGTATTCCTTTATGCTTTGAAGAATTCCTGTACCAAGATACACATTCAGTGCCTGACTTTAATTGTATTTAGGTATTACAACCATGAGACAGAGGAAGTTCATAGTTAAGTCTTGCCACTGACCTTTATTTGTTTGAAATAACGGAAGACTGTGAAAATGAAGTTCCGTGCAAATTATAGTACATCCTATTCTTTCCATTTTAGCCAATCTGTTGACAGATTTTGCTTTGAATAGATTTCTGGCAAATAAATTCAATGTTTAGTCCTTATTTATGATTCTCTCTGTTTTAGGCACCCATCACCTTGGTATTTAAGTTCTAATGATCAATGTCTCTAATTTAGTGTCTGTAATCTGTTTCATTTTGGTTGACCAATCAAGAAGAGGTTCTCCATGTTTATAGTCAATGTTGTAGACCAGAATAGTCACTGAGATTAGCATAGATAATTTTAGGAGCAAACATTTTTGGCAGGATCTACAAGTACCAGTATGTATGCCAGTGGTTCTCCACTTATTTATCATTGGGGCCGCATATGCCGCAGGAACCGGGTGGCAGAGCAGCAGCAGCCTGGACCCTTCCCACTGTGCAGGGCAGGCCGGCTGGCTGGCTGCCCCAGACTCCTCCCGCCATGCGGGGCCGGCCTTTAGCGCGCAGCAGAGCTGAGCCGCAGCTGTATGATAATGGGGCTGCATGTAGCCAGTGGGCCACAGGTTGAGAACCGCTGATGTATGCCAACATTTGACAGACCAGGAAAAACAATAGTGTAAATATTCCACAGGCTTTTTTATGTATCCCATTTTTGACTCTTATAATGAAAAATTTCAGACAGACTAACAATACAGTTACAGTTATCCAGTACGCACTGCAAAACTTTGAAATTTGAAATAGGCAAAAGCATGTCACAGGGCAGCTTTCTGTTGTGACATACCTCATAAGCTGCCTCATTCCTCAATTAAAAAAAAAATGGTTTTCACTTTGAGAGGAATGCCGCAGGACACAATTGTCTCTCTCATCAAGAATAAGCAACTTCTCCTCTCTTTTCTTCTCTTCCGTATATGTTCTTCCATATACCATTTTTCAGAAACTGGGATGGAGGATATTTTAGGTTAGTTATTTGCACTGAATTCTCCTTTGTCACATGTATCTGTACTACTGGCCTTACCATATCATTTCTGGTTTATGTCTTATGTTCCTATAGCTCATGCTTCAGAGCTTCAGACAGCCAACGGCAGCAGTCAACAAGGGATTTTTTTCGCCCACAATATATTTAGGGTTTATTTATCTCCTTTCTCTGAAGCATCAGGGACATTGAGTGGGGTGGGGCGGGGCTCTGAAGTGGCACTGAGCATTATTTCTCTCAGGTGCTTAGCTGGGAGGTTCTTTCTCATATGATCAGGGTCTGACTGTTTGCCATATGTGGGTTCTGGAAGGAATTTTCCCCAGGTTAGATTGACAGTGACCTTGGTGGGTAGGGGTTGCCTTACTCTGCAGCATGTGGGTACGAGACACTTGCGAGGATATCTGAGTATATCTTACTTTATCATTTCCCTGCCATTGCTGGGGCCTTGGGCATCGTGCCCCTTGGTCCCTCCTGTTCTCTGCCTGTGGACAGAATAGTCTAGTCTCCTGTGGGTTGTAGCACTTTGGTTTCATTTCTGTTGTTGGGTTTAGTGTGTGGGTGCTGGGTGATGTTGGTGGCCTGTGATGTACAGAAGGGCAGACATGTTCTTGTGGTCCCTTCTGGCTTTAAACTCTGTGACTCTATTTCATAATTTAATCTAATTGAGGCTTTGGTAGCATTTAGAAGGGAGACCTCCAAGAAAACTCACAATGCTTCAGGGAGCTGAGCAGATAAATTTGTATGTGACTCCCATCAAAGCGAGAAGCACACTAGTGTTTTGTAGTAGTGGTGGTGGACCACTGTCAGGGTGACCGGACGTCCCAATATTAGGGGCTTTTTCCTGTATAGGCAACTATACCCTCTTCCCCCCCCCAAAAAAGGGTCCCTGATTTTTCACACTTGCTATCTGGTCACCCTAGTCACTCTACTGCTGAGGTGCCATCTTCCACATGATTTCTTGAGCTGGTTCTTGGATCTGGCTGAAGAGATGAGATCCCATGAATGACATTTTTGAAATAGTGATGGTGATAACCCTGGTGTTCAGCATCCAAATTCAGATAAATATATTTTGCCCACCTAAATTTTCCATCGAGTTTCAAATGTGTTTTCACTTATTATCCCAAATTGCTGTGTGAACCGTGGTGCTGTACTCACTAAAACAGATATTATCTTCCATTCTGGATGGCAGCACTTCAGTACTGGGAGAAGGAGACCCTTTATATAGTAAACAAACACAAATTTCTGTGCTGTATATATTTGTATAAAAGGAGTTTAAGATTATCTGTAAAGGAAGATATGTGTATTCTGTATGTCACAGATCAAAGTATATGAATCATTATAAGACATTCATTGGTTTGTAGAGACACAAGTCCCCTGGGGAGTGTTATAAATCTACATGATGTCCCTCAAATGATCATTTTGTCTTTTGATTTGTTGGATTTATTTGAAAGACGGTTTAAATCACTTACGGCCAGTGGATCTGAAGAGGTTCATGGGCACTATTTATTCCAGTAAGTATATGGAATATATTGTGCTCCTGAATTGTACTCTTGAGTTCAAACAGAAATAAGTAGCGAGCTGGTTGAAAAACTGGATATATTGATATTTTAATCAAAACTTTGATAGGAAAAAAAGGAACTAAATATTTGTGACTGTATGAAGACATCTGTGAAGTAGAGCTACAATCTTCCTGCTTTTTTCAGACCACACACTGTTTGAGGGATCTTTCACCACAGACAGCGCATTAGACAGGGATGCCTGTTCTTAGATGGGGATGTACACACTTGAGGACTTCAGTATCAAAGAAAGATTTTGTGGGGAGCCTGTTTTAACCCTTCTTACACAGGATTCCACTGTGTGTGTGGGAGGGAGGGGGATAAACTGGGATCAGAATCAATTATTTAATATTCCAGGCATCCAACTGTAGTTTTTAATGAGTTACCTATCTCACAAGCATGCAAAGTGAAATCTATTTGGTCTAGAATTAGCATTTCAAAATTATGGGCTTTGATAGGAAACTCTATCCTCTTCATAACTGTGGCAATCAAGGAGAGTTTAGTGCAAATAACTACTCCATAATTGGCGGTTAGAAGTTTAAGTCCATCTTCATATATTCCCATTATCCACTACAGAGGTAGTCCATTAGGCATCTCCATAACTTTTTAACCCTTTGGCTTGTCAAAGCTGACCCAAATCATAGTTACCCATGACTACCTTTAATAACTTCTCATCCTTATTTAATGCTTTTTATCGGTAGAGCTCAAAGTGCTTTACAAAGCAGGTTAGTATCATTATCCCCATTTTACAGGTGGGGAAAGTGAAGCCCAGAGAGGTGAAGTGACTTGCTCAAGGTCTCCCAACAGGGCAGAGCCAGGAATAGAACCCGGGTTTCCTCAGTTTCAGAGCAGTGCTCCCACCAGGAGGACCTGTTGCCTCTCTGGACTGTGCAACAGACATTTCTTGTGCTCCAGATTAAAGAGTAGACATGTATATGAATAATGAGATCTTCCAGAGTTATATCAGATAGGAAGTTTGAAAAATATAGTTCGGAAAGGGTTTGTATCCTCATTGTTCAGGGAATAAACATTTTCCAAACTTAGGAGGGTTAGGAAGAAAGGTCACTTATTGGCAGTTTATTCCATAACTGCCTACTGAGTGGTTTCTTGCACTTTCTTTTGAAGCAACTGGTATTGGCCACTGTAAGAAGCAGAGGAATCATGCTGATTGGCTCACCTGCTGCCAAACAGAGCAAAGAATATCTGAGTTTTGTTTCCATGGGAATTCTGGAACAGGAACCTGATTTTGAGGTCATTTCAGTGGCCCCAGACCTGTGGAACTCACAGGGCCCTGGCTCCAGCAGTTCTTGTTTAGTTAACAGTACAAAGTCTTAATCATATAAAAGTACCATCTCAGATGTACTAAATGAGCCATTGCCACACTTTCTTGCTCTTATCCCTCCACTGCCTCCAAATGACTCACTTCCAAAATGCTTTTTTCAACAATGTTGCCTGACATCTGTTACTTGAGTCTAAAGTTCATGGGCCAGATCCTCAGTGGTGTAAATCAGCACAGCTCCATTGACTTCAGTAGAGCTCTGTTGATTTACCCTTTCTGAGCATGTGGCCCCCTCAATATATGGTGAGCAAGCCACATACATTTCAAACATAGAGATTCCTCAAGCAGGGTGCTTATATCCTCAGTTTACATTAATCTGACATATATATTAACAATAGTAGGGTCACTGAGTAAAAAAAAAAATGGAATCATGTGCAGATTTCTTGGAATGTAAGTCCTTTGAAGCAAGGATTGTGTTTTCTCTTGCATTTGGAAAGCACCTAGCACAGTGGGTGCATCTGGAAACAAATGATAAATAATAGTAATGATAATTATAGCAATGAAAATGATCCACAAGAGACAAAAACATGATGATTCAGAAATTGATGCACATAGGGCTCCTTTAGGTTGGGTCCAGTCCTAGAAAATAGTTATTGTGTGCTTTCAACTAAAACAGCCTCACTTGTAAAGTTCTGTTCCCCCTGGATACTCATTAACTCACCCAACATTTCTGGTGAATTTAGGATAGATGCCTTTCTTTTAGACCAACATTATCGTAACATTTAATGTCTGTACAAAGTTTCAGGTTACAGAAGAGGTAAACGATCTGTCTGTGATTTATGAGGGTTTATTTAACCTTTGCAGTTCCTTTCTACAGTATATTTTGAGTTAATCTGTAGCTCTTTGCTCTGTTTGTAGCCACAGCCGTTTCCAGTGAGCAGAATCCTGTCATTATCATAGCTGTGGTTGCTGTGGCAGGCACCATCATTCTGGTCTTCATGGTGTTCGGATTCATCATTGGACGAAGGTACTGTACGTTGTCTAGCTGTCAGCATTTCTGGCCCCACTGTTGTAGAGTCCTTAGAATTATACCAGCCTGTATCTTAGAATCTGTAAATGGAAACGAAAGCAATGTATAATCTAATATGGACAATTTAGCTCTAAATTCCATTATAGGATGACAAATTAGCCCACTTATTTTACATTTGGAAGAACTCTGTTAGTTTAAGAAATTCTTCTTGTCTTATAGTAGGTGTCTTCTAAATATTTGCAGCTTCTCTGATCTTTTTCCTTGAAGTGTGCTATTTCTGTTGAATTGTTCACACATAGAGAACTTGACATTTTACCTATTCAGCCATTCAAATAACACTTGCATTTGGGGACAAGAGGCAGAGAAGTAAATTTAAGAGCAGCATCATGTCAAAAATACCATCCTTGTCTCTCCTTCTTCAGACTCTTTAATCTTCAGGCTATTTTGCTCATAGCATCACAGAAAGTTTCTAATGAGGACTGCAATTTTGTTGTTTAAGCCTTTAGGACTCTTCCCAGCAATTATTAGATACAAAAGCCTTTTGATTGGAACTGTTCGTGTTTTGTTTTAAAACCTGTTATTGAAAGAATTACAGCTGGGATATTTTTAAAATGCCTGCTGGAGTTAGGCTGCTATTCCAAAAATTCCAATCTGGTAGAACTTTAAATATGATGCAGTAAATCATTATTTTCTTGTAAAACTGACCTATTTTATTTTATTTTTTTCAGGCACTGTGGCTATAGCAAAGCTGATCAAGAAGGGGATGAAGAACTTTACTTTCATTGTAAGTGTTTTGCTTCCCCCCCACTCCTCAGGAATTCCCAACCCAATTATAAGACATTTGGACTAGCGGTATTGGAATATAGACAATACCAAAACCACATTCCTATAAAGAAAGGGCTATAATAAATCTGAAATGCTGTGTAAACAGCAAGTGTGAATTTAGAAACGATAAAAATATATGACCTACACAAAAAAGGAGACAGATTATAATCAACATTGTTCATGCCATGCATTTTATTTCTGTACATTTGTGTGATATACTGTTGTTCCCATTCTGCATTTTTCTTCTGAATAATTGTTTCACACCATCCTAATGATCCCCCTGGAGATGCTGTAAATTGATAGGTCCTTGGCCAAGTGACTGTGTGAGCTTTCCCTCAGGCAAGCTTCTGATTAAGAAAGTAAGGGTCACTGTGTTACCCCAATAGTGAAACTGTTCTGGTCAAGAACTGTTTTCTGTTACTGTGAACATTGCGTCACTGACATCTGTAGATCGTAATATTAATAGAAAATAAAATAAAATGATGTGAAAAAGGCTCATCTCTGTAATTCCCAATCTCTGCATTGAGTCGCTTGCCTCGTTGCAAAAATAGCACTAAAAACTGCTCCCACTGAAATCAGTGGTGAAAGATTGGCCTAATACCTGTTCACCCAGTATTAAGGAATGCTGTCAAGACAACAAGAAGGTTAATAGATACTCAGTACATTTTGGTTCTGTGCCCATTTCTCATACTTCATTAGGCAGATTATTATAAGACTTATTAGAACCATGCAAAAATAGTTTGACCATCTGTATCAGTTCAAACAGGTAAAATATAATAATAAAATACAGCGTAATTGTTTTTCAGTAGAGCCTTCAGGAATCTTTTGACTACATTTTTTTTTCATTGGAAAATGCCAATTTATCAAAACCAAAATTTTTCATAGATGGTTCTAACAAATGTCTCAACTCAAAAAATTTGAAAAAGTTTTGTAATTGTCCAAATGTTTTGTTTCAGCATTTTCCAAACAAAAAATTCCAGTTTTGGAATCAACATTTTATTTTAAAAACGTAAGCTAATTGTATTAGAAATAAATTCAAAAACTTAAAAAATGATCAAAAAAGGAAGAAAATGTTACAATTGATGCAAACAGAATTTGTTTTTATGATTATTATTTTCAGTTCACAATTTCTTTTTTTAAGATTTTTATTACAATTTAGGACAGGATTTTTTTTTTTTTTAACTCAAAAATTTTCACAGGACACGAAAATCATTTCCGATCCAGCTCTAATTTTAAGCTGTGATACAAAATAATTTTCTGATTATGCCAGTATCCTCTCATACCTTATAATTTAAATATCAATAGAATACTCTGTTGATTCTTACCATGCGACCAATTATCTTTATCACTTACTGTCACTACAGTCATAGGTTCATTCCTACAAATGACTGCTACCAAAAATACATTTTTTAATCCTGTATTGCTTTGTGTTAAAGTTACTGTGTCAGTAGTTTATCAGGGTCTGGTATCACATAGTGAATGAGGCAGTTACTAGTCACAAACCTTACTTTCTAGCATCTTCTTAGTGCAAAACTCTTTAAATTAGTAAGGCTAGCCAAAGACTCAGGTCAAAGTTGTGTCAAGATTTCTGTCTGACCTTTCTAGTCTGACAATATTAGGTCAGCTTGGACTCCCTGAGTTTTGGATGTGTCACTACCTTAAGTCACTTCATTTATGTGCAGGGTGTATTAAATCAAATGGTGACATCATTACAGCCTTAATCAGACAACCTACTATATTGTACATAAGAAGTGGAAAATAGAAATGGGAGAAGGATTAATTATCACATAGCCTGCACTCTAGCTTATTTTTAAAAAATGCATCAGAAATCTAATGCTACTTAACTGTAGCTACTCTAGAGGGTGACAGATTTGAAAATTGCCTCTTTTCATTTACAATATAAGCTTTATACATCTCGAAAAGATCCACTTCTTTTTTTATCTGGGAGGGGAGAAATCAATTGCATTTTTTTTATTTGCCTATAAAGGCAAAAGAATATACCAGCTAAAGAATTCCTTCCCCCAATATAAATTATGAATGCTCATTTTCAGATTTTAAGTTTCAATGAAGATGTAAAAAGGTTGATGAGGAATCTAGTGCTTAATATTCAGGAGCTGATCAGGAAATTCTTTCTTTCTAGAAATCTAGTTATCTAATATTCAATAACTAGAAAATATGTCAGAAAAGCTAACATACACTGCCTTTATTAATACTGTAGGATGAAATATTAAAAATTACTTTTTTACCAAGCTATTTTTTAATGTTTTTGATGGAAAGTTTGGTATTTAATTTGATTTGATGACTGTATCCCCAGTGCGATAAAACACAACACTGTGGTCACCAGCTATTTACAATTTGGTGTCCTTTTGTTCCTTTAGTATCCAGACAATTTTCTTATGTGCTAAGACACAGATTCAATTTTCACAGTAACTTGAAAGCAACCATTTAACTAGCTTTTAGAGCACTGCATTTAATAGAATGTCCAATCTTTTATTTCAATCCCCCTCAACTTTCCATGGCCCCAAGTGCTACATTTAAAGATATAAGCACAATGGAGGAGTTTTGTCAAGCAATTCCAATTTACATTTTGTTTCCTCCTACCATTTCTTTTAACAATGTGTTCGAATCCACAGCAGCACTATTTCACGTTGGTATGCCAAGATAGCTTTGGCCTGTCAAAATGTTTTATGACAGCTTGAATAAAGAACCATCAGAGCCCCATTTGAGATTCACAAGGTTACCTCCAATCCAGGCCCTTATCACAGACACAAGAGGATGGCTCATTCTCCATCTGTCTGCCTGAAAGCACAATAGAGGAGGTTAACCTATTGTTTTCTTCTTTCTTTCTCTGATCTTCTTGTTTCATTTAAATGACAAATAAATGTTTATCTGCTCAGAAACTTGAAACATTGTCATTAAGATTAGAAATAAATCTGTCAAAATACAGATCATAGCAAAAATTTACTTCTGGGTGAAATCTTAAATAATTTCTACAGGAATTTGGTATAGTCATTTGGCTCTTCAAACTTCCTATATCTGGTTTTGCCTTTTTCCATTATATGATCTTTTTTAATGATTTTATTTGAAACATATTAACACATACCACTAACTGAGCTATTATTAATTACATTTCAAAATATGCAATACATTCATACATAACTAAGAGGTTGCATAGCACCCTTAAATTATCTGTGTTTTGTATTGACTTCTGATCCAATTCCTACATCTCAATATTTCAGCAATTCAATATTGTTAGAATAAGAACATTCTTCCTTAATTTCATATAGAGAACAATTATTATATCTTTTTAAATAGTCTGATTTGATTGCAGCCAATTATTGTAATGATTGGGATCCAAACTTCTTCCATAACAATAATTTGGTTAACAGACTTTTAGCATGGACCCTCAAACTTATTTTGGCTTTACCACAAGTCCCGAACAAAGGGCAACGTGTAGTTGTGTTGCCCCAGGAGCAAAGCAGAAACCGATTGTCCCTTGGTTACCCCTCTGCTCCAGGAAGGAAGCAAACTGCGTCAGCCATATAACTGGTGCCCCCTACATCCTCAACTGAGATAGTTGGTGCATAGGTGGAAGGGGACTGGATCCAAGGTTCCACCCACTTACTCCCTTGCTTGGGAAGGGGAGTATTTGTCCCACAGAATCTGCTCTCCCATCCTGTGTTTCTTCCATTGATGTGGGTAGCCCACAGAGAGTAAGGACGTTCCTGCTGTCCCCTTGCACACCAGCTCAGGAGTGTAGCCAGCCTTCTAATGTGGCCTATGAAATGATGGTTAGCTTCTGTAACCGTCTGTTAAAGTATATTGAAACAGCAGCGGGAGCTCTCCTCTCCCATCCAAAGACAAGGGGGAGTTGTGGGAGAGTGCTGCTTACCCAGGCCAGGAGAGGAGGAGGTGAGTCCTCTCTACATTTTTTTGCAGGGAGAGCTGTCCCTTCCTTCCTCCCAGTTCCCTCTTACTTTAATCCCTGATTACTTTTCACCCATTGAAAACTATTTAATATTCATTACTTTTATGAAATACTTCACATTTCCAGCCACAGATGTGGTTGCTAATGACAAAGGATCAGGCACTTGTGCGAGGAAGCTTACAGATGATGCCTCAGACTAAAGTTGCCTCTTAAAGCTGCTCTGATTCAGGTGGCATGGAAGCAGGTTCACTGTTCCAAGGAGCATTCTGCATAATGAAATTCCTGGGCTGACTGCACAATAAGTGCTTTGCTTCATCACAGTCATGCTTTCTTACATCATTACAGTTAAATTTCCAGGCACCAAAACCTACATTGACCCTGAAACCTACGAGGACCCAAATAGAGCTGTCCATCAATTCGCCAAGGAGCTAGATGCCTCTTGTATTAAAATTGAGCGTGTGATTGGTGCAGGTAAGGCTGCTGTGGCTTCTGTATTCAACTGTTCCATTTAGCTGGGATCAAAACTCATACATCATAATGACAGGCAAATAATTATACCTCGGGTATAGAACTTTTTGCATTTACCAGAGCGGATAGAGCAATGAAGCTGCACTTGCTTATAAAATGTAAAAAATAATTATAGAAAAATAAAGAGGCTTGTGTGGGATTAAAAGCTTGTATGCTTCTAATTCCAGATCCATTTTAAAAAAATTACAAATAATATTATTACTTTTTTTAAAGTAATTTTTGTACCTGTTGTTCTTTGTCAGAGTAAAGAGGTTGGATGTTAGTGTAAATCCTGCTTACTTTACTCACATAAGTAGTTCCCTTGACTTCCATGCATTAAGAAAGCAGGATACAGCCTGTAATGTATGGTCTAATGAGGCCTTTTTAATAGAACAGAATCCTCTTTTAAAACTTTTTGTTGCAACTGTTCTACCCTTTTTTAAAAAAATAAATATATTTTATTAGTACAAAAAAGTTCTTGTTTTACCTCTCATGCTGGATTGTAATTGTACTGGCATTACATTGTTTTTCTTCCTCTTGAACTGTCTACCACCTACTTAAGCAGTGTGGTGTTCATACTCTAAAAAACCAGTTTCATTTGTTTGCATTAATGAGATATGTGACATTTTTATTGCACTAGTCGATGTAGTGAAATTAAGTTTCCATGGGTAAGAAAAATATCAAATACTTTGGATTCCTGGAGGAAACATTCCTTTGCCTTCCTGTTCTTTTTATCAAGTATTGTTAGAATACTTTATCAATCACCCTACTATGGTTTGTCAAGCACTGTATATTATGTGTAACATTGCTATTTAAAAAAAAATCTCTACAAATATTAAGTTTTAGGCTATAAAAAAGAATGACAGCACTTAGAATTAGTTAATGTTCCACTCTCAGAATCATGTTCCTTAGGTACCCACACACATGATGAATGTTACCTTACTTTAGGTGTAACCCAGCTGAAATTAATAGAACTTCGTACGCAGTAAGCTGCTACTCAACATGAGTAAAGGCATCAGAATCAGGTTCTTAGGTCTACACTACCACTTTCTTCGGTATAACGTACGTCGCTCAGGGGTGTGAATAAGCCACACACCCCCACACCCCGAGCGACGTACGTTACACCGACTAAGCACCGGTATGGACAGCACTATGTCAGCGGGAGGGCTTCTCCTGCCAACATAGCTACTGCCCCTCGTGGATTTATGTGCAGCTGCACCAATGTAGCGATTCTAGTGTGGACTAGCCCTAAGTAAGTGGCATTTAGCATGATACTAGAACAACAGTATCTCTTTCCGTACAGCATTACTCTTTATGCTGCTGGTTTTAAATTCTAGATTGGCACAGTACAATCAGTAAATATGGTCTTTGCTGGTTTGCTAGTCCATTGTTTGAGATGAGAGACTACCACAGCAACAGGTTCAAGTAAAAGGCTCCTCCTTTGACTAGGCTGAAATGATATTTGTCAAGCCACTTTGAGCGAAATCCTGAAAAACATCACATGTAAACGAGGTGGAATTTAAGACAGAAATCCAGTTCTGCTGTCACTTACAACAGTGTAAATCCAGAATAACTGTTGGTATCCGTGGAGTTACTCTGGATTTGCACACACATAAGCAAGAGCAGTTTCTTTTCAGTGTGTAAAGTGGACTTTCTGGAGCATGTAAATTAGAAGCAGAGTTCTATTGTGGTGCAAGTGTCATTTTTGCTGGGTTTAGCTGTGGTCCAAATCAGTGGATGCGATTAGCTAGCAAGATTGAAAGGGAAGGTATACCTCTTACAGCAGGCTGACAGAGACACAAAGGAACTGCTCTACTATACAGCAAAGAAGACTATAGAACGTCTGCTAGGGACAGTCAGAAAAGCAGCATAGAATTCTCAGTGTGCCTCAGTTATTATGGTAGGATAGAATACTGAGCCTGTCTTGGATGAGTGCTGTGTGAGCATGTGTTTGCTGATTTTCACAAGGGTTATGGGATTTTTCTTGCTAACTTTGTCATTGCCATCCTGCTGATGCCACCTGTTATATGCAGGAGTTGGTGCCACTGTGCTGAGTCTTTGTTCTACACTATAGCCTTTTGTTTCTACCCAGTTCCCTGGTGACATGCTGAGCCAGTGGATGCTTGGCTGTGAGTATTACACACTCTGTGACATATCTTCTGGGGCCATCTATGGGCATGGCCTTGAATGCCTATGCCAGATGACCAACTTTAGCAGTCATTATGATTGGACAAGCAGCGTTTGTGAAGGCGTTTAGACCTTGCCAACGCATGCTGTTTTACTATGTGTGTGTATGTTCCTGTTGTGCTGACTGGTAGAGCTGTTTGGAACAAATATACACTTTCATCATTTAATCAAACAGAGCATTTTGGTTTCTGTGAAACTTTCATTAGAAAGGTTTTGATGTTGGGGCATGGGAGAGAGAATTTACCCATTTCATTGATTAATTAAATCAATATCTTCCATTTCATAAACTTCAGTGTGATTATTCTAGTTTTTGACAGTCCTTTACAGCCTGATTCTGACCTCATACCAGTATAAATTAGAAGTAACTCGAAAACAGGTGTGAGTTAAGAATCAGGCCTAAAAAAAGCAAGGAAATCCATCATCCTTTACAAAACTATTTTATTTTACATATTTAAAGAAAAACATTACTGATATTTTATAAAGACACAAATATTGGGGGGGAGGAGGAGACTGACATAAAATGTTTGCTGTTTAGGCCCGATTCCTCAAAGAATTTAAGCATGTACCTAACTTTAAGCTCTTGAGTAGTTCAGTTAAAATCAATGTGACTATTCATGGGATTAAAGTTAGGCATGTTCTTAAGTGCCATGTTGAATGAGGGCCTCAGAGAGGATATTATATAAATGAAATGTCATTCATAGTCAATCTGCTTTATTTTAGGAGAGTTTGGTGAAGTGTGCAGTGGGCGTCTGAAACTTCCAGGCAAGCGAGATGTTTCAGTAGCCATCAAAACCCTGAAAGTTGGCTATACAGAAAAACAAAGGAGAGATTTCCTGTGTGAAGCAAGCATCATGGGACAATTTGACCATCCCAATGTTGTTCATTTAGAAGGGGTAGTTACCAGAGGTAAGTAGTGACTAGATGTATCAGTCAGATAATAAGCAAAATGGCAGTAATTGCTATAATGTCCATGGTCAAAGATTCAAATTAGAAATGTACTGCATACTCTTAATGGATTTTCTCCTGAGGCGTAACTAACTGAAACAATATTCACTTTATGCTACAACCTGAGGAAAAAATTAAGATGCACACATGATTAAAAGATGGAGTACTTTGAAATACACTATTTTTCTAGGTTCAATTAGCCTCAAAGACCGTGCCGGAAGATAAGGTTTCTTATGTCCTTTCATATTATCTGAAGTGTCATTTTCTCAGAGTCCTCGTCACACAGCAGGAGTCAGGAGAACACGCTGACATTTTGATTTGTACGGTTTAATTTTGCGAATCATGACCATGCTCCATGCAGACATTTAAGGACTTAGAGCTCAGTAACAGTGCTGGAGGCTTCAAGAATGTTGGTCTCAACTATTCAGCCCTTTTATAGGAGCAATATGTGTTTTATCAGAAAAAGGCACTCAGTTCAGATTATGGGTTTTCAAACAAAATGTCCTTTCTGTTCCTTTAGGGAAACCAGTCATGATTGTAATAGAATACATGGAGAATGGGGCCCTAGATGCATTTCTTAGGGTGAGTACCTAAGGGAAATATGTACAGTACTTCAAAATATATATTATGTGTGTTACCAATTTAGCATAATAAAACATTTTCGCAGTCTGAAATGTGAACATGGCAAACACCAATAGATCTTTAAATTGTCCCAGCAAAATCAGATTAGAAATCAGAAGACCAGACAGGATCAAACTGATACATTTCTTGGCATTTAAGTGATCCAATGTGGTACAGAAATCGTGGTTTTGATTACCATCGTAGATTGAGGTTAATACCATGATACCTGAAGCCCTGTCGTGTGAACACATTTGTTTAGAGTAGCAATTTATTTTTTTTAGCATGGTCGAAGTCACTGCACAGGAATCCCTAAATGAAGTACAGCAGTACTTCAGAGAAGAATGAAGGGAAAAGAAAAACTACTTTGTGACAATTTAACATTTGCTGAGTGAGTGCTCAGAACTGCCAAGCAATGTCTTCACCATGTTAGCATTCCACATGTAGAAGCCATAAAATGTAGAATGACTTGCAAGATGGTAGAGAAAGCAGAAAGATGATGATGTTTCCTTGATAAATTCTATGCTGTAAATAAATCTTCAGTATTTAGGATAAACAGAGGCTTTGATCCCAAAAGTGTAATACAGTTTATTTTTTTATATATATATATTGATCATTGTAAAAGGTGACGAACATGGAGGCGAGTTACAAACAATGCTATATAAAAAGAACCTGTCATGTCACAAGTTAATTAGGCTTTTATAACTTTTAACAGGTTCCATTAATTTTAAAAGTTTAGCTATTCAGGCCTTTCTCAACCATGTGTCCTGCTTTGTGGCTAAAACAAATACAGTTTTGTTTAAAGTGGATTGCTTTGCCCTGAGATACATTGCCTTTGGGGTAATAAGTGACTAGAGTGAAGAAAGTGTGCAAAGCTGATTTTCTTTTTCCCCCTCAAGTGCATTAACAAGTGTGCTGCTCCTGTCTTCCCTTCAGAAACATGATGGGCAATTTACAGTCATTCAGCTAGTGGGAATGTTGAGAGGAATTGCTGCCGGAATGAGATATTTGGCTGATATGGGCTATGTACACAGGGACCTAGCAGCACGCAATATTCTTGTCAACAGCAACCTTGTTTGTAAAGTGTCAGACTTTGGCCTGTCCAGAGTTATAGAAGATGATCCAGAAGCTGTCTACACCACTACAGTAAGAAACACAGCCGTTTGACAATATTTCTTAAGGGTTAGGAGATCTTATTAGAAACTGGGCAATAGCCTCTTTCAGATATGGTTGAGGGAAATACATTAATGGCCTGAGAGGTGCTAAGTAGTCCAAGGGAGTTACAAGTTGTCTTCAGAAACCTGGCTTTAAATAACTTTCAGTAAATGTCTAATAACATAATCTTCTAGTGGGGAGAATTCTTGGAAGTTTTTACTGGTTTTAGTGTCTCACTCATATCTTTATAATTTTCTGAATGAATGGATATGGAAGGTTGATTTATAAAACTGTTTATCTCCTTTTTGAGCTAAGTAAAAGTATTTACACAGAAATCCAGGTATACTTCTTTTTCAGAGCTGAATTAATCTCACCTGAAAACTAACTAATGTAAGGCATGACTGAATCTTTGCTGCTACTCCCACATAAGGGATCTTCCCTTATTCCTGGTTGGGATCACTTTGCCATAGCTGTTCATAGGACACAGCTTACTCCTCTACTTTTTTGCCCAGCCAGCTCCACTTCCCATTCCTCCCTACCCTCACCCTGCTCACTTATGGTGTAGATAATAGCTGCCTCATGGAGCTGATCCCTCACTGGAACAACAATCCAGAGAGAACGCACAGTGGGCTAGCGTTGGCACTTATGCCACATTAATATTAATGACAATCTGGCCCTACATGATCAGACATGGATTTTGAAGGAGCCTTAAGAAATTTCAATGGGATTTGAACACCTAATTCCCGGAGAGTCAGACCCATTTGAAAATGAAAATTCCAACATCGATCAACTTTTGAGAATGGCATAATTTTGGTGCTAGGATTAATGGAAATTATTGTAAAAATGCCACTAAGAAAAACACTATGGAAATTTTATTTATAAACAAATCTTTTTTTTAAATAGGGTGGGAAAATTCCAGTACGATGGACAGCTCCAGAAGCCATCCAATATCGTAAATTTACATCTGCAAGTGACGTATGGAGTTATGGAATAGTAATGTGGGAAGTAATGTCTTATGGAGAGCGGCCTTACTGGGACATGTCAAATCAAGATGTAAGCTATACATTTGCTATATTTGTATGGTTGCATACATGTGTACATATCAATAAATGTTCATATCAATTTTTTTTCTTTCTACACACACAGACATAACTTGTTTTAATGCATAATAATTTTTGTAACAATATTCTAGGATTTTTATATAGTGAAAAATTAAATAGATGATTACTTAGCCAACAACATTAAAACTGTGTCATCTTCTTTGACACAAGTATGGGTTTTAGGTTTATATCATGAGTCTGAAACAGGATTGGGGCTCCAGAAATGATAAGACAGACAAGCACTTCTTATTTTATTACATTAAGCTTAGCAAGAATGACATGTTTTCATTCAAACAAGAATTCTTAGTTTCTTGAACTCATAATTATGGTTAGTCAAGTGGAAAAAGTTGTCCAAAGTCCAAGGCAACAGTTAATGATATACTCTAGCAATTTCACTATATTTTAACAATATTCTTGTTTGTATAAAATGTAACCTAAAGCAGCAGGTCATCAGTAATAGCACAGAATAGTATTAATCTTGAATTTCTTACAAGGATATTTGTTCACACTGACTCTATACAGAAACATAGGCCAGAATGATTCTCATTCCTAGTTGTTCATTTTTTTGTTTTGTTTTTATCGAATGCTCGACATCAGAGTTTAAAAAAAAAGAATATGAAAGTGTAAATGATGAGTCAGTTTGGCAGAGTGCAAAGTTGTTAATATTTGACAGGTCTCAGTGTCAAAGATTTCATGGACTGTCAAAATATGGGCAAACAAGTCCTTGGGGCAAAGAAAAAGAAATATTTACATTCCCTAGATGCCCAGTAGAGTTTCATTTCTTTTGACACCTTCCTTCTGTACTAGAGTCAAACATAAAAGGGGTCTGACAGGAATATAAGATGCCTCAAAGGTAAAGCTTACCTATCTTTCAGGGAAGAGTAAAGAAAAACTTTAAAACTGAAAAAAAAAATCCAGTATCTTCTTGCTGAATTTTGGAAATGTTTTTAATTTATTTCCTTGTGTTCTAAACAGCTGAGGGAAGCATGTAAATTATCCTTGTTCATAAAAACACTAATCTCAAATCCTTACAATGACAAAAGAAATGAAATGACATGTTATATCCCAATTAGCATGTAGATTAAGGATTTATAAATTCCTACTAAAATAATTTCAAACACTGATGTGTATTGTGATATGCAGGTGTACCCTATAACGAACACACTGTGTGCACATGCACACCAACTAACCCTGGAGACTCACCCGTGAGGCTAAATTTTAAAAACGGCCTCTAATTACCCACAATGAATTACAGTTACAACTAACTGCAGACACAAATGACAACACTTAAATGTGTCTTTACCAGATTTGCAGACACTGTCAGCAGTTTGTTCACTTAAATGCATCATTTGTGCCTACAATTGAGTGTGGATGCAGAATTACAGGCCATGCTGTGTTTCCTTTAAAAATATGCCTCATAAAGTTTGCTGAGTTTGGAGGGGGTTTTTTTAGCCTCTACTATACTGTTTTATCCTATACTAGCAGTTTCAGTGCCTTTGGATAGATTTGTGCGTAGCAACACAATCATGACTGTCTAAGCACATTCCTGTTCTCAATGGATATATCCATACAGAGCTGAGAAGTACTAGCTGAGCATTCAACCCAAGAGCAATCCTGCAATTGCACAGCAGGACGGCTCAGGGTGAGTGGCACAGAACCCTGCTCGCCACCTTTCTTCAGGCACAGTGCCTGTGCATTCCTAACCCTGGTTGCCAAAACTAGCAAACAGTAGTCACTAACTAGCCCAACTACTGCGCATAACCCTTCTCTGGTATCCATTAGAGCTTTGGTGTATGTCCTGTACAGGACTACTGGTGGACTTATGTGGAAGGAGGAGTTCACTACACTCCCTTTTTTCCATATTTGTGTTCCTCATAAGGCAGGATGTAGCCCTGCAAATGGATGTTTTTCCTTCAGTTACTCAACTGTTTTCTGTTGTGGCATTTTAAAAAAGGAGTGTCCCTGGCAGTAACCTGTTACAACAAACAAAGCATCACAGTACCCAGTTAACACAGCTCTGTCCCCAGAGCTGGTAGCGCCTTATCTGAAGCTAGGACTAGGCAAGTCCTCAGGCAGCCTGGGAATTTGGGAAGCACACAGGTGTCTAAAAGAAACAAACAATGGGCCAAGCACAGAAATGGAGGAACAGAGAATTGAGGCAAATGTAAGTGATACAAATCTGTGCTATTAGCATGAATCCTTGCTGTATTCAATTAGCTATATTTGTTTCTATAAACTATAATCATATAGTTTATAGAAAAAAATCCCTTAATTCATTCATTTTTATTTACTGCTTGTTATCTAGTTTAGAACGTTTTTTTTCCCCTTAGATATTAGTAATATTTTAAAGGCACCAAAGTTGCTAAAAATTTTAGCTATTAACCGTCAGTTTAGTTCTTTAAATCTTGAACACGCACAGACTACATTTTTAATCTTTTGGGAATCACCTTCTTCCTACTCCCACCATTCTGGCTATAGCCAAATCCATTCTTTTTTGTTTCCCGATTTGATCTTTCAGACTTGTTTGCTCACACCAGATGTCAAAGAAACTGGTCCTGCTGCATCCCTAAGGCCTTTCTAAAAATAATGTCATTATCATAGTCACTTCCTATCTTCTGGGATCTCTCCAGAACACAGTGAGCATGTAAAAATACCTACTAATGTGCCTCTCATTTCATTTGCCACTTCCTCTAAAGCTCTTGAATGTATGTTGTCATTCCTAGGAGTCTTGTCAGTTTTAAATCCCTTTAACCTTTTAATGGCTGTGGTGGTGTTGTCTGGATGCATTTTTATTATTCACTGATTGTCTCTACAAGCCTGACCTAAAACTGATACTTTTATAACGAGAGATACAAAAGAAGATTTTGATGTGTGTTTTTCTTCTATCTATAATTGCTGTATTCATTCTTTAGCATATCAGAATAGTGCTTATTTTTTCATTTGAATCATTTGTTGCTTTTAAATTTGAGGATTTTCCCCTTAAATCTTATTAATGGATCTTATCTTTTACTCTTTAAAATATTTTCCCTGTGTGTATACAGTACAACTCTTTCCATTATTTGTCCCCTCACCCTCCTGTTATCTGAGTGGCACTTGTACTATCTCTGAGTATTCTTCATCACTGTCTATCTTAGGTATTTATATAGCCCCCAATACTGAAGAGGCTGAGAACTTGACAGTTTTTAATGTATTTATTCTCACAACACCCTTGTGAGGTATGGAAGTGCTACTCTTTATTTTACGTATAGAGTACGCAGGCACACAGAGGCTGGGTGACTTGCCCAATGTCAGAAAGGAAGTCTGTGGCAGACAAGGGTCTTGAACACATCTCTGATGAGGGCCATTTCCATTAGACCATGTTTCCGGGGCCTTCACTTCCCCTCTGTAAAAGATTCTGATACAACCATTGATTCCAACCAACTTTCTGAAGTTCATTCTGCATTCTTTGCAGTTGCCTTTAGTTTGCAGTCCAGTGCTCTTGCACTTTCTCACACATCCTATGGAGTATTTTATAGATAAAGTTATTGTGTTGACTAAACCCTGGATATTCACCAACTTTTATTTATCACGGCAGATTCATTTCATAGAACTAAGCCCAGACCTGATCTTGGTTTCTCTACAAACTGAGAGGAAACAGTCCCTTCAAGAATCAGCACCCTTCCTTAGCAATTCTAATACAGTTATGTCAGTCAATGTCATTGTGCTTGAAATCTCCCATGAACAGTGTTTTAGCCCTTTTTACAAGCCTTTCTTTTCTGCATTGCTTCCTGACATGCTTTCTTATCCTGCCCGCAAGGTGCATAGCAGTTTCCTGTGATTTTTCTTTAATCATTTCTATCTTTCTCTTAAATCCAAATGGACTTGACCGAGGAAGTCAAACAGTGGGTGTAATTCTTGCTTCAGACATTATGTCCTCCCTCATATAACCATGTGCCACCTTCTCATATTAAGTCTGACCTTGCTTTAGACTGTTACATTAAGATATCAGTCAGCCAGGCCTCACTATGCCATTTCACATTGTTTGCCTCTAATAACACAGATTGGCATAAAATGCAAATTTTTCTTCCTAATAATTCCTGTCCACTAAATATTTCCTGATTTTTTTGGGCTTTTTGGATTTTGTGGGTAAATGCACAGACTCATATCCATTTACAAATCAGTCTTCAACTGCATTCTCTCTCTCAAAGGCCTTTGGGCAAATAATATTGCTTTCTAGAATATCTTCATCTATCCATTTATCTGTTGCACCCTAGGTGAATTTAATTGTTGCTCCCTGCTGCTGATTTGACTAGGTTATACAACCATGTTCTGCACACCATAGAGTAATATGTTTAATAATCATGGAAGATAAAAATCAAGGGTATTATATGAAGACAAGAATGCTAGTGTCAAAACAACAGACTCTGCTTTCATAATGCTTTGACTGCTTAATTTAGTTGCTTTATTTTTTCCCAGTTATTAAAATTCATTCTCTAAATATTTCTGCCTTGACGAAATCCTCTTGTTCTGGCCATTAGGTTATAAAAGCAATTGAAGAAGGCTATCGTTTGCCAGCACCCATGGATTGCCCAGCAGGCCTTCACCAGCTCATGCTGGACTGTTGGCAAAAGGAACGTGGTGAAAGGCCAAAGTTTGAGCAGATAGTTGGTATTTTGGACAAAATGATTCGAAACCCAAACAGTTTGAAAACCCCTCTTGGAACCTGCAGCAGGTAAGAAAACTGCCAGTGAGGGTTTATAATTCTCTGAATATATATTGACTCTGAATGTGTTCTGATTAGCTGCTGGCTCCAGCTCCATCCAGCTGCTCATCCTGCTACTCTCTTTTCTTCCTTCCCTTTTTGTTCCTTCTCTCCCCATTTCTGCCCTACATGTCATTCAGTAAAAATAAAATCCACACAAAAATGACTTAACTAAAACAAAAATACCAAATAAAAGAAAAAAAAAATCTTGCCACTAAAATTCGTCCTGTTGGCAAACCATCACTCTGTTCACTCTGCTTGTATGTTCTATCCCATTTCCGCCTCTTTTCTCCCTCCCCCCACCCTTGTATGTCTTGTCTATTGAGACTATAAATTCCTCAGGGCAGGGACCATCATTGTCTCTGTGGTTGCATGACGGGGTCCTGGCCTCTATGCACTGCTGCAATAAAAATAATAGTAGTAATACAGTTAAGCTTGGAAGAATTTGATTTTTATCGGTAAACTTCAATTTCACTGTGCTCACACGCAAACTGATGACAAAATATTTCCATCAGTAATCAATGTTTACAAATGCAAAGTGAGAAAAAGGCAGCTTGAGAACTTAATTAGAGTTTGATTTAAGGATATTTATTTTGACATGTGATGTTGACAATTTTTTTTCAGCGGTTAAAAAGCTAACTTTTTGAATCTCAATGTCAGCTGTCATTAAATAATTATTGTCTGATCCTACCATTGTCTGAGCCCCTCCCCCCGCAATTTCCCAGAACTGTGAAAATGTAATCAATAAAAATAAAAAAATGCTTAAAAATAAACATGGATATTTTCTGTCAAAATTATAAAAAAGAATCAAATTCTGCCAAGCTTAAATACAATGTCTATATAAAGAACAGGAGTACTTGTGGCACCTTAGAGACTAACAAATTTATTAGCGCATAAGCTTTCGTGGGCTACAGCCCACTTCTTCAGATGCATATAGAATGG
>NW_020664393.1:16929252-17133491 GCF_002925995.2 Terrapene triunguis
TCTATATGCATCCAAAGAAGTGGGCTGTAGCCCACGAAAGCTTATGCGCTAATAAATTTGTTAGTCTCTAAGATGCCACAAGTACTCCTGTTCTTTTTGCGGATACAGACTAACACGGCTGCTACTCTGAAAAATGTCTATATAGCCACCCTTTTTATACTGTGCTACGGAGTGAACTCTCCTTTTTACCCTCATGACTATTTTTAATTCCATTCAGCCATTTCATCATTAATTCCTTGGTCTGACTTCAATGTTTTTTTCTTATGACTTGCCTCCTCCCATGAGTTACACAGTTATCTTGTGTCAGGAGACCTGTGTTCAGTTCCCAGCTCTGGCACTGACCTCATGTGTGACCTCAGGAAAGTCACTGCAACTTTCTCTCTTTATGTTTCCCTCAGTCCTTTGTCTGTTTTATCTATCTGAATCACAAGCAATCTGTCTTTTATGATGTGCTTGTACAGTGCCCAGGACACTGATCTTGTTTGGTGCTACTATAATACACATAATTATGGCTGTCGATTAATCAGTTAACTCACGCGATTAACTCAAAAAAATTAATCGTGATTTAAAGAATTAATCACAATTAATTGCAGTTTAATAGCACTGTTAAACAATAGACTGCCAATTGAAATGTATTAAATATTGTGAATGTTTTTCTACATTTTCATATATATAGTATTCTGTGTTGTAATTGAAATCAAAGTGTATATTATTTTTGATTACAAATATTTGCACTGTAAAAATGATAAGCAAAAGAAATAGTATTTTTCAATTCACCTCATACAAGTACTGTAGTGCAATCTATTTGTCGTGAAAGTGCAATTTACAAATGTAGATTTTTTTTGTTACATAACTGCACTCAAAAATAAAACAATGTAAAACTTCAGAGCCTACAAGTCCACTCAGTCCTACTTCTTGTTCAGCCAATCGCTAAGACAAACAAGTTTGTTTACATTTACAGGATATATTGCTGCCCTCTTCTTATTTACAATGTCACCAGAAAGTGAGAACAGGCATTTGCATGGCACTTTTGTATCCGGCATTTTAAGGTGTTTACTGCCAGATATTCTAAACATTCGTATGCCCCTTCATGCTTCGCCACCATTCCAGAGGATATGCTTCCATGCTGATGATGCTCGTTAAAAAATAATTCTTTAATTAAATTTGTGACTGAACTCGTTGGGGGAGAATTGTATGTCCCCTGTTCTGTTTTACCCGCATTCTGCCATATATTTCATGTTATAGCTAGTTCTGGGGGAATTCTGCACCAAAAAAACTAAAAATTCTGCAGCAGAAAATTAAAAATTCTGTGCATGATATTATAAAATTCTGCATACTTTATTTGTCAAAATAACACAATATAATCACTCTGGTTTCAATTATTTTGGTAATTTATTTAAACTACTATAAAATGGATGGAGAATTGAGGTGGGGAGCATTGGAGAAAATTCCCAAAGCCCCTTGCCTAACAGTAATGTAACTAGGTTTAACCCTTTATTTCTAGTTATTAGTCAACAAATATATGCAGCCACGTGCTCGGTGTTACATCATAGCCAATTGAAGACCAAATGAGGGCTGGGGAATCAAACTCACAATTTAGTCCAAAAATTTAGACCAGTTCTGATCACTAAAGCATCATAAGCATTTATAAGGCCATACCATCCTTTACAACAGTCTGGCAATGTAAAGGAACTTTAAAACTTTTATACCTATTTTACTCCTGGGGGAATTCACAAAGAGAATGGGAACAATTCACTAAGCAAGCAGGCTGCTATATTCTGCCCCACCTGAGGGGACAATGCCTGTCCCACGCCTACCTCCTCAGAAACACCCCAAAGCCCTGTCCCTGCACACGAAGCGTGCTACAATAGTGAGCGAGAGGAACAGAGTGTCTCTCTCTCACACACACAACTGCAGTGATTTACGTCTCTATTGGCTGCTCCGGTGCCTGAACCAACCTGCCTCCGCTGCCGGAAAAGGGTGCGTGACCACTCTTGCGGCTTCTCTTTGCTTCCCCGTCAGAAGTCATTTTTCTGGGAGGAAGCAAAGAAATCTGTGGGGGGCATGAATTCTGCACACACGCAGTGATGCAGAATTCCTTCAGGAGTAAAAATTTTAAGAACACTTTCACTGCAGATTTGACAAAACGCAAAGAAGGTACCAATGTGAGATTTCTAAAGATAGTACAGCGCTCAACCCAAGGTTTAAGAATCTGAAGTGCCTTTCAAAATCTGAGAGGGATGAGGAGTGGAGCATGCTTTCAGAAGTCTTAAAAGAGTAACACTGATGCAGAAACTACTGAACCCAAACCACCAAAAAAGAAAATCAACCTTCTGCTGGTGGCATCTGACTCAGGTAATGAAAATGAACATGCGTCGATCTGCGCTGCTTTGGATTGTTATCGAGAAGAACCCGTCATCAGCATGGATGCATGTCCCCTGGAATGGTGGTTGAAGCATGAAGGGACATTTGAAGCTTTAGCGCTTCTGGCATATAAATATCTTGCAACGCTGGCAACAACAGTCATATTCTCACTTTCATATGACATTTTAAACAAGAAGCGAGCAGCATTATCTCCTGCAAATGTAAATAAACTTGTTTGTCTGAACAAGAAGTAAGACTGAGTGGACTTGCAGGCTCTGAAGTTTTACACTGTTTTATTTTTAATGCAGTTTTTTTGTTCATAATTCTACATTTGTAAGTTCAACTTTTATGATAAAGAGATTGCACTACAGTACTTGTATTAGGTAAATTGAAAAATATTATTTTTTATTTTTACAGTCCAAATACTTGTAATCAAAACCAAATATAAAGTGAGCACTGTATGCGGTGTATTCTGTGTTGTAACTGAAATCAATATATTTGAAAATGTAGAAAACATCCAAAAATATTTAAATAAATGGTATTCTATTATGTTTAACAGTGTGATTAATTGCGATTAATTTTGTTAATCACTTGACAGCCCTACAGATAATAAAAAAGAATGTTGATTTCCAGTTGATAACAGTAGCCCATCAGGTTGATTTCACTCTTGATGAACTTTTGTCGTGCATTACAATATACTAAGGAGAATGTTACCAAAAGCTGCAAAATACTGTTACATATGTGATTGCTAGCCATGGCAAAGCAATTAACAGAACAGGTGAAACTGAATATTTGACCCTATTATTTTCAATTCCTTAGGAATTTTTAATACCCCCACCTTCTTGACTCTGCCAAATACTCCCTTATGTTTAATTATTTTAGGAAACAATTTATGTTACTGTTTTCTTCTGCCTAGACCAATTAGTCCTCTTCTGGACCAGAACACTCCCGATTTCACCACGTTCTGCTCTGTAGGAGAATGGTTACAAGCTATTAAGATGGAAAGATATAAGGATAACTTCACAGCAGCAGGCTACAACTCTCTTGAATCAGTAGCCAGGATGACTATTGAGTAAGTTGGCACTGGGCATGTTTGACCTACATTTAGCAACCTTCTAAGTAAAAGACAAATAATATTAAGCTGCAAAGTACTAGACCCAGTACAAACTCAGTTCATAGGGTGAGATTCTGTCCTTCACTGAGGTTTACTCAGCACAGGAGAGTGAGTCCAGGGAGCAGTTCATGGCTTCTTAATTCTCTGCCCTGCACAATTAGTGTAGTTTAGAGCAGCCCAGCAGCATCTCTAACCTATTCCAGTTAGTAACAGTCATTTTAGGACTGTCTGCCAACTGAAAATTGTCTGCGGTCTCTTATAGGACTTCTTGGCTTCCAGGAAGCAGAGCCCTAGGCGCTGCCCATTCCACCCTCTTCCCAGAGAGGCTTTGCAGGTCAGAACGTAGTGGGGATGGTGTTATGGAAGCATCTCCACCCTACCTTCCACCTAACATATGGCAGCGATAGATCCATATGCAGAGGGTTCCTACATGCATGTCTCTAAAGGGCACAATGTAGTCACAGTAATCTTCCCCTTATACAGTGACTTTATCCTGAATGTTTTCCTACACTGAGTTTTCTTCATAGGTACAGTTACACATGATAAATGATGCAAAATAATTTCGTCTCACTCCCAAAACTAGGGAAACGTACATTTCTGAAGAAAAGATTGAGTAGTGTTTTAAGCACGATTCACAGTATTGATACGAGGCTCCAGTATAGCTTTGGTATATTCAAACATGGGTTCCAAGAGTACTACTCAGTTTTAAGTGACTGCTTTATCCCATATAAGTGCACTGTACATTGAATAATTAATACATTTATCTTTCCCAGTGATGTGATGAGTTTAGGGATCACGTTGGTTGGTCATCAAAAGAAAATTATGAGCAGCATTCAGACTATGAGAGCACAAATGCTACATTTACATGGCACTGGCATCCAAGTGTGATAGATATTTCTCCCTTATGAGGGAGGTGACGGACTGAGAGAACAGCATTGGCCTTCAGTATACATGAAGTGCTGCTAGAAGACACTTGATCTCCTGGGTCCTTCCTGCAGTGAAGAGAAGATCTACAAGAAGCACCTACAGACTTGAACTCCTAAGTGCCACCAGAGGTTACTAAAAGGGAATTGGGATCCACCACTGATGGCAAGGAAAACAGCAGTGACAATAAACAAAGTACTACCTGAAACACATACAAACACCTTGAGTTCTCTAACCTCCTTTTTATCTAATAGACTTTTTAAAATGTACATAAAGAATTTAAAAAAGAATATATTTGTCAGATAAAATCATGATATTATTGTTAAATTCAGCAAAATATTTTCCTTAAATCTTGATTTAAGAATCTTTTTTTAATCATTTGTGTTTATTCTTCATAAAGACCTTCTTTTAGTATGATGTTTATATCTCTGGACCTTTCTAGGGCTAATTCTATGACACATTACTACACTGGGTACCTCTGAAAGGTTACTAGAAGTTTTAGAAATGTAAGAAGCATGACTGAGCAACATATATCTGTCCAAACATTGGTATCCCTTTTTGTGCCATTTTATTCTGTTAAATCAACACTGTATTGACATGGTTTGCTAACTGGCAGGGAGTCAAGAAAATGCAAGTTGCTACGAGCGCTGATATTTTTTAAAGAATTTTTTAAGGTTAAACATATATTATCTTTTAAAGAAAAAAAGGAAAAAAAAGCAATAATGACCCCTAAGTAGTTCTAGGCACTTTTAACAAATTGTTTGCAAGATGATTTTAATGGACTAGATTTAAGGTGAGATTTTCTAAGGAGTAGATCCATAAGTGTAAACCTACTGAGGTATTTTATGGAGTGGATGATAATAGGAGTGCCTCAGAAGTCAGGTGCAGTTCTCCAGTGTTACCTAACTATTTTAATCTGAGCACATCACATTTTTTTCAATGCTCTGCATTAGCAAATCTGAGAGAAATGGCTGGCATATATTTTATATGCATTTCAGTTGAGTGCAGTCCAGCTGTGAGAATAAGGATTTACCTTTTATATTAGAACTGTAGAGCATGAGGCAAGGGGCAGTTCAGAATTTTCACATTTTTTACTAGCTTTCATTGCTCTCACACAAACACCATACACACACACATTCATTTGGGAACTCGAGCGCAAAAGTACTTGCTCAATTAAAAACTTTTACGCCATTTTTATTTATATATGTACCTTATTTTACTAAAACATTAAACTACCATAAGCAATAAGGAAGTGTGGCTACAGATATGGCAGGAATGTATACACATCAGAGAGAGATGCTTTCAGAAATTATGAAAATCGTGAACTACCCCTTCAGTAAAATGCTGAACTTCCAAAGAGAATTGGGCTGCTTCTGTTGATTTTGATAGAGAACGATCCCAGGGATCAGTCATAATTGGTCTTGTTTGATAATGTGGGCATCCACAAAAAAACTGTAAATGTTCCTTTGTAAAACTTGTAAATTTAATTTATACTGTCTTGTTTTGTACACACATTTCTGTGTAGTGAGCTCTGAATACATTGAAAATGCACTATATTTTTCTATTTTACTTGCAGAGCATCACAAAAGAACATGTATTTTCAGTGCTACATAATGTGTTTTCCCACATTTAGGACCAAAGACAGCTACAGAAAACTCAAATGGATCATTCCTCTCCCCCCTTCCCCCCTTTTTTAATCCTGTACAGTGTTACATTTTCCATTTTATTTATTTGTTTGATTAGAAAAATCAGTTTGATTATACCAATTTTTTCTCCCTCTGCCTTTATTGAAGAAAATCTGTAAAAAGCTTTTAATTAGCATAATCCCGTTACATAGACACTTCCATTTGTAATCTTTGTAATAGACTGTAAATATATTTTTGGAACTATAACACAATGTTCACAAGGATTATTTTTCAGTGTCCATATATGATCGTTCATGCAATTCACAACACTTTGCAGTCATGTTGAGAAGCATACTTTATGGCCTGGTTTGACCATAAGAAAGAATGGTGAAGATTCTTATTTCCTATTAGATTATCAACTCAGAAGAAATGGAGTTATCTGCATACACACAAGTCAGCAAGCTTTTTTTACTGTTAATAATTTTCTAAAAAAATTTAATATTAGAAGACAAAATGCACCGCAAGCCCAATTTTCAAACTAATGCACCTAAACCATCAGGCACTTAAGTTAGCAATTGGGAATCTAACTGTAGGCAGCCAGTTTTGAAAATTTTGACACTAAATCTACAGTAAGGAACCTAGGCTGGACTTTGCAAAGGGGCCTAATGTACTCAGCTGCCCACATCCCATCATATTGCAATGGAATTTGGGTGCCTAATTCCACTAGGGCCTTTTGAAAACTCCAGTTCTAAATATACACATCTCATGGGAGATGTGGACAAACCCTCTTTAAATGGAAAATGAGGCAAACACCTGTATGCGACTGTGTTCAACAGGCACATCATATCTGAGTGTCCCCTTTGTTCTTTCACCAAGGGCCTGAAGGACATTCTCCAGCTCACTGCTGCGGCAATATGCGGCTATCAAATCTAGATACAAATTTGTAATCATTGCTACCTAGCCAAGCTGTATGAAAGAAGAAGTTCTAAATAAGTGGTCTGACTTTCAAAAGTGTTGAGCCTCCTCCAGCATTCAGTCGTTGACTCAGCAAGATATAATCATGTGGTTCACTTTGTAGACCCTTCATGGGACTTCAGCACATGCTTAACCTTAAGCACATATTTAAGTGCTTTGCTGAATAAGGGTTAACTTATCATGTGATTAAATGCCTTGCTATATTGGGGCCTCATAGTATAGAAGCTGTAGAGTGATCAATTATTTTCCATATCAAGCCACTTACTTAAGTACCTAACTATGGATTTAGGATTTGAACTTCAAGCACCCACTTTTGAAAATTTGGGGATTTAGAGGCTCGATCATGCAAGGTTCAATGCTACTCCTTTTTAATAAGAGTTGAGGGCCACTCTGCACCTTTAGGAGTTGCCTGGCAGCATGGAGCCATCAATGCAGGTTTGAAACGTTGACATTAGGCAATGAAATTTTAAAATAAGGCTCATAACATTGCTTATGGCTACCTTATCTTTCCCTTTTACAGTCATAGCCAAGCCATCTGCTTTGAATAGATGATATAACATTGATTGTTCATCTAAATATCTTGACTGCCTTAAAGTTGCTACATATTCTTATGCCTTTAGAAGGGGAAGGACAGACCTTCAAAGCACAATCAATATTCAAATACTTAGTCTATCTTTCTGTCTAGAACATTATTGCAATTAGGAGTATATGTATGCATATCCAATTTTTAACTGGCAAAGCATCAACATAATGTTGCTTTCAATTCTCTATGTTTGAAGGAGAGATGGAGAAGGTAAGGAAAACAATGGCAGAAAAAGGTTGAAATTGTGTATTGAGACTCAAGCATTTGGAGAGGAATGGAAGAAAAAGTAGAAATTTAAAAAAAAAGAAAAGGATTCCAATTGGTTAGATAATGAAACAAATCACTTGGGTCAAATTCAAGCCTTGTACCCGATCCAACTATTTTGAAGTCACTGGGATTGTACAGGGCGTAAATCAGATTAAAATTTCTCCTTGTGTGTGCTTGACTGCTGGAAAGTTATTTCTTCCCCATGGACCAAATTTTGGTTTTATAACTAATATCTTCCAGATTGTATCAAAACACACTTGTCACTGGAGGATCTTTTCCCTTCCAACAGTGTGCAATGGATCATCTAACTGCAACTGTTAAATAAGATATTAATTCTTTATTGCTCTAATTTTATTGATGTTCCAGTGAAAGACCCAACTGGCCCACTGGTAAATTGCCATTCTATAACACCTAAAATAAATTGAAATGTTCATTTACATACAACTTCACTCAAGAGGCTACGTGGTCATATATGATAGTTATTGTTTGGATAAAATCATTTTTAACTGAAACTCTGACATGGCCATGTTAACAAACTCCAGGAAGGAAAAAATGCTTTGATGTATCTAAAAATGGAGCATTGTTCTTAATATCTCAATAATTCAGCTCTCTTCGTATTCTCCATTTTAAAATTAGTTTTTGATATGTTTAAACTGGAGTCATTTGGCATCCACTGAGTTAGTTTAGAGACATTATTTTAAATTACATTTGCTTTTCTCCACTAATAATTCATAGAAAATAGTTTTCCAGTGTTTGGAATGTTACAAAAACTATTACTTTAATGTAGGGAATGAGTTTTACTTTACAATTGTCAGGTAAGAGTTAAAATAAAGCAGAATTTGTCCTTAGCTTCCAAAAGGATTGATATATAGCAATATAACAACAGTATAACAAATTATATTACTAATTTAGGGTAGATTTGTGTCGTTTATGCATAGCCCATAATTAGAAGTGATGCAGAAGTACATTGGCCCAGGGTGAGTTTCAGCAAGCATTCTACCACTTAGAAACAGAATGGATCAGATCATTGGCAGTAGGCATGGAGTATGATGCTACTGAACCAAAATAAGAGTATGTCTTTTTTTCGCTTCACTTTAAAAAAAAAAGAATACTTAAAAAGTTAGAGATTAAAACCTACATTTTTTTAAAGCCAACCATACCATTTCTGGAGTTTAAAATGATATAATTCTTTTCACAAATGTATGTGGTTTTCCTATTTCAAAATTATTTATTTAAATAGAGCGTATATGGAGGGCAGGGAAGAGAACAGTTCCCTGGTCCAGGTTAGAAATCCCGGTATAGGAAATGTGTGATACAAATGCTTGCCTACAATAACTCTGATACCTGAGCTGAGGCTGCAGTAATACCAGATTACGTTGATTGGCCCAGGAAAGTTATTGTTTTTATCAAATTTGGTAGCCACCTGAAGATGGTAGATTCTGGATTTAGGAGACAACTCAAAGTGTCTGAGCTTTGAGGTAGCACATAGGACCAGAAGGTACCTCCTCGGTCATCAAGTCCAGTCCCTTGCTATCACAGGCAACCCTGTCATAAATCTCGTCTATACATTTTTCAAGCAAAAACTAGTTAGATTGTTTGCCCCCACAGCTATTGGAAGACTGTTCCAAAATCTAACTTCTCTGTTAGAAACCTTCTTTTAATTTTCAACCTAAATTTATTTGTGGCCAGATTTTACCTGTTCTTGTGCCAACATTGTACTTTATCTTAAATAGCACTCCTCCCTTCTTGCTGTTTACTCCTGTGATGTACTTATACTGAGCAGTCATATTCCTTCTCAGCCATCATTTTACTAGGCTAAACAAGCCAAGCTCTTTTAGAATTTTAGTTCCCATAAAACACAAATTCTGGGCAGCAACATGTTTTTCCCCATTATTCCCCTAAGAATCAGAAGTCTGGCCAACAATTACTTTCAAGCAAGAATCTTTATTGCTTGCATAGTGCAGCCTTCCATCTACTTAGGAATATACAGTCTTAAATTAAATTTCCCTTGAAAAACAGTGGTTTAAAGGAGGGGGG
This sequence comes from Terrapene triunguis, assembly GCF_002925995.2. NCBI lineage: Eukaryota > Metazoa > Chordata > Testudines > Emydidae > Terrapene > Terrapene triunguis. The sequence goes on from NW_020664393.1 coordinate 16,939,142, forward strand.
GGAAATAAGAGGTTGGTGAAAAAATATGACCAAAAAGAGACCATAAATGTCATGAAACCCCAAATATTCCTGGGTTCTCCTGTCCTTATTGGTATTGCATTCTATATAGTGCTTTGCAGAACGTGCATAATTACTGAAGCATATTACATACCAGATTAAAAGACGGAAATAAAAATACATTGTATCCTAGAGCTGAAGGGAAACAGAAAGCAAACTAGATAGTTTTTGTTTGTTTGTTTTAATGAATATATTTAAAATGTGTTTGGCTGGGTGGCTTACACATGTTAAGGCAGTAATTCTCAACCAGGGTGTACATATTTGCCCAGTTTTACAATAGGGTACATAAAAAGCACCAGTGAGGTCAGTACAAACTAAAATTCCACACAGACAATGACTTGTTTATACTGCTCTATATACTATACACTGAAATGTAAGTACAATATTTATATTCCAATTGATCTATTTTATAATTATATGGTAAAAAGAGAAAGTAAGCAATTTTTCAATAACAGTGTGTTGTGACACTTCTGTATTTTTATGTCTGATTTTTGTAAGCAAGTAGTTTTTAAGTGAGGTGAAACTTGGGGGTATTCAAGACAAATCAGACTCCTTAAAGGGGTACAGTAGTCTGGAAAGGTTGAGAGCCCCTGTGTTAAGGTACAGGCTTCTATAACCTAAGGGCCACAACAGTGAATGTATGATATCCGTGAAACTGGGGATGGGCATTTAGGACAGATAAATGGTGTACAGTTTAAGAGTGATGGGTACAATTTGAAGTTTATGAGATTAAGAGACCTGGTAGGTTATGTGCAGTAAGATCATGAAGAGCATTAAAAATTAAAAAGGAAAAATCTTGTCCTGCGCTTGACTGGAACCAGAAAGTGAGTGCAACAATAGGGGGAAATGTGAAGATGTTTAGAATGTGTGACTCTTACGGTGTGGAGTTCTATAATGTGAAGTTTCCAAAGCTTGCAGGAAGGTCAAGAAGCATCAAGATTTATTTTTAAAGTCTCGTAGTTAATAAAATATGGCTAATAACCTTGAGTGGAGTGTTTTTAATACTATGATTTTTCTGAAGGCCAGATTGGAATTTGTCAAAGAAACTAAATTGAGACAGATGGGAAAGCAACTGGTAATACACAGCCCATTGAAGCAGACTTGAAAAAGACATGAAAGGAAACTTTTACATTAAAGGCATGAAAGTAAAATGTGAAGTATGATGATATTTCCTCTCAGAGGAATCTAGAATGGATTTCTTTGACTGGTGTAATGATCGCAGAGTTCAGCACTGATGGTATGCAAATTGGGCAAAGTGAACTCTTGATTAGACTTGATTAGACCAGGAAAGAATCCCAAGTCAAGGAAGAGTCAATCACAGTCATCATAGACAAAGTATGAAGAAAATGAGATATAGCCATGCCAAACTAATCCAGTCAGCCAAATGCATATTGGATGAAGACAAGGGAACATAATTTCTAAAACCTGAGAAGCTAAATAAAGAATGGCAAATGTAGTCATCTATGGACCAAACTGTCTGCGTTAAATTGAACTGAGCACCTGATTGTAGAAAGGTAAGAGTTTATAATGAATAAGAAGCAATAATTTAGGGGTCATCTAAAATAATGTGGGTAACACGGGAAAACACACCCAGTGGTTAGCTCATGTTACAGCCAAAGGCCTGCCTGTGCCACTGAAATTAAAGTAGGATATCAGAGCTCTCAGATGCTTTATTCTAGTTGTGCGCCAGAGAGATACCCAATTAGTCAACTAAATACTCAAAAAAAGAGTGGGGGGGGGGGGAGAGAGCACATTAAAGGAACAATTAATGCTCTGAAAAATATATTCAGATTTATAAATATACATCTGACTTTACTTAATATGTTAAAAGGCAGGGTCCCTGTCCCAAAGACCCAATCTAAGTCATAGGGCAAAATATGGCTCCTATAGAACTCAACAGGAGTTTTGCCATTGTCTTCAATGGGATCAAGATTTTGCCTGGAGAGAGGAGATCTGTAAACAGAGGAGAAGAAAGAAACACGACTATTGTAATGAGCAGCATTTTGTGCAAGGGGATATGTTACTTAGGAAACTAGTGTTTATTCAACCTAGGATTATGCTGGCTTCCACTGGCTTATTGCAGGACTATCTACAGGCCATCTTTTGAGGTAAGTCTATGTGAAGGCAAGTTTCACTGGCTCAAGACACCAAACCCCTGGTTCGACAAGAAAGTAACTACTGCCAACCAGGGACCCAGCTTCAGGGGTTAGATCATTAGCTTACAACTTGAGAGAGCTGGGTTCAGTTCCTTGCTCTATTATTGATTGCCTGGCTGGCTTTGGGCAAGTCACTTAACTTCTCTGTGCCTCAATTCCCAGTCTGTAAAATGGGGATTGCATCACTTCCCTACCTCACAGAAGTGGTATAAAAATAAATACATTAAAGATTGTGCGTTACTCAGATGGTAGGCTGATGGCACCCATAGAACTATCTTAGAGAGATGTTGCCCACAAGACACAGAGATTCTGTTCATTTGTCAGCTAGATTTTGTCAATGGTGTTCGTTTGGAGCTGCTCTCCCATTGACGTTGCATGTGAAAAAGCTGCAGTTTCTGTCCGCATATACAGCTGATGCAGAGAGGTGCAAATTGCACCACTGAGGAGTGAATGTTAGTCCTATGAGTTTAAATTCGAGTTCCCCTCCAAGGGAAATGACCAAGAGCATGGCCATCCAGTTGAGTATGTCCCTCCTGCTGAATCAATACTCTGGGATCCCTCTAGGTCTTGGTATAATTATTGTTGGGCTCCTTTTCCCCGGCTGCCAGTGCTGGTATTAATTACCCAGCAGAACCTGTGGTCTAGGGCTAGGAATAGGAACCATGGTAATGGGAAATAAAAATATTAACGCCATAGTGAGCAGCAGTATTAACTTCCATTGGGGAATTTCTGAGAGTTTGGTGTTGTGTACCATTCCCTGCCACTCCCCAGCAACTCTGCAAAACACCAGACCTGACTGCTTCCTTCAATGGGATGTCCATAGACTCTGGACAAGAGGGATATTACTGCTGGGACCCCTATATTTGTCCATCATCCATTCCATGAAAACACTATGTTTGTGTGTGTCAGGAGAGGGAAGGATGGCATAGCCCTAACTAGGAACAGAAACAGTTAGTAGATTGGCAACATGAGAAGACAATGACAAGAATAGGTTGAATATTGAGTGGTTAAAACAACAATGAACTCTTAAAGCAACAAGAGCCCTGATAAGATGAGATAATATGACACCTTTAGAAATAATACCTAAACCCACCACTCTATCTGAAAATTTTACTATTTAACACACAATCAAAACAATCTCACTACAGTTAGGGCTGAAATGAAGAAAGCAAGACATTGTGGGGGGGTCGTTATTTATTTAACTTTCTTTAATTTTTATACTTTGCAGATCAGCACATTTGTAGTTGAATTTAATAGGCGGAAAATCCCGCTCATTCTTTTTTCCCTAGGCCTGCATTAGTATCACAAACTTATTGCTTATGAATTTCACAATATGTAGATGGATTAATGAAAACTGTATGGAAACTACCTCTCTCCCTCTGTTATCTCTTTCTAAATTATTTTCTGAAGAAAAAGCAGTTTGCACTAAAATTATTTTTTTAGCTTGAAGATATCTATAGAAAGGCCCATACCCTATGGATATCAAAGTCGTCTAATAACTATGCAAAACGTAGGAGCAAATCATTATAAAATAAGTCAGCAGAGAATCCAATGCTGCTCTTAATATCAATATTTTGGAATAGGATCATGTAAACCTGGATAATTTTTTTAAAGATATTGTGAAATAATTTAAACTGAAAATGCTAGGCAGCTGGATATTTTATATTTTCTCTTCCACATTCAAAGGGGAGTATGATGCTTAAGGCTGATTTTTCAAGTTCTAAACTCACAACATTTAACTTCAGCTATGAGGGAAGAAGAAGTCCTGTGTCATTATGTATACCTGTGTGACATCCCTTGACTGACATGAAACCATCTCAGCATGTTCTTCCTGAAGAAAAGTTTATATTAGGTAGTATTAATCCTTTTCCATCTCCTGTTTTTGGTTATTTTTCCCGATTTATTACTTTTTTTATTTTAAAATTATTTTTTAATCATTTAAGATAATATTCATTGGCCTTTTGTGAGCCAAAATCCTCAGCCCTACACCCAACCCATGTCACTGGTCTCCATGCTGAGCAGATGCACAGGGGCTAAGGTCAGTGGAACCGTCTCATTCAAAGTGTGGAGCCATTCCATGAAGGTTACTTCTGCCCGATAGCTGAATCCCCACTTCTAGGTGTGAGAACCAGAGTACAACAACAGAGCCTCTTGCCCTGCCCCACCCATAACAGGAACATACATAAGAAAGATTTCACCCTGCCCCACGAAGTCCAGCCTTTCTTACCCCAGTACTGCTCTGGGGTCCTACTGCATAAACCTTTGTGTCCATGCCATGCCCCACTGACTTTGCTGCCTAGATCAGGATATATTGTACAAACAAGGGGAACTATAAAAAAGTTTCAAGGTTGCACAAATAAGATGACATGGTAATTTAGCTTTGTCATACCCACTTAATAATTCAGGGTTTGAGTATTTGTTTGTAAGCCATTGCACTCAGCACCTGGCCGTGAAAAAGGCTAATGCAATCCTAGGATGCATCAAGTGAGGTATTTCCAGTAGAGACATGGAAGTGATATTACCATTATACAAAGCAATGGTGAGCCCTCATCTTGTGTTCAATTCTGGTATCACATGTTTAATAAAGATGAAGTCAAACTGGATTAGATACAGAGAAGGAATAGAGGAATAGAAAACCTACCTCAAAAGAGGAGACTCAAGGAGCTTGACTTGTTTAGCCTAACCAAATGAAGGCTGAGGGATAAATACCAGAGAGGGAGAGTAAATGCCAATGTTGACACAAGAACAGATATAAATTGGCCACCAACAAGTTTAGGCTTAAAATTAGGTGAAGATTTCTAACCATCAGAGGAGTAAAGTTCTGGCACAGCCCTCCAAGAGGAGCAGTGGGGGCAAAAATCCTAATTGGCTGCAAGACTGAGCTTGAAAGTTTTCCGGGGGGATGGTATGATGAGACTGCCTACAATGTTATATTGTCCATTTGCAACCAATGGTAGCAAAAATCCCCAGTGGTCAGAAATGGGGCAGTAAATGGGGAGGGTGCTGAATTAGCACAGATAATTCTTTCCCAGGTGTCTGGCTGTTGGGTCTTGCTGAAATTCTCAGGGTTCAACTGATCTCCATATTTGGGTTGGGAAGGAATTTTCTTCCCAGTCAGATCAGCAGAGACCCTTTGGGTTTTTCATCTTCCTTTGCAGCATGGGACATGGGCCAATTGCTGGTTAAATGGTAGATTCTCTGAAACTTGAAGTCTTTAAATAATGATTTGAGGACTTCAGTAACTCAGCCAGAGGTTATGGGTCTATTACAGGAGTCAGTGGGTAAGGTTCTGAGACCTGAGATATGCAGGAGGTCAGACTAGATGATCATGATGGTCCCTTCTGGCCTTGAGGTCTATGAGTATGTAGTATTAATAAATGGAGACTAAATAAAATTTGTCTTAACTGAGGGAAAATAACATTTTCAGATAAAGGAGAGCTGAGGAGGGTGAGGTAATATCTTTTATTGGAACAAGTTCTGTTGGTGAGAGAGAGAAACTTTTGAGCTTACAAGAGTTCTTCTTCAGGTTTTGGAAATGTACTCATAGTATCACAGCTAAATACAAAGTAGAACGCATTGCTTAACATAAGTAATTAACACATATTTCTAGGAACCATTCAAGGTGAAGTGGCCTGTTAATACTTCTCTAGTCATAGGGGGGAAAGAAGGAAAATAAACACTGGCGGGGGCATTGATTCATGGGTTATATATTGTTGTAATAAGGCATGAATCCAGTGTCTCTATTCAGTCCATGATTTTTAGCATCTAGCAAAGTTATGAAGTTGAGCTCCAATGCTCGTCTTTTGAAGATGTTATGCAGGTTTCCTTTGAGGATGAGGACTGAGAGGTCATATACAGAGTATTACTTTATATTGTTCACCAAAAGTGATGTAGTGTTTTTGTCTTGTATCATATTTCTGTGTGAGTTCATTTGAGAGCATAGTTATTGTGTCGTTTCACCCACATAGTTGCTATTGGGGCATTTAGTGCACTGAATGAGGTAAAACACATGTTGGGATAGGCATGTGTAAGACCCATGTATCTTGAAAGGTGTGTTGTGGGGTGTGCTGATCATCATAGCAATGGCGATATATCAGCAGGTTTCGCATCTGTTGTTCTGACAGGCTCTGGTGCCATTTTTAGTTGGTGTGTCCTGGTCTGCGGGGAGTTTCTGATAAGCTTGGAGAAGTTGGGGGTTGTTTGAAGGCCAGAAGAGGGGGGTCAGTAAAGGTTATTTTCAGGCTGTGGTCTCCGGGTGATACCACCAGTGTGAGGTGATAGGTGGCAACTAGGGGTCTTTGGTCAGAGGTGGTTTTATTTCTGTAGTGAAACAGATTCTCTCTGGATAGATGGATGGCCTACTCCATGAGGTGATCTACTTCTCTGGTGAAGTGTCCCTGTTTGTGAAGGTGATTGTAAACGTGTTGAGGTGTATATCCCAGAACTCCTTGGAGCATATTCTGTGGTATTTGAGTGCCTGACTGAAGATAACAGATTTCTTGGTGTATTCAGGGTGGTTACTGGATCTTCAGAAAGTCATGGAAGATGGGAGAGATTCCAGAGGATTGGAAAAGGGCAAATATTGTGCCAATCTATAAAAAGGGAAATAAGGGCAACTCGGGGAATTAACCAGTCAACTTAACTTCAGTACCCGGAAAGATAATGGAGCAAATAATTAAGCAATCAATTTGCAAACACCTGGAAGATAATAAGGTGATAAGTAACAGTCAGCATGGATTTGTCAAGAACATATATGTCAAACCAACCTGATAGCTTTCTTTGACAGGGTAACAAGGCCTGTGGATAGGGGGGAAGTGGTAGACATAGTTTATCTTGACTTTAGTAAGGCTTTTGATACTGTTTCACATGACCTTCTCATACACAAACTAGGGAAATACAACCTAGAAGGAGCTACTATAAGGTGGGTGCATAACTAGTTGGAAAACCATTCCCAGAGAGTAATCACCAGTGGTTCACAGTCAAGCTCAAAGGCATATCAAGTGAGGTCCCGCAAGGATCAGTTCTGGGTCAGTTTCTGTTCAATATCTTCAGCAGTGATTTAAATAATGGCTTAGAGAGTACACTTATAAAGTTTGCGGACAATACCAAGCTGGGAAAGGTTGCAAAGGCTTTGGACGTTAGGATTAAAATTCAAAATGATCTGGACAAACTGGAAAAATGGTCAAATGCAAAGTACTCCACTTAGAAAGGAATAATCAGTTGCACACATACAAAATGGGAAATGACTGCCTAGGAAAGAGTACTGCGGAAAGGGATCTGGGGTCATAGTGGATCACAAGCTAAATATGAGTCAACAGTGTAACACTGTTGCAAAAAAAGCAAACACCATTCTGGGATGTATTAGCAGGAGTGTTGTAAGCAAGACACAAGAAGTAATTTTTTTGTTCTACTCTGCGCTGATTAGGCCTCAACTGGAATATTGTGTCCAATTCTGGGTGCCACATTTCAGTAAAGATGTGGACAAATTCGAGAAAGTCCAGAGAAAAACAACAAAAATGATTAAAAGTCTAGAAAACATGACCTATGAGGAAAGATTGAAAAAAATGGGTTTGTTTAGTCTGGAAAAGAGAAGACTGAGAGGGGACATAACAGTTTACAAGTACATAAAAGGTTGTTACAAGGAGGAGGGAGAAAAATTGTTCTTGTAAACTGCCGAGGATAGGACAAGACGCAATGGGCTTAAATTGCAGCAAAGGAGATTTAGGTTGGACATTAGGAAAAACTTTCTAACTGTCAGAGTAGTTAAGCACTGGAATAAATGGTCTAGGAGGTTGTGGAATCTCCATCATTGGGGATTTTTAAGAGCAGGTTAGACAAATACTTGTCAGTAATGGTCTAGATAATACTTATACCTGCTATGAGTGCACAGGACTGGACTAGATGACCTCTTGAGTGCCTTACAATTCTATGATTTTATGAGGTTAAGGCAGCCAGACATCAGGGTCCAGCTACCCAAGAAAAGTGTCAGACACGGAGAGTGTCCCTGAGAGATCCAGAGGTAAGAACAATGACCACACACTGCCCAAGCCCAAGGGGTTATAAGCACTTGGGATCCAGCACTTGTGTCTGTGCAGAGAGGTGGACTGAGCCAGGCTGGAAAAAATGACATCTATTTAATCCATTTTGAGAACACAGCACCACCATATAATTAAAAAAATCAAAATGCATATAAAATATTTATGCCTGTTAGACATTAAGGATAGGATTTTCAAAATGCCCTCAGCATTGAAAATCCAACTACAAAGGACTTTCAGAATTCCCTCAAGGTGTTCCAGAATGCATGGAGTCAGGAGACTTAGCTTCAGCAGTCACTTCCAGAGCAGCTTAAGACTGGTTAATTTTTCCCTTGATACACATTTTATACAGCCATAATCAAAAAGCTCAACCTAAACATGTTTTGCAAGTGACTTAGTTTTTCACTGTGCCTTAGAAGTATATAAGATACTCTGAATTTTTAGGGAGTTTCTTAATTAAATTTACCTGCCAAGAAAAAAGGAAGTTGATCTTCTTTGCCCAGTTCATCAGGGATATGTTCAGAACTGGCAAAAGACTGTTTTGTATAGAGTTTATAAATTAGAAGAATTCTTCAGCATCACTTGGACTCATAGCTTATTTCCCCTTTGGTTGCTCTGCTAGTACAGCACGGACTCAAGAAATGTAGTTTCCAAACTTCCCTCTGTTAGTGTAACTTTAAGGGGATCATGTGTGATATAACAGCTCTGCCATGGTGATATGTCTGCACCCAGATAAAATATAGTTTTAATTGTGTAAGTATGGGGTCATTAAAGAGGGTCTTTCTCACAGAAAGAAACTTTTCCATATATCAGACTGAACAAATACATCTACTTTCTCACTTGTTTTAATTCCTGCCCCTCCACCCCTCAATTTTGCTTATAATCTGAATTATTTTCTTAGACAAATTTCTGCTCTTGCAGTGAAGTCATCATTCTCTGCATGTGTTATCAGCTATTTCCAAGTAAATAGACCTTGGTGTTACAAATTCACGAAGGGAATGAAGTATCAAACAGAAGGAGAAACGGGACCCTCAGGGACGGCAACCTTATTCAAATGCAAATATCCCCACAACAGCTGAAGAATAGAGATATATACAAGAAAAGTAATATCCTACACAGCTGTTCCCCTAGTTCATCTCTTTTGTACATCTTTACATTTCCTTTGATATTTACCTAACAATGTGGTTTCCATTTGTTTCAAAGAAATTAGTATGACTTTTTCTATTTTGCTCTGATACCTGTGGCCACCACTGTGCTATCTGGGTGCCTCATTTATCCTTATATCTGAATAAATTCATACATCAGTCATCTTTGCTAATTCAAGGAGTAACTCATTTGTCCTCAAACTAAATAGAAAGCTCTCACTGTCAGGGGCAATGTTGTGTTTATGATTTCTTTGCCACACTTTTCTCCAATTCATTCTCTATATTACCAGCATTCTAAGGGCAGGTGCAAAACAAGTAATAGAAGACGGATTTATCTTAGCTACAGCCTTCTAATGTACAATTAGTTGAAATTATGGCACCTGGGTACATAAAAGTTCTCTCTTCATCAGATCACTTCCTACGGCTGTTGCTGAACCTCAAACATGTATGGCTATTAATTCTCTTTCGAACTTCTAATGAAACATCTGCTGTCTTTTGTCCAATCTGGTGATTGAGATGTACGGCATGTTATAGAATATTAATAATGTTCTTTTCTTTTCTTGAATGAAGATCTTCCCTTTGATTCACACCGTTAAATAATCTTCTAATCTGTGAGCCAGAATGACAACCAATACTTTGGAAACAATCCTAAGCATATTGGTTGGGCTGATGAAGGGGGAAGTGGAGGACATTCCTTTGCTGGTTTATTTTTCTTTAGTATTAGTGTTACATTGGCTTTTCTCAAAGTCTGTAATAAATTGCTTTTCTCTCAGGAATTTGCAAATAATTTAGTTAGGGGATTGCTAACCATATGTATGTTTTTTTTTATTATTTTATTATTAAATCCTGGCCTGAATCCATCATTCCTTGAGCTATATTGTTTTAAAGATATTTGGCTGGCCTGTCACTAGAAGCAGAATATAATCAGCTTCTTTTCTTGGTTTTTGTTTCTTTTGGCAACGTAAGCAGTTTAAAAAGTTCTTAGAATGTCTGATATAATGTAATGATGAGACAAGTCAGTCGGTTAAGGTTTTTGATAGTACTCTTCAGTGATACTGTGAGTTTCTGATCACATCGTCAGGAAAATTGAGATGCTGCCCTTTTGGAAAATATGTACTGCTAAATGCCAATAGTGTGTGTATTTTAAAGTGTGATCTAGTCTAGTTACTACACAGTAAATAGAGACCTTTCCCCATTTTTTTTTATGAAATACATGTTTGAAAAACATTCCTAACCTCATAGATATCCTTCACTTCAAATATTCAAAGTGTCATGTGAGATTTCAGCCATTTTACTCATTAACGCCTAACACAAGATTCACATCAGAAATCCTTACAATATATCAATGTTAGGGTCAATTATTTGGGGATCTTTGGTTTCTATCAATATTTATCCAGTGAATCAATGAGAACTTTTAACGAAATTTTGGTTTATTTATCAAATTTGGCGAGTGGCAATATATACACGGAATGGCAGAAAGAATGTAATTTGCCTCTACTTCTTCCTGATATCAGCATTCTGTCAGGCTGCCAGTTTCATATCTATTACTATTTGTTTGACAGCACCCAAAAGCATGCCAGGTGCATTGCAAAACATGCACAAAGATGCATCTCCCAAGGAGTTGACAGTCTAAATAGAGATAACATGATGCCAGAAGATGACGGCAAAGAGAGCAGCTAAGGGGCAGCAGAACAAGAGTTACAAACATAAGTTCATGAGCTTTCTTTGGAGGCTCAGTGAATGTTTGGGTGTGTGTTTCAAGCATACAAGTTATGTACTAAAGGGGATTATTGAGATCAAAAGGCAAGTAGAAGAAGGGTGTGAAGGGAGGAACAGAAAGTTGGGAAATAAATGGTTGGCAATTAAAGATGAGGGAGGAGATGAGGAAAAGAAGGATGGGGAGGAGCACAGAGGACAAGGAGGATCAGATTGGCAGCTGGGGGAAGAATGTGGTAAATATTGATGAGTGGTGGAGAAGTGAGACCCCACAATTGACCAACCAGTCATTGTGAAATATGCTAAGAGTCAAAGTAGAAGTTTGAAGAGCTTGATGATTCCATTAGGACGACAAAGGTGTGATCTCCTGCTGATGATAGAGAGAAAAGATGCAATGAACTGGGTTTTTAAGGCTGTCACTGGAACTCATTCCACTTAGTTACTCCCTTCACGTTGGCTGAGAATTGGGAGGGAAAGGGGAGGCTGCTGGATTAGTGTTCCCAGGCAGCTCCCACATGAACTGGTGGGCAGAAAGCTGGACTCTGAGTAACAAGGATTCATGCCCTGCTGCTACTACTGCTAGCAAACATGTAGGTGACATTTTACTTATTTTAGTCATGCAAACAGTGTAAGTGAAGTCACTGGGATTAGTAGCAAATAGAGCTGGCTGGAAAACAGAATCTGCTCTGAGGAAGATTCTAACATTTCAAAATGTCCTTTCATTCCAAATCAAAATGAAAAGGTGAAATTTTGAAACATACTGTGAAATTTGCTGCAATTCTGAAATATTTCATTTTGGAAACACCAAAATGACCTTATTGAAACATTTTGTTTATATATTAAAATGTTTTGATCTGATGATGATTTGACTGGGGTGAGTTTGTTGTCTGTCTGTTGTGTGCTTGCTGCTTGTCTATGGTATATACTGTGGTCCGTTTGGGGGGATGTGTGCTGAGCCTAGCAGCCTTCTAGGCAAGGCTGAGAGCTTCTTAATGAGGCTTTGATCCTTAACCCCTTTAAGAACCATTAACTCTTAACCAAGGGGTGGGGGCTACTCAGGGAGAATAGGGGTTTAAAAAGCCACTTCCTAAGCAACCAGAGGAGCTAGCAAACAGGGGAGTGTAGAGTGGGAACATGAGAGCTAGGTACACCTAATAAACATTCTCTAAACATAGGCCAATAACCACTCCCCGCGCTCCCCCCCCCCAACAAAAAAAGCAGAGGAGTACAAAAGAATTCTGGCCGAAGTCCAGCAGCAGCAGCGGGGACTATCCAGTTTATTGCACTCAATGCAGCATGCATTATTACCCGCCTTGTGGGCAGGTGGTGTATGTGTGCATTTGGTGCAAGGAGTTCATGGCCCTCAGAGACCAAGTACAGGCTCCTGAGACCACAGTGCTGAACTGGAGGAGCTAAGGAGACAGAGGTACATAGATGAGACTTTCTGGGACAAAGAGCAGTCCCACCCCCAGTTTTTCAGTGCCTGTGCTATTGAGGAGGATGAAAGTCTCAGGGAAGGAGAACACCAAACTGGAGCAGAGGGAAATGATCCCATAGTTGGGACCCTCCTTCCAGATGATGTCATGGTATCCTCTGACACTGAGGATACCTCTATGAAGAAGGGAATCCTTGTTATTAGGAAGACACGGGTAATAGTAATAGAAACACACATAGTTGGGTTTATGATAACTGAGAGAACTGCATTGTGAATTGCCTACTGGGTGCAAAGGTTCCAGACCTCTCAAGACATTTAGACAGACTTATTTCCAGTCCTGGGGAGGAGCTGCTGGTGGTGGTACAGGTAGGTACCAATGACATAGGAAAAGGTAGGAGAGAGGTCCTGGAGGCCAAATTTAGGTTGTTAGGTAAGATTAAAGTCCAGGACCTCCATGGTAGCATTTTCTGAAGTGCTTCCAGTTCCACATGTATGGACAGAAAAGCAGGCAGAACTGCACGGTTTCAATGAGTGGATGAGACAATGATTGGGGGGGGGGGGGGGGGTTCAGTTTATTAAGAAGGGGGAAACCTTTGGGGGGGGGAAAGGAGCCTAAACAGGAAGGATGAGCTGACCTAAATCAAAACAGAACCAGATTGCTGGCATGTAAAATTTAAAAGATCATAGAAGAGTTTTTAAACTAAGGGATGGAAGAAAGCCTAAACATGCAGAGGAATACATGATTTGGACAGACATCCCATAGGGCAGTATTTATTAACGAGGATTCTCTAAATCCTAATAAATAGGAGAGAAGAGTCAAAATGGCTTTTGAAAAGGGAAATCATGCCTCACCAATCTATTAGAATTCTTTGAGGGAGTCAACATGCATGTGGACAAAGGGGATCCAGTGGATATAGTGTACTTGGACTTTCAGAAAATCTTTAACCAGTTCCCTCTCCAAAGGCTCTTAAGCAAAGTAAGCAGTCCTGGGATAAGAGGTAAGGTCCTCTCATGGATCAGTAACTGGTTAAAAGTCAGCAAACAAAGGGTACGATTAAATGGTAAGTTTTCAAAATGGAGAGAGGTAAATAGTGGTGTCCCCCAGGGATCTGTACTGGGACCATTCCTATTCAACATATTCATAAATGATCTGGAAAAAGGGTAAACAGTGTGATGGCAAAATTTGCAGAAAATACAACTTTACTCAAGGTAGTTACGTCCAAAGCAGACTGTGAAGAGTTACAAAGGGATCTCACAACTGGGTGACTGAGCAACAAAATGGCAGATGAAATTCAAGGTTGATAAAAGCAAAGAAATACACATTGGAAAACATAATCCCAACTATCCATTCAAAATGATGGGGTCTAAATTAGCTGTTACCACTCAAGAAAGAGATCTTGGAGTTATTGCGGATAGTTCTCTGAAAACATCCACACAATGTGCAGCAGAAGTCAGAAAATCTAACAGAATCTTAAGACCCACTAGGAAAGGGATAGATAGTAAGACAGTAAATATCAAAATGCCACTAGTAGGGGGGAGGGATAGCTCAGTGGTTTGAGCATTGTCCTGCTAAAACCAGGGTTGTGAGCTTAATCCTTGAGGGGCTATTTAGGGATCTGCGGCAAAAATCTGTCTGGGGATTGGTCCTGCTTTGAGCAGGGGGTTAAACTAGATGACCTCCTGAGGTCCCTTCTAATCCTGATAGTCTATGATTCTATTTAAATCCATGGTGTGCCTACACCTTGAATTCTGCCTGCAGCTCTGGTTGCCTCTGTGACGTTGCACTCCATATGTTTTATGGAAATATGCTTATGAGTGTAAATATGATGTAACTGGAATATACTTTATGCAAAAGGTCTCTTGTAAGGTATCATAACAAAGGTTATAACCTACTGATTATATTCCTCCTATTTGTATGTATGTGTCATTCATGTATCTGAAGCTAAAAATGTCAAGTATAACTCTGATGTCCTATTGTAATTATTCAAAGTGTGGGCCATTGATGGTGATTTAGAATCTTGATGTTTCCCATTGACTAGGACAATTGGTTGTAAATGGCTCTGTTTACTTGCAAGCCTTCCTGTGTTCCTGTGAGCCAGCCCTGGAAGAATGGAGGTTTGAGTCTCACAGGACCTGTGACCGAGTCACATGATACTGGAATCCATCTTAAACCTGGTGCTTTTCCATTTAGAAGGAGGGGTGGGGACCCAGAGAGACAAAATAGTCCTGCCTTGTGCCAAAGCTATAAAAGGGGGTGGAGCAGGACAAAAGGGGTCCCAGTCATGAGAAAGCCCCTGCTTTTCACCTAAGATGCCTGCTGGAACTAACAAGGACTATACCAGGGGAAAAGATTGGGCCCAAACTAGGAAGAAGTCTAGTCTGTGAAAGAAGCTTATTGGAACATCTCTGAGGGTAAGATTTTACTTGTAAACAGTTTCTTAATGTATTAGGCTTAGACTTACATGTTTTTGCTTTATTTTGCTTGATGACTTGCTTTGTTCTGTCTGTTATTACTTGAAACCACTTAAATCTTACTTTTCATACTTATTAAATCACTTTTGTGTATCAATTAACCCAGAGTACGTGATTAATACCTGGAAGAGCAAACAGCTGTGCATATCTCTCTATCAGTGTTATAGAGGGTGGACAATTTATGAGTTTACCCTGTATAAGCTTTATACATAGTAAAATGGATTTATTTGGGGTTTGGATCCCATTGGGAACTGGATGTCTGGATGCTGGAGATAGATGACCAGCTGAGTGGTTTTTGGTTAAAGTCTGCAGTTTTGGAAGGGTGGACCAGACCTGGATCTGTGTTGCAGCAGGCTAGCGTGTCTGGCTCAACAAGGCAGTGTTCTGGAGTCCCAAGCTGGCAGGGAAAACAGGCTCAGAGGTAATCTCAGCACATCGGGTGACAGTCCCAAGGGGGTCTCTGTGACCGAACCAATCACAACCCCATCTCAAAAAAGAGATATTAGAAATAGAAAAGGTACAGAGAAAGGCAACAAAAATTAGACTAAGGGTGTGGAACAGCTTCTGTATGAGGAGAGATTAAAAAAGACTGAGATTACTCAGCTTGGAAAAGAGAAACCTTAGGGGGGATATGATAAAGGTCTATAAAATCATGACTGGTGTGGAGAAAGTGAATAAGGAAGTGCTATTTACCCCTTTACATAACACAAAAACCAGGGGTCACCCAATGAAATTAATAGGCACCAGGTTTAAAACAAACAAAAGGAAGTATTTCTTCATACAATGCACAGAGTCAACCTGTGGAACTCATTGCCAGGAGAGGTTTTGAAGGCTACAACTGAATTTAAAAAAGAATTAATTAGCCATTGATGGACCTGTGCTCCATGAGCCGATTAGCCAAGATGGCCAGGGATGCAAGTCCATGCTCTGGGTGTCCGTAATCCTCTGACTGCCAGATGCTAGGAGTGACTGCCAGGGGATTGCTCACTTGATGATTGCCCTGTTCAGTTCATTCCCTTTGAAGCACCTGGCATTGGCCACCATCAGAAGACAGGATACTGGGCTAGATGGACCATTGATCTGACCCAGTATGGCTATTCTTATGTAATTTATAACACAAGTAAAAATGATAATATCAAAATGAAATGTTTTAAGCTTATGCAAATGAAATGTTTCAATAATTTTCTATTGAAAAATCATACTCTCTCATAAAACACTTTGATTTCATCATGGTAGCAGTGTTAGTCTATATCAGCAAAAGCAACAAGGAGTACTTGTGGCACCTTAGAGACTAACACATTTATTTGGGCATAAGCTTTCAGGGGTTAAAACCCATTTTATCAGCCTTTTCCTACAGAAAACTGTTCTGTCAGAACATTTTTGACCATTTTAGAATATAAGCATTGTGGGGCCTGTGGGGAGAAATGAGCAAGCCCCAGAGCAGTCAAGCCTGCCCATCCCTCTCCCATGTTCTCATGACCTGAGGGGCTATCTTTTCTTTTCCAGACCAATCAAGCATCTGTCCCACAGCTAAGATAGTCGGCAAAGGGGAACACTATTGCCAGTGTCTCCCCAGGAAAGGCAAATAGCCAGCTTCTTAAAGAAGCATTTGTTAGACCTTTGCACAATAAACTATTTACTGTCACAGGCAATTTCTCTTCTACCTTCCCTTCTCAAGTCTCCTGTTTTGGGTGGGGAAAATGACTGAGAACATTATGGTGAAATATTCCCAGACATATTTGTAATGCTCACATCTTTGTTCTGATTCAAATTGTTTTTAGATGTGGTTATAATATGGAAACTGCATTGAATGGATGCTTGAGGATCTATTTCTGCTGCTGGATGTGTCAATGCTGACTCCGTTAGCTGTCACAGATTCCTTTGGTATTGACTGCAAAATGTTGATGCTTCTGTGGACCCTAAAAGAAGCCAATGAGGTTACTTGCATGGCTCCACGCTTCTTTCTCAGAACTTCCAGAGTGCAGTATCAGGCAGCTGCTCTTTTCTGCCAAAGGGTTGTATGTGTCACTCATCTTGTTCAATGTATATATGGCGACTGAAGGAGGGATACAGGTTGCTGTGTTTCCTTATGCAGATGATGCCCATCTTTAAACTTATGTATCTTCTAGCAGTGGAACAATTTACCCATTGGACATTAGGGTTTAGATAGAGACTGGCTGGCTGAACCTCAGTTCAGATAGAACTTAATATTTACATATTGGGGATAATAAGTGAAAAAAATGGCTGAAATTGTACCACCCTCCAACCCCTGAATGACTGGTTTTCTCTGTCATTTGTTTCAAGGTTTCATAAAATGGTGGTTTATTGGATTCCCAGATAGCAGCAGCTGCCAAAAACACTTTTTATCCCCTGCTATTTGAACTTTGGCACAGCTGTCTAAGCTCTTGTCACCTCAGGGTATGATTCCAGCAATGAGATTTATGAGGGCCAATACCTTCAAACTATTCAGGAACTGAAGCTAATACACAGTAAATAGAGAAAGTATGCACAACACCCAGTAATGCTGCAGGACCAGGACCCTAGACAGAAACCCACCTCCTCAGTCAAGAGTCATTCCAAAAAAGTTTTGTTGAAACAAACAAGGGCATTTGAGTTAAACCATATGGCGAATACTCATTTTGCAAAATATACCTTAGTTAGATTCCTGTCTCCTACAGTTCACAGTAACCCAAAAGGACATTACATTCTACATATCCTGGAAAAAAAAGATGACAAGGGAATGTCATAACATGTCACAATAATGCAGTTATTAATTATATAGACTTGACAGGAACCTATTAACATATCAGCTACATACCTACAACGCTTGGAATAACAGAATTAGCATAAAGCAATATTATATTTTCAACATTTCTACCAATTATATGTAGGCAAGAAATGCATAATGTTGCCTCCACTGACTCACCTGGGCCTTGGGCAAGTCACTTTACATCTATCTCAGTTTTCTCATCTGAAAAAGAGTAGATAATTATATTTACTCACTTACCATATAGGAGTATTGAGGATTAATTAGTTAATATCTGTATAGTGTTTGAACATTTACAGTTCTACATAAATGCTAAGCATTATTGCTGTATATTAAACTAAGTAATGTGGGTTCCCTCTCTACTTGTACTGAGATCTCCATTATTATTATTATTATTATTAATTTATTTATTATGCAGTTGTTCTACAGCATCTGTTCTTACCAGGGAATCTTTGATAACACTTTCAAGTAGGAAAACTCAGCACTTAAACATGGAGGTAGAAATCCTGGCCCCATTTGTGTCAATGGCAAAATTTCTACTGACTTCAATGGGGACCTGTCTTCACCTGGAATGTTGAACTGTGGGCAGAGACTAGAAGAGCTGGTAGAAGTTTTATTTTTATATATACACATCATACTAGAGTCCATACCACAGGAAGAGGGTGCAATTCAAAAGCACATTACATCTCCTCAGACATATATTTTTGTAGTGTTCAGCTATATTTAAACTAAAAGCTTTATCTAACTCCCACTGTAGTTAATGTTTCTCCACTGATTTTAATGGGCCTAGATTTAGTGACATGAAACACAGAAAAAGAAAACTGAAGAGGTCAAAGTCTACCAATATTTGCTCCCTGCAATCACAAGAAATTTATCATGTGTTTGCCCATCTTATCCTAATGGATGAATACCATTCTATTTTTTATGGAAAAGTCCTTGCTAATATACCTAGGAAAGAAGGTGAAAACACTGTTGAACCCTGACTCGGCAAATCAGCTTAACCCAATATCTTATTTACCCTGAAATACCACTGTAGTAATTGTCCAAGACCTAATTGTGCACTCCAAGTTAAATAGATTATACCCAGCTACCCTAATTACCATATACAAAATCTGAAAATGCATAAGTCCATACAGGTAATAAGAGCCCATGCCGTATTCACAACATATTTAAAATACTCACATAGTGGGGAACCTAAGTGGTTGGTGACTGACATTTGGAATTTGCTGAGCTCTGTCTTGGGATAGTTGATGTGAGGAATGAAGAGAAACCCTTTCCTTTATAGAGACTAAAAAGCACAGGAAGAAATGCAGTAGTAGGTCTATTTCCTCTTAGTTACAAAAATGATTATTTCAAGAGCTGTAAAAACTTCTCTGGCTTGTAACAAAAGAGGACTAGCTGTCATGGAAGATCTTTGACTTTGCTAGACAAAGCATTATGAATTTTGGTCTGTTCCATTACAATCTATATGCATTGTTTGAATTCAGCTGAACTCGGAAAAGTAATGTGCAAAAAATTGATGACCCTACAGATTAATGGGTCATCCAACTGCCATGTGCCTTCCTTTTTTAACTGTTAATGATCTTTTAAGTGTATAGTCATAAATGCTTAAGTGTGGGTAACTCCAACATTCAGAACTAATCTTGTATCCCCTCCGTTTATTATAGGAGTTTATTGTCTCAGTCTGAACACTGCTTCTGCATTTTCTTTTCCTTCTAAATCTTATGTTCGATCTAGTTCGTTCCACTTTAAAATGTGGTACATATAAATAGTGCAGCAAATAAATGCAACTATAAAAATACAAGGGGGGAGGAGGATGAGAGAGAGTCTGAGAATAAAAAAAGATCTGAATCAATCTGTCTTTCTCTTGTGTGTATTGGATGTGAACTTTGGAACTTTGTGCAGTACAAGAATGATCAATAAAGTTGATATTTATGAACCTTAGTATCAAGTTTCTGTGTTTTGAGTGAATACGGAATATGATTCCAAATAACCTTGCCTACAACTCGGGTGTGAAATGTATCTCTGTCACTGAAAGATGAACATAATTTTCAATTCACTGTTTGATTACAAGAATGTGGCTTTGATGAAGTGATGCAATCTTTGAAGAAAAGGAAATAATTGTTTTTCTCTAGGTTTACAAAAACAAATATGTTTCTTATTGGCATTTCCTGGAATGTGCATTTGGGCCACGATTTTCAAAAGTGGCTAGCAATTATGGGTGCCTCCATTTTTGGGTGCCCAACTTGAGACACATTAAAGGGATCTGTCTTTTTTTTTTTAAAGACTTGAGTACCTGCCCTCTGAAATTTAGGCTTCTTCAAGGTACCACAAGTTGAGCATTCAAAAATTATGTTGCCCCAAATCACTAATTACTTTTGCCAGTCATGGCCTTGATTTGTTGCAATATACACTCGCATACACATACGTATTTCTGCGCCCCTGAAAACAGAAGGCATGATTCCCTTTCCCCCCCCCCCCCACTTTGTTAACATTACATGTGAAACTTCAGCCAGTGGTTAGCTATTTTATCAAAGCTGGGATATCCAGAAAACAAATTGAGATGGCTGGCTTGGAGGCAGGATTTCTAATGAATTCTAAAGGTTGGCTTTATGCTTCATCGGATACTTGATCAGCTGTGGAACTCTAAAAGAGGATTCACCCTTGTCAACCACAATTAGTATTAGTTTGGATAACAGTAATTCAAACCCTTCTGTGACCCAGTATTCAAGCTACTATTCCCATGCATAAATAATGCAATAATATTTTTTTCATAATTTGATTCAAAAAGGCAGAGCCAACAGGCCTCCTGCAGAAAATTTAAGGTCTGCATTTTTTAGAATATTTAAACTGTCAAAGACTTGCCAAGTAATCTGTGAAAATATAGAACACATCATATATAGATATATCTTTTTGAAAACTTCATGCTGTAGTACTAACTTCCACCAAAAAGTCACAGTTTGAGCATAATTTGTATAAATAATAAGCAGAGACTAAATGCTGATTGTTTGGAGGAGAGCTAGAGTTCAGTTTAATGTAGGTATAACACATTAACATGTTTCTGTCATAGGAATACAAGCACTGCCATACTGAATCAGATCCATGGTCTATCTAGTTCAGTATCCTGTCTCTGACAGTGATCAGAACCAAAGAGTTCAGAAAATGGTACAATGAACTTCAGAGGTGGGATAATCATGCCCCTCATTCTAATGTCTGCTAATTAGATATGGTCTTAAATGCTGAAGCATCTATTTATATGGTCCTCACCACCATAGAATCTGAGCTCCTTACAATATTGATGAATGAATAGATGCCTTTCTGGGAGATATGCTATAGCCAAACACAAGGCTATTGGGCTTTCTACAGGATGACTGCAAGAAAATGTATGGCTTATGTTATACAGGAAGTCAGACAAGATAACCTAATGATCCCTTCTCACCTACACATCTATGAATCTCAGATGTTATCCTCACAATGGCCTTGTGAGGTAAAAAAGTAATAGTCCCATTTTACAGATGAGGAACAGAGGCACAAAGAAACTAAATAACTTGCCTAAAGTCACACAGGAAGTCTGTGGCAGAGCTAAACTGAACCTAGGTCTCTTGTATCCCAATTTAGTGCCTAACTTGCAAAGACTATTACTATTTCTCCTTATGTTGAGATTTATTTCTTCCTGTTCCTATGTGGGGAAATAATTCTTATCTATGATTTCATTCTTATATCTCTGGTTGTGCAATGCACAAAGGAAGTGAGAATGAAATCTAGAAAACAAGCCAAACTTCAAATAATTATGCTTCTAAACCAAACAGGAAAAAATGCAGCTTTTGTGAACAAAAGCTGGCCCCATACAGCCTAATTTCCTCACTAATAAATAAGGTGGTAGTTAATCTGCTATTCACTGATAACAGTTCTAATTACTATTGCTCATGTACATTTATCTCACTCATATATCGAGAAAATATAAGATAAGGAGTTCAAATATAGAAAGTTTTTTTTATCAGCATTGTTTTGATAATAACAGAGAAAGAACCACTGTCACCCTCTTCAGATATATGCTGAAGGATTTTCTTTATTCTGGACAGCCATTTTCCCAAAAGAGATCCTTGAAAACAGTAGTGCATGGCTGGATGGACTACCATCAAATACTTTCCCCCTCCTTATTCTTGACTTCAACTATAACATAATCGTGAACTGTTACATGATGATTCCTTCAATCATTCCAGCCCCAATATCTCTCAGGGAGCATTGCAAGAAGTTGCCACTTAGCGGTCTGCTTTTAGGTATCTGTAACAGGGTATATTTGCCCTTTAAAAGAGGCGGGGGGAGTCTGGGAGGGCAGGTTACCCCACTCCAGGAATTCTGGAACAAATTAAGGCCTAGGCACAGTGGTTCTCAAAGCCGGTCCGCTGCTTGTTCAGGGAAAGCCCCTGGCAGGCCAGGCCGGTTTGTTTACCTGCCACGTCCACAGGTTCAGCCGATCGCGGCTCCCATTGGCCGCGGTTCGCTGCTCCAGGCCAATGGGGGCTGTGGGAAGTGGTGGCCAGCACATCCCTCAGCCCACGCCGCTTCCCGCAGCCCCCATTGGCCTGGAGCAGTGAATCGCGGCCAGTGGGAGCCGCGATCGGCCAAACCTGTGGACGCGGCAGGTAAACAAACTGGCCCGGCCTGCCAGGGGCTTTCCCTGAACAAGTGGTGGACCAGCTTTGAGAACCACTGGCTTAGGAAATGGCAGAAGCAATAGTTGGGAGAGGAAATGTTCACAGGATGATAAATAGTACTTGGGTATTTCTGAGCTACTATTATTTTAAGGGCCTGGGACCAGAAGTCTTGTAGTGTAGGGTGGGGGCAAGGCTTCCCTCTCTTCCAGCCAACCAGGCTGAGTCCTGACAAGGAGGATGGATTATAACCTGTCTCTTCTCTCATAGGAAGAGAACCACCAGCAGGGGAAGGCCTGCTGAGCTTCTTCAGCCCAGGAAGGAATAGGAGTGAACCACAAAGGAGGACAGCTGGGGCGGAGCTGGTTTAAGATTCCAGGGAGGCTGAATTAGCACAGCCCCAAGAAGGAGAACTGTGGGATCCCTAAGCCCAGGTGGTGGTATCCCTTTAACAATACCATACACACAGGATCCCTTTGAGTGATGTAAAACCCTGCTGCCTTTGTCAGCAAGAAAAACACACCTGCAACAATACAGGAGAGGGCACAGATGCACATTTAAGGCACAAGTGATTGGATTAACTAAATGTATTAATATTTTCTATATGAAACAATTTCCTGTGTCACCAGTGGCGAGAGAACCTAAGATCATCAGAACCAAAAGCTCAGGCTTCTACCACTTGAGCTAGAGGGATAATAATCCCTCCACTGGCAGGAACAGTAAGCTTATTTTATGATGACCAACCAGCAGAGGATGAGACAACACAGCTATATATAAAACACAATAGCCACGTCCTTGTGTTTGATCTCTCCTTGAGGTGTCAGACTACTTTATTCTCCTTCCTTTTGTAATTTTGTCGGAAGAATGAGAGCTGTCATGAATCAAATGCTTTCTCTTTCTCACCTTTTCGAACAAGATAATCTTCCTTCACCCCTTAAAAATCATATCTTAGAACCTCTTTTTACACCAGCATAGATTCAGAGGAAGGAAATAATAAATATCATATGCTAAGTATGCTATGTAACAGTCCCTGAGTTGAGTATAAGTACAGTGTTGGTATGTGTAGCTTCATATTTTATAACAGTGGTCACACAAAATCCAAGTCTAATTTTCCGTAAGTTAATTGCTTAATAACTCACTTAGTCTTTAGAATTGTGTAGTGGTCAACCTTGATTTCTAGTTAATGCATCCAAATAATCACAGTTCTACCTCAAAATTTTCTTGTGAAAAGCAGCTGTCAAATTGTCTATTGCTAACCAATAGTCCTTTTATTTTGTTATTTTAAAATGCACCCAGGTAGTGCTGAGGGTATGTATAATTTAAATATATTTACAAATCAGATAAAATTTGGAATAGGCTTTGACAGAGAGACATATAATTCTTACAAACCACTGCTAGTATTTCAATGGAGATCAAACTCAAACTAAGCTGATTTCAAATACTATTCTGATTCAAGTCCAGCATTTTCATATCTATAGTTTTGGCCATATGCATGTTACATGCTCATGCCACATTTTCTTTTTTGTCATTGGTGATTCCCAAAAGGCCATGTTCTATTTCTTTACTGATTTTTGAAAAATACCTTTCTTCCCCAATTGTTCCTTAAATCAATAGGCCACTTACGGTATAAGACACTCTCAGCATGAGTAAGGGAATTACTTATCCTTTGAAATTATACAGAAACCTTATATTAATGATGAATGAGGAGGTAGTTTTCTGGAATGCTGGAGCAAAAATGAGCACAAAGAGATGTAATCTTCGTTCTTGCCGTTCTATATCTGAATACATCTACTGGTTTTTTCCTGCTTCTATCTCTGGAGAAGATGCATAGAATCACAAAATATCCACCCTTATCTATATTTTCATAATGAAATATTCCCAGAGCAAATACTGCATAAGTTCAAAAAGTCAGGTATTTTTCTTTTCCATTGTGGCTACCAATAGGAATGGGCTTGGGAGAAAATTCAACCAGGAATAAAAATATCAGATGCTATTAAATGTAATGAAATCTCAAGGTCAAATTAATTTCTTAGCTTTCCTTATCACCTATTACTATGTCTCAATAACTGGCACCAATAGCTACTCTAAGAAATCTTGGCTAATTACTAATCAATCATCTCAGTTGGTTTGATCTCATCCAGTCTAACTATTGAACTTTAGAAGGAATGCAAAAAAGTAAATAGAAATCTTTTAAATCTATGTGGTTAGTCCACTTATCTTCAGCAGCGGTATAAGCTTGCAGTTCAACCTTTCATTATATTATGCTAATAGGCATGTGAATTTTATGGGGTTGGTAGTTATTCATTTAGGCATGTTCTACAGCACTAAAAAGTAAGACATTTAGCTACTAGCCAAACAACCTCATCAAATTCTAAAAGATAAGATTTCATAAAAGTTGAACAGTATTAGGGCATGAAAAAAACTTATTTAATGAAATTCTGAGTCAAGAATCATATTTCAGTATTAAGTATCAACATAGGAACCTAAATTAAAAATGCAACAGAGAGAAACCCATCATTGCAAGCAGGGGTGTGCAAACTATGGCCCATTGGCCGGATCTGGCCCCCGAGCGGTTTTAAGTCAGTCTGCCAGCTCCAGCTGGGGAGCAGGGTCTGAGGCTTGCCCTGCTCCGGTGCTCCAGCCACGGTGCCGGGTCGGGGGCCACACCACACTGCTTGGCCCCAGTCTGGTGCTCCAGCCGGGGCACTACAGCATGGCCCCGCTCTGGGGCACACGGTTGGGGGCTGCACCATGCAGCTCCTGGAAGCAGCTGCATGGCCCCGCTCCAGCGCTCTAGCAGAGTAGGGGGCTGCTCCACATGTAGGAGGTGGAGAAGGCACATGCCACTGCTTCCAGGAGCCGCTTGAGGTAAGCATCTCTTGGACCCTGCACCCCTGAGCCTCTCACCACACCCCAACCCCCTGCCCCAGCCCTAATACCCCTCCCGCTCTCACGTCAACCCCTCGATCCCGGCCCCCAGCACCCTCCTGCACCCCAAACCTCTCATCCCCAGCCCCACCCTAAAGCCTGAACCCCCAGTCGGAACCTGCACCCTTTCCCGCACCCCTGCCCCAGCCCCAAACCCTCTCCTACCCTCTGAACCCCACCCCTGAGCACCCTCCTAAACCCCAACCTCCTCATCCCCAGCCCCACTCCAGAGCCTGCACCTCCAACGAGAGCCCTCACCCCCTCCCGTACCCCAACCCCAATTTTGTGAGCATTTATGGCCTGCCATACAATTTCTATTCCCCGATGTGGCCCTCAAGCCAAAAAGTTTGCCCACCCCTAATTGCAAGGGTATGATCCAGCAAAGCATGTGCATAAGTTTAAGCACAAGAATAGTCCCACTGAAGTTAATGGGACCACTCACCTGCTTCAAGTTACACAAGGGCTTAAGGGCTTTGCTGTACAGGGGCCTAAAAGACGATCCTTTTAAGATCAGCGCTCACATGAAAATAAAAATATTTACAAGTCTATTTAATAACTGACATTCAAATAAAAAAATCTAGACTTTTGAATTAGAATGTTTTATAAACGAGTTACTTTCCAAAGAGATAACACTAGAAATTAATTGATCATTTTGTTATTGGACTAATCAGTTGTCTCGAACTGCAATCATACAGTCTCCAGTTCCAAATAAACAAAAGTAACTCAAGGAAGAAAACTTGTTTATGTGCAGTAATCTCCAGAGGATTAGCATTTCAGTGGATCAGATATCCTAAACCTCCTTCATTCCTGATAACAGCCACCACAGTGAGGTGACACACCAGAAAACATAAATTATCTACAGCTGTAGATAAGCAGAGGCCATCTGGGGGTTCTGAATGCAATATAAATAGATGCAAAACAGTAGGAGAACTGGTGTTCATCACAAACCTCAAAAGGATTAGCAGTTTAAGCTCTGATTTCCTTGCTGTTGTTAGCTGTGATTTATTATCAGACAATGAGTGAAACTCTCTGTCTTATTGGTGATAATTTAATGACTTAATGGCAGTCTCTTTATCTGGAGGTCATAATTAAGCTTGTTTGATCAGGACCCCAACAAGAACCTAGCTGGTATTTTTAGCTAGTCCTATTTTTTGTCTGGGTGTAAAAGTTTGTTTTGCTAATTATTATTAATAATATTATTGTTAATAATTATTAGTGATGCTAATTAATTATAGCAGTGACATATTGCTGTATACGGTTAGCGTTTGTCTGGAGGAAAAAAGGGAACAAAGAAATTGCAACACACTGAATTTAAATAATTTCTAGAGAGTTTCACATTTCAAAGTCTCAATCACTCAAGTTCGGCTTGTCAGTTTCAAGTCAAACTCAGGGGTAAAACTGAAAATGAAAAAGGGCTGCGTAAAGTCATTTTCATAGAAAACTGCTTTACAGAACAAAATTAATATCAATTAGAAAGAAAATGTGCCTTCTACTATAGTGTATATCTGCACTGTCCCAACCTGTCACTTCATCAAATTCACCATTGTGAACTGTTCCCTCTGCAGTTATCTTATTCACCTCCATGAGATAGAACTTCAAAGTCTTATGAAGACCATTTAAGGGCTCAATCCTATTTTAGTCAGTGAAAGTTTTTGCCACTGACTTCAATGGGAGTAAGGTCAAGCCCTACAATACATCCTATTATTACAACTGGTTGAAATGTTCTGAGTTTTTGAAATTTCAGTGAAAAATTTCCAACATTTTTTCACCAAAAAAAGTCAGCCTTTTTCAAGCTGCTTTGGCTAATATTAAACATGGCTCATTTGTATTTTTTTTTAATCTTTTTCTGTTAAACAAACCACCAAAGAAAGGGAAAGTAAAAACTCTGTGAAAGAAATGTTAACATTTTTTTTAAAAGGAAGGACATGCAGAAGATGTGTCCTACAGCAATTTGCCCATGTTTTATCCCATATGTTTTTTATTGTTTGTTATATATATATATATATATATATATATATATATAATCAATGTGTTAAGTTCTGTACAAACACAGAACATAAAACGTAGTCTCTGCCCAAAAGGCTTACAATCTAAGTTTTTATCTATTTAACAATATGAAACATATTACAGCTCTATGCCTCAATACTTCAAGGAGAATGGTGTGGGTAGTTCGGGACCTTTATGTGGCTGCTGTGGCCCCACCCAGATGTACTCACTTGAAGAACTGGGGCTTTATATATGTTGGCATTAAGCTTTATAATAAGGATATATTCTCTTTTTGGTAGAACCCTGATCAATACAAGGATACAAACTACTAGGATTAGAAAAGAGTAAAAATGAAAAAGTCTTGGATCAAGTCTTCGGGTAGCACAAAAATTGCAGGTCATTATACACATGGAGCATTTTATTTAACAGTTTATTCATATTTCTTCACTCTATTCCATGACCTGAGCTCATTACAGAACTTACTTTTAAAAAGCATTTTATAAAAATATTGGAAGATGGCACCCAAACAGTTGTATGGGCCAATGGACCAAAAAAACAATCCCTCCCACCCAAACAAATGACCAAAAAGCAACATACCCCACAAATCAAAAACCAGACAAACCCCAAAACTCAGAATTACTACAATATCTTTCCAACGTAGTCTTCACTATTACTTTCAGCTAGCCTCTTTCCCCAAACCACTATACTATTTTCTCCAGGAAATGCCCGGGAGAACAAGAAGTATGTTTTGAAATCTCAATGCCTAGATTCTTGCTAAGCAATACCAGATCTGAATTTCAGAGCCAAAGACACATACCCTGCCCTGACTGAGAACTCCATGCTACTGCCTCCCTTCAGTATGTATTTGGAAAGGGTTGTTAACTTGAACTTCTCATGTTCACGTCAATGACTTTGGTAACACAGGAAGAGAGGACATTTTCCAAGAGAGCTATGATGCAAACTGTTTAAAGCCTGATTTGTCAGAAGGCAGTGCCAGCTGAAGTCAGTGGAAGCTGGGGCACTGAACACTTCTGAATATCAGGCCCTTAGGACTTAAAAGGTCAAAACAAGCTCAAATGACACATGGAAATCAATCAGTGGTCAGTGTAGTTCATGTAGCTCCAGCGTAATGTGTACTTTATTTAAGAAGCAGGACACTGCATTCTACATTAGCTGCAGCTTCTGACTGATCTGAGCCCTATTTAGAGGGAGTTGCACTGATTTAATCAACTGTGCAGATAATCATGTGTTGGATTGATGCGTATTTATATTGTATATTAGCTAATGTGTTTTGGGTTGGCTTTAAGGCTAGTATTAACATTAATATGTAATCATTTCAAACTACTTATATTTTAGAAAATATTACATTTGTGATCGATAGGTATTGAGAAAAGAAAATATCAGATCAAAATCTTATAATAATTTTGTCAAACTGAAGTTTCATTTAATCATTTATCTGATGATAACTGTGAATATCTGAGAACGAAGGGAAAAATTCTATGCTGTATTAGCATGTTTCATTGGTAATTAAAAAAAAATACTGACAGAAAAAATACCCATAGCTTAACATGGAACGAAGCTCATTTGAGTCACTTGTAATATCCCACCAGTCCCTTCCAATATGTAATATCAGACATGCTATAGCAGGGATTGGCAACCTTTGGCACGCGGCCCACCAGGGTAAGCACCCTGGCGGGCCGGGCCGGTTTGTTTACCTGCCGCACCCGCAGGTTCGGCCAATCACGGCTCCCACTGGCCGCGGTTTGCCGCTCCAGGCCAATGGGGGCTGCGGGAAGCAGCGCGGGCCGAGGGATCTGCTGGCCGCCGCTTCCCACAGCCCCCATTGGCCTGGAGCAGCGAACCGCGGCCAGTGGGAGCCGCGATTGGCTGAACCTGCGGACGCGGCCGGTAAACAAACCCCGGCAGGCCGCGTGCCAAAGGTTGCCGATCCCTGTGCTATAGTGATGAGTAGATAGTTACACAGAGAGACACAGAGTAAGAAAAAACATTCTCTATTCAGTCCCCTTCTCTACTCAAGTAAAGCAACTGACATTTGGTAAGTTCTACAAGTGGATCAGAAGTGGCCCATGTTCAGTTGTCTGTCGCTATCAGACAGGTGAGTGATTTTGAGTTTATTAGTCAACCAACAGCAGATACTATATGTTATGGGGCGGTTGGCTGGAGTATTATAGGAGAAAGTCTCAAGCAAGCTTTGTTCCAAACAAAGACCCCGATCCATCATTCGACTGATTTCAATGGCCGCTGGATTGGGCCCTCAGCTATGTTCCAATACCAGATGGCACCGATCTCGAGCAACAAAATTTCACTGAAATATGAAACAAGGAAAATATGTGAAAGTGACAAGGTGGTACAGTAGTTTGCAATATCACATGAAATCTTTGCCCAACTAAGGCAGATGTTGCTGGGGTGCTCTGCTGAGCATGACATTCTGGCTAGACTCAGCTAGACAAGCCCACACAATCACCAAGAAATCTGCTTTGTGCATCTAACGTCTCAGATAACTTTCCAAAACTAATAAGAACTCAACGTTTATTTATGATTATTCGTTGTGTTGATGTCAGTGTGTGACAAGGTTAGCTGGATTTTTTTTCATCACTAGAGCAGATTGGGAAAGTACATAAAATAAGAATTCCTGCCCAGTTCACACTGAGAGTAGAGACAATGTCTTGCTGTCACTGTTGTGCTGTGTTGTCAGCTGCATGCCTCTACTGCCAGACATAATATAACCAAATACATTTCTAAGAACAAAAACATCATAAAGCACATAAAATGCTGTTCTACTTTTATTTTAAGTTCACCAAAGGCTTCATCTGAGTCTGTTTGTTGTCAATATAAGAAAATAAATAAATCTCTAAAATACACAGAATTGTTTTAGTTTGGTTCCTTGCTTCCAAAACCATTTCTCTTTCCAAAGAGGTCACAGCTAATATAAAACAACTTGCACTAAAAAAAAAAATCTGCGCTTAAAAGAACATAGTCTAGTGGTTACTAGAGCTGGATTCATAGTTTGGCCTAGAGCTGGCAGAAATTCACAATTTTGCTTTTGCGGAATTTTACATGAAACATTTGTATATTTGGTATGATTCTGTAGCCTGATCATTTTTGCTTTATTTTTAAATTGAATAATGTAACTTTATTTGCATAAAAAGTGCCAAACCATTTCCAAGGACTTACTTCCACCCGAAACCAGCCATGTTTTTGCTGAAAAATTTTCCTCAGAGTATTTTCATCCCCTAAGGAAATGTTCCATTGGAGTCCAATTTCAAAGGTGTAACAAAAATACCTCCTCAATTTCAATTAGTTTTACATTTCATTATGAATACTTTGGACATCTCCCTAGTCAGGACTGACGGGTTCCATTTCCCAGTTCTGCCACTGACAGTGTAAGAGTTTGGACAAACCACTGAATCTCTCTGTACTTCAGTTTACCCATCTGCAGCAGAGATGCTGAGGCTGATTTAATTCATGTTCTTAAAGCTCTTTGCCCACCTGTGATAAAAGGTCTGACAGAAGGGAAAAATATTCTAAAAACTGCTCTTTTGGGTCTCATATGTTCCTCGTCTATTCTCTCCCTTTACTAGCCTGTGAGACAATCATAATATATTGTACACACAACGTTGATTTATGTGTTCAGTCTATACTCCATAAGAACACAGGACTGGAACAGACATCCTGGGTTACTGAGTCCAGTCCACTTCTATCACAGGTAACCCTGTCATATCATCCCATTCATAAACTTTCTGCTGTCCCAACAAACTTTCATGATACATATAAACATGTTTTGTGTGTTTCTATTCACCAGTTTCACAAAAAATGCAAAATTTCACAAGTATGAAAAATGATCTCAACAAAGATATAGACAACTCTTCATGAAACAGTTCCCATAATTTTATATACAGCCTTTATTAGTCCCCAAATACTGCAATTTTTGGTGTGTGGGCAGAATACTGCATGCAACCAGAGCCCTACTGAAAAACCCTACTTTGGAATTGGACATTCAGGCAGCTATCACAGAGACACAATCCAGAAGGTTCAACAAACAAAATTTCATTGCAGCCTTTCAGAGATCACAGTGCCTGTAAAACAGCTGGATGTAGCTGGTTCCCTTCTGGGTGTATGCCATTGCAGGAACTCTTAAAGGCACACCTACTTTTTGAAACAAAAAAGTATGATGATAATATAAAGTATACATTCCACTAATTATCTATATACATACATACACACATATGTAATTCATAACTTAACTAACAAAAAAAATGTAGTCCAACAAATAGTTATTTTTAAAGATAATTGCAATATTTCTGCTGTTTTATTATATTTATTATGAAATATTGTACAATGCCACAAGCACATTGGTAGGGAGCTTAGAAATAAAGGTCTGGGTGGCCTCTGGAAAGGAAAACTATGCATGGATCTCTTTGCAGAGTTTCTTCTGAAACATTCTAAGAGAATGGGAGGAGTTTGGCCTGCTGTGGAATGCAGTTCACCCACTAGAATTCACTGGACAGCCACAGGATGCAACCATTATCCATCTGGAAGCCCTACACCTCCACATTAGCTCTAGGGTCTCCAGCCTTCTGGCAGTGGAGCCACATTAATAGAGCCTTCTATGACTATGGCTGTCTCATAGACCACACTTGAAAGGATCGCTCCTCACTACAAAGAGGCACCACAGAAAAGATAATATCATCTGGAATTGTATTCTCAGTAATTTGTGTGGGGCTTGTGTGGACTAATCTTGGAGATTTGGGGAGGGGACAATCTGGCCAAGGTTCTTAACTATCAGTTACTGTTCATGGACTCTCTTCAGGAAGGTGAGATCAGGATCTGAAATCAAACTCATAACTCCCATGTGGCTGTGCAGAGAAAGCAATATCAGAGAAATAAATAATTTAGAGCACTTCCAGCTTCAAGCTTTCAAATGTCATTTTAAACTGCTCATTTAACAAAACAATGCAGAGGCGAGAATGAGAAACATTAACTTATTCCAAATGAGTAACAATAAAATAATTCAGTCCTCTTTTCACTAAGAACACCCTTAGGCAAATAGGCGAATACTACTTGTAAGAGGTCAGAGAAAAAATGATTGACATGGCAATCTTAGCACTATCAGGCCAACATAGCAAAGCACTTATACTCATGTTCAACTTAAAGCATATGAATAGTCTCATTGAGGTCAACCACAACCACTTACATGCTTAGATATCTGAGCAAAAAAATCCCAAAATGAGATAAGTGAAATACTTTTCATGCTTACATTGGTCCAATCTTTTCAGACTGGAAACTGTTTTCATATGTCAAATATTAAGATTTTACTGTGAAGAGGTACTACTAGGGCCAATGTGTGAAGAATTATAAGTTGATATCAGAATCTAGCTATTTCCTATCTTGAAAAGCTGTATCCTTTAGGAGAACTGATGGAACTCCTGCTCTCATCCAGATTCGTCCCCAACCATGTGAACCAGATACACACACTCTGCGCATCTCTGGTTGTAAGTTAAAAGGAAGCCTCAACAAAAGGTCAAAATAACAGTATTTAGAAGCAATTAAGGCTTTATCAAACCTTAGTACAAGGTAGCAGTAAAGCCGGTATAAAAACAAAAGATTCCTCAGTGTTATATAGTAAAAAATTGGAAAATCTTCCTGTATATTATTGAGAAAAGACATATAATTCAGTACTAGTTATCCCATAGCCCTTTTCACAAAAGTATGGGTATAATCTTAGTTTCTCAACCGGACTCTGATTTGGCAATTACATCTTGCTTATAACTAATGTTTAATAAAAAATAATAATTAATAATAAATAACAAATAAAGAAATAGCAATTGCTCTTGAAGTCATAATTGGATGCATTATTCTTCACTTCCCTCCCTAAACTGCTATGTAATGTTCTTGTGTTATTGCCTAGAGGTGAAGTCACGTAAGTGAAGTAATGTGCATATATGTATTTGTATGGGGCCCAAATTCTGATCTGCTTATTCAGGGCAGAAGCAACCCAAATAAGGAAGTGGAAACTTACAGTTTAAGTATAGGAAATTTCTGTTGCATTCTTGCACTGAAAAATAATATTACTCTTCTCTCTCATGTAAGGTGAAGGTTTGACCCTCCCTCCCCAAAACCTTTGGATCTTCTGAAGGAAAGTGTCTGCTGCTTGGCTCTGTTAGCTCACTGCCTTCACTGAACAACATATTTTATGCAGGAGATGTGCTTTCAGGGGCTATTCCAATCACAAGCTTCAGACTGTTTGTAGGGAAACTGTAAGTTATTACAGATTCTTAGCACTTATGCTGGTTTGGGGGGTTCGCTTTGTTATTTGGGTGGTGGGGAGATATACCTATCTCATAGAACTGGAAGGGACCCTGAAAGGTCATCAAGTCCAGCCCCCTGCATTCACTAGCAGGACCAAGTACTGATTTTGCCCCAGATCCCTAAGTGGCCTGCTCAAGGATTGAACTCACAACCCTGAGTTTAACAGGCCAAAGCTCAAACCAGTGAGCTAGATTAACTATAAGTCTAAGTAGGTAAACTAAGATCTACTAGTCCATTCACTTCTATGTAAAAATAATAAGACTGATCGCCCCTAAAAAGAAAAATTTCCCACTAACTCAGTAGCTCCCAAAATGTGGCTCACAGAGCTCTTGCTGGTACTGTAAAGGGTTTGTTGATCCCATGGGGCTTGATCCAAATCCAGTAGAAATCAATTGGTGTCTACCCATTCACTTTCATGTGCTTGGATCAGACTCATGGTGCTGGGTCTCTCCCTTGTTGTCAGCTATTAAATCACATTAAAAGAAGCTAAAATCCAGCAAGTACGTTTCCTAATAATGCTTTCCCAGGTTATTTCTTCACCATAAGCAAGGAAGTTGGGTCATGACTGGGAAAAGTTGTGCCTAAGAAAATCTGTGTATTAAGATGTGGTCCACAGTATGAAAAAGTTTGTGTACCCTTGTGCTAATTTATCTCAATCA
Organism: Terrapene triunguis; assembly: GCF_002925995.2. Lineage (NCBI taxonomy): Eukaryota > Metazoa > Chordata > Testudines > Emydidae > Terrapene > Terrapene triunguis. The sequence continues at coordinate 16,973,483 of NW_020664393.1, forward strand.
TCATTGCTTGCTCTGCTATTGTGGAGTATGAGTTGTGTATGGTCTTTACAGTGGTCTTTCATTCTAGCTGATAAATGGTTAACCAGGAGGCCATTAAAATAGGCAGCTGTGGTGTGTACTTTGGAACACTCAAAATATTGCATTAAACGTCATCAAAACACAGACACACAAATGACTTTTTAAAAGGCCCAATTTCTGTAATTACATGGTTAGACTCTTGCAGTGCCACTGACCACTTCAGATATACGTGTAGGTCTATTGATCACAAACCTGCTTCACTGTTAAACTAACAGATGTACAGTTATTAATCTTGGAAAAGATCCATATACACTTTTCAGAAAGATCAGAGAAGCCAATTAGAGGATAACATGGCATCCTGTGTATAGGAACGGCTCTGCCCTTCCACTATACAGGCTCAAATAAATGCCAGAACCTGGGGGGAAATGCCAGAAAAAAAATCTGTTTTCAGTATTGCTGTCTGCCATTTTAAACCAGCATTGTCCTCAAACTAAACGTTTAAACATCTGTGCACCAAGTGGAGCTGTGCAAATTTTTGATACCTGAGAACTAGTCTCTTTCCCCTTCCAAAATTTTCATATGCCAGCCTCTAAGCTCCCCTAAAACATAATGTGGGTTCACACTGCAAAATAATTGTCAAAAATTGCCATAAAAGAACTAGTAGCTCAACCACAGAAAGCAGAGGCGTTCAACAACATCCTAAGTGGGATAGGGGTTATTAGGAAATATAAATAAATTAAATTGCATGTGTACTCATAATAGATTTTTATTTAAATGTTTAGAACATGGTAGGCAGCTGGAGCAATGAGTATACAAGACTTGTGTATTCATATTACAAGGTGAAGTCCTAGCACTATTGGTATAATTACCTCAGCATAAAATACTGAAGCAATGTGTTTTGGAAATAGGGTAACCCAGACAGCAAACGTGAAAAATCGGGACGGGGTGGGGGGTAATAGGACCCTATATAAGAAAAAGACCCAAAAATCGGGACCGTCCCTATAAAATCGGGACACTTGGTCACCCTATTTGGAAACAAGGCCTGATTATTATTCTCTCTCTTACTGGAACATAAAAATGGTAATTGTGAGTGATCTATCTCCTGTCATCCAGTGCCAGTTTATGGTAGCTGGAAGCTTAGGGACACCTGGAGCATGGGGTTGCATCCCTGACCATCTTGGTTGATAGAGGATAGGTCCAATCAATGGCTATGAACTTATCTAATTTTTTTTTTAACCCAGTTATACTTTTGGTCTTCACGACATCCCCTGGCAATGAGTTCCACAGGTCGACTCTGTGTTGTGTGAAGAAGTACTTTCTTTTGTTTGTTGTAAACTTGAACTGCCTATTGATTTCTATGGGTGACCTTTAGTTTTTGTGTTATTTGAAGGGGTAAATAATACTTCCCTATTCACTTTCTTCACACCATTCATGATTGTATAGACCACTATCATATCCCCCACTCCCTGAGTTGGCTCTTTTCTAAGATGAAAAGTCCCAGTCTTTTTAATCTCTCCTCATTTGTAACCTAATAATTTCCATTGCCCTTGTCTGCACCTTTTCCAATTTTAATATATCTTTTTTGAGATAAGGTGACCAGATCTGCATGAAGTATTCAAAGTGTGGGAGAACCATAGATTTGTATAGTGTCGTTATGATATCTTCTGTTTTATTATCTATCCATTTCCTAAAGATTTCTAACATTCTGTTAGCTTTTTTGACTGTTGTGCATATTGCGTGGATGTTTTCAAAGAACTATCCACAATAACTCCAAGATCTCTTTTTTGAGTGGTAACAGCTAATTTTGAACCCGTCACTTTGTATGTATAGCTGGGATTATTTTTTCCAAATGTGTATTACTTTGCACGTATCAACATTGAATTTCATCCGCCATTTTGTTACCCCATCAGCCATTTAGCGAGATTCCTTTATAATTCTTCGAAGTCTGCCCTGGACTTAATTATCTGGAGTAATTTTGTATTGTCTGCAAACTTTGCCCTCTGACAGTTCATCCCCTTTTTTTAAATTATTGATGAATATGTTGAACAGCACAAGTCCCAATACAGATCCTTGGGGTACCCCACTATTTACCTCTCTCCATTGTAAAAACTGACTATTTATTCCTACCCTTTGTTTCTTGTCTTTTAACTAGTTACAGATCCATAAGACTGAGAATCTACTACTGAGAATTTGGCTGTCCTCTATCTTATTATTTACCTAAATATTTGCATATTGTCTTGAAGACTAACCCTTGAAAGTCCTGACAACAAGGCAAACTACTGTCTCAAAGATTAGTTGGGTTTTCTTTGAATAACTAAGCAAGGGAATTAATTTATGGGCAGGTTTTTCCACCATTTTGGTCATTTAACACATGTTGTGAGGGCTGACGTTTTTTTTTCTTCCTCACCTTTTCTGTGATGAAATCAAACAGTGCAGCTAATGTTACACTAACCTGGCAAAATCTGGGCTGTAGGGAGGGATAAGGGATTATGCTTATTATAGTGGGATCTAAATGAAGGTTCCAACTTTGAATGTGTGTGTGAGGGATTTGACTGCTGTGCATAGGCCTAAATGAGTAGTAAGTGATTTTGTCCAAAGAATTAATATGCCTAATTCAACTGCTTTTTTTAATCAGCACACAAACCTATAAAACACTCAAAATGGTTTACTTTATTTTGCTGAAAAGTAGGCGGTAGAGAGGAAGACAGTAAAAAGCGGTGTGAGTATGTAGGGTCACGACTGATTTTGTAGACATGTAGCGGCAGGTTTATTGATTCTGACTCATGAAGTATGAAGTTATAGATGTGTGCCATGTTAGAAAGCCAGCTAAAACACTTATATAATGTCATGCACTGTCCAAGCACAGGTCAATTAGACTCTTGCTTTATATCTCTTCGCTGTTTATGATACATTGTAGACATGATTTAGCAGCTGGATCAACCAGCCAGCTTTTCTATTTTACTAACAAAATATATTGTGCATGCTGCAGAAATGGGGACAAAGGAGGCAAATGCAATTATTTTAACACAGAAATAGGTAGGCTGAGGACACTGGGATTTCATATTTTAAAACATCTTAATTAAAATAAAAAATGTGGTAGTGATGAAAAGTGCTAGTTTGTCAGCCCTGAATGAGAAAGCTAGTGTACTTGTAATTGCGAGTCTTAAAAGTGACTACCTGCACAGATCAGCACTCTCAGGATCTGGGCATTCCTTACATTCATCTGCTAGCTCAAACCCTGCAGGAAGGTTGTGCCCTCACAGATTTACATGTTCAGAAGTGAATTCAAAGAAAGACTTAACATCTGACGCTCCTTATATGATGGATAAGGCATTAGGGCATCTCATTGACTGTTCTTGTAGATGTGATTGTCAACAAGAAAACTGTCCTCAAGGACAAGAGACTTAAACATGATGTGCAAGAGGTTTAAATAGAGTTTCTATCATCTTTGTCAGAACCAAATGCAGGTCCCATCAAAATGGAGGCTCTCAAATGTGTGGAGCGAGAATGTTTCAGAAATATTTTAGCAATTGGATGAGTGAAGACTGAGTGTACTGGGGGCATATGATTCATCTGTCTGATGAATTCTATGCTTAAAGACAACCTTGAGTTTTTGCAGGCCAGCAAATAGTGTGACATAACATAGACTGTAGGAGAAAAAGGAAGTACATCTTTAGCAGATATCCATACAAAAATATTTTCCATTTCAAAACATAAGCTTTCCTTGGAGAAACCCACAGACTCTACAGTAGGCTTCTGTGAAATTTCTCAGAGCCGTCTAAATGAGAACTCAGAAAAATTTACAATCCAGGCTTCATCACGCTGAGATTATTATTTATTTGCATTATAGCTGCATTTATAGGCCTCCTGTGAGATTATGACCCCATTGTGTTAAAATTTCTGCATATGCAGAGTAAGACACGAAAAGATTATAAACTAAATAGAAAAAAAAAAAGAGTGAGAGAAAGATATTATCCCTATTTTACCGATGAGGAACTGAAGCACAGCGAGATTAGGAGATTTGCCCAACATCTCACAGGAAATGTATAGCAGGACCAGGAATTAGACTCATATTTTCTGCATCCCAATCCAGGGCCTTAATCAAAAGACCATCTTGCCTCTCAGTCTGTTTGTTTTTTCCCTCACCTGAAAATTATCAAAGTAACTATGGAGCCTTTCAGAGACCATTCATGTTGAATGCTGCATCTGAATTGCTACAGTCAATGCCTGACTCTTGATGCACCACTCTTAACGTTCAATCACCTCTTGACACAGAAATCATAAGCAAATTCAATTTGTTGTGTTCAGTTATACTGCAGTGGGATTTTACATTAGTATTTTTGCTTCACAGTTTTCAATGTGAGGAAAATTACTTAAAGGGCAAGCAAATTGCTGTCCATTCTAGTATTCATGTGTAGTACCTCACACATATCTGAGGTGTCTAAAGTTCAACATAATCCCTTTTGATAGAGGACAACAAGCAAAAAGTATTTCCTCACAGACATTTGTCTGGAATTGAATATCAAGGGGTCTTGTGCATCTTGCGGCATGGTTACTGGAGATGTGATGTTGTCTAGTTGGGGACAATAGATATTCCTTAGCCACTTCTGGAGACATTTTAATCTGAGTCTGGCAGATGTAGTGTAGGAGGCCACAACCCCTCGAAACATAGTTAGTATTGGGATCTAGCCAGATACTTGTCCCTTGAATTTCCTGCCATGTGTCTTGAAGTTAACATAGATGAGAATTAAGAAGTTCCTTGCTCCCAACCTGATGTTCAACTCACTAGACCACACTTCCTCCCTAAAAGAGCAGTTTCTATTTCACTTGGCATTCCCTTTCAATGGGTTTGCAGCTTGATAAGACCCTTCTGCATGTTCAGTGCCATAAACATTTTATTCGTCATTTACTGAAAAAAATAGTCTTGCCAAGCCTCCCAATTTTCACTATTCTCTGATATGGCTGAAAGTGTACTTTTACCCTGCAATTTGAACAAGTCTCTATTATGACGCTGTGATGAAATAGGAATTTTCTGTTATATTTTTGATTCCTATGCATGCCTCAGTTTCCCTCTGTACTTTGCATTGCTACACAGTAGGGGGGAAAGGGTTACAATTACTCCTGGAGCAGAGCAAAATTCCCAAGGAGTTTGTGTCATTTAGCTGTCTGCAGTGGAATGGCTGAAACTGATTTGAATCCAAAGAGACAGTGGGAACCTCAGTGGCCAGGGCATTCACACCTAATCATCAACAACGAAGAGGAAGGTGATTTCCCCCCATGGGTGCTGGGGCTGGAGCACCCAGGAAAAAATATAGTGGGTGTTCAGCACCCACCAGCCACAGCTGATCTGCAGTGCCACCAAACAGCTGTATGGTGGCTCGGGGAGGGTGGAGAGCAAAGAACAGTGGGAGGGCAGGGGCATCAGGGAGGGGGCAGAGTGGGGGTGGGAAGAGCTGGAGCGAGGGCAGGGCCTTGAGGGAAGGGGCAGAATGGGGGCGGGGCCTCAGGGTGGAGCAGGGGTGGAGCACCCCCGGGGAAAATTGAAAGTCAGCGCCTATGTTTCCCCCCATCTCTATACAGGGAAGCAGAGCACAGGCCCCATCTGGAGAACAAAGGGGAAAGGTTTCAGGTGGATGGGATAAGCGCTCTCTTTGGAGAAACACAGTGCTCCCACCTTGGACTCACAGAGTCAGAAACAGAGAGTGTGACAGAGTCCCCAACAGCGTGGCCGGGTGGAATGTTGGCTTGGCCAGAATGGACTGTGTCTTAACCTTTATATCTCTGTATTAACCTAAGGACTTTCCAGTGCTGAGTTCTAACTGACTAATAAACCCTATTCTGTTTTGAAAAGGCTGCCTGGTGTCACTGCAAATACTTGCTGAGGTGCATTGGTCCCTGAAGAATGGAAAAGTCTCTGACCAGGAGTCTATCTCTATTGGGCTCACTGGACAGAACTCGGAGTGTGAAGCAGGAGCTCTAGAGCTCAGAGGTTCAGCCTCAGAGGTTTTGATGTTGCATGGCCCACCTTTATGGAAGAGTGAGACCCCTTGGAGATCTGCAGCAGAGAAGAGGTTCCACCAAGGGACTGTTTAAAAGCTTGGGGGTATCAAAGATCCTGTGGATCTGTGATGGATGCATATATAGAAGTAAAACCAGAACAATCTTGTATAGTGTTCTACAAGACAATCATTGCTCATTGTGCCAGTACCTACCCACTAACTACAAGAATATACATTCATGGATAAAAAGACACCATATTGCACTCCTGTGGGGAAAAAGAACTTGGTTGACAAACATTTTAGTAAGAACAATGTTTTTATAATTACAATCTCCCATTGCAAAAGAAAGCAAAAAACAGTATTACATGTAGTCAATTAAGAATTCATGAATAGCTAAAAACATAAATTTATTTGCTAGGAGCCGAGGTCTGACATTTTGCTACCTCTGTCATGTAACTAAATAATATTAATCTCATTCCCTCCCCCCAACAAACAAATTGATAATTAAATGTCAAGGTAATGATGCGAGACAAGATAGAAACAGAATTACCATTATAGGTGCAAATTGGAAGCTTGATCCTGCATTTCTATTTCATACCAAAATCCCATGATCAAATTCCCATTGAATTCAATAGGATTTTGGGATGCACAAGGAATACTAGATGAAGCACTTGCTGGGGAGTTGGTAAATACCAATCAATAACACTTTATCACCACTTGGGCCTGATTCTCAGGTAGTGTAAATCAGCATAGTTCAACTGAGGTAAATGAAACAACACTGATTTATAGCAGCTTAGAATTTGAACCTATCACCATGGTATGTAAGCAAATGGGCTACACTCAGACTTACACTGTGTTCCTTTGCAAAGGTGTGAGAAGGAGTAAGAATTCCCCTTATATTCATTCACAGGCTAAACTGTCCTTGGGGCAAGGTGCGAAAGTGAGGCTGCTTTCCTATTTACTCCTCCCCAGAGCACCTGGAAGAGTGGACAGGGAAGACTGGGGAGTGGGTTGTGCCCTGGCTGTCTTCTCTCCTCCCTGGCCAGAATAGCAGAGCCAGCAAGCAGTTGCAGAATAGGTATTTACTGCTGCTATAGGCCAGGAATAAATTACTACCTCTCCTGGAGCAAGAAGGAAGCAGGAAAAGAATTGTGATTCTGTGTCTCAATGCCACTGAGGCTACTTAAGGAGTGGGGCAGCTTACATCCTACCCCTTACTCAGGTTTGTGACTAAAGTCAAAATCTAGCCTTTTGTAATTTTGCATAGTTCTCATCAGCTAACATCACTTACGAAAACAACGAGGAGTCCTTGTGGCACCTTAGAGACTAACAAATTTATTTGGGCATAAGTTTTCGTAGGCTAGAACCCACTTCATCAGATGCATGGAGTGGAAAATGCAAGAGCAGGTATAAATAGATGTGATTTGCTTTACCAAATGTGAGGTCAGTCTAACGAGACAATTCAATTGACAGCAGGATACCAAGGGAGGAAAAATAATTTTTGAAGTGGTAATGAGAGTGGCCCATTTCAGACAGTTGACAAGAAGGTGAGTAACAGTAGGGGGAAATTAGTATTGGGGAAATTAGGTTTAGGTTTTGTATTGACCCAACAACTCCCAGTCTTTATTCAGGCCTAATCTGATGGTGTCCAGTTTGCAAATTAATTCCAGTTCTGCAGTTTCACGTTGGAGTCTGGTTTTGAAGTTTTGTTGTTGAAGAATTGCCACTTTCAGGTCTGTTATTGAGTGACCAGGGAGATTGAAGTGTTTTCCTACTGGTTTTTGAATGTTATGATTCCTGATGTCAGATTTGTGTCCATTTATTCTTTTGCATAGAGACTATCCGATTTGGCCAATGTACATGGCAGAGGGGCATTGCTGGCACAAGATGGCACATTGGTAGATGGTGTGGCTGATGTGGTTAGGTCCTATGATGGTGTCCCTTGAATAGATATGTGGACAGAGTTGGCGTTGGGGTTTGTTGCAGGAATTGGTTCCTGGATTGGTGTTTTTGTTGTGTGGTGTGTCGTTGCTGGTGAGTATTTGCTTCAGGTTGGGGCTGTCTGTAAGCGAGGACTGGCCTGTTCCCCAAGGTCTGTGAGAGTGAGGGATCATCCTTCAGGATAGGTTGTAGATCCTTGATGATGCGCTGGAGAGGTTTTAGTTGGAGGCTGTAGGTGATGGCTAGTGGCGTTCTGTTACTTTCTTTATTGGGCCTGTCGTGTAGTAGGTGACTTCACCAGGTGGGTATTGTAGTTTTAAGAATGTTTGATAGAGATCCTGTAGGTGTTTGATCCTGATGGTGTCCACATATCTATTCAAGGTACACCATCATAGGACCTACCACATCAGCCACACCATCAGGGGCTCATTCACCTGCACATCTACCAATGTGATATATGCTATCATGTGCCAGCAATGCTCCTCTGCCATGTACATTGGCCAAACTGAACAGTCTCTACGCAAAAGAATAAATAGACACAAATCTGACATCAGGAATCATAACATTCAAAAACCAGTAGGAAAACATTTGATGAAGTGGGTTCTAGCCCACAAAAGCTTATGCCCAAATAAATTTGTTAGTCTCTAAGGTGCCACAAGGACTCCTCGTTGTTTTTGCTGATACAGACTAAGACAGCTACCCCTCTGAAACCTGTCACTTACAAAGAAACACAGACAGGACCTGGCTTTCGGAGAAATGTGCGATTAATGCAGGGAAATTCTACTTCTTTTTTCTTTTATTAAAAAAATGGAATAAGTTAAACAAATATACTGGACCAGATCCATATCTGGTGTAAATCAGGTCCACACCATTGACTTCTGTCAGCTGAGAATCTGGTCCAGTAAATGTAAGTGAAACAATATAATCTGATTTGCATGAAATGTTGCATGCACGTATGAACTGGGAAGCTGGTGTGTAGCACTTATATTCAGCTTTTTAATTACTTTCCTGTATTTCAGAGAACAATGTTTGTTCCCCGTATGGCTAATTTAAAAGTTCTCATAAGAGAGTAATGGATCAGATTCTGACAGGACAACCATGTTTATATGAACTACAGTACGACACTGAAGAAGAAGACGACAAAATAAACAAAACCTATTTAAAAATAAAAATACCTAACATTTCATCTTCAAAGTTTTGTATATATATTTATTAATTTTTCTAAGACCACGCATCTGAGGCAAGGAAACATTTATCTCCATGTTACAGCTGAGGAAACTTAACCTCTCTAAGTGAATTTGCTCCATTTTATAGTGCAGTTAATTTCAGATCTGGGATTGGAACTTGGGAGTTGCTGACTCCTAGTTACCATGTCCTTCTCTAACCTAAATAGAGACTCTGCAACTAGCAACAGAGAAATATTCTTCTCCCAGTCTCTCACTTTGTCACCATTTCTATCCCTCCCTCCCCAAAATCTTTCCCGTTGCTTCTATTTTTAAAAGATTTGTTTTCAACTCTGCACTCACATCTGTAGAAAACATGATGTCTAAGTATTTTTCCTGTGGGGAGCTTACTAATGGTAAATTTAAGGTTAGCACTAAGATTTGTTTTACTACTTCTGTTATTCAAATAGGGAATTAAAGTGTTACATTAGGCCATAAATCCTGTGGGGTGAAGGACCAGGAAGTACAACAAAATTATCTTTTCTTAGGCTTGAATAGACCAGTTTTTGCCCTCTTCCCCAACAGAGAATGTCAAAAGCATGCAAGCAAAAGGAAATCAAATAAAGAAGGAAAACAATTTTTTATACTTAAAATAAGCAGCCACAACATTAGAACTTGGATTAGTAACAGGGAGTTGTTTATTGGCCTTATTGGTCCCACAGTCAAAGTTCCAGGTGAAATGAGAGATCTAATTGCAAACGTAATGTGTTCAGTTTATACTTTTATTCACCCAAACCCCAAAATTGGCTTCTCCAGTCAAAGCTTTGAAGATTTTCCTCTCATAAAACATGACACAAGAAGCAGGAAGAGGAAAAATATAGCTCAACAGGTTTCATTAACAGTGCCCATACACCTGAGAAGTATTTTGAAGTCTGGATGTGTTTATGAATAATCTTTAACTACAGAATCAACTTTGGGACACTTAAAAAGACACATAAAAGATACCGCATCACACCAAAATGAACAGGTAACATGCTGGGCATGATCATTCCTTTGTTCTATCCTCATTCTTTGACCTTACTGAGCTTTTGACTGCTTGTGTGGGCGACTAATCTTGAGTTTAAGATTAAACTAAAATGCAACAGATAATGAGCCAACAGCAGTCTTTATCTGAAAACATGCATTCAGCATTCAAGAAGAGGAGATGAAATTTAACAGCAGGGAACTGGATTAAGGCCAAGATAATATACAGTATAAAAAAACCCCATATCCCATCTACTGGCATTAGGCAGTTTTTTTCTTCTCGTGCCAATTATGATGGTGTACTTGCAGACATATGCAACACATTTATTCTAATCACAGAGGGACGGATTGTGGCACAGCCTACAAAGGGGAAAAAGGTGGAGTAGACACCCCCCCCCCCCTTTACATCCCTCTTTGGCCTCCCTGCATTTCTGCTGCAGGAGTGTAGTAGAAAGCAGGAGCTGTGCACCTAGCACTTCCCTCACAAACACGTTTAATGCTGCTCCTTATGCAGATTAGTTATAAATAGACAATATAGTAATTAAACTATACACTTAGGGCCAGAGCCTCAGTTAGCATAAATTGGTGTACGCTATTTCACACTTGATGAGTAAATAAAAAATGTTATAAGAAACTAGACTTTATCATATACATAAAAGTATGAGAAGTCGGGTTCTTATCTGATTTAAATTGGGATATTTTGGGGTGTGGCTAGGGAAAGGGGGCATGGCCAAGAGACTGAAACCTCTGGCTGAGCCCAGGCTGCTTGAATGGCCCACTAGGAGCACAGGCAACCAGATATAAAAATGGGGATTAAGCTAATGTGAACTAAATCCACTTTACTTCAGAATGAGAGCGTCCACACAAGAGTTTACTGTGGTTTTACTAACATACTTTAATGTCACACCTTTAATTAATTAGCTTTTACTAACCTTCTTGAGCATCCCCATATAGACAAGCCCTAAGAGAAAAGCACTGCTTATTGCTGGAGCTCTCCAAAATCAGATGCACACAGCAATATCCAAGTGGAGGTGAAATGATGTGACAGTTCTGTGTGATATCTGATCAGACTTCGCTTCCCTCATTTTTGCAACAGTTCCAAAGGTAAAGGCACAAAGGTCAGTGCCATTTCTCAATAACCGGAAGAGAGATCCATCTCTGCAGTCTGTGTCCAAGACAAGCCTGTCAGATGAAAAGAGGAATGATTCACACCCTTTTAGCTGATATTACAAGGGCTTGTTTTCCTCCATTTGAATGTCTGGTGATTGGTAAACAAGTTTTTGCGGTGCAGCATAGCATCCTTCAATGGATTCAGAGGTTATTTTGTTGGTATTAAGACAATGGTGAATAATGCCACCGTATGTCTGGGCTTTTTCACAGGCTCTTTTTTCCCTGTAAAGGGAAGCTCATGTTTTGTTCTTTTTTTAAATCGGAACATGTTTTTTAACTCTGAATAGATCCTTTCTAAAGGAATCTGTCTAGTTCTTTAACTTTGAAACTAAGTTCATTAAATTGAATTGAGGTCTTTTCAATGACTGCAGATTGGAATAATTCATTTTTCTTTCAGAAAAGGCAAAAATGCTTTTCATCAAATGCATTTGCACATTAATATATTAACCACTAAATTGAATTCTGTGTTTCAAGCAATTCAACTCTCTAAGCTTGTCTTCATAATAATTTTCAGCGGCAATTTCCAGTCAAAAAAGGAGTGGGTCGACCACATTTTCATACAATCATGTGCCAAAATCAGCTACCGTTTAACTATGAGCTAAATAATAAGTGATTTGAAATGAAGGGGGAAAATGTTTCATTAATCAAAGACAGATTTGCAGCGCTCAAAATCCAAACTAGGCAACATTCTTTAGTTTATATTTGCATTATATAAAGATATTAGAGTCAAGGACCAGAATATATTTTCCTCTTGTGGCGGAGGGTCAAATTTTCAAAAGCACTTATGTCCTATTGATTTTTAGTGGGAACTAGGCTCTTCAATAGAATTGGGTGGAAATGGTTTTCCTGTCGTTCAAAAATTTGAGATTTTCAAAATAAAAAATTCCATCCCGCATCAAGACGAAATCAACCTTTCTAAATTGTTCACAAAAAAAGCAAAGAGATCCACCCATCCTATCAGTAGGATAGAGAACTCAGCCGGGAAGTGGGAGACCTAGCTTCAAGTTCCCGCTTTTTTTTTTATTCAGAGCTAGGGCTTGAATCTGGGTCTCCCATGTGAGAGCCACAGGACTCTTAGCTATTCTGGACTCACCCCCCCCCACACACACCCCCATGCACACCCACACTCTTTCCTAACAAAACTTTAGTTGATTGATATGTTCCTGAGAAAAGTTTTGGTTTCAACGAAAAAACTTGTCATGGAAAAATGCCGGCCAGCTCTAATTCTAACTTACTTTTGAAAATGTTGCCCTTGGTCTAAGAGTAAACATGCTTGATTACTAAGAAAAGTTACATGTCTCTATACACGGAGCTCCCTGGCAGTACTATAACTGTAGGACCATGAATGTGTATATGGCTATATTACAAACAGTAGAGGTATAACTTTAGTATCACAAAAATAAATTGCCATGCTAGATTTTTTCCTGTAAAAAGCCGCAACCCACTCACATAACATGATAAAAGGATATACAAAAAATACAAGGTATTGTCTCTGCTACATATATTATATAATGCTACATAGCCATTATATAATAAATTGTGCATTGAAAGGATTAAGTGGCAACTGGGATGCATTCTCTATCAAATTATCCTTTCATTTTATGGAAGGCAGAGTCTCCCTTAAGTCTGTATAAAACACTTACAGTGCCTAGGCACATTCTTTGTGTGCTACTGTATGTGGGAACAGGGCAAGGGACAAGTGAAGAGAGTGTTATAAATAAAATATTATGGGGCTTTATTGTAACTTTATAAGCCAGAGCATGCTCTTGTTCTCTTTGTATAAAGGCACTGCACCAGTGGCAATTCTTAGGTGCATTGGGCCTGCAGTGGATGGAACTAGGTCGAATTGGCTCTTTTTTGAAGTGCAGTATGCATTCCCCCCCGTGCCACAGTTTTCCAGTCTCTGAAAACACGGACAAGAATTTTCTCACTCACTCCTCTGGGCCTCCTTTGAACTGTACAATCAAGTGCCCCTTCCTGTTCTTAAAGGGACAGCTACCATTAACTAAAATATAACTATCACTCCAACACACATTAAAACAACAACATCTATATTAACTGCTAAATACATTGTTTTAAAATATTAAACCATTTCAAGAATTACAATTATCTTGAAATAATTATAACAAGCATCAGGATTTCTGGATGCCTCCTAAGGGAATTCAAAGAAAAGATTTCTGTGTCTTGCTCACCTCTGCAGGGAGGGTCAGTATACGTCCTTATCTGACTTACAATCACTGATGCCTTATTTCAACCCAAAAGTGCTTTGCAAAAATTGTACAAATGGAACAATTTAATCACCACAGAAATGGAGCTACCTTTGTGGTGTGTCAGTAACACTGCACAAGGGGACATGATGCAAAATTTCTCCATCTAGAAATTGTGATACAGTAGTTTAAACTTTCAGATGAATGAATCAGTTATGTTATTATGTTTACTTATAATCATAGTTTTTATAGTTAAAAATCCTTTTGACACACAATCCTTGTACTAGCAAGATTTTGGTCACAGGGCCTGATCCAAAGTCTACTAACTTCAATGCAGTTTGGATCACGGCCATAGTGCAATGGGAATAGGTTAATGAATATAGAGTAAGCCCATTCAAAGAGGCATTAGAAGTTTCAGTTTGACAATGGATGGAATTTTCATATGACAATACTGTACTAATTTTTACACATACGTATTCACAGACTTTACAGATTTTTGTTTGTTTTTTAACACCCAATGTTAAATCTGACGAAATTCAGCAAATGTAAGGTCCCATACTAAACCCTTTATGCAGAATCAGGACCACTAAGAAAATAAATACAAATCAAAACATGGCCTACAAGTACTACAAGTAGAAACATGAATATTTTATAACTGTCTGAATAATTCTGTGAATGACCAAAATACATGTGTATCTGGCACCCTGCCCTATTGTTACATCACAGAGTGATATTGTACTTCTAGGAATAACATGCTGTAGATTTAGGAACTAGAATTTTCAATGCAGTAGTGTCAGCTGTAGAATAACTCTTTCTCATTAGCAGTACATGCTCAGGAAGAATACATATCATGCATGCAGGCAAAACTGTATTGGAATATTCACCAAGGCCTGAACCAATAAAAGACCAGTCAAATGCTTGAAGTTATACACATGCTCATGTGCTTTCCTGGATTGAGGTCCTAACTTGCTAGGTGATTTGGAGGTATTGGGATATTTAAAAGACCTGGCAGCTAATTTAAAAAGAAAACTCTTACTACAGTGAACAATTCAGTGATTCTCAAATTACAGTGAACTGATGTCATGTTCTTACTTTTCTCTGATGCAACACAAATTCTTGTGGGAGTTGGTTGCATTTTTTCCTTATCCAGAGTCATACATACAGAAAAAACATATTTTGCAAGAAAATATTGGGAGTCTTTTAAAATATGTATATATTAAAGTTATTACTGGGCTGATGCATCTCTTTCTAGTCTGATATATCAGTGTCTAACTTTGTGAAGGGCCAGTTGATATATTATCCAAAGAAAGATATTATCACAAAGATTTGTCAGTGCAGAATGCATATCCCTCTCAAGAAACGTCTCTAGCTTTTCTTCCTGCCCATTTTTTTTTTTTTGGTGTTCTCCCAGCATTAAATATATCCTAAAAGTATGGGTCACTTTTTTCACCAGCAAATGACTGATTTATAAACAGAACTGTGTGGGAAATGGTTTTCCTGTCCGTTCAGAGTTTGAGATTTTAACATTTTCCTCATCCCAAACTGAGACAAAATTTCTGAAAATATTCATGAATTGATAACCCCCTACGTTGGGATTTCATCAATCACATTATTTCAATAATTTCAAAATATTTCACTTGAATATTGACCTTTATATTTTACCTTTTTGGGGTATAAATAACTAAAATTTCAAAATGAAAAATTGCTTGAAATGGCAAAACAAACTTTTCAGTCTGAAAATGCCCAAATGGGATATTTTAACAATGTCAGAACTTTTTTCTCCCCAGATATTTTTCAAATCAGGAGAGTCATCAAAACTGACTCTTTCCCATGAAAAGTTTAGGTTTCAATGAATCAGCATTTTCCAATGGAAAAAACATTTTGTCTGAAAATTTCCTACCAGTTCTTTTTTTAAATACTCAGATCTATGAAGCCAATGAACTCTGAAATAATGACACATACTCTAACTAAAGGCAGAATCCTGCTTCCAGTGAAGCAATAACAATAACTGTGATTGATTTAAGTGAGGAATGATCAAGCCCTAAATCCAGGATGACAGAGTTCCACAAAAAAACTGTTTTCCTTGGTCTAATAAAATAGACTACTTAGAAATAGATTCTGCTACTAATACTTCTATTGAGAAGCATCTTATTCCATGAATGAGACCATTGATTTTAATGGGATCACTCATGGAGTAGTGCAGTAATCACTGTGAATAAGAATATCAGAATCTGGCCTTTTGTTTCTGCAAATACCTTTAGACAGACAGATAAGATTCCATCCCGTCTAGCTATTCAGATTTCCTTACAGTTTGTTTAGTGCTCTATTGTGTTGTGGATTTCCTGTGTGTGGCTTTAATTATTATGAGTAATAGAGGGATTTATGCAGATGCACATTGGTGTTGGCTGTGTGTGTTTAGAAGGACATGTGTTTGCATAAGGGCTGGACCAACTTATATTCCATTAACATTTCAGCGGGGCATATGAGAACCTTGCTTTTTCATTGTCTAATGTAGCACTGTCCCCACAAGAAGATTAAGACAAAGATTTCTTATTTAGGAACATTAAAAGTGAATATCATTTTATACTCAAACTAGCATTGGACATCACGTATTCTGGTAAACAGCTGGCATACCCCTGGACTGCACATCTGGTAGGTGTGGATAGAATTCATTAGAATAAGTCTTCCATAAATAATGTGCCAAAGCCTTGATATAACAAGTGCTTAAGCCTGATGGCAGCCATTTACTCTTTGCCAGTTCAAATGTACTTCCTTCCAGGGCTGGAATTCATCCATACTCGCACTTGAAATACTGGAAATGAGATCAGTATATTTTGGAGATGAAAGCTACAGAATATGGGTCAGATCCAGTGCTGACATAAATTGAAGACACTCCACTGAAGTCAATAGATGTACCCAAACTTATATGAGTTGAGGAACTGGCCTATGTACTTTAACTTTTCTCTAGCCCATGATTTTTGTGTGTGTGTCAATAGAACTCTCTTGATTTATACTAGTTGAATTTGTCAATTCATTTGTGCAGTGATGACCATGAATCAGAAGTAGCAGAGAAACATGTAGCTGTATGTTGTCAACTGTCGTCCATGTAGGAGACATAAGCAGGACACAACACTTCTGGCAGTGCCTCTACAGGAGAGAGGAAGGAAACATGTCACATTACCTCGGAGTGTACCCTTAAGTCAATGCCCCGACAAGCGATATCCCTTCAAACAAAATCCTCAGAAGAAATGTCAGACAACAGAGGAAGAACCTATCTGTTATCATCAGTTCCAGCTCAGTATGATTAGCAGGAAGCAGTCATATTATTCCTCTGGTCCCTCACCCCAGATGCTGAGAAGTGGTTGGCATTTTTCCCTTGATAGGACATGTAAGCAACTGTTTATCACTTGGTCTATTTTCAGATATTATAAAGTGTACAGCTGAAGTGCTGACAAGAAGTTGGTGTATTTAAAAGTGACCAGGAGGCTACTGAAGGAGAATTGTTAACTGTTGCTTCTGATGCAGAAGAAGGCTTAATTTACTGTATGGCCAAAAGAAAGTTTCCCTTCAAGCCTCAACAATTCTTTTATTTATATATTATTTAAAGCATGCTGCCTTTGCTCTAAAACTATGTTCTCTTATGCTTCCTTACATATAAATATTAGCTTCCAGGTACTATTCAGTTCCCGCTGTAATTGCCCCGTCAATAAGAAAAGATTTATACTATTCAGTACTTGGCTCCCAATGAGGGCACTATGAAGAGGCTGCACAAACACATATAATACAATACATATGGAAAGGGCACCTCTTTATATCTCTGGGAAACATTTTCAGAAGTGCTGAAATCATTTAGGAGCCAGTAATTTGGCTTTTAAGGCATTTAGGCTCTTTTGAAAAGTTTACAGCACAATCGTAAGAGAAGTATTTTGTGTCTCAAATGAAGTACTTACATTAGATTTTATATTATATACAATCAATGATAAAGGTCTGACCCAACTGTTTGTTCTTCTAAATACATTGTATATCATCTCTCTCTCTGCAGGGCAATATCTTTTTATGCCTCCATGCCCTATCCAGCTACATCTGATCAGGACCTCCTGTGTAAGTGAACTATAAAGCATAAAAATGTTGCACTGCATTACACCTTCAAACTAGCTAAAGATAGCTTCAAAGATATTTTCCCTAATTTGTTTTTTATTCTGCTCATACTTTCTGTTAAAAAGATCAGTTCCCAATTCTCCTCTTTATTCCAGAGGACTATTCATGGGGATGAGAGGGACAGTGACCTTGCTCACCCTGTAATCACGTTCAGCTACATCTATAAGATGAAAGGATAAATAAATAAAGATGTCCTATCTCCTAGAACTGGAAGGGACCTTAAAAGGTCATTGAGTCCAGCCCCCTGCCTTCACTAGCAGGACCAAGTACTGATTTTGCCCCAGATTCCTAAGTGGCTCCCTCAAGGATTGATCTCACAATCCTGGGTTTAGCAGGCCAATGCTCAAACCATTGAGCTATCCCTCCCCCGATCATGGCTCCATGCTCATGTTATTAGATTTATCAGCTGCTTGAATGTACACAAAATGGAGTAACCTTTCCATAGAACAGAATGGGGACTCCAGCAGCTTACACCACAGAATGTGTTGGATCAACGTATCTGCACTTATCCACAGAAAAGATGCAACAGAAGTGTCAGGTTCCTCTTACAATCCAGCCAGCATGCCTCAAACCTGACCCAGAGGGACCATGTCAAAGAATCAGCAGGAGGCTCAGTCTTCATGAACATCCATTTCTTGTTAGCCCCAGTGTCAGTGAAAATAAGCATATTAATAGTGATCCCGACACTTGCCCTTAACTGGACAGAGTCAATCAATCCGTTTCATTTATGACATGCACCCATGAAAAGTTTGGTTCTCTACCAGTCTGGATGTGATTTTATCTGATGAAAAAGAGAGCAATTCTTTGCCACATTATTAGACACCTGAATCATTGAGGCCATTTGATTAAGAGAAAAAAACTGTTACAAGTTATACTTCTAAATTTAAGCACCAATGACAACGATCATGTTGTAATAACATAGACGAACCCATTATTTGAATGTAACAATGTATAGGATCTCTCCTCGGAGTATCAGCTCCATTTCTTGTTTAGTAAAGCTGAAAAAATGAAACAAATCAAAACAAAAACTACTTGTCAAAGAACTGCTGTAAGATTTGAAATAACTGACTTCCAACTGAGACATGCATAGGAACAACTATTAGTTTGGTGAATGGAAGACTTCCTTTTTGACTCACTTGGTAAACCTGCTTTTTATATACCCCAAGGATTCTGATTCAATGACCAGCTGAATGCACACACAGCAAGTTCACTTACCAGATTTAATCTGTCAGATGTGAACAGCTATCATATCCATCTGTGGGACATTCTCAAACGGTGCAGGGATCACAACCTCAGATTCCTTGTGGGTTTCCAGGATTATAGGTCCCACAAGCACACAATGAATCCAGGTAATTTGGCAGACAAGTTTATAGCAAGAAATATTGCAGGATTTCTGACTGAGCAAGTGATTTATATCTGAGTATTTATATTTACCTTTAGCAACTGGAAAATCAGTAGGTTTTGGTGTCACTTCTGTTGTGTTGTGTTATCCATAAGAGCCTTTGTTGACACCATTCCTTTGACCATCTCTGGTGTTTTTGTCATAAAGAAAACCCAGTCACTCCCTTGTGTTGCTAAATTAATTCATGCAGCATGTATCAAACAGATTTTCCCTTGCATCATTTCCATCGGATCTGACTGCTGAATTCTTCAAAACATCTTGTCAACTTATACTTTTACTATGGGGATGAATATGCATATTGATATTAATTTAGAATTGGAATTCAGATGGATGAATATTTGCTTAATTTTCATGTCCTCAGATTTGGAGTTAGCCCATATTTTTGTTAAAGGTGAGTCATTAAAGTTTTGTTTTATTTAAACCGTTTAAGGCCCCAGATCAGTGGCAGAATATATGTGCAGACAAAAAAAAATTCTTAAAAATAACTTTCTTCATCACTGAACAGCTTAGTTTGGAGTTAAGGATTCTAGTTTTCCTCCAACAGCTGATGACATCCCAGACATCTCAAATACAGCCCACAACGACAGAAGGAAACCTGGACTGCTGTAGATAATTGTGCAGGGAAAAAATTGATTTAAAAGCCACTGTGTTTTCAACTGTAACTGAAGCCAAATTTTGAAAAGCAGCCCTGATTTTTGCAGGTGCAATACATGGCATTTAGACATCTAAATACTGTACTTTCAGGCACACCCATATCGGTAGCTGTTTAAATGCTATGAGATGCTTGAAATTAATTGCAAGCCAATAATAAATAAATAACAATAAAGAATACCCCCAGGCAAAACAAGGGCACGTCTACATTCCCCTTTTAAAAACCAGGGCCATTGTATTTTAATCTACAAATACATCCTGTTAATTATTTGTGATCTTTACTGGGTTTTTCTTTTAGAACTTTTCAGTTCACCCTAAAAGTCTTGAACAATGAGATAAAGTTACACCTGTGGGGAACTGTTCCCCAGAGTTGAGAGTTTTGTTCAGAAAGCCCTTCAAAACTTGCAGTCTTCATATGCCAACTGTGAAGAATGATTTTATGGAGATAGCATGCTTGACTGAGTACTGAGAGATAGAAGACTCAGATTCTATTCCAGGCTCTGTCACTAGCCTACTGGTTGATGTGGGGCAGATCCGTGCCTCAGTTTCCCCATCTGTAAAATGAGGATAATGATACCTTCTTTCAAATGTGATTGGAGATTTATGCATGAAAAGTGCTAAGGATAATTTTTAATACAATTGCTGAAAATTAGTCCATAGAAAAATAAAATTATCTCAAATTCAGGGACAAACAAAACTGTGGTTTATTTTCATCCTCGGGTCTAACCTGTTGTGCAGAATTAGTCACTGGTTATGGGGATGTCTGTTCTAGGGTCCCAGCTTTAACCAGAATCACACTGGGAAAATGAAGTAAGTTCTGGATAAAAAGGGCTTGCTCTAGATTACTATATTTATCTTTCATTGTTGCCCAATGTACATATAGGTGTAATTAGTGTCCACCACCGTAGGAAAGCAATCAGAGTTACAATCAGTTTTGTTTTTAATCATTCCTAGAAAGGACATACTCTCTATTGGCTAGGCCAGGGGACAGAGAATCAGGACTCTGATGTTCTATCCCTGGTCACTTTCTGCTGCTCAATTCTGTAAAGGGTTACTTTTCTGGTAGATTCTCCTATATTTTTGTTGGTCTTCCAAGAATTTTACTTGCTGAAATTCAGGCCTTGTCTTCACAACTGAACTGAACTGTTTGTAAATGAACCCAATTGTACTGAACCAGTTTAAGCACAAACCATTAATCACACATATACTAGCCTTGCTGTACTACTCTTGTTTGCTTGTTTTAAGCATTGCCCTGAATGTACGCTAAGCCTGTGCTAAACCATTTCAACTGCAGTGCCCTCTGGGTAACTGTCCCTCAATTCCTGGGTCAGTTCCCAGAAGTAGTGCATTCCGGGACATTTCAAAGGCCCACTTATGCACTGTTGGACAAAAGTGGGAGGATGAGTCAAACAGTTCCAATTTATCTTCATCCAAAATGTCACTAAACTGGTAAGAATGA
This sequence comes from Terrapene triunguis, assembly GCF_002925995.2. NCBI lineage: Eukaryota > Metazoa > Chordata > Testudines > Emydidae > Terrapene > Terrapene triunguis. Next base: position 16,994,674 of record NW_020664393.1, read on the forward strand.
ACCAATTAAACTTTAACTAATGACTTAAACTGCGGAAAGGTAGTCTGTTCTAAATAGTTATTAGAATATTTATAGGTGTTCGTGGAATTTTTGTGTGTGGATACAAAGTGTTCTACAAACCTTCTAGGGATTGTAACCATTTTAATTTCTCTAGTATATATTAGGTTCCTGTTGGATAAAGCAATTGCATATAAGCTAAAATGTACTGAGTGTGATTACGAAAAACCTGTGTTACCAAAATGAGTTCTCAAACAGTCTTATTAAACTGCCTGCTAACAAAACATTAGGTCATATAAACTCTATACTTTAGTTTACATATATGTTACAGACTTGAAAAAGGAGTCACAAAAGCCAAACACAGCTCTGTCAGACAAGAATCTTATTCATTTTCATTGGCTTGATGTCCAGAATTTTTCCCCTTCTCTCATCCACCCTCAACCAACACAAAGAGAAGGACAGGCTAATATTTATATTCCTTAGCCCCCTCAAACATCCCAAACAAAAATCCACCCACCCCGTGCAGACATTTTATAGAGCACAGCAGATGTCCAAACAGCTGACAGGACAGGAAAATGTTAACAGTAACAATGTAACAACAAGTCAAGCCAAGTTTTCCTGGCCACAGTTTGCCCAGCAAGCAAGTTCAGGGAGTTAACAGCAAAACCGCTGCATATATTTAAACTTTGTGCTGTGGGTCATGTAAACATTCCTTTCATGGAAACTGTGCTGAGAATGTAGAATCTCTCTGACCCTGCTGTGTCTTCCCTATAAGGTTTATCATAATGCTGTGACATAACTACATATTGTATCTGTCAAAAAGATGGCATCTCGCTGTTTAAGAAATTCAGCTTGTGTTTATCAGTGGAATCTGAAGAAAAGGAATAGAGTGATCTTGTGCTATCTGAAACATTTTCCTTTATCTTGACATTTTCTTAAACAAAATATCATATGAAAGCTATCATAAACTACCATACCATAACTGTCCCTTTGTAATAAAAACATGTATTTAGTTGCACTGGCCCGTACAATTATGAGGAGATGGATGAGTCTCACATGCCTGTCAGGTGGAATACTAGTACTCCCCCCAATAATCAATAAAATAAATGGTAGCCTTTTAATTGTCTGTCTCTGTTCAATGCTATTTTCTTGTTTTGCAGAGAGAGAGAGCGAGAGAGAGAAGTTGGAGATTATAGTTTAAAATTCTAGTCATTTCATTGTTGTCCTAAAGCAATATGTCATTGTCAGGCACTTTATCTGTCAGTTGCACTCTTGCCTGTAGACAGCAATAGCCCTCTGGGAGATTTCATGGTGACTTTTTTTCTCTCGCTCTTTTTTTGCCAGGCTGCAGCAGGTGTGAAGTCGCCACAACTCTATTAGCTCTACCATGGCAATAAAAGCACATTATTATAATAGACTTGCCTGTCTACTCATTACTAAGGAAGCGACTTGCTTAGGGACTTGCCCTTTCTCTGTGTAAGGCCACACTTTCCTGCCAGGTCTCTTTCAGAAGAGGCCTCAAAAATGAAGACTTCAAACACTCAGCTGGAATCCAACTGCATTCCACTCCGCCATCCTCACAGACTGGACCTGAAAAGCAAGTCTTCTCTTATTTCAGTCCTGACAAAAGCAGAACAATGGATGGCTATTGGCAAAGTCTTCTTTTTTTTTTTTTTCCTGTTAAGAGCTATAAGCATTATCCCAGGAATCTCCATTCACACGAAGATAATGCACAGTCACTCTCTCCTTGTTTAGACTACAGCTCAGTCTAACTCAGACCACCTCTCATTTTCCTTCTTGCTTTTTAATCCAAGGCTTTACCTACTGAGCTACCCAAGAACCAAACAAACTAAATAGGAAGATAATTGTGGTAAGTCTAAGTGCATTGAAGCCTGAGACAAAGAGGTCTTGCCTTTTCCCCTCAGTTCCTAAGCTATATTTATGGGAAGGAACTTCCAAACAGACATGCTTAAGACCTTTGAATGAGCTTCTGGAGCCTGGAAGGGGTCAATGTATTCTGTGGAGAACCATCTATCCTCAAGAGCTGCATAGAGTTGCTCACAAAGCTTCTTAGCACCCTGCTTCTCAATGAGCTTCTGCACACTAGCATTCTTAATGTGCAATGTGTCTTTAGAAACTCAGTATATTACCATGAAAAAATTCCTTTCTATATTTTAAGTACTATTTAGCCCTTTGATTTGTGTGTTTTATTTTGATTTTAGGGTGAAAGATATGTTAAAGAACAGAGAAATACACCCTCCCCTAAAGCCTACCTCTAACCGATTGCCAGAGAATGCTGAGATAGATTAGAGGGGAAACTGCATAATGAAGAGCTTTTGCACTGAGCAAAAATAATTCAAAGTTATACAAGAAGTAACTTACTTTTTTATATATATTCCCTTAGCTTTTAGTCAAACAAATGTCTCAAATAATATCACTGGCACTTACAACTCTGAATCACCTTCTGCCAGATCCTAGGCTGCAGTCATAATAGCTAATGAGCAAACATTAAAAGGCTTGAAGTTTTGGTTCAGAAACTGAAAAGATTGGATATTTTTCAAATGATTTATCAGAACCTCTTCAGGTTTGCTCCCTTTCCCAGCTGACAGTTCCCCCTCTGTCCCCAGAGCCACTGCTCTGACTTCTGGCTTCCACCATCCCAATCTGACAGGATCACAGTGGGCCTGTGCTGGCACAGTGCTGGCACCCTGCTGCCTTCCAAAGGCTCTCAGAGAACATTTTTTGGTGCTTATCTGGACTGAAACTCCTAAACTTTTGATATCTGTTTTGAAGATTGCACACTATGAATGGAACACAGAAGCTGACAGAAGGAGAACGGCCTACTCTTCCTCCTAATCCCAACCCCAAACATTGTCCCAGCTTCCACAAGGAGTTCTTTCTCTATGTCGCTGTACTTGATAATATCCAGGTAAATCTAATATAGTGGGTTTGCTTCAGAAATAGATGATGTTCACAGATATTTGGATATTTTAATGGAACTATACTCTTCTCTTCTTCTCTATTCGATTCAGATTCTTATGCAGCCATCATCAACATAGAATCTGAGCGCCTTCCATTAGCGCACTGAGCAATATCACTAGCATATATCATGTGTGGTTCTTTGTTTCCCCATCCCTCTCTCGAGAAATCATAGAATTACAGGACTGGAAGGGACCTCAAAAGGTTTGGTTCAGTCCCCTGCACTCATGGCAGGACTAAGTATTACCTAGACCATCTCTGACAGGTGTTTGTCTAACCTGCTCTTAAAAATCTCCAATGACAGAGCCATAACTCCCTAGGCAATTTATTCCAGTGCTTAACCACCCTGGCAGTTAGGAAGTTTTTCCTAATGTCCAACCTAAACCACCCTTTCTGCAGTTTAAGCCCATTGCTTCTTGTCCTATCCTCAGAGGTTAAAGAGAACAATTTTTCTCCCTCCTCCTTGTAACAACGTTTTATGAACTTGAAAAATGTTATCATGTCCCCTCTCAGTCTTCTCTTCTTCAGACTAAACAGACTCATTTTTTTCAATCTTCCCTCATAGGTCATGTTTTCTAAGTCTTTAATAATTTTTGTTGCTCTTCTCTAGATTTTCTCCAATTTGTCCACATCTTTCCTCAAATGTGGTGCCGAGAACTGGACACAGAACTCCAATTGAGGCCTAATCAGTGCAGAGTAGAGTGGAAGAATTACATCTCGTATTTTACTTACAACCCTTCTGCTAATACACCCCATAATGGTGTTTGCTTTTTTTGCAAAGTGTTACACTGTTGACTTATATTTAGCTTGTGATCCACTATGATCCCCAGATCCCTTTCCACAATACTTCATCCTGGGCAGTCATTTTCCATTTTGTATGTGTGCAAGTTACATGGGAATATTTTTTCTTTTATGAAGTATATTATACCTACACCATGCTATGCATTTATATTAGCAAAGGAAAGGAAAGGTTGAAGAAGAGCATCTTGCAATTGGGACCAAAGTTTTGATGTGGTTTTAGTTGATGTGGGACTTCATTCCACAGTATAAAAAAAATAAATATATGGAGATATACCTATCTCATAGAACTGGAAAGGAGCCTGAAAAGTCATCAAGTCCAGCCCCCTGCCTTCACTAGCAGGACCAAATACTGATTTTTGCCCCAGATCCCTAAGTGGCTGCTTCATGGATTGAACTCACAATCCTGGGTTTAACAGACCAATGCTTACTGAGCTATCCCTCCCCCCGTAAGACCAGCCCCTGAGAAAGTTGTCTTCTGCACAGATGAGCTTTATCACTGCAGCAGACAGTTCTACTGAGCACAAGGAATGGAGTTGTCAAAAATGATCCTCGTCTGGGAGCTTAGGTGATTTTTTATCTACCCTGGATCTAGCCAATTTAAGACCTTGAAGATAAGGACTGAGCCCTTGAATTTTTACATGTATCCTATGGGAAGTCAGTGTAGAGAGTGAATGACAGGTCTAATGTAGCTTTAATTGCTGCCTTGCTCTGAACTAATTCATCCAGCTCTAGTTATAATCATATGCCTGCCACTGCAGTATGTAGCCACGGAAAGGAATATGGTGTCACCAACTCAACATTACAGGCCAAATTCAACTCTTATACCAGATTAAATTCTCAGTCATCAATAAAATTCTTCCCGACTTTATAAGAGAGAAAAGATGAGATCCCTGACATTACTGCAGAATACAGAAACAGGGGATGATGGACTGGGAAGGAAAGCAGAAAGCATTAGACACAAATATTATAGTTGTTTAGCAAATGGGATGTTCCAAATGATCACAATGTAATTTATGATGTCTCATGGCCCCATCTCACTGCTGTAGTCCACTATTTTATAACAACAATTTCCTCATTCCCTTTTTTCCCCCCCTTTAATGTGGGGCCGGATCCTTAGCTGGTGCCTATTTACATCAGCCAAGCATATGCACTGTGAATTTAGTCCTTGTGAGAGAAGCTAAATTGAAAGTCCTGGAAACCAATTTCCTCTATTATAGAGCTAATAGAGCAGAGACAGTACTCCTGACAGCGTGTTTCAACCCTGCTCTGGACAGTTCATCCTTCGTGGTTAGAGCGACTCTGTGCCCATTCAGTCTTTGACCTCTCTATTCACAATACCATCAAGTATGTCTATTGCACACTGCGATTTTGTCAATCTGAAAAAGAAAAAGGAAAAAAAAAACACAAGAAAATGCAATGTTCAGAAGTACTCATCTGGGCTCCTTCTAACAGTGTCTGTAAAATGGTTATCAGCCCAATCTGTGTTAGAGAAATAAGCTACCAACCCTACTGTTGCGCTGGCTTCCATCATTAAGGCAAGTGTTTATCAAAAGGATACCTCTCAGCAAAGTTAGTGCTAACTAAAAAAGAAAGAGAAACCTACTTTTGAATAGAACTGGATGATTTTTGGGAGGAACAATTACTAATCTTTATTTGAATTTTTAAAACTTCATTCTGACAGCCTTTGGAAACCTTTGATTTCTGTAAATACTCTAGCAAAGGATTTTACTAAAACATTCAGTAAATTGCAGTTAAACACAGAAAACACAGTCCAAATTAACATCAAGAGTATTTACACTGAAATCTGGTTTTAAGAATTACACACATCCAAATGGGAAACAGAAAGATAGTATGTACATGTGTCCACTAAAAAAGAGCATGGACTTTCTGATGAGTAGACCTAGTCAAACTTTGTTGAATTTTGAATTTTTGATAACATTTAAATCATGTTCCAAAATTTGAAAAAGAAAAAAAAGCAAAAGAAAACCACAAACCACAAACCAAAACCAAAACCAAAACCAAACACACACACACACACACACACACACACACACACACAAAAAACCAACACAGACAAATTTTGGAAACATTTTGATAAGATTTTTAAAACAACATTTTCCCCTTGCTTTTTATTCAACGATAGAGCTAGTTGGGATGTTTCAAAAAGTGAAATAGCAACTGAAATTTGATTTGACTACTTTTGCTATTAGAGTTTGGTGAATAATAAAATATTAAATTAAAATGTTTTCATTTTAAAATGTGAAATTCGTCATATGAATTTCCTGACAAGTGTGCACCTGAATTATTCATTGTGTTCTGCTTATGTTAGAAAGTCCATAGCACTGTTAGGAAACAAAGCAGCATGCAGGCACTTCACTGTTTGACTTCCATTAAAGCCAATAGGAGCCAAGAGGCTAAATCTCTATTCAGCAACTTGAAAAAGCAGCAACCAGCATCAAAGAATAGCAAAAAGCATACTGTAAGCAGTAAAGGAAGGGAGCATTGGCTGTGTATGCATACCATTCTTTTACATACTTTCCAAAGGCTAGATTGTGACATTAAGATCTACCCAGTGTTAAGTACAATCTATTGTTGTGCTGCACAGGAGGCAGATTATGAATCCCCAGCCACAGTTTTCTTCCCAATCTCACTGCTGCTTAGGGGTGAGTATACTGCAATGGTTCCTATATCTGTTGCAGTGTACACTCCCCAATATGCTGGCATGGCTACACTTCCAGGAACCCTGAGCAGGGCTGGCTCCAGGCACTAGCGCAGCAAGCAAGGGGCAGCATGTCCAGCTCTTTGGCGGCAATTCGGTGGCAGGTCCCTCAGTCCCTCTTGGAAGGAAGGACTTGCCGCTGAATTGCCGCCGAAGAATGAAGAGACGGTGGTAGAGCTACTGCCGAAGTGCCGCCGATCGCTTTTTTTTTTTTTTCCGCCGCTTGGGGTGGCAAAAATGCTGGAGCCGGCCCTGACCCTGAGGGAGGTGGTGTCAAGAATGTGCTCTCTTCCTGCCCACTCCAGCCATCCTCACCAGTGGGGACATAGCTGCTCTGCAGAGACTCCTAGTCCCTGCACTCTGGAACCGGAGGTATGACACAGTGCCTTACTTTTCCTTACTTTCTTGTATCTAGATGGGCAACAATCTGGCTGAGCAATATTAATAAATTGGTGGAAGGAATGATGGAAGTGCTACTTTAATTGGAGTTAAGTAACACTTTAATTCAAACTGAGCACTGTTAATTTAAATTCAAAGTAAAACAAGTTTATTAACAAAAGAATATAGGATTTTAAGTGAGTTCAAGTATAAGAAATGAAGTTAGAAAGGGTTACAAACATAAAAGTGAAAATACACATCTAAAAGTCTATAACTTACTCGAGCCAGGTACAGGCTTTGTTCAACACGGCTTTTCTCACCTTCAGTCTTTCAGCAAGGTGGTAGCTGACCCTCCATATTCTCCCCTCCCCCTGCTAGTGTTTGCTAAAATGCAAATTGTTCTATTTCCCATGCTGTCTTGATGGTTCTGTTTACTGTTTAGATGTATTGAGGTAAACCCACATTCCTTTGTTTAGGACTTATTTAATACCTTTATCTAGGCAAGGCTGTCTGGTCTTGAACATTTTCTAGTAATGTCATACAGGGGGATTTCATAACTTTACATATAATGTTGCTACATACATTTCACCATGATATTGTTGACCAGTGAGTTATTTATTTTTAAATGATACCTCACAAGGCATATTTTGTAGATTATCACAATACTGTGTAGGATGTGAATACCTGGGTGCTTTGGGTAACACGTTGTTCCTTTACCTATGACTATACAGAAGGTTACTATGCCATGGAAGACTACAGAAGATTGTGGATCTGACTTTTGACCCAAATTAAGCTATGCATCACAATGGTCAAATAGACTGGCAGTATATTTTGTTCACTTGCCAGGGTTGGCTAGTTCAGGGTCACCCACTGGCATGAGTCCAAAAGCTGCTTTGCCTAGCGGCTATCGTTTTGGGTAGTGTTGCCTACTGGCCAGGGGGAAACCATGCCCACCCTACTCCACTGGGTTCTGAAGCAGGGCCCTTCAAATCAGTAGCCCTTGCACAGGGCTCAGGACGGGATACCCCTTAGCATGTTCTCTGGATCACTTCCTATCTTTGTTCCAGTCCCTATGACACTATCATGGGTTGGGCTTGGGATCCCTCCTGTTCCCCTCTGAGTGAGTCATGACCTTTGGCTCCTGCAGTCTATGGACTTCTAGTAGCGTGGCTATAAGGCTTGGTCCTGGCTGTGTGGAGCTCTGGCGGCTTCCCGGCAGGAGGCTGCTTCACCCGACTGCTCTCCTCCTCGGTCAGCCCAGACTGAATTGAGTTGCTTCCTTTGTAAATGCTCCTTCCACTGGGAGTATGACCAGCAGAGGCAAGGGGGCATAGTATCTTGGGCCCAGAGCTGCTCTTTACCCCTTGCCTCACCAGTATGCTGTTGATACACCCTGTCACACCACTTCCAAAATACCCTCTCTCAAGTGGCTGCTAAGAAGGGTCTGTGAAGAAGTCGCGGAAATGAGGATCTCCACTCCCTTGCAGAGTGTGGCCAAATATTGCCGGCAGGAAATCTAGATATTCTAATCTGCCTTTGTAAAGAGGAAAGATTGTGCCATTTACATTCAAGTCCTTTTACATGCTTGTTTCTTCAATCAGGATTGAATTTTGCATGTTCCCATCACATTAGGTCATAGAGACTTCTTTACTTATTAAAATTAAATTTCTTTTAAACAACGTTCTTTGGGATGAAGTGATTATTTTTCTTAGTTATAAGGGTAGCTTTAATAAATGCAGCAATCCCTAAATCTTCAGAACTAATGAGAGGCACTTTGAAAGATATGATAATTTGGGATAAAGAATCTTGAGGATGATACTGTCTTAGTTCTAGAATTCTATTAACAGCAGAATATTCATAACCTTATTGAAAAGTTAACTGTTAATTTGTTTGTGTTGGATTAAAATTCCTTTTAGTCTTTTTTTTAATGAAAACCTTGTCTTGGTATCAGAAAATGATTAAATTATTACAGCATTAATACTCTTAGCCCAAAAGCTTCCACAAGAGATAGGCACTTGTCTAAGCAACCAGAATTAAAATGGGTTAAAAATTAAAAATACAACTCCCCCAAGTTGCCCACTCCCCCGTCCCTTGAAATTGCAAATACAATGTCTTCATCATAAGAAGATCTGTTTCAAGCCAGAACTATTGCTTATCATGAAGAGTGGGGGGGAAATTGGCAAAACAGTAAAAGAAATACTCTTTAAATCATACCTCAAATACTGCACTGGGAAGAACATGTTCTACTTCTGCATCTGAGGTGTTTTGCAAATAATTTCACTAGTTCTTTTTTTAAGTACTTTCCCATCAGTTACTTAATTGCAGAAATATGTGCTGCAGTTTGCAGAACTTTGCCACTGTCATAACTCTACTTGAAGCTCAGCCAACCAATGATAGTAAAGCTGTCATGAGATTAAAGGTGGCTGCAAGTCATTGCTTCTGGTATTTATATGTAACAAGGGCAAAGTAAACAAGTATGTAGAGTTATTGGTTATATTATTGGTTTTATATTTTAGGTACATTGGACATGTGCCTATGCACCAACAAAGTGAAAGAGGCATATATTATTTAGCTCCTCTGTTCACCTTCTGAATATTTGTAGAAATCAATGTTTGAAATGCTAATGAGAGAGAATATTGGTCAAATTCTGTCCAGAGATATTCTGCTGTCTTCAAAGGTATACTGTTGACTTCAGTAGAATTGTTCTATTGATACCCTTGTGTAACAGAACAGAATTTGTCCTCAAATGTGCCTCATTGTATGTCTCATATTCTAGATACCAATTTAAATCTTTATGTATTTATTTTTATTTTTTTAAAAGCTCTAACTTCCCTAACACAGAATACAATTTAAGCCTCAGAAGCAGTGAAATGATCAATTCTGCAGAAGCTGAGCCAGCCAGCCATCTAAAAGAATTCCTTTCCATCTCTTCACTACCCAGGGAGTGTACTTTCAGCCCTCCCCCTAAACAGAAGGTCACAGAAGTCACTACATTAAGTTGCAGAGGGGTAGCCGTGTTAGTCTGAATCTGTAAAAAGCAACAGAGGGTCCTATGCCACAGGACCCTCTGTTGCTTTTTACATTAAGTTGGGCTTCTCATTGTTCTAAATTGATAAGATCAGATATTCTAAATTAGTAAATATAATAAAAAAATGTTATTTATGCTAATTTTACATGCGCACATACACATAGATAATGGCTAGGCTGCCAGTGTGCTGGTATGCACCACTGCTTATCATGCTAATTATAATAATTTCATTGCTACCTTATTTTCTCCCATCTGTTCATATATCCATCTGTTGTCTATAGTCTTATGAGATTGTAAGCTTTTTGGGGCAGGAGCTGTTTCTTTGTTATATGTCTATATAGGGTTCAGCACAATGGGGCTGGGGCCTCTAGATGCTTCTGCATTATAAATATAACAACAATCTTGCAGTCCTTACTTAAGAAAAGCTCCCATTGACTTCAGTAGAATGTTATCTGTTTCATGCCCAGCTTTCAGTGTGGAAAATAGTGAAATATTTTCTTCAAAGCTTTGCTTGCAAATGTTGGTCATATCAAATAATTTTCAGATCCCTGAAATCTTATCTCTTAATTGAAATGATAGGAAATAGTTAATTTTAGCTTCCAAACATATAAAGTAAGGAAGAACACTTACAATTTCTGCCTGACAAATTTTCAAGCAGAATCAGTATAATGATTATCTTTGCCATTTTTCTATTGTGGTAGGTAAATGAGGATAGACGGTCAGAGCGACAGAGAAAGAAAAACATTTATTATGTTGTTTAATACTACCAATAAGGCTGGTCAAAAATTTTCATGTAATTGTTTTTTGACAGAAAATTGGGGTTTCAATTAAACAAAATTTTTCATTGAAAGTGTCTGCTTTCCTTGAAAAGTGTCAGTTCTTCATCAAAATATTTCAGCCAAAAATTTCCGTGGGGAAAATGAATTTCACACCAGCTCTACTCCCCACCCTTTTCCATGTTCTTTCCTGCTCCCAGATACTGAGGATTGCAATGCCAAACGTTTAGGCACCTAGAAAATCACAGGAAGAACACTGCGGTTCACAAAGCCTGAGTTAGGCACCTAGGCTCCTATACAATGAATGGGGAGAGACAGGTGCCTTAAGAATGTGATCCATAAAAGGCCAGCATGTTAGGTAGCTCCTGGTGTAAGCTAGCCAATAGGAGATGCTGACAAGAGGGGTGTGTCCTAAGCCCCACCATTCTCCTGGAGATAGTCACGTAAGTCTGAGGTACAGGAAGGCACCTATCTTTGCTAGCAATCCACAAACTGGGGAAGATAGGTATTCCTCTAATCCTTGTGTGGAGCCCAATCTGGTAGGTGTGCCCAGAGGCTGCCTAACTCCACACAAAACAACCGGAGCTGGGGGATGGGAAAGGATCTCCTTTTTAATGTTTTGCCCACTGGTAGTAGTCCGTTTTGTGTGGAGTTAGGCAGCCTCTGAGCTCATCTACCACATCAAGCCTCCCAACTTAGGAGGAGGAGCACCTATCTTCCTCCAGTTTGCGGATCGCTCTGAGGTTTAGGTGGGAGATAGGCATCCAGATGCCTAGAGTGAGGCAGCTTGTCCATAGGCTGAAACTAGCGTGTCAAAAACTTTTACTGCAAAAACTTAGGTGCTGAGCAAGTTTAGGTGCTTCTAGGGTTAGGCAGCAGCTGAGCCAGAGTTTTGTGAATCACAAGGGTGCTTAAAAACAATGCAGAAGTACCTGTATGTATCCCTGCAATAGTAAACAAGCTCAGAGAGCCATATACTGCACTAAAAACGTTTCAAGTGATTGTGAAGGATAGATATCTTACAAGTTCCACATAGCCATTTCTGTTAGCCTGGCTACAATTCTCACATGCTCAGCTGTCCATCTCAGACTGCCATGAAAGATATTTCCCCTTTAAATGTTTCTTGTCCATCATCTAGTTTTATAAGGAAAATTAAAAATCAACATGTGAATCCCAGCATGAACGTATCTGAATTACCTATAAGAACACACAGCAAATTTTAATTGCAGGTTAATCCAGCAACAGAGGAGGGGAGTTAATTATTGAAATTAGCTGTATGAATAAAAGTTTCCTTTTGATTTAAATAATACTTATTCAATAGAGGAAGGTCATTCTTCTTGGGTAAAAATAACTAATTACTGTTGATGTTGATAGAGTAACATGGAATTTGTATTTAATTAATGGCTATATCATTTAGTTAATTGGAATATGTTGATTTCCAGTTAAATGATATAAATCGGCACTCCTGATAAAAGCAGTTGCAGTTTATCATGCTTTGTTATGAGTAAAAAAACATGACCTTTGTTTAAAAAAAGAAAACCTAACAAATTGAAAATATGGCACACATCCGCACAAATCAAGGATGCAGAGCTTGTGTCTGGGTATTCACTTAAAATTTTTTGAATTTGAGTTGATAAGTCTGGGTGTGAAATTTCCAAATCTGCACCACTACTATGTAAAGAGCCTATAAAACACTGGTTCTTTTAGCTGTCAGTGTTCTATAGGCAATGTCAAATACTACCAGTCCCAGGAGTAAGCATGAGCATAGCTGAAAACATGTATGAAATGTGACACGTTGCCAGTGCTTAAGAGTGAAATCTTACCAGGCTAAGGATACAATCATGATTCTTCACATATCTGTTATGTTGGAGGAAATATACCCCACAATTCCTGCATCATTCACACCCAAAAAAATGGGTCAGAGGATTGTACAGTGTCCATGAATGTTTTGATGGATTATTCCATACTCCATGACACAGAATTCAACATTATATGTAATAATAGTAGAAGTAATGATGGGCTTCAATTTTGAGTGTTATGGTTTGGGGGCTAGTTTGGGGAGTAACAAAGAATCTCAGTAGTATATTGGGATGAAAGCACAGCCAACTGCTGACATAGCTGGATGCTCATCATAGTGAAAGGAATATATTTTTGTTTTAACAGTTACATCCGAGGTTCTGAAATCTTACCAGAGCTGAAGGGGAAAATTTCAGGTTAAACTGAAAAGATGATATGATACTGTGATTTTACGAGAACTTATTCACAGTATAAAACAATGAGCTTGTGAAAGACTGGTATCTCCTTTTATGTCTATGCTATAAACAACCAAAATCATTATTTTTGTGGGATATGGCAGATGTATTTTACAAAATATAGGCAACTAGACTGTCCCGTAGTAACTATGCATATACAGAAACAATGAGGAGTCCTTGTGGCACCTTAGAGACTAACCAATTTATTTAGGCATAAGCTTTTGTGGGCTAAAACCCACTTCATCAGATGCATGGAGTGAAAAACACAGTAGGCAGGTATAAATATACAGCACATGAAAAGACGGGAGTTGCCTTACCAAGCAGGGGGGTCAGTGCTAACGAGGCCAATTCAATCAGATTGGATGTGGCCCATTCCTAACAGTTGACTAGAAGGTGTGTGTATCAGAGGGAAAATTACTTTTTGTAGTGACCCAGCCACTCCCAGGCTTTATTCAGGCCTAATTTGATGGTGTCAAGTTTGCAAATTAATTCCAGTTCTGCAGTTTCTCATTGAAGTCTATTTTTGAAGATTTTTTGTTGAGGAATGGCCACTTTTAAGTCTGTTATTGAGTGTCCAGGGAGATTGAAGTGCTCTCCTACTGGTTTTTTAATGTCACATTCTTGATGTCTGATTTGTGTCCATTTATTAATAAATAAATAATAAATAAATTCTTGTCAACTGTTGAGAATGGGCCACCCTGATTGATTTTTTTTGCTTGTTTTTGCTGATACAGACTAATATGGCTACCCCTCTAAAACCTATGCATATACAGTTGATAAAGGCCACGTTACTTAAGCTGAAGTCAGTATTAATCTCTAGCCACAACATTTGCTATTAATATACATGTATTACATGCATAACATGCCTTAATGTGGGTTTTGGCTAATCCCTCCTAATTTGTCTTTGACCACAGGCTTTCAAAACACAAATGCAGATGGCATGGGACCCCTGGAAACTTCTTTTTTTCACGTGTTGGTATCCAAACAGGAGTACTGAAACTTGATTCAAAAGTTGTCCGGCCCTTAAACACAACCAAATGCTTGTCTATCCATACTGCAACTCTGACAACATGATGCAATTTATCATCACAGAAACTGAAATGATTGATAAGAACCCAATTTACACTGAAAGTGAAGAATTTTAATTTGCAACACCGCAATCATTTGCTTGTTTGATACTAATGAATGATGTGTTTAATCATACATTTTGCTCAGCATTGGCACATTATTAAATGAAAGTGTGGAGAAAAAGTTGGCTGAATTAATAGAGTTGTAAAATCTCCAATGGGATTTTTTATTTATTTATTTGGGTCTGTGTGTGTTTTCAATCACCAAGAGCAAAAGTCCTCGTGAAAAAAATTTGTAGAGCTAATAACATAGAAAGCCTTGACTTTCACTGACACGTTTGATGTGCATTTTCACATGACCTTTTCAGGGTAAGGACTAAAACTTAAGAAGTTTTACAAACAAGGCAAAATAACGAGGTATGTGGAGGAGTAAAGTAGAAGTGTAAACACTGGGTGCAGTTGGAATGAAGATATTTGAATCTGAATGGCCAGTTAATGATTCAATTAGTTTTTCACTTTGTTAAACTAAGGTAATCCTTCTTTACTAGCTCTTCATACTGAATCCTGTTGAAAGGAAGAATTCAAAGGATCTTAAGAAAATTCTAAAAAAATAAAGCCTTTTGTAAACCATTACTGCTTCTCAACAAAATACTGCCTATTGAGAATATAAGGGATGCAGGATAGATATTTTACTGAGCCTAAGATTCTGAACAGTCTGGTTTGAACAAAAGCTGTAAATCTGAAGTGATTCCTTTAGTTATGGAGTCTATTATAAATGCAAGGATAGCTTTAGGATCAGGGAGTCCCCAGCAAAGATGTTACTGGGAGGGTGACATCCCCATAACCTCTCCCTCGCTCCCATTCTCTGATCACGTTTCACTCATTTCTCCATACACAATCTTTTCAGTCTTTGTTTCCTACTTTCTCTCGTGCCAATCCACGGTAGTAGATCCAACAATTGTATGTCAATCTGGGAATGTCCCACAAAGTTAGAGGTCACCCTCAGCCTAGTGTGTGATGGGTTCCAGAAGGTATCTCTTTAAAATATGTGGTAGAGAGTTGTTGTTATAAGGGCATGATGATTGCTCAGGTTGATGAGTGTTAAAGTAACCTATTAGAATAACTACTAATGAATGACACCTGCCAGTTAGTGGCCATAGTACTCCAAATCCTCAGAATACTGTACCAAGATTAACTAGTAGTTGCATGTAATCAAATAACTGTTAAGTAACTGCTTACTTAATGCATTACTCAAATCAAATCAAATCCTGAGAAGCAATCAAATCCAATTACGTTGCAGGCCAACAAGTAATGCTATCTATTTAGATATTTTTCCTGGCAATCTGTCATGCCTGGCCAGAGTGAATGATTATTAATGATACCTTAGTCATTACATTCAGTTTGGCCACAGTTTCACTGCATAATTTGCATGCCTCCTGCAAATACAATCAGATACTTGTGATCTATTACTTCTACAAGAAAGTAATCATAAGCATGCAACTGGTTATCTTTTTGGATCCAGTAACATATCTTAATTACCCTTAGAAAGTAAGGTCTTTTCTACACACAAACTTTCACCAATGCTACCAGATTAAAATGGCAGTGTTTTATCTGTACTTTGCACTCACTGGGTGAAATTCATTCCTGGCTAGTTCTTTAGATAGGAAACCAGAAAAAAACACTGCAAATAAATTAGGATGAAACTCATCCTGGAGCAAATGACCTGCACACTTAAATTTCATATTAAGGACTTTCCACAGACACTGTGATTATAGGTAGATGTAATCCATAGAAAAAAGGTTTGCATAGCTATAATTATGTTACAACCTTTTATTTGATATGCTGCATTGTGCAACTACAAAACAATAATGTAGAGCCTCTGTTTTTAATAGCAACTATCAAATGTTTTGTTGTGTTACAATTAAATAACAAGTGTTCTGAAATGGTTATGAATATGATTATGTTATTATAACTAGTGGTGGTGACAAACACTATTATCTTCTGAGGACAGACACAGTATACTTAAAAAAAATTAAAATGATAAGCAAGAGTAATCCTTCCACCCAACTCAGGAAGAAGTAGGGTGCTTTTTGGTTCACATACAAACCCTTCATTTTTAAATGCTCTGGGCATTAGAATTCCATATGACAACATCACAAATTCTGATTATTTCATTATAGCAACATTCCCAATGTTTCAGGACAAGAAAGGGCTCTTTGACTGACCTTGATCCATTTTACTTTCTCTGTAGTTCTCGCATTTGTACTCTATGATATTTTCTTCTTGTAAGTGCTTATCAATTTAATTTTTCATTTATTTGTGGCTGTACAGTAACTCCTATTGCTCCTTTTGGACTAGACTGTGATCCAGGGACCTCTTGATGCCAACTGGCAGAGGCCATAAGGAATGCAAAGGGTTTACAGGGATCCCTTGGGTCTGATGTCTACATAATAGTGCACCAAAGAGTGGTATGTGTGGTCTCTACCAACAGCCAGTGTAACACTGGCCTTCCTAAGCATTGCAAGATGTATATATGGATGCTATTTAAGGAGTTATGTATCTGGACTGGAAATTATGTTCTTAACACCGTGAAGTTAAAAGCAGGCCACCAGATTTTTTCCAGGCAGTGAGAAGAAGACACTCATCTTCTTTGGTCTGGTCAGGTGTGTATTGTGCACTGTGTGGCTCACAATGTAAGCATGTCTACATGTGGAGCCAGATGCGGATTAACAGATTGCAAGGCTGACAAGAGAGGGAGACCACAGGAAAGAACGATCAGTAGGGGGGTGCTGTTTTATGAAAAAGAACAGAGAACTGTCATGACAGATCTAAGGGTACCAAGAGACATCCTTCATGGAGGAGACAAACTGCCAGCTTGTTGTGTCACAGCCCGCTGGGTTGGAAAACGCTACAGACTTCGGGTGAGCCAAGTTTCATTATACAGAAAAGAGTCTTGTTACTTAAGTCTGGGTTCTAGAAAGCATGCTATGGTTTTATTTTACATGTAACCAGTTGTTTTCAATATTTCTACCTACTTGCTATAATTTGAATCTCTGTTCTTTGATAACAAACTTGGATATGTTTACAGTGAAAACAAGTGCTGTGTTAAGTGGAGCAGTGATCCTGAGGGGAAACTGGCAAGCAGGTGTGTCCTATTCCTTTGAGGGTGGTGGATATGTGAATTCTGATAGGATCCAGTGACACAGGGATTGGACACTCCTGGGGGATGCTCGGAGAGCTTGGTTGTTGGAGTGTACCTATAGCTTATCTGCAAAGGGACAGTGGAGCCTGTATAGGCCTAGATGGGAGTGCTTATGTTGCCTGGGGCCAGTGGAGATAGGGAGATGACCCTTGGCAGGTTTCCTCACACTAGCAGCAAGTGGTAGTGAGATGGCTCACGATCCTGGATACCCCTGGGAAACGTAAACAAGACTGTATCATTCAGGCACTACTCTTAGTTGGGGGAAAGATGGAGTGGTACTGCCTCAAGATGAACCTGAAGAAGGGTCTATGCCTCAGGGGTGCAAGTCCCTCCCTGAACTTGGTGAAGAGAGGTGCAGGCTACAGTGCCCACATATTCCTTTCCAGTTTGCCATGATTTGTGCCCCTGTAGGTGCCTGGAGGGAGCAATCTTAGCAGCACTACCTAACCAAGGGGGACTTTGTGAGTCTAATGAAATTCTGGCACACAAGTAGTCTGTTTCACAGGTTGTGTTAAAGTTTTTCAGGGACTTTCTGAGGGTTTGTCTGTACTGCAGCTGGTTTTACCTGTGAGTAACGTAAAGTGAAATGAAACTACACAAAATGTGGAACACGTACTTGCATTCTAAGTGACAATCAGTCCCCAAATCCTGTCCTCTAATGGGGTCACTTTCAGGGCCAGTGCCACAAACCCCAGCACCTGGGCTTGTCCTCAAGATGCTGAATTTCAATATTGAGGGTCTTTGGCAGTGAAAAGACCCTCCATCTAGTTACAAATCTAACTAATGTTTCTTCAGGAAATGCACTGTACCACTGATGAGCAACTTTCATAGATTCCCAGGCCACAAGGGACCTTTCTGATCATCTAATATGACGTCCTGTATTACAGGCCATTGAATTTACTCAAAATAATTCCTAGAACACATCTTTCAGAAAAACATCCAACTGATTTAAAAATTGTTGGCAATGGAGAATCCACCTCAATCTTTGGTAAATTGTTCCAATGGTTAATTACTCTTACCATTAAAAATGTGCACCTTCTTTCCCATCTGAATTTGTCTAGCTTTAACTTTCAGCCATTGGATTGTGTTATACCTCTCTGCTAAATTGAGGAGACCATTATTAAATATTTTCCCCATGCAAATACTTATAAAGTGTAATCAAGTCACCCTTAACCTTCTCTTTGTTAAGAGAAATAAATCAAGCTCCTTGAATCTATCACTATAAGGCATGTTTTCTAATCCTTTACTCATTCTTGTGACTTTTCTCTGAACGCATTCCAATTTATCAACATCCTTCTTGAATTTTGGGGATCAGAACAAAATATTCCAATATCATTTGCACCAGTGCCAAATACAGAGGTAAAATAACTCTCTACTCTTAACTGAGATTCCCTGTTCATGCCTCCCATGATCACATTAGCTCTTTTGGCCACAGCACCACACTGGGAGCTCATGTTCAGCGGGTTATCCACCATGACCCCCAAATCTTTCTGAGGGCCTACATTCTTTGTTCCTAGATGTATACATGTGTATGTAAGCAGGGTCTGAATACAGTTTGCTCTTGCTTTGCTTAGATTTGCTAGATATTCATCTGATGGAGTGGTGTTTTGCTCATTGTAATCAGCTTGGCTGGTGTTGGGTCACAAATTATGTTAGTACTGAATGCGAGGGCAGTGAAATATGGTGAGCAATGTTTGTAATTATTGTGGGACTACAGAAAAGCAGGACTGTGCTTAACCTGTCCCAAAGGAAGGAGTCACTGTCAGTTAAAAGAACCTTGGTAAAACAAAGGCTCAAATGTCCAAACCTTGTGAAGCTAAGAGGGGTGGGGGCAGGAATACTAGCCAGGAGCTGCACACCCTCAAGGATCTTCCCTAGGCTGGTTTAACCTGTTTCTCCTCCCTTCCCCCCACTGTTCAAAGAATAGAGCTAAAGAGGCTTCATGAGGAGCCTCTTTTATTTTAATTACTCAATCAGAGCTGAAACCAGTTGTGATAGGACTGTGTTTCTGCCCTGCCTGCCCAGAGCTGGAAATCACTGAGAACTGAAATCACTTGTGGAAGGACTGTTTCTTGCACAGAGCTAAAATCACTAAGAGACTGGCCGGCAGGGGCGGCCAGTGGGAGCAATGAGCAGGTGGCTGGTGGGAGCGGACGGCGGGAGCAGCGAGCAGGCGGCCGGCGGGCCAGCAGGGCAGAAGCAGAGAAGCATGATGAACAAGTAAGTTACCTCTTACCCCCAACCCAGGGTGGGAGGTGAACTCTGCAGATGCACCTCTGAACTCTGGGTCTGCACTGACCAAGGGCAGCAACTGTGAGTGGGGTGCAGAGAAAAAAATATTAAATATTAAATAGCAAAGGGTCAAGAACTAATTGCAGGGGGCCCCCACTGGAATCACATCAGTGATGATTTCCTATTTGCAGTTACATTTTGAGACCTATCAGTTAGCCAGTTTTTAATCCACTTAATGTGCGCCATATTAATTTTATATTGTTGTAGTTTTTTTTTAATCAAAATGTGGTATCAAACACCTTACAGAAGTGTAGTATATTACATCAACACTATTATCTTTATCAACCATACTGGTAATTGCATTAAAAAAAGAGATCAAGTTAGTTTGACAGGATCTATTTTCCATAAATCCATGTGGGTTTGAATTAATTACATTACCCTCCTTTAATTCTTTATTAATCAAGTCGCATATCAGCTGCTTCATTATCTTGCCCAGGATCGATATCGGGCTGACAGGCTTATAATTACCTGGGTCATCTCATTTATTCTTTCTAATAATGGGCAATTTAACAACTTTCAGTTCCAGGCTATGCTATCATAGCTCATCACCATCACAGGCAGTATAGAATGGCTGCTTAAATTACAGAAGGGCTCTCTGCTGGCACATCTGGTCCAAATGACATCACAGAATGGGAGGCAATATAGGTGAAAGAGTTTACGCTGATTAATGTCTACTAGCCTCCATCAGTTAACTGGCCAACCCCCACTTTGCCCACCTTTTCAGGTCCTTCCATGCACCATGGCGACTTCATTGGGGACATATAATTGGGGACACACAGAAGGAGAGAGTTTAATGAAGTGGGCAACAACATAGAGGGAGAGAGAGTCTCTAATGCACTGGACATCAGTTGCTAACCAATAACTCCTCTATGATGAAAAGCAGACAAAGCTTTCACAGTAGCAGGTGGACAATCAGCTTTTCACTGCTATTACCTTTTCAGCTTCCATGCAACTACTGCTAATGGTCATAGAACGGAAGGTGCTTGAATTTTCCTGAAATCTCAGCATTGGCCATCTTTGATCACCATGAGCCTGCGGATATCAACAGTCTTTCAAGAAGAACTAGAGATGTCTTTGAGCAAACTGGCTGAGCTGGACTTGACATGTCCATGCATATAAATGATTCCTACCAAACTTTCTGCAAATTAGTTCAAGCAGCTGCTAAGAAATTGAACCCTGGAGGCTACCAACAACAGTATATGCCTGGATGGTCTTAAGCTCCACCAGGAATTCAAATTTTCTGGTAACAAAGAGGAGACAATTAATAAGAGCAAGGAACTTATTCAACAGCTGGATCAAACCAAACATGATCGTTGGAGTGAGACATTTTACAAAGATAGATTTTGCACATTCTAGCCAGGAATCTTGGCAGACCAACAAAAAAGACTTTATGGAGATTCCAGCAACAGCAAAAAAGAGTTTCCAATCACTGAAAATGTTATCACACCCCAGCTAGTAGCTAATGGCTGTACACAGAACTTGGTTAAGTCTTTCAGCCTTGTGGTCAAAGTTAGGTTACAAAGAGGTGGCAGGATCCTAGTGTACAGTCAAACAAACAAAGAGCTGGACCAGACAAAGAGCTGGACCAGGCCGTAAAGCTTATGAAACAAGAAGGGGTCCAGGCCTGGATTATATCCATATGGATTTCCTACTTCATCTAGCCCCAAAAGCCAAAAACTGGATGCTTCAGTTCCTCATCTGATGTCTCCAGGATAATTTCGTACCAAAAATCTGGCACAGGGCAAAGTTAATGGCCATTCTGACACCGGGAAAACTGCTAGATGATCCCAAGAGCTACTGACCCATCTCTCTCCTTTGTGTCACATCTGAGCTTATGTAGAGACAAATTCTGATGTGCATCAATGTGCAACAATCAAACCACAGCTGTCCTTTGTTCAGGCTGGCTTCAGATGAGGATGGTGTACACATGTTCAAGTTATTCACCTAACACAAAACATTGAAGATGCCTTTGAGAGGGCAAGAAAGTTGGTGCTGTTCTGGTGAATCTGTCAGGTGGATGTGAAATTTGTCTGGCAGGTGTGCTAGCCACCAAGTTGCCACAGAGTATTCCCTGTAAACCCATGATGCAGTTCATCTGGAAATGATGAATCAGAGCTTCATCTTCAAAGCTGGAGACAGTCAGCTGGCTTTAGACATCTTTGGAACCCACTCCCACAAGGCTCCATTCTAGTCCTCTTCTCTTCAACATGTATACTTATAACCAACAAACAACTAAGGCCAATAAATAAATATACACAGATGACATTTGTCTCAATGGGGTAATGATCTACAACAGGGGTTCTCAAACTTCATTGCACTGCGACCCCCTTCTGCCAACAAAAATTACCACACGACCCCATAAGGGGGGACCGAAGCCTGAGCCCGCCCTGGGTGGGAGAGGCAAGGGGGCAAAGCCAAAGCCCAAGGGCTTCAACCCGGGTGGGGGGCCTGTAACCTGAGCCCTGCCACCCAAAGCTGAAGCCTTCAGGCTTTGGTCCCAGGCAGTGGGGCTTGGGCTTCAGTCCCCAGGACTCAGACTTTGGCCTTGGGCAGTGCCCCAGCAAGACTAACACCGGGCCTGGCAACCCCATTAAAATGTGGTCGTGACCCTCTTTGGGGTCCCAACCCACAGTCTGAGAACTGTGGATCTACACAATATTGAAGGGTCACTCAGCCAGGACATGAATACTTTGACCACTTACCTTTGTCAGCAGATACGTACCTTAAATGTGTAAAATGGTGGCCATAACCTTCTATTTGAACAGTCTCCTGGCTGATTAATCCATTATAGTCTGTACTGAGGATCCTACACTCTCTTTCCAATCAGTTGTCACTTATTTAGGAGTCAAACTGGACTGTAGTATAAGATACTAGTCCCATCTAGAACCCACAGAAAAAAAAAATCACCTCCTGCACTGCCTTCATCCAGAGGCTAGCAGGACCCTCCTGGGGAGCAGAGCCAAGTGTTTTATGAACCTCAGTCCTGGTGCTGGTATTTGCTCCAGTGGAATCATGTGCAGCAGTTTGGGGCAGAAGTCAGTATACTCATCTCATTGATTCAGAGCTGAATACTGTCACCTGCATCACTACTGGTTGCCTTACCCATACATCAACATATAATTTATGTGTGTTGTCTCATATAGCTCCCCCAAACTTGATGAGATGCCATCACCCTTAAAACTGCATGGAGGGCTATGATGGAGGAAAACAACCTGGAGCACACAATGGTTCCAACAGATGCAAATAAGCAAAGCATGCTCCTTATAAGAAGATTTGCCTGCCTCCAGAAGAAAACACCTACACCTCCCATCCCTGCCAACTTGCCACAAATGGCTTCATGACATTCTCTTTCAGAGGCTATTAGTGCACCTATGCCCAGTGCTGCCAGCGCAATGCCAAACTTAAATGAACAATGGCATATTAGGACCAACAGCTGTGTCCTTGCAGAGTGGGAGCAACTCTGAGATAGAGAGACAGGCATACTGGCACGTTTCAGAAACCCTAACTTATATCCACCTGTTTGCAATGTGGGACGCAAACCCTGAACTAGGCTGAACAGGCTGCTGAAGGAAATGGCCAGAGCAGCTACCACAGTGCAGAAATTTGGCTTAGTCCAATCTTCACAGTGTGACTGTGAGGCAGCGATGCAGATTGTCAAACATATGGTGGAGGAGCTGATGGAAGATGATTGGAAGATGGAATGCAATGACTTGCTACCCTTGATGATGCAGTACCTGAACTACCTAGGTATTGATTTGTGACACTAGGAAAGAAGTACACTGCAGCTGGGAGCATGCCACCGAGCTTGGGTAGACAAACTCATGCTAGGTCAACTCGAGTTAACATGTTAAAAACAGAAGTGTGAATATTATGCTACTGGTGGAGGCTTGGGCTAGCCACTTTAGTTCAGACCCACCTGAGACCCTGGGTCCAAGCTCAGGTGGCTAGCCCAACCCTCTGCCAGTGTCACAAAGTCCACACTGCTATTTTTAGCACTCTAGCTCAAGCTGACCTAGTGCGAGTCTGCCAACCCGAGCTGGGAGGCTGCAGTGCAGCTGAAAGCCCAGATCCTACAAACACTTACCCATGGGAGTAGCATTATCCACGCACATAGGCTCACTGATTTAAAAAAGTTAAAAATTATTTAGAATTATGCCCTCAGTGACGGCATTCTAGAGTCTACAGTCTGTGTTCTGTGATGATTAAATTAAATCAAGTGCTAGGACACTTGTGAACTATTATTCAATTTAACAACAACAACCACCACCAAGTATGTTACAGGAAATCACCAGTTAGTCATCTCAGAATGCCATTTGTGTCTATGTTTCAGCCTAATTTAACAGCACCTATGTGAGATAAGACAACCATGTATTCCTTTTGCCTTCCTTCCTACTTAGTGCTGCAATTGTCTGATATTATGCACAGCAATGGTTTACATGCAAACTGCAGTTTTAAAATGTTGGAGAATAAAACTAAATGCTTCTGACCCATTTTAAATGCCTTTTGGTGCAGTGCAGCATAGATAATTTAGAGTCAAGCTGTTCTAAGTGCATACAATTAGATTTGATTTAGGTCACTCATCCTACTATAGGTCAACTAACATTTTCACTTTATATCACAGCAGAATTCCTCTGATGCTAACCCAGTCATAATACACAGAGTATAATTCCTTTGTTTTTGGTATGTAGAAGATTGGGATCTTATCAATCCCTAGCAGTTGTCTGAATTCAGTACTTCCTCCCTTATTTACTGCAGAATTGCTTCTATGTTTAGGTTCTTTTTCCTGCCCTATAATCTTTCTGTTATATCCTCAGGATCCTTGACACTACTAAACTAGATTAAGGTCCTGATTCCAGATGAGACTAAAGATTAAGAAACTTGGGGATATAAAGAAACTTTCAATGTGTTTTTTTCCCCCAGAAGGCAAAATGTGTAAAGTTTAAGCATGCAGAGGAGTGGGACAAATGCAATTTGGTAACAGTTTGGGGCTTGTATTCATTACATATAAGTTTAAAGCAGTCCCAGCATCTCATAAAGGATGGAAGCCTTCTTTTAGGTAGTGTTTTGGACTATTTATATTGTGTGGCGTGGATTTTTCACCTTTTCCTCTCCTGCAGGGAGCATGAACTTGAGAAGAACCATACGGCACAGTACTGGCTAGTGTGCTGAGTTCATTCCATTTATGTGTTACTAGTAGGAGAAGAGAGCCCCTTCAGGCTACAGCCAAGAAGCACTAGGAAAGCATTTTATCTTGCAGGAAAAGGAGGCATAACAACAACTAAGAGCAGCTGAGAAGCATATTCTGTAGTCCAGGGAAAACATGAGTAAAACTGAGACAGTCAGATATTTCTAGAACCCAAGAGAGCTGGAGGATCTCAGCAAAAGAAGGAAGTTATATTGAGTAGTAATGAGAGGTGCTAGTAAGAGAGTTTAAGGGAGGATAGAAGGATCTGTTTAGGTTTACTAAACCCTTCAAAAAGTGAGATATCTGTCCTTATAACAGCACCCCCCAAACATACATATGAGCTGCAGATATACAGATAACAAAGTTGTCAGCTAGTCTCCACACTTGGGACATCTGGGACAGATCCCAGGGTTGTCAGTTTCTAAAACATAAATCTCTATCACTTGAACTAATGGAAAATTGCTCTTAACTGCAGCAATAATTTGGCTTAGTAGGCCAGCCACTTTAGGGCGACAGTGACATACACTTGAGCAGGTCTATCATTCGCTTATTAAAGGGAAAGTGCTCTGTCTATAGACTCAGCAGTTCCTTAAATAGTGCCCTACCCTACTTAGAC
This sequence comes from Terrapene triunguis, assembly GCF_002925995.2. Taxonomy (NCBI): domain Eukaryota; kingdom Metazoa; phylum Chordata; order Testudines; family Emydidae; genus Terrapene; species Terrapene triunguis. Next base: position 17,019,966 of record NW_020664393.1, read on the forward strand.
AAAGCTCATCCTTGATTATTTAGGATTCACAGGAATTCAAATGAAACAGGTGAGCATCAGCTGTAAATTTCAACTAAACTTTCACATTCTCTCTGTTGCAAGGAATGGGTAAAGCTAAGAGCAGTTGCCAAAATTTGGCCTAATAGACAACAAACTCAGAGTCAGTTCACTGTGGACTTGGTGATGATACTAGGGCAGGGATCGGCAACCTTTGGCATGCGGCCCAGCCCGCCAGGGTAAGCACCCTGGCAGGCCATGGGCCAAAGGTTGCCGATCCCTGGTATAAGGGAAAGTTGGGAAAAATGTAACTGAAAAAGTTGGAGGAACTTTAGCAGCATGATATAAATGAAAAAATATCTGATGTATCTATCAACCCAATTACCACTGTATATCAGCCCCTATGAGTCTTTAATATATTTATCTTCACAACACCACAGAGGTAGAGAAGTGCTATCATCTCCATTTTACAGACAGGAACATGAAGTATGGAGAGATTAAGCGATTTGCCTGAAGTCACACAGGAAATGTGGCCAAGCAAGGACTTGAAGGTCACATGAGTCTCAGTTTAGTACCACAATAACTATTGCAATTGTGTCTGAATCATATACATGCAATCATATACATCACATACAAATCATTTATTTTTTTTACTGTAAGAGGTGTAATTGGTTGGGAGAACATTTAAAGTGAAAGATGAAGCACTCAGATGAACCACTCATTTTGTAATGGCCAGAAAGCTGACAGTAGTAATCGGTGTGGCAAATATTACAAAAAATGGGTAAATATGACAACTGATGGCTGGTGCTTAATGCAAGCAAAGTGGGATAATTTTTGTATAAAGGGATCTTTCAATTTCCTCCTCTCAAAAAGTTACAGAAGTTAGCAAAATATCCAAGCGGATGTGCAAAAATAAAAAAATCAGTTGTTGTTAGAAACATAACTGGTTTTATTACATAGCATATTTAGATGTTATCATGACAGATCAACGGACTGTCCTAAACTGAGGTGAAGCTGTGGTAGAGTTGTGGTGCTAGACAAAAGTTCCTCCTGCTAAGAGTCTGTTACAACTTTGAGTTGTCTTCTTCTACCTCCCCCTGGAGGTTCTCTTGCTTCCCACCAATTATAAATTATATGCAATTGGCATCTATGCCAATGTGAAGGTGTGTGTGATGTCCAACGGTAGCCTCATCACCACAGGCAAAGAGACAGAAATAGTGTTTGAGTTGCAGTTGGAAGGCAGTAAATTCACCTGATTCCTTAATATATTTTCTCCAAAAATCTCCTTTCAAAGTTGCCACTGTATTGTCCATCAAATTGGTTGCAACATCAGTCTTCCCCCCCCGCTCCCATAGGGCTATTGTTCATAGCACCATTTTGTCCTCTAGCAGGTAAATAAAATGACTGGTGTGGATTAAATCACTGATGCTTTTAGTGTTACATAATTAAGAATCCTGTCACCTCATTTCTTAAAACGGGGGAAAATACTAGAATGAGTGGGTTCCAACTGTTGCTGGACAAAAGTTATTGTATGTCCCTGGAAAAAGAGATACTTGACTAGTCCAGAGGAAGAATATTCCTGTGGATAAGATAGAGGCCTGTGCACTCTTGGCCAAATCAATTAATGTCTCATTTCCCCATCTGCAAAATAGAAATAATTATATCACCTTTCTTCCGTCTTTTCACTGCCTTATTTTATGTAAATTGTAAGATCATAGATGCATGGACTATCTCTTACTATGTATATACCCAATTCTTACTTTAGCACAATGGGGCTTCAATCATAGTTGGAGCTCTTGAGGCTCCTGTTATGGAAATGATAATAAGTATGGAATGCGTAAAGGAAAATTAAGAGTAAGAGTTGAGGAGGAGAACCATTATAGCTAATGTCATTGTTAACATTCATATTTATGACTTAATATAATATGTAGCTGTTACATATAGCACTTTTCCTCAGTAGATCTCAAAGCGCTTTACAAAGGGAGTCAGTATCTTTCCTTCCATTTTGCTGATTGGGAAAGTGATTCACGGAGAGATGAAATGTCTTGCCCCAAATCACCCAGCAGTTAGTTGTAGAGCTAGGAATAGAACCCAGGTCTTGAGTCCCAGTCCAGTATAATCCACTATGCCCAATATAAATGCAATGCATATTCATGTGTGTGGAAAAAAAGTAAAGCAAAATGGGTTTGCATGTTTACTGAGGGCACTGTTCCTTGAAGGAAGAGTTATTTTGGACTTGTATCCCATTAATGCACAAGGTACTGTACTCAAAGGAAAACAAAATAGATAATTCTTAATAAATCATTACTTTTTTGCTATGCTGTTTCATTGGTGAATGAACTGAGACAGGGTTAATGTTTCAAGCTGCAGTAATGTGTAGTAGTGGGGATTTAATGTTCTTAAGCATCAAGATCCATAGCACTGAAAAGTAAAGAACGGTCATATTATCTTAGGAAAGAGGCTATAAAGGAAGCAGAGTTTGGTCTGTGGATATCTCCTATCTTACAAGAATTTAAATGGCAAATTGTTAATAAAACATTATTTTGTTCAGACCACAAAACCGTCTATGAATTATTGTCCTATACCGTTGGAATATGACCAAAAAACACTAACGATGAAAAGCTCATTTCAGGATATCAGATTTAAAAGTCAATGTTGTATTTTGTTTCTAGATAAATTGTAGTCTCCAACTTTGATGGATAAAAACATGAGTCCATCACTGGAAGATACTGTACAAAAGGCAAGTGCTTGCAAATACTAGGATAGCTTTTGCAAAAGAAATGAGGGGAGAAAGCTGTTGGAACTGTAGCCACACACAACGCCCCCCTCTCCCCCTCCACACACAATTTGCCATCAGAAAGTGAGGTGGGCTACAGCATTCTGTTTAAGCCATATTTCTGAAGAAAAAAACCCCACAAGTATATGTTTGTAAGTTCATCCCTATTGAACAAAGCATTTGTTTAATTTTAAGCACTTAACTACTGAAGTCTATAGGCCCTTAAGCACATGCTTAAGTGCTTTACTGAATGAGGGCTAAGAGTCAGAACAATACTCTTAGTCCCCTGTAGAGAGATACCTGAGTGCAAAAACTAAAGCTTGTGAATACTGAAGAAATGGCATTGACTAGTTCCTTTTTACTTAAACTAGAACCAATCATCCTTGATGGGCCAGACTTGCCAATCATTCATGAAGTTGTACCAGGACCAAAAAATCCTTTTTACTCAATTCTCTTTGCACATATTAAAGAAAAATCTTACCGCATTATAGGTGAAACCGCATTATATCGAACTTGCTTTGATCCGCCGGAGCGCGCAGCCCCATCACCCCCCGGAGCGCTGCTTTACCGCGTTATATCTGAATTCGTGTTATATCGGGTCACGTTATATCGGGGTAGAGGTGTACTTGAGAATTTTACTTAAAAGCCAACATTATTTTTTATGTCTTAAAATATTGAAATGCCATGAAGTGTAGGGCACTAAAAAATTTTAACTTCAAAAAAGCAGCCCAATGTTTATCTATTTGAAATGCATTCAAGTCTGTTCAGTAGTCTCACTCTCACCCAAATGTTCTATTCTTCACTAGAGGAAGAAGGGTCTTCTTTCCTTAGAAAGTTGGGTTCAGTGAAGGGGTAACAGGTGGTGTTTAGTGGACAATGATGTGCAGGAGGTCAGACTAGATGATCTGGTGGTCCTTTCTGGCCTTAAAACTATGATTCTAGGAATTATGGTCCAAGGAAGAAAAAAAGATAACTAATTATTTAGTGCCAACAAATGACTCCCTGCCTGTCATCATCTAAAGACATTGTTTCAGTGTATTTGGTTAAAATCTTGCCTTTCATCATGCACCAGAATGTGATACTCCTTATTTAGGCCTTGATCCTGAAATACTTATGTTGCATGTATTAATACTTAAGTGCATGAGTAACTTTGCTCCCATGAGTAATGCCATTAAAGTCAATGGGATTACTCATCCAACACTGATTGAAGTCTACTGAAAGGCCCTCATTGATTTCAGTAGGTACCAGACCAGGTATGTAAAGGTATTCACATGCATAAATACTTGCATTATCAGGGCCTTAGAGTAACTGTTGCATGAAAGCTTTTAGTCGAATGGGAAAAAAATCTGTATTGTCAGCATTAGTACTTGTGCAAGAATATGCATCAACATGCTAGACTGTAGTGTTTTTGAAAGAGTTCTAATGGCCTATTGAGTCATTAACACATCAAAATACATGATGAGTTTAGACATTATTTTTACATGCATATATGCTTATATGGGTTTACTATATACATTTTAGAATTTCTCTTTAATATCAGTAACTGAAATTCAATTTCAATAGTGAAAAACATTCCTGGCCAAAATTGTCAAACTTCAAATTACACTCCTACCACACCACATCAGACCATATTTAACCACCTATATAAAAGTGCCTGGTTTTAGAGGTGCTGAATGCCCACAACTCCCACTGCATAATAAATGTGAAGAATATACTGAAGTCAGCATGACTTATTGATACTCAGCAGCTCTGAAATCAGTTAATTTCTTTTTATTTAGGTGCCTAATTTTATTTTAGGGAAGTCTGAAAATGCTGACCTCTGTATTGAGACAATTTACTGCATATTTATACAGGAATACATGGTGTTATGCATTTAATAAACTTCTATGAAATATTTTTCTCTTTTTTTTTAAACTACAGCACCATGGAAATCAAACTTGAAATGACAGAAATCAGACTGCAAGCTACACAGAAGAAAAGACACTGGAATAAGGTTAAGGTTGTGACACAAATCAACAAAAGCCAAGAAATTCAAACCAAAAGCTGATTCCCTGGCATACATTCTTATCTTGAGGTGTAGAAATGTGAACTGAACTCCATTCACATTGTGATGAGAATATATTCCTCCATCTATACCTCATTACACTAGAAGAAAAGCAAAAGAACAGTAAAATGTACAAGAGGGGAATGTAATAAGGATTGTGTCTAGTTTCAAAGCTTTATAGAAGAACATTGCCTTGTACTTAACTTTAAAGCACTGTAGGAACAATTCTATAAAAAACAAAGCTCTATTCCTCCAATATGGCAGAGACGTGGAGTTGCCTATACTGTGTGGACACACATCAACACCAATAGCACTTGAAATAAAACTATGGTCATGTAAATCTTTCTTATCTGAAGGAAAGCTATGGGCTAAGATCCTCATTCCCATTCCAAGGCCCTTTATACAACATAAAAGGTCTGAAGCTGCACCTAAAGGGACTCTAAGAGCCTCAGTTTAAATTGAAGGCAGATTCCCCTAGTGCAAGAACTATGGAGACAGCCATGATGATGCCTAGCTAAAACCCTATTATAAGCCCTGGCACAGGGGATGTGCCAGGAGGGGGGCTAGGAGTGTTTGTGGCATTCTGTAAAGAGCTGTCTAAGATACTCCTAGGACCTCTCTGCCCCCCCAGAACAGCCCAGGATTGAGAGGGTGCAAGGTGACCTCCTCCTGGGAGCTAAGCCACTGAAAATATAGAGCCGTATCCTCCGCTGGTGTAAATTGGTGCTTTATATCCACAATTTGTAACGGGCTAACAGAATGCCTTGCCTCAGGCCACCTGAAACTAATCAATGGAGACACTTAACAAAAGCCTCAGTGCTGCTCTGCTAAATTCTGTCTTCTAAGTATATTCAGAATCAGGCCATTAGTAAAACAACAACTGATTCCCTTGATTTTTTGTGCCTCTTTGCACACCTATGCGGTATCAGTGAAACTACTTACTACTGAAGGTGCTTCGAGAGATGATGATAGCTTCCACATGGTGACAAAGTTGTTGTGACGAGTTGGATCACAGAAACCCCCTGGGGGCTGCCAACTGATGTGCCAAGACTACTTCTGCCCCTGCCTTCCCTGCCAGCTTGGGACTCCAGAACCCTGCCTGGTTGTGCCAGACACGCTTACCGGCTACAAACACAGACCCAGGTCTGAACCATGTCCCACAAACTGCAGGCTTAACTGAAAGCAACTTAAGAAATGTTCCTGTCTCTAACACTCAGATGCCTCAGGGTAAACTCATAAATTGTTTGCCCTCGATAACACTGATAGAGAGATAAGCACAGTTGTTTGCCCCCCCAGGTATTAATACATACTCTGGGTTAAATAATAAGTAAAAAGTGATTTTATGAAATACAGAAAGTAGGATTTAAGTGGTTCCAAGAAGTAACAGACAGAAAAAAGTGAATTACCAAGCAAAATAAAATAGAACACGCAAGTCTATGCCTAATACAGTAAGAAAACTGAATATAGATGAAACCTCACCCTCAGAGGTGTTCCAGTAAGCTTCCTTTTACAGACTAGTCTCCTTCTAGTCTGAGTCCTTTGTTCCAGTTTCTTTCAGGTATCCTTTGGGGTGGAGAGGCTATCTCTTGAGCCAGCTGAAGACAAAATGGAAGGGTCTCCCAGGGGTTTAAATAGACTTTCTCTTGTGGGTGGACACCCCTCCTCCCCCTGTGTAGAATCCAGCTACAAAATGGAGTTTTGGAGTCACCTGGGCAAGTCACATGTCCATGCATGACTAAGTTCCTTATCAGTCAAACCACATTCCTGGGAAAGCTCAGATGTGGATTGGTGTCTCCAAGTTCATTGGTGGTTTAAGGGCTTCTTGATTGAGCACTTACTGAGAATAGTCTTTTCTCAGGAAGCTGACCAACTGCTTCACTGAGGCTATTTAAAATTAAACAAGTACATACCCAATATTCATAATTTCGAATAAAAAAATGATACATGCATACAAATAGGAGGAATGTATTCAGTAGATCATAACCTTTACAGAGATATGTTACATGGCATGTATAGCATAAAACATATTCCAATGTCATATATACATTCATAAGCATATTCCCATAAAGCATTATGGGGTGCAACGTCACAGTTGTGTCCCTATTAACTAGTTAAATCATGGGTTCATTATGGCAGAGTTGCTGCCACAATGATGCTATGATCCAAATTCTGATCTCATTCACATTAGTGTATATCTGGATCAACTCCATTAAAGTCAGTGGAATTCATTTCAATTTACAGTGGCTTAAGTAAGATCAGAATATAGCCCCAATTTTTGCAATTTTCCCTAATCCTCCTAATCTGAAATTTTTGGGGCTTCACATTAAGCAATTGGGTGTTCATTTCCCCTATTTCCCCTTTTAAATATTATAGAAATGGTTCCCCTTCTTTTTATGTATTTTCTTTGTGTTAAATCCTACATCTTTACCCATTCATCCAGCAAAATGCCTAGTGTAATCACAAGAGAAAATCTCTAAGCAATTTTATCTTTTAAAATGTAACTAATGAATGGATTATTCTCTTTTGTGTTAGAGTAGGGATGCAAGGAGTTGGAACACTGTGAAAGAAAATTGGGCTGAAAGTAGTGGTCAGACCATTCTCAGGCAAAACTCCAGGTGGCTTCAAGGTGGAATTCAAGGTACTAACCTTTTAAAGCCCTAAAGAGTTTGACTGTGGATTAGCTTTCAGCCCACCTCTTCTTGTGGCAACCCCATTTGGTATCAGCAGATGGGCTCAAACTGCAGTAATAAAGAGAGGGAGCTGCCAGCAGGCTGTTCTTGGTGAAAAGCCCTTGAACCCTGGAATAAGGTGCTCCTAATGGTTCATCAGATCCCTGATTAGATAACTTTTCAAGCACACTATAAAGAATTTTTTCCTTATGCATTTGGAGAGGGAGCTGGCTGATCTTTAAAGGGATTATTTGTTGTTATATTAGGATAAAAGTTTGAGGCACTTAGATTATAACTGCAAGGCAGTGTGTGGTGGAAATAAGCATTGGAATGAGATTTATTCAGTCTTGTGAATTTTAAGTTTGGTCCTGGGCAAACTCAGATGGGTGCTGTTCAAATAAACAAATCCTACATAGGAATTACTAGTGAATGCCTTTTACACTAGTGAGTTATGTGGGTTGAAAGATCAGCCTATTTCAAATCTATCTCCTTGTATTAAATGAGTTAGCATAGGCAGAAAAAAAGTGTTAGATTCATCAGTGGTGTCAATTGGTGTAGTTCTACCTCAGTTGAGAATCAGGCCTTAAGTCTATTGCCTGTGATCAGTATGTTCTTTATATGTTTTCCATGAGCCAATTGTCTCATGATTATCCATAGTGAAAACAAATTTCATTTATCCAGGGGAGCAGTGCACTGAGTCTCAGCAACCAATCGAATGAGGGGGCGGAGGGGGGGGAGACTGAACGATAAGGAAGCAATTTGATTCTGAGATTTCATTGAACCCTTTGACACCTTCCTCCCTCATAAGGGTCAACCTATTTGAAAAGACTGATGTTAATCATGTGAATAGCCATCAGCTTAAGGCTAATGACCATGTGGGAAACTTTCAGACCGAGCAACACAGTGAACAGTTTGAACTTTGACCATCTTCTTCCTCCCTCTACCAACAGCCCAGACTGTTAATGAAAGATCGTGTTAATTGCCAAAAACTGCTTTTGATTTGATAGGTAAATCATGGAAAGATGTAAGGGAATTCCTTTTCATTTTTACTCCCTCCATTCTTTGAAAATAGAAAGATAAGTGTCACTGGTTTAGCTTTACATAGGGCATTTCCCACAGAGCTCTCTTTATTGTTCACCAAACCTGTGTGTGAATTCTGCAGTAAGGGCTTGATCCTGAAAGGTGCTGAGCGCTCCTGTGATGTGCTGACTTTAGGTGGAGTCGTGGACACTCAGCACCTTGCAGGATAGAGACCTAAGGGCATTCTCATTTAAATCATAAACTTAGTAGGTGAAATCTTGCCCCAGTGGAAGTCAATAGGAGTTTTTCCACTGACTTGATTGGGGTCAGAATTTCACCCAGTGAGTCTTTAGGATATGATTCTACAAACACTTATGCATGAGGCACCTTACTCCTGTGAGTAATTACATGAGTGTATTCTGGATGGGGCTCTTATGTAATATTGTCTGCCAAGAATTCAAGGTTCACCATGCCAAAGAACCAGGAAGATATTCTTATATGCTAGATCAAACTCAGCCTTCACATATGATGGCACAACTCCCATTGAAGTCAGGAGAAGTTGTGTCTTTTTGGGCGATAGGTGGATTTGGTCTTGTTCAGATATTTTTTCTGAATCAAACCTATCACACATACAGTATTGCTGTTTCTTCAGTGATGGCCTCCATCAGCAATGGTAGCACCAAGCTTCTGAGTCAAGCAGCCAAAGTACAAGTGACATGAATTTCTAGCAAGGCGTCTTGCTGTAAAATGGGACTTAGGGTACGTCTATACCCAGCCGCTAGTTCGGCGGCTGGCAATCGAACTTCTGGGTTCGACTTATCGCGTCTTGTCTGGACGAGATAAGTCGAACCCGGAAGTGCTCGCCGTCGACTGCGGTACTCCTGCTCGGCGAGAGGAGTACCGCGGAGTCGACGGGGGAGCCTGCCTGCCGCGTCTGGACCGAGGTAAGTTCCAACTAAGGTACTTCGAACTTCAGCTACGTTATTCACGTAGCTGAAGTTGCGTACCTTAGTTTGAATTGAGGGGTTAGTGTAGACCAGGCCTTAGTCATAAAGTAATCACGCTGAGAGATCTAGAGAAGGAGGAAAAGTAATTGGTTAAAAAATTAGCGCTCTCATTTCTGGATTGTACACTAGCATTCTCCCTATAAGGGAAGTGGTATATAATTTAACATCACATCTCAAAATATATGGATTTTAAATAATTGACTCAGGAAGTACGATTCATAGGAACCTTAATGCTGAACAGGAAAGTGTTTTCAGACTGGGCTCTATATGACAAAATTCTATGTGCCCTTTCTACAAGTCAGAGCTAGAGTGATAGAAAGTTTGCATGCTGAAAATGAGAAATGCATCAAAATTATTCAAATTTTCTTTTTTCTTATCAGCCCTCCAAATCCCCTTTGCCTATGTTTCCCAACAGCAAAGTCCGAATGGCAGTACACATCAGATATTTCATATCAGACATGCCAGCTTTCCTTTGCATCAAACACTTCCTTTCTCCTATGGATTTTTTTTAAGGCTGGAATAATACAGTAACTCCTTGCTTAACATTGTTGTTATGTTCCTGAAAAATGCGACTTTAAGTGAAATGATGTTAAGCGAATCCAATTTCCCCATAAGAATTAATGTAAATAGGGGGTTAGGTTCCAGGGAAATTTTTTTCACCGGACAAAAGACTATATTATATATATACAGTATATAAACAATTTAATACTGGTACACAGTGATGATGATTGTGAAGCTTATCTGAGGGGTGAAGTCAGATGGTGGGATATTTCCCAGGGAATGCCTTACTGCTAAATCATGAACTAGCAATTGGCTGAGCCCTCAAGGGTTAACTCATGGTTGTTAATGTAACCTCACACTTTACAAGGCAGCACGAATGGAGGGAGGAGAGAGAGCATGGCAGACAGAGACACACACTCTGTGTGTGTGAGAGAGAGAGATGTGCATTGCTCCTTTAAGTATGCTGACCCCACTCTAAGTACACTGCCTTTTTAAGTTAATCAGCAAGCTGAGACAGCAGCTGCTGCCAGGAAGCTCCCTCCATCCTGAGCCCTGTCGTGTGTCCCCCCTGCTATATGGAAGATAGGGTAAGCGGGGTGCAGGAGCAGGGAGGAGGGGGACACCCTAACATTAGCCTCCCTCCCCCTCCTCCACCTCCTCCCCCCCCTCACAGCAAGCAGGAGACTGCTAGGCAGATGCTTCACATGGAACTTAGGGGAGCGGGGAGCTGATGTGGGGCTGCCGGTCCACCCTGGTTCCAAGCCCCCACCAGCTAGCTGTAACGGGCTGCTCTTCCTGCAAGCAGTAGACAAAGCAAGCGGCTGCCAAACAACGTTATAAGGAGCATTGCACAACTTTAAACGAGCATGTTCCCTAATTGATCAGCAATGTAACAACGAAACAACATTAACGGGAGGACTTTAAGTTTATAAAGACAGGGCTCTAAAAAGATAGGAAAATTAAGTGATCAACATATAACTGTGTATTTTTTTTTTGAAAGAATTCTGAATTTCAGAGAAAGTATGTGTTAGTACTGTGATTATGGAAAGCATAACATCCATTATTCTCTATATACATTTTGTTGTATATACATATGTGGTGTTGATATCTATGTGATGCACCACAGACCCATGTAGTACATTACATATTTTATGTACCTTTGATCACCTCATCTACACTTTACACCCTGATCAATCACTGTTGAGACTTCTTCTAACATTCCATGCCACTAAGCAGCTTCAATCAGCCATCACATAAAAACCAAACAGAAATCTGGAATATCCCATTTTACACCCCTCCCCCATAGACGTAGGAGGGATAGCTCAGTGGTTTGAGCATTGGCCTCCTAAACCCAGGGTTGTGAGTTCAGTCCTTGAGGGGGCCACTTAGGGATCTGGGGCAAAATCAGTACTTAGTCCTGCTAGTGAAGGTAGGGGGCTGGACTCAATGACCTTTCAAGGTCCCTTCCAGTTCTAGGAGATAGAATATCTCCATTAATTTATTTATTTTCCCCCTCCACTATTATGCTGAGGTTTAGGCCATGCAATATCTGGTGTTAAATAAAAGGTCCAACAGCTTGAGACATCTGAACACTAGAAGAATGTTCTTTACACCATTAGAAAGCTATCGATCCCTTTCCAGTGGACAGGCACTTATTATTAGCATTTGTAGATTCAAAGATATTGGACTTTAACTTTATGACATTTTGAAAAGAAGATATTTTAATAATGTTTAGCGGTTTTCCTGACTTTTCAAAGTCTGTACAGCTGGGCTTATGATAATGGTGGAGCCTGGCTTTTCAGGCAATTGGATATTTAAAAAATAGTACCAATATAATTTTTTTTTGAATAGCATAGTTTCTTTGTTAAAAATACATAAGAGGACATGCGCCAACTTCATTTGAATCTAATATGGTGTGGGGAACAACTCAAAAGTCCAGGAAAGAAAAGTATAATTTGCTTCATACGGATTCTAATAGAAGTTAGAATTCCACATACATTGAGAATAAGCTATTTTTTTTTCATACACTACATTTGGTCTCATAGCTAATGTTATTTTAATTGTAAAAAAATAACCAATGTAATATTATTTCATGTAAATAATTCAGAGCTATTATTCTTAGCTCTCTCCCAGAGTCTTTGTCTGAATGAGCCAGTTTCAGCAACTCCTTAATCTCTGATTAAGAAAGGGAACAGACACATGGGTGGTCCACTTAACTTTAAGCCAACGTGGGTTTTGTTATGGTATTAGTCTTAACCCAGACCAACTGTGAAGTGGTCAAAGTTAATAAATTTCTGGATAATTAAAGTAATTGCACACTGTCTATGAAATAATCTTTGTTTTGTTATTCATTTCTAATATGTAGCATTAGAGAATTACCATTTTATTGTTGGGTACAAGATGGACAACGAGCCAAATTATTTCCAAATAGTTCTGCATGTAACTATAGCTAAGGCTCGTGTTTAATTTTAATTAAAAAAAAAAAAAGTGGCCAGGCTCTTTAGAGCTTTATAGGTGGATAAATATGAAAATATATGCCTAATTTATCAATTAAATTAATGTAAACATTTGTAGGTGATCAGATACCAGGGTGATAGGCATAATGTAAAACCTTGAATAGAACAGAATGATGATTTAGATGGAGTGGAGAAAAGGCACACATTTTTGAGTATTCTTCACATGGCCACAGGGATATGCATCTCACAGGGATTTTTAGAGTGTGTGAAGGAGAGAGACCGAGTGGGAGAGATAATAGGATTTAAAGCTGAAAAGTTAGGCCACCTCAGGACAGTCTTAGTGATTAGGCATTGTACTGTATTATTCTTTGGTATCAGCTCAATGCTGCAGAAGATGATGTAGAGAGCTACCAAAGATACCTGCTGATTGAGGAGAAAGGGTTAGTGTAAGAAGGCACATGCAAAGGTGTATGATTCCCCAGTGAATTTTATTCAAGAAAAGTTTGAGGAGGTACAGGAAGTCTGTAACTGGGCTCTTAAAATCATAAATGATCTCTACATGCAGTACATTATGTACAGCAGCAATGGAATGTAGCAGCCACGTGAACAACTGGTGCTCCACATTTTAAGAAAGCATGAAGGCCAGAAGAATCTTCATTCTGAAACTGCATTTAGGATGTTACTTTGGAAGAGCAAAACTTACTGATCTAAATTTCAGATTTGCATCACCTATGCATTCATAATAGAAAGTTAAAATCCCAGCAAGGTTCAATAGTGGTAGTAGGGGGACAAGGCAAGGAAATTTTGATCATTGTTGTTTGGCAACGTCAAACGTTTAGGTTAAATGGAATTATCAATATCACAACTTTGAAATTTTTCTTATGATTGGTCATCATGATTCCACTATCTCCATCACTAGAGATTTTTAAGAGCAGGTTAGTTAAACACCTGTCAGGAATGGTCAAGATAATATTTAATCCTGCCATGACTGCAGGGAAAGGGACTAGAAGACCTCTCAAGTCTTTCAGTCCTACGATTTTATGATGATCAGAGCTGAGCAGGAAGTGGTTTTCTTATCCTGGGAAAATTTTCAAGATTTTGAAAAATGTACCCATTCTGAATCATGACCAAGAGTTGAAATCTTGATAATTTTCATGAACTGACAATCCAAAAAAACAACAACCCAAAACAAAACAAAAAACAAACAAAAAACAGTTCAGTTCAGGTCAATTGAAATATTTCATTTAAACATTTTTAAATGTTTTGTTAAGCTATTGTAGTGAAGCGGAGTGGCCTCCCTCCAGTAGAGAAGGGGTTAATTCCCCCTGGTGGGCCCAGTGAACTGCACCCCATCCCCTCCACAGGTACTGCAGGGGTGAGGCAGGAAGTATAAGAACAGGGCCCTGCAGCTCAGTTGGGGCTGGACCAGGGAAGGAGGCAGACATCCCTCCCAGGAAACTGAGCCCTCAGCTGAGCCCGTGACCAGGACCAGGGAAAAAAAGGAAAACCACTGCCTCAGAAGATGGAAGACCCCAGGGAGAGACAGAGGAAGTGTCATCTGACTGCAAGACTGAGAGCCAGGTCCCAGTGGTGACTGAGCAGTACCAGCCGAAACCCAGTAGGAAGTTGCCGAGGGAAACAAGACTTTGGTCTGGTTGTGCTGCCGAGGTGCAAGGCAGTGACTGCACATTTCCCCGCTGATCCTATCACGAGATCACCCATCACTTCTAGGGCCCTGGGCTGGGACCCAGAGGAACAGGGTGTGCTAACCTTTGGGCCAGAAGGCCAGCAATATGGACTGTTTATTTGCTTGGCCATCGTCCAGAAGCCTGAGCTGTAGCTTATTGCTATATGCCCCAGCCAGTAAGCTGAGGCCAGGGACTGTTTAATTGCTCAGCGCACACTATTACTGTTCACCCCAGCCAGGAGAACTGGGCTACCGGCTGACTTGTTGTTTATTCAATCCTCCTTTGGAAGTTTGAACTGCTATTTGGACAATGGCGCAGCTGCATGCCATGCCAACAATATGTCCCCCGGGTGTATCAACTCCCCGATGCCACTGGAGGGGGCACCCTGACCCTGCAAGGTAGGAAGGCTACAATATGATTTGCTTAATTTTCTAACCAAAATGTCATTTTGAACCAAAGCAAAATTTTTCATTCCAGAAATGAAAAACTGACTTTTGAACAACTCCCAAACCCTTTTTACAAAAAAAAATTGAACCAGGATTTTGTTAAAACTGACTGTCTCCTGTGAACAATTTCAGTTTTAATGAATTAGCATTTTCTGACACAAAAAATCTTTTGATGGAAACATTCTGACCAGCTCTAGTCATCATCCTCAGAGGAATTCTCTTCTCCAGATATATTGAACAGTTCTGCATCCTGCTGTGTTTGCCCAAGAACATTTGCACAAGCACAAAACCTCTGTACTTAAAGGCCCTCCTACTCATGACTTCCTGCTTTTCACAAGCCTTGAAGTTGTTTGTTCTGGTCTGCCACAATCCATTTGGATGGGCCCCTATAATTGGCTATGCCAGTACTCCTGAATTTCTATGCTAATAGACAGTCCAGTTCAGAAGTGTGTGGCTGTGATGATAGGTTGGTAGTGCCCCCGGTTTCATTGTGCCCTTTTAGTTGAAAGGTTAAGGATCTCAACACACTTTTTACTTTCAGTACACTAGTTTGAAGTAGCCTCAGCATTCAGGTACCAGGAAGTCTATAGGACAGAACAGTTTTTTCCTAGACTAGCTCATTCTCCAATGTGCATCCTAGAGAGCACATAGTGATTCTGCAAACTGGGTTTATTCAAAGACTGGAAATAAAGTAAACGAGAAAAAGCTAACTAGTAATGTAGTAAACAGAGAGAAAACAAGCTCGGGAGGAAAGACAAAACTTGCTTCAGAGTATTCATGACTACAGTCTCTGTCCTTCCACATATGTGAGCACAAAGGGAAGAGAAAAATAACAGGCTAGGGAAGATCTATAATTGTACTCCAGATACAAGCAAATAAAAGGGACTGTGTTACTATCCTCTGGGATTTAATTAATTGGTTGCTTATTGCTGAAGATGGAACAGAGTGAACAGAGCTGTGATTTTAATGGGGAAAGTGAGAAGGCAGATGGACAGCACTTAGCTGTAGAAAAGAGAGGTACTAAAAATAATCTGGACAATAATCTGGGATTATCCTATCATTCAACTCCAAACTACAGAAGGACTTTGATGTTTTTATTGTTTCAGTAGATTTGGTCCAGATTCTCAGTACTCAAATATTAATATCAAATCTGAAGGTTGGAGTTTAATTTAAGTCCATAGATCAGTTAGGTAAACAGGACATCAGCTAAATGGATAGCTGCAGACAGCATTTCACCATAGAGAGCCCCTTAAAAATCTTACAGTCCACTTATTTGGATATTTCACTGGTTTGAAAACATGTAGCATTGTTTTCAGAATTAATTGTAATCACTTCTCATGGCCCTTTAAACAGGAGAAGCTGATCTGTGCACACAACAACAGTGCTCTAATTTCACTTCCAGGTGTAATTCCAGCTGTTGATTACCATCTATAAAACCTTAAGTAGGACCAAATCTGGCTGTCTCAGGTATACTGACTGCATCCTATATGCTGTTGTGATTTGCTTGAATTCTCTTGTTATCAAATCTTGCTATCTCAAGTTGATTTCCTGGAAGTTGGGCTGGAGATCAATCTCAAAGGATGATTATTGGCTCTGGGATTTGCTCCTTCTTGTAGTAATAAACTAGAGGCTGAGTTCTGTAACCCTTAGGAGTACAGTTTTATCTAGCTTTTCCTATTAGGGTCAATGGCTAGGAAGGTAGGTGGGCAGGGACTGGTAATGATGGGGATGGGCCTCTCTCATTCCCATTTGTTTCTAATATTTGTATGTATATGCAAATATAACACTAAATACACATGACACGAACTTCTAAATAAACACAGTAGGCCAGATCCTCATCTGATGTAAACTCACCTATTTATACCAACAGAGGAACGGGCCTAGGGAGTGAAATAAGTTCCTTTCCCAGATTATTTACTATTAAAAGTTTATGTTAAAAGGGTTTCTTTTTGAACATATGGAACATCATGATACTGGGTACATTCAGCACTACTGAAGGGGTATGTTTACTGAAGTTGAGTCGTGGACAGGTTCATATTTAGTTGAGTGCCAAGCTTTTTGAGTTATGATATCAAAGTTCCTATATGGTAGTGGATAATGTGTTGTTTTGAAGTAACTTGAAATTAAAAATAAACTGAAAGTGTATTATAATGTTAAATGCAGGATATTTTAAAAAAAAATCTTGACAGGAGAGTAAGAGTATATGAAAGGGCCAAAGGACTTGCTGGGCTAGCTACTGCATGTTAATGAAGGAGGTGGGCGAGTATGGTGGGGGGAAGGGATATCCAATGACTGTTTTATGGACACAAAGGGAAATGAATTACAAGATTATGTGGTCAGTGTGCCAAGTGGACCCCAATTACTGTAGTGAAATGAGCCAAAAATTAGCCTAGTTTGAGAATTTAGTATTCATAGAGAGGGCCAGATTGTGGCTGGGATCTTTGTGAGTATGCGAGGGAGAGGGGAGGATACAAGGAACTTTTACCCTCCACTCTACCTTCCCTCCCCCCCAATAACCTCGATGTAGGGGTCAGGATTCAACCTCACTCCGATTATATTACCTCTCAGCTAATATGGTCAGATCAGTGTAGTAGATTACACAGATACAGGAGATGTTATAAATTATGTATGATATAGATGAAACAGCATGCTGATAAAAAGTGAACAGTAATCATTTTGAAATATATCTGTAGATCTTACAAGTTGTTGGCAAACAGGACGGTGGACAATATCAGATTTCTGCTCTCTGCCCCCTCCCCTCACCTGCATCTTTCCCCAAAGTGTGCTGTCTCATGATAGGAAAGTTTTGGCTTTAAATATTCTAGTGGACCTTCCTGACAATGGCATAAAAATGGCAGGTAAATATCAAGTTTTAAGTACTCTGTAAAATGTTGTTCATTGATTTTTTTCCCACCTTCTGAGCACTAACCTTGTAGAGTGAATAACAGTTCAAAGGGCTGAACATCTAAGAATTAAGTGCACTCATAATTACTCCTGGCAGGGGTGTGAAAAAGTCATGCTGCTTCTCTTTAGGTGGAAGTTAACCTCCTGCCTTCATTTTTCTTTTCCAACTTTATGAAAGAAATTGGTTAGAAAGAGAAGATACCGTCGTATATACTGTAAAAAGTTTACATTAAATCTTGTTCATTTCCTGGATATAAAGCTTACAGTTTCTATTGTGTAGGGATAAGTAGTAATCACACACTGATGCCATTTAACCCATTGTACTATAACTGAACATTGAACAAGATCCCTAAGAACAATAAAGATGTATTAGTGATTTTACAATGAATTCTAAATGAATTTAAAATGATAAACCCTTCAGATACTTTTCATTAGGCTTTCCATACTCTCAGCTATACTGAGGAATTGTCAGTATTCTTACAAACTTTCTTGGTCCTGTAGTATAGTCAGAAAGTCCCTTCCATGACTGCTTTTATTTTTAAAAAGATATTTAGGTGCCTAAAGATGCAGATAGGCACCTAGTGAGATTTTCCAAAGCATCTAGATACAATCAATGGGAGTTAGGTGCTTAGATGTTTTTAGGTACTTAAAAATCTGACCCCAAGACACTAGTTGACAGGCACTAGAGAGGCACTGAGAATATACAGGGCAGTATTGGTACCCAGTGCCCAAATTAAAGGATTCCCTTTAGATTCATTGAAACTAAGTGCTGTCATCTTTATAATGGGATATGACAGATCCATGTTTACTAAGTGAATTAAAGTAGTATTAGGAAGATAGGAGTTTTCATACTGTAACAGACTGCTGATCCACCTAGTCCAGTATCTTGTCTCTGACAGTGGCTGACCCTGCAATAGGCAGCTATGGAATAACCTACCACAAGGAAACTTTGTGGTTAGAGGTTGGCTTATGCACTCAAATGCAAAGAGCTTCCTACCGTGGTATGTTGAACATCTTTACTCCCCCTGAGAACAAAGCGTGTACTCAGGCCTTCATAGTAGTAATTCTTGCAGGTGTAGTTAAAGAACTATTCTTCCTTCTTCCAAACCTTCTATCACACCAGCCTCCATCATAACATGACACCAGGTGATGCATGAATTCTATAATGGCAGATGGCTCAATGGCACTATCTGTATTACATCTACTGTTTAACTACATACTGCAATAGGAATTTTATTCCCTGAGAACAATCTGTTGCAAGTTATAATTTTCACATTCCATCCAGTCATGCAATGAAAAGTTAAAAAAACTTGTAGAGGAAGTCAAGCATAACGGGTTATGTCTTGTGCTACACTGATCGGTGTTACACACTGGGAAATAAGACTTGTACGATATGCAGAAAAATCCCACATGCACTCAGCCACTCTTGGATGTAGGTTTTTCTATAGTAAATTGGAACGGCATAAAAGGAGGGCTGGACAATTCATAATGTGTAAACATTAAGTTATTGTGTAAATACAGTTACTGTGGCTGCATTAAAATTGTGAGGTAATTACTTTAGTTTCAGAACACTTATAAAGTATATAATCTTGCTCAATATTAAGTGACTATGAAAGGCTGTAACTTATTTACTAATATATTATGCTCAGTTAAAGTACAAAACTATATTATATACTAGGTCTGTTTACCATTATTATGACTATTATTTAAGGTGTCATTTATAATTAATGTTGTTAGGCTTTATGTGTTGGGGAAATGGTTAAAATAAATTTAAATTAATGGAGATATCCCATCTCCTAGAACTGGAAGGGACCTTGAAAGGTCATTGAGTCCCAGCCCCCTGCCTTCACTAGCAGGACCAAGTACTGATTTTTCCCCAGATCCCTAAGTGGCCCCCTCAAGGATTGAATTTACAACCCTAGCTTTAGCAGGCTAATGCTCAAACCACTGAGCTATCCCTCCCCTTACCTCTCCTGCTCACAAAGACTTTTTCTGTAATGATTTTAAAGTAGATATTATCAAGCCATAAACTGTTAACACTTGTTATACACAGTAAATGGGGAATAGGTATAGTAGTCTAAGTTCAGCTTTTATGAAGTCCTCCACCTACGATTTCAGATATCCATTTTAGAGGCTGATTACTCAAACTACAACTACCGTACCTCTGTTTTCGGAGGTTCACAAGAGGAGCTCCCAGTGATCCCTATTCTCTTCTTCTAGCTCGTTATACAATCTATTTTGCATTAATGCAAATATTGCAGACTCCATTGGAGGAGTCTGATGCCCACAAATTTTCAAACTTGAGTATCTAAAATTAGTTTCTTAAATAGAACCTAGCAGTGTAGGCTCCTAGCACTGGAGTTCCCATTAACTGTAACAATGTTTTTAAATGGACAACACTTCTGACAATCAGGCCAACTTTCAGATAAGTGTCTAAATATGGTTTTAGGAGCCTAACTTCAGATACATTTGACATTTTTAGCTTTTGTCCCCAACTCTGTGTTAGGATTACTACTTCACCCTTTCAGCCTCTGTTTTAAATCACATATTTATTACCACAACAATCCAAAGCTTCAGTTTCTAAATTATTTTTAATAGTCATGTATTGTACTGAAGGAAACACTTTGATACCTTAACATGCCATGAGTGGGACATCCAAAGGTCACTTTTCCCCTCAGAAGTTGCTGCAGAGCATGGTGGACTAGGTAATTGGTGTGGGAGGGTGAGGCGCAAGCCTGGCCAAACAGGGGCACTCCTCCTCCCATTAAGACTTGACAGATATCTGGCAAGGACCCTTCTGTGAGGAAAGCCTCTGTGTGGCAAGTCCTACCGCCACCTCCTCATTGTAAGAGTTGGTAACTGGTGTTGGTTGCTGGGCTGACTGTGGAGTTCGAACCCGACCTAGTTTGGGGTGGAAATGGGAAGGGCAGGTCCACACATCTGTCCCCCCTGACAAGGGTAGCCTCTTCCAGGTATGGCTGTTTCCCCCGGCAATGGATAGCTTTCCCCAGTAGGGATTACATCTTTCAGTTTCATGGAGATTTGAATAATAATTTTATTTATACCAGATTGGTGCTAGAGTGGTTCAAAAATGCCTCCGCTGCTGTCTCTGATGTCTCAGCTGGCAGTGTAAAATATGTTAGGGGAGTGACTGTGGTTTCAGGTCCCTTCCATGAGGACCTTCTTCTAAAATGAGGTGGTCATGATGAAGGAATATGATCTCCTATATTGAGATGAGGAGACTTTAATAAAGGATCAGGATTGTATCAGTAATGGCACAGTTTTTTTTTAAACAGTTGGATGCAAGTAAACCCAGTTTTTATGAAAAGTTTTTAGATACGTTTGAGGATCCATATTTGTTTGAGACTGGTTATACAAATAACTTTACATCTGCTTTACTGAATTCTGAGGAAAACCCACAAAACAGCAGCTCATATAAGGATAGAGTATTTTATTTAAAATATCCCATAGAAAGAAATGGGCAAAGCACATTACTATTCTACATAAAAGTACAGCCATAAGAGTCATATGTAGCAAACATTGTAAGCATTCCTATTTCCACAGTTCTGCTGCATGCCATTTCCCCCAGTGCTTCCCCAAGGAGATATCCAGATCACAGAAAGGTTTTATCTGTGTCCAATGTGGTTTTGCCTTCCACACTCGATCAAGATTTAGCACTCCCAGTTTAAGACCATGCTGGGAGTATAGAGGCATCCCGTAGGGAAAAGGTGGATTACTACTTTGAACTGGAGGATGAGATAAAGATCTCTGGATGTAACATTGTCTCCTTTCATGGCTTTGTACTTAGGACTCATGTAAAATGAAGTGAAGGAAAATGATGAATTACCGGTACTGAAACTTTTGGGTATGGAAAGAACTAAAAAATTTAAAGAAAAAAATCTATGTTCAATAGCTCTGTAATCCACGTCTGACATGGTGGTTATTTTTAGTGACAAATAGAATTTGTGGAACCTCATTCTGTTGGTTTTACCATTCTTAGTGACTCCTTTTTACTCCATATTTTATCTTGGTTTTTTTCTTTTTTTAAAAAAATCCATGGAGCATTAGCTGACTGTACTTTTTCTCTCCAATGGCTATTTCTATTTCCACCCAATATTTTATTCACTTATCTATTGTTTTATTAGTTTTGTGTGCATATGTATATATGTATATATATTCTATTTTAACTTTATTAATCTGGCTGCTGATTGGCTGCAAACAGTAACCAGGAAAGGGCAGGCAATCACATCTGTACAGGAATACCAGTTTTCAAGGGAAAAAAATCAGACTTATTTTCATAAAGAAGGTTAAATTGTGGTTGGCATAGATGTACAGAGAAAGGAGGTGCAAGGAGACTTCACCCTCCCCATCCTTTTTTTCCTGGGCTCTATTCAGGGGTGGCCACAACTGCCATCTCCATTCTCTCAGGAATGTAGGGAGTGCTCTCTGTTAACACCCAAGATAGGGAAAGGCCAGGATGTTTTTCTGGCAAACCAGAAGTGCAATGACTGGGTGCAGTGAAGGCATGTAGCAGTGGCTGAGCTCCACCAGCATGCTTCCCACTTCTCCTGGTAGCGTGGCTCCCAACTGTCCCGAGTGCAATATTGGGCAAAGTCTTAGAAAGCTCAAAATCAGGTCTGGAATCAGAAAGTTCAATTCAAAGATTTCAAAAAATTGTTCCCACTAATTTCAGGGCTATATTTAGCTCAGAAATTTGGTATGTGTTAATTACATGCCATTATAGTTTAATATGAGAACTGAATGCCAGAAAAGTTATATTTAATAACAGGGTTTTATGCCATAGCATCTTTTGCCATATGGGTCTTAAAATAAAACAGCCAAGCTCTTTACAGACAGAATTATTACAGCTTGAAATAAAATGGGCTATACATTTGCACAATTAGTTGGATACAACTGGTCTAAATTCTGCTCTCACTTACTGCTGTGTAAATCAGGAAAACTGCATTGAAACAAATGGAGTTATACCCATGTAAAAAATGGTCTGCACTCAGAATCTGGTCCAGAACCCCTTTTTAGTTGTGGAAGATGCATGTTAATTGATATGCTCACATGAACTATTTAGATAATTAGTTATTTGCCATTCTCCTAATTGAAATGTGACAACATACTTGGTTACCATTTAATTAGAAAACAAATGAATTATATATTAAGATCTTCCTTGTTTATACATTTAAGTTCTTTCAAGGAAACTCAGTGGTAAACAAGTCAATGCTCAGCAGAGCATTCTGGCACTAAGCTTTAACTATATCCCTGTTGCTGTGACTTCTTGCCATTTGCATGAGCTAAAACCTCAGCATGGATCAGTGCACACCTTTATGGGAATTCAGAATATCACACTTCACATGAATCACAAAGAGCAGAAAATTCTCATAGTACTCAAAGGCTATACACACACTTGCCCAGATACATACCATGTATACTCATACAATAGCAACTGCCATGGGGTATCACCAATATATATATAACTAATAAAGCCAGTTGGAAAACAGACAATATTTTTGTTGTAATTCATTTTAAATTTATGATCAGCTATAAACACTAAATATTTCTTGAAATTAAATATCTAAAATATAAAACAGTAGCTTATTGAGATGTATTCCAAGCTGTTCACTTGCTCTTTGGGATCATTAACTTGGATCATTTGCTTCACATCCTTATCAATGGGCTGAATGGCTGTGCTTGGATTTAGGTAGAAATAAATTCAAGTAGCCTGGAACTGAAAAATAATCTGAGAAAATAACTGTGGTACACTTAATGGTCTATAGAATTACCAGGAAAGATTTAACAATATCAGTAGGAAATCTCCTTGGTAAGCTGGCTCTTATCAAGAATGAAATTTAGAAATAACCTAGGAATAAAGGAGGAAGTACAGCTGAAATGGTTTGTGGGCATTAATGGAATCACAGTAGAAAATTATTTTGTGTCCTTGAACCAGGCATTTGGGAGGATGCATTGTTCTGTTATGTTCATGCTAGGTTCATATCAGACTTCCAACAATGGATGAGTGAACTGGACAGGAAAAGCAGGGGGTGATTCAAACCTCAGTTTTCTCCTGAACCTTTTTCAGAGTGTACCATTGACCCCTATTTTCCTTTTGTATCATAATTCTTATCTTCCCCGACTTCTTCCAAATATAGGATAAGCAACTCAGATTGAACCTGGTGATTCCTGTCATAATTTGGTTCCTGCGTGCTTCCTTTTCCTCCTCACATCCCTGTAGCCTTGCTGATGTGTGCTAGGTCCTCAGCATTTGAAGCAATCTCTGCTAGGGTAGTAGGTGGAATAAGGACCATCTTTACTGCATAGAGGCTTACCTGAATTCCAATGGAGAACATATTCCCTGCCCTTTCTTACAGCCCTTTTGGAACAAATATTGCCATAGGTTTGCCTCAGTCAACTTTATCCCCTAAAACAAGCCACAGAGATGAAAAATTGTATCAGAAGAACAGAGAGGAAAGGTAGTTCCAAGCTTTAAACCATGAATTAGGTTCAATATTAACACAGGTGAAATCCTGAACCAGTGAAATCAATAGAAATTTTGCCATTGATTTCATTGGGGCCAGGATTTCATCCCATGGGTCTCAATTAAAGAAGAGTTTAGAGCTTGAGCTGAATCAAATTTTCCCACCAAGATGGATGAAATCTTCAGCTGTATCTGGGTACACTTTCTCTTAATAATTGTGGCCATCTAGTCTGTCGAAAAAATATGAATACATTTCCATGGAATTTACCACAATATTTACATAAGAACAGTAATGCGATTGAGCTGGTAAGGCTGAATGATGGAGTCACAGATTTCAAGATCAGAAGAAACCATTATGATTACCTGTCTGGGTTCCTGCACAAAACAGAACATAAGATCTTGGCCTGGCCTGATTCTGCTCTCATTTATACCAATGTAAATCAGTCCCTTTGTTTATAAACAAGGTGCCAAATTCATACCTGGTGTAAGCAGGTGTAGTTCTACTATCTTCAGTGGAGTTTCAGCCATTTACACAAGGGCTGAACTAGTCTATAGATTTGTAGCTTTTGACATATTAATTTGGCTGCTTTTTGGGTTAATGTGAGTTAACTGGGTTAAATCTAAAATTAATCACTATTATGTACAAAGTACTGAAAATGACATGGTTTTAGCCCCGCTACAGATTGTGTAAATGCTACTGTAGCACTATAGCCCACTAAACCTGATGAACTTTTGAGTCCTAATATACAATGGATCCACACTGGCATTTGGCTCAATATTTAATGTTTAAGCTATGCACGTAAAAGCAGATTTTCAGAGCCCAGATTATGCTAAATTCATATAGGAACTCAAATACATTTAGGTAAAATTCCAGTTATCAGAAAGTTTCAGATGCTGTTCAAGACATTCAGATAATGAGAGAAGATCTGCATCCTCGGGAGTGAGCCTTTTCTACTGGGGGTCCACAGACTTGCTTGTTTGCATCAACTTTTACTTATTAAATACAGCTTATAGACAAGAAAGTTCTTGCACTGGACTCCTCCTTTGGAATTCTACCAAAAGGCCGGGTGTTTTGCGACAAAATAATTTACCGGGTATATTCAAATTCATAGATTTTTTAAAAATGAATAGATAAATTGTTCCACTTTATGACTTGTACAACTCCATGGTTTAAGTACACTTGGGTAAGTATTGTGACTTGAACGATTGTGTTTGGGAGCACTAAAGCTAATGATGTCATTTTGGTTTAAGATGAAAAAATTACAAACCCAATGCAAGAGACATACAATTTGCCTCCAGATAAAAATAAAGATCTTTGAGATCAGTCTGAATATAGCAATCTTGTTGTCTTTTCATGCTGCATTATATGATAGCTCCCAGGCCACAGCTGGAAACTGCTTTTTTTTTTTTTTTTGGAAGTGAAGGAAATCCCTAGAGACGCATAGTAGAATGTGAGCTGCTCAAAATATGTCATGACCATGAGTTCCAACATCTAAAAAAGCTGTCATGATGCTGCACATGGTTTTACTGCCGTGCTGCAAGACAGATGTTAATTTTTTAATGGTAATTATTTTGCATTATCATCTTTTCACACTTTGTAATCATTCACCTTTGAATCAAAGCTATGCTATCTTATTTGGATATTTCTCTGCGTAGTCTGAGGGGAAACAAAAGACATAGACAATGTAATAACATAGTAACTATGATAATATATCACACTATGCATAAACAAGGGCACCTTTGGAACACACAGATTATAAATTAAATACCCATTAGATATTTTACTGTTTCTAGATTGCCGGCTACCGGGACAGAGGATGGCACAAATACAGCATAGTAATCGGCTCTTCAGCAAGAGCTACTATAGTGAGAAGTGCTATCGAAATGCACCTAATAATGGTTCACAAAAGGTAAGCCTGTGTCACCTCCACAGTGATGATGAAGTGGAAAACATAATAGAAATATTTACTAGCTGAAAGGGACAAGTTGTACAAAGCAAAAGCTAGCTGCCAAATAGCCTCTTTAGGGGTGCAGCTGCTTCTGCCAAATTTATAGAGGCAGATAGCAGAAAAGTATGCTGGGAAAAAGGTCACCCCAAAGAATTACCCCTACACACAGGAGTTTCAGTAGTGAGCAGATACATATAAAGAAAGGTGCTTGTAGGACCTTTACGTTTTTCCAGGATGGATCCTCGTGTCTGAAATAGCTGTTTTTTGTTTTGGTTTGCTTCTCAATTATATTAAGGTCCCTTTAAACCCTTCTGGGTGCACAGGGCTCTGATGACTTGTGCAGCACTATCTTAAGGGCTGTACACTGACCCTGATCCCTGCCTCTGGCATAGGTGCAGATCAGGACGTGCCAAGGTACGTTGGGCACGTGGACAGAATGCACAGTTATTCACATTTTTCCAGGGCTGTGGGAAGCAGAGTATAATTAGAGAGTGTCTGCTCTCATGTACACGGGGGACTGCACAATCTCATGAAGTGCAAGGGCAGCTTAAAACCAGCTTAGCTCTCTTCTCCCTGTATCCCTGAGCCAAACACAAGAGTAGAATAACAAAGTCAGGTCCTATGTTTCTCTAAAAAACACTGGGACACAATTTTATTATTAGCTGCTTGCTGCATATAGTATATCACAACTATATTATACACAGGTATAATATATATATCTTCTTTGATTCTACATGATCACCTTAAAGAAATATCACATTTTGTATCATCTGTGATGGCAGAATGTTATTAGCTCCAGTTTTAGTATTATTTCTAGGTAATTATTTTTATTTCTCATTTACAGTGGGCCCTTTTGTCCTGAGACCTGAACTGGTAGTGGAGCCTTAAAGTGGGTGTATATTAAATTTATCCAAATTTAAGGTTCCTGTACCCTACCAGGGTGGTATAAATGAGTCTTAGTATAAATGAGAATTCAATCTTCTGTGACAGGGGAATGTGTAATATAATGTGATGAAGCATCATGAAGGGTAAACTTCTGAAAAATATGGAAATGGTAAAGAAGTCAGATTGAAACATGGTGTTAGTTGCACCTGATCCACCAAAATAACAAGTGGATATGAATGTTGACTCAGTTCTATTTGGTGACTGTTTGTAACTCTTTATAACTGTACTTATTTATCATTTCTTAAATTTACTGCAACCGTTTTACTCTAGGTCAGTTTGAAGTACAAATAACTTCTTAAGATTCCATGTCAACTATTATTTATATGCTGGGTATATGTACTATATGATGGTTTTACTCATTGTTTATAGCCTTTTCATACCAGAATGTGTTTGCTTCTGCTTATATGTATTTCATTTACTGTAACAAACTGATGTTTATCTCCTCGTCCACTCCCTTTTTTAAAATTAAAAAACAGAGGCATCTGGGTCTGCGCAGCAGAAATATAGCTCTGGGAAAGAAGCATCTTACCCTACTATTTTAAGATCCCAGTGCACAAATGGAGCTCGTTGCATCATTATTATATTAATAAATTCCATGCTGCATAATGGACAAGATATGTCACGTACTGGATATCTCATTTGGAAGTGCGAATGTAATGAGCATCACTGTCACCACCCAGGGGCTAAGCATTGGCTTGAAGTTAAGGAGTTAAATGTTTCTGCATACGCAGCTCACAATGTGTACACATTGGGCCCTCTGCTCCATGGCAGAGGGGAACAAATGACATTAAAATGGATGTGTTAGAAAAGCAGTGGAAGGGGTGGCAGAAGCAAAAGTTCTGCAGCGTGGTTTTACTCCTCCAGGGCCCACAACATATCTCCATGCAGAGACACGTGGCAAGTGCAGACAGGGAACAGGCATTTGGAAGTATGGTCCTCTCAGACATCAGTGATTTCTGGAAGTAATAGTGACGGTCTTCTCCATGGTTTTTATCCCCTTTTAGTCAACCCTTCACGGAGTTGGGTTGGAGGGTAGCACCGTAGAGGATTGGCCATCCTTTCAGAGAGCTCAAGAGCCACAGTATCGGAGACCAATTTCTCCATAGATCACTGAGCTACCCTTCACTCCTCCTCACTGCTATAAACCCTCCCAACAGGCTACATTTACACTGAGAATTGCAAACAACTCTCCTCACCACCTGCGATGATCAAACACCAGTATAGCACCGTTGGAACACTGATGTAGACTGCCTGCAGGTGTTTTTACTCCAGTGTCATTTATACCTACTGTGAGCATGCACTATTAATAATACCAGTGCTAGGTCAATGATAAAGAATTTCCTAAAATCCTCAGTATAGACAAATTCTCACCTTAGGGAACTCTCATGTTGTTGGTCCAACCTGTTAAGAGCAGGCAAGAATATCTGTGGAAGTCTACACTGCTATTCCAAGCTTTGCTAGAACCAGCAGAATTGCACTGGTGCCAGGCTAATAGTGGTAGGGGAACTCCAAGAAACCCTCAGAGGAAACAATTTATGGAGCTAAACACCTTGCAAACCACAGAGATTTCAATCACTTTCAGTGAAGATGGATGGTCCTTGGAATTTCTGTTGTTTTGCCTCTTGCAAAGTACTTACAAAAAAAAGTGTTAAAGCGTGGAATTTGATATTTAGAATCTACTGCAAAATTCCCATCAGATTTTAACATTTCTTAAACTAGGTCACACTTTTTGACCTAAACTACTATATTTAACAGTCTCTCTTTATACACAGCTTATTATATTCAGTAATTCAACTTCTAATATTCCCCAGCAAAAGCAAACACTTTACTGCTCAGGTTGCTGTGAATTTTAATACGATTTTTTTCCTGTTAAATATTTCCTCTTAATAAAAATGTCCTAAAATAAGAAGAAAAAAAAATCTCTAACTCTCTCAGTACTTACATCTAAAATTCATTAACACTTTTAAATTTCAGGAAAAAGTAAATATTTTCTCCAGTCACTATTGTTTTGATATATTTGGTTAAATTTTAAGAGCAAAGAACATAAAATATATATTTCTACAAACCCTGGGCCACATCGTTCATTGCTCCAATGGTGGAGACTGGCTTGAGAGGATCTGAGCAGCAGAAAGGCTGTCTGGAGTGTGGGTCACAGCAATGCAAATCATCCACAAACTCATGCTCTGCCAGGGGATTTTGATATGGCTGGTGCCAAGATACCATGGTGAAAGGTGTAGTATAACAATCAAAAATAGAAAAATGTGTGTATGACCAACCTAGAAAGAATAGGACAACTGGGATAGGTATTATAATAACAGGAGTCATCAGATGGCACTGTTATACATAGTCTGACATGTTTTCTTTCCAAGTGTGAACATGTTTTCAGTCTTACAAGGAAATACAGTGTGCATGGTTTTCTGATGTCCTTTCTATGGAAATACTGTAGCAAGCAGCAAGGGAATTTGTTCTTTGCCTTAACCTACACAGAGTTAATTCTTGAAGAACTATTCCTTGAGACCAGGATATTGGTATTTGGTCTGAGATCACTGAAAGAGGGGATTGCCTGTGTGCTGTTTGTGACCACCTCTGTTCAAGAACTGGTATATATAAAACAAGTTGTACTAAGAATATACCCACATTCCATATTATGGATTTCTCCTCTAATGGGAAGATGACCTCCAGGCCTCTGATATCTGTGACCTCTTGGCAGAGAGGCAACAATGGTAGAGATTCAGTCAGGATCAATGGAAGCTACTTGGAGGTCCTGTTAGCAATGGAGGTTGCTAGTATAGAGTTTGGTCTAGTGAGAGTTTTGCCTGAATAATAAACTAGGACTGTGCTCAAAACAAACAATAGGTTTATTACTTTAACTAGGCACTGCTTCATTTTTACACATTTCCTTATTTTAATATAGAATGTAATAAATAGAAAACAAACATTTATAACACATGTATTAAAACAAAACAAATTGGGACTAAGTTTAAAAAAATGATTAATTTGTAACTTAGATTGAGTTTATGTTTATTTATTTGGTATTGGATATAGAGGGAAGAGAGACAGAACTACCTTATCTGACCCAGTCTGAAATCCACTATTCATTAATTCTCCAAATCCCCTTAGATTGCTTAGAGCAAATGTGGTTAAAAGTAGCCTTTCAAGTACATTTGAATCCCTGCAGGTTTTACCTTTACTCTGATGTTTTATTTAAAAATAAAGAGAAAAAATTCTTTTTATTCTTCTGCAGAATTTAATTCTTTTATAAAAAAAATAAAGGGAAAATGATCTTGAGAAAGTCCTTTCTGTTAACATACAGATTGAATACACTCTCCCTAACACTGGAAACAATGAAAGGTGTAGGCATTGTACTTGTAAATGTGAACACTGCCAACCAAGAGGGCATTGCTCTAAGTAATAGACTTTAATGATTAGTCTCAGCCAGGTAATTTTAGATTTGGCTTAAAATAGCAATGAGGCTATTCACTTAGAACATAAAAATGATCATCTCCCCGCAGACAATCTAGTCAATGGACATTAAAAGAGTTTTAAGATAAAGATTCAGTCTTATAGAGCCACATCCTGGCCCTTTCTATACAGGTATGCAAAGAGAGGGTGATGATCTTGTGGTGAAGGCACTTCACCAAAATTTATGAGCTTTGGCTTCAGCTCTTAGCTCTGCCACAAATTTTGCACAACCCTCAGCAAGTCATTTCCACCCAGATCCAGCACAGCATTTGCTTTACATTAAACTTGTCAGTGGGACTACTCACGCTTAAAGCTGAACATGTGCTTCAGTAGTTCACTAAGTCTGGGCTTTCATCTCTCTGTGGGTCACGGCCCCATGTGTAAAACAGGGATAATACTACTTCCAATCACAGCCTCACAAGGGTGTTGTGAGTCTAAATCCATTACTCTTTGCAAGGTGTTCAGTTACTATGGTGATACAAGTCATGTAAGCACCTAGACAAATAATGGGAGAGGACACAAGGAGACGTCTGCTCTTCTGCAGGGGTTGGCCAGAATCCTGATGGGGAATGCAGTCCCTGAACCCTCCTAGCACAATGAGGGTACCAGTTATCCAAAAAGGGCCTGAGACGGGTGAAAACAGGGCTTACTTCTGTACCTGGTCTGCAGCATTGGCTTGATGGAAAGTGGGGAGTACCCTGCACCCTCTCTGAAAGCAGCATGTGCATCCTGTCATATATAAAAGATCAAGAGTTGAGGGTGAGGAAAGATGTACCACCTTTTCCCTTGAATTGACAGAATCATGTCTGCCAGTTTTCTGGGTGGACTGGGCTCTGTGAATGGGCAGGGGAATGCTTTGGGGACAGCTGCTTTCCATCACCTCCAGTAACACAAAGGAAATATAAACCTACTTGCTGTTTCCCTCTGCTGGAGGCAGTGGTCAGGGGAAGGCAGAAGCCAGAGTCCAGCCTCCACATAAACTGTCATGGATTCATAAAACCCATGCAGATTCTAATGTGATTTGGAGATTTCGGGTGTTGAATCTGCAGCCTGTTTCACAGGAGCAAACCCAAGCTCACTCAGGGGAACAATATGGTGGAAAGTCCATGAATGGGGACTGCCAAATGACAATATTTGCTATCAGTTTTTAAACAGAACTTCCCTATTGAAATCAATGAAGAGTTCTGGTTAACAATCAGTGGCACAATGTGGCCCAGAATGCCCTGCCCTGCTATGTGGGCCTTTTCCATGTTAGGGACTTTCTTGCTGTCAGTATATAATTCACTTTAAACTAATGTTCCTTTTTCACTTGGTGGTAGGTGAAGAAGGGAGGAAGCTAGAGGTAACTTGGATTCTACTTTATGCCTGTTTTAATAAATAATGGACCCATACTTGTAAGAGTTTCACCCCTACAATAGTTTGCAGGCAGGAACAAGGACTCAAAATTGTTATAGTACATATAAAGGGCATTGTGTACATGGAACTTGGTCACTTTTGTGCACTGGCTTTAAAAAATGTGGGTCAGGGAGATTTGGAATGTATGCTACAGAGAAAAAACATTGCATGTGCAAAGCAGGTACACAGTATATTTTGATGCAAAGTTCATACCATTGACCTGACAAATTTATTTCCTATATATACCAAGTGGAACTGATATTACAAAAATTCAAACCCCAACTATAGTAATCTTGGCCAAAAAGCCCATTAGATATGTGTATATGATGGACCTTGGAGAAACTCCCCAAAACTTTCTATCCTATATCTTTCACAGAGAACATAGCACGTTTGTATTTCTCAGATCTGACAGATACATTCATTTACAGTGAATAATGCTTTTAGAATTGCAAGCTAGATTGCTCTGTATTATAGGGAATGGCATTGTATAGAGCAGCCAAGCATAAAATAAATAAATATAATGAACATAAAAACCTAGCCAATGCTGCTTTGTACAGCTAACATATGAAGACAAATAGTTTTTTGAACACAGCAAGACTTTGCAGATACAACCAACTAAAGAGAATAATTCTGACAATCCAATTCCTTTGCTTTCCATGAAGTTAAAACTGGGTGGTCTGTTGCTTTATGAGTGTCTTGTGCTCTTGTTTACATATATTAATCCAAAAAATTCAATTATATTGCTGGAATTCTTTCAGATATGACTTAAAATCGACTCCCAGGAGCAGTTAGACTGCTGGCCAAGCACATACATCTCACCTAAACACACTTTATCACATCTTGCTAGAGCCTAGGTGGCACAAATTCTAAATGCTACTACAGCAGGGCTACTTTGATCTGATCACATGAAGTGATGAGTGCGCTCAACCATCATAGATGTTAATGGAACTTGAGGATGAGCAGCATCTTCTATGACATGCTCAGCACCCTGGACCCTTTTCCAGACTAGAAGACTAGAACTCCTGGCTGCAAGGAGTTCTAAACCTCCTTCCCAGACAAGATCTCCCAAATCAGGGTCGCCTCATTGTATCCCAGAAACTAGACACTGAACTGATCCACCATTACAACAGCCTCCTCAGATATTGATCCATTTATTCACACAAAATGAAGTTTTGAGGCAGAGGAGAAATCTGAATAACCAGATCAAATTTGGCACTATGCCTGTTATTGATGATGAAAGATATCTACAGGTGTTTGGTTGCTCTGTTAACACTTCCTTTGAGGACAACTGTCTTCCCCCTGCCTACAGTATGCAATAATCTGACAAATATTTAGGAAAACATTATTTAGTGCAACCAACCTCGAAATGTACCTGTGACAGGTTCGGTCACAGAGACCCCCTTGAGGCTGTCACCTGATATGCTGGAATTACCTCTGAGCCTTTTTTCCACTGGCAGCTTGGGACTCCAGAACCCTGGCTTGTTGAGCCAGACACACTCTGAACCACACCCCCAAAGCTGCAGGCTTTAACCAAAAACTGCTCAGCAAGTCATCTATCTCCAGCACCCAGACACCCAGTTCCCAATGGGATCCAAACCCCAAATAAATCCGTTTTACTCTGTATAAAGCTTATACAGGGTAAACTCATAAATTGTCCGCCCTCTATAATACTGAGATATGCACAGCTGTTAAGTATAAAAGTAGGATTTAAGTGGTTTCAAGTAATAACAGACAGAACAAAGTAAGTTACCAAGCAAAATAAAACAAAACACGCAAGTCTAAGTCTAATACATTTAAGAAACTGAATACAGGTAAATCTCACCCTCAGAGATAAGCTATTTCACAAACTAGACTCCTTCTTAGTCTGGGCCCAATCCTTTCCCCGGTACAGTTCTTGTTAGTTCCAGCTCAGGTGGTAACTAGGGGATTTCTCATGACTGGCAGCCTCCTTTGTTGTGTTCCACCTCCTTTTATATCTTTGGCACAAGGCGGGAATCCTTTGTCTCTCTCTCGGTTCCCATCCTTCCTTCTAAATGGAAAAGCACCATGTTTAAGATGGATTCCAGTATCATGTGACATGTTCACATGTCCTGTGAGACTTCATTACCCACAAGAAGGCTTGCAGGTAAATAAACCATCTACTACCAATTGTCCTAGTCAATGGGATCCATCAAGATTCTAAACCACCATTAATGGCCCACACTTTGCATAATTACAATAGGACCACAGAGTTAGACTTCATATTTCTAGTTTTAGATACAAGAATGATATATTCATACAAATAGGATGAACACACTCAGTAGATTATAAGCTTTGTAATGATACCTTATAGAGACCTTTTGCATGAAGCATATTCTAGTTACATCATATTCACACTTATAAACATATTTCCATAAAACATATTGAGTGCAACATCACAATACCTTGTGATGTCTAATCTATTTTAAGCAAGATGATTGAATAATTGACAAAGAACTCTCTCCAACTATAATTGACATCTGTCAGTGCTTTGCACTCATGCCTTCTGAGTTTTAGGATAGGATGTTGCACAGAGATGGTGCTGGTCACACTAATGGATGATTCATTCCTGGCAATGGACAATGGGCAAACACCCATATTTTTACTGCTGGATTCTTCAGTATGATTCAGCCATAATATGTTATCATGCCTCATAGATATGGCAGGCAAGAGTGGAACTGCAATGAGTTGGTTCAGATCCTTCCTTTAGGAAAGATCCCAGAGAGTCTTGCTGGGCAACTGAACCTCTGCTTCATGCGGTATTCACAGAGAGTTTCTCAATGCTCTATCCTCTCTTCCTCCATATTCATCATATTTGAAAAACTTTTTGGAGGGTTCAGCATGATAGTGCTCCATACACTGGACTGCTTTCCCTCTTGCATAATGCATCAAATTCAGTGTCGTAGTCTTAATCTTGAAAAGATGGCCCTGAGGCTCTCTTGGACTGCCTCTCAGTATGAGGGAACTTTTCCAGGCAGTAATACTCCTCAGAGATTACGAAATTATAAGCTTCGAGGGTGAGATTTATGAGAGCTGTTGTAATAACTGGGCCTACAATTTTACCCTAATAGTGAGTTTAACTGTAAAGAGTGAGTGGAAGTTCATAAAATATCACAATAATCTATAACAAATGTTGATGAGAAAAGGGTATGAAAGGGAGAGACAGACAGACTGAATTAGTCCAAACAAAAAAGGCCTTGTGATATAATTCAAGGTCTATGATAAGATCATGCCTGGTAAACAAGAACAGTGTGAGATCAAAAATCAATGAACCAAAATGGGTGTGTCAGAAATTAGGCCGACTGGTGAACAACATAATGAGGCAATGGGATATTCCACCCATAATTCCCTTTTATGGTCTTTCAAGAAAGAGATTTGGAGAGAAAAAATGACTACTGGAGCAAGCTTCACCATCATGGCTGTCACGCTGACCATCTCCTGGGACCACAGACCTTCTTTATCATGATTCTGAGAGATTTTCTAACCAGACTGAGCCAGAGAGAGGGACACTGACACCTCCCGCAGCTCTGGCTTAATCCCAACACCAACTGGGATGTGAGACTGTCTTGCTGACCCTCCTGCCGCAACTACCACCATGTGTCCTTTTCCTTCCTCATGTTATTTTTTGCTTTTCTCTCTCTCTTTTTGCCATCTGTCTAGAAAGTGCCTGGGTTAACCAGTCAAGACTATATCTTCTGCAATGCTGTTATAAGCCTGTGACCAGAAGGAGGCAGCTAAATGCAATGCCCTAAAGATTGTGGTGCTGGTACAAGTTTGACAGGTCTTGGAGTGACTGATAAGACTATCTGCCATGCCTGTGTTTTTCCAGCAGTGAGGTTGCAAGTGAGAGTCAACATCAAAGATAGACACTGCATTTTCTATCTTTGCTGTTCTTTTCTCTTCCCGTGTGTCACACAGAGGCTATCCTACTGGGGGCCCTATGCAGGAATATTTTTGGGGCCACCCCCCTCCACACAACACATACTAAAAAAGCAAATGAGGGTTCCCTTGAGCTGCTCGGGGCCCTACGCAATTATGCCTTGTGCTGGCACAGCTTGGGTGTGTATTCATCTTGTCTTGTCTTCTGTGAAACAGAATCAGATTTTAACAGCAGCAACAATAATAGCTCCAGCCCATTTCAACTAACTTCTCTTTTCTCCAGAAAGGACCGTTATTATCATCTTTAATACCATCAAGGAGACTGTCAAACAAGGGGTGAGGGGTTTCCATCTAAGAACTCTCTACAGCTAAAGGGAAAGGGTACAAGGGATGTTGTTAAAATGAAAGCCTTAATTAATACTTGGCATTTCAAATGCTTTAACTGTTTTTTCTTCTTTTCTGTATCTTTAATAAAAGGTGAAAATGATGTTCAATGGTGTACTTCCCATGGTACTAAGCAGGCGGATGGGTCTGTATCCCAAACCCCAAACATAGTTAACGCTGCTTGATGTTGGACAGTGACTGGGTTATGTTAATACCTTTGATTATCTGGGCCCATTTTTAGTACATCTAAATAAAAACAATAAAGCATGAGCATAGCTTTCTTAGCATCTTCTCCACACCTCTGGAAATCCTTTAACAAAGAGATTACATCTTCAAGACAAAACACAAGTCTTGTATCTTTGCCATAGCTTTCCCATTGCTACTGTCACCATTGGTTAGGAGTTAGCTGGAATGTTTCAGCAGTAACATTGCAGCAGAAAATTAACTTTCGCATTTGCCTGACTTAAAAAAAAAGCTTTACCTAAATATCTAAGTATCTAAATACAAAGACACCCAAATGGTTCTGGGAAGGGGAAGGAAATTAAGGCATCCCATTCTAGTATAATTCCATGAGATAGTCAAGAAACACTTGAGTTGTTTGTGTCTGCCAATTTAGCTCCCACTGAGGTGCACTGTTAATAGTATAGGAAATATGAACTCAGGATAGTTTAATCAATAAAGAAGGGTGGGCAGATTAATCTTATAATAAAGATTATCTTTGTAAGGGCAACAGTATTAAACTGTAGTTCACACAAAACTGTTCTGAGTAATCATATTAAATACATTTTGAGCATTTGAAAACCTTGTTAATAATTTACTTTAATGATGAAGAAATTAATGACACTATTTCAAACTGCTTTGGCTAGCAAATTATAATTGGCATGCATCATACATTCCGTGGCTTTCCAGAAAATATGTGGTGTTAACATACTCTTAATATCCATAAAATATATTTTAATAGAGTAATTTGTATGAAGTTATGTTCTTTCTCACAGGAATTTCAAATGACGTCAGAAGTAAGCTCATCAAATTGGCATGGGATTTACATAGGAGTAGTACTGATAAGGAATTTAGTGAGGAGTGTATCCCCAAATTTTCTTTATTTGGTGATGATTTGCCTCATCTAGGCCCTCAGCTTTCCAGGATGGTAAAATATTTTACCCCAAACAAGACATGTTGGAAACACAAAAGAGAGGAGTCAGTCACTGGAGAGAATTACCCCATAACCTGCTTGTACATGGAGGAGAGATCTTTGGACTCCTGCTTGAGATGGGATTGCACTGATAGGTTGCTTTTATTTTATATTCTTTTGAGGACTATTGAAGTGGGTTTGGAAGGAAACTATACTTGTCTTGGACAGCTGAACTTCAATAAGGCACTGTTGGGGATCCAATATTTTGCTGATGTTGGACAACAAGGGCAACAATAGATGACAACATGATGCTCTTCTTGGCTTAAAAAAAGCCTGCAATGGGCAAATGCCAAGTCAGGACTCAGGGGCAAAGACTCGCTTTAGAGGAAGGAGGTAGTACCAGAGCTCTGCCTTGGATTTAGAACTGCTGAATGTAGGGTATGAAGGACACGGTAAGCACCATATCTAAAAAGTAACACAGAAGGGCTGGTAAGGTTTACTGTGGTCATGAGGGGAACCAAACAACCTGGAAGGTATTAGGATTATGTACATTGTCTCTGCAGATAAAAAATAAAATTAAAAAAACATTTAGTATATAAATTATTTCCTCATACTATATTAGAACCATAAAATTGTAGGACTGGAAAGGACGTTGAGGGGCCATCTAGTCCAACCCCCTGCACTGATGGCAGGACTAACTATTATCTAGACCAGGGATCAGCAACCTTTGGCACTCGTTCCATCAGGGAAATCCGCTGGCGGGCCGGGATGGTTTGTTTACCTGCAGCGTCCGCAGGTTCGGCTGGTCACAGCTCCCACTGGCTGCGGTTCACTGTTCCTGGCCAATGGGGGCTATGGGAAGTGGCAGCCAGCACATCCCTCGGCCCACGCTGCTTCCCGCAGCCCCCATTGGCCTGGAACAGCGAACCGTGGCCAGTGGGAGCTGCAAACTTCGGACTCTGCAGGTAAACAAACCGTCCTGGCCTGCCAGCAGATTTCCCTGACGGGCTGCATTCCAAAGGTTGCCGATCCCTGATCTAGACCATCCCTGACAGGTATTTGTCTAACCTGCTCTTAAAAATCTCCAAAGGTGGAGATTCCACAACCTCTCTAGGCAATTTATTCTAATGCTTAACTACCCTGACAGTTAGGAAGCTTTTCCTAATGTCCAACCTAAACTGCCCTTGCTGCAATTTAAGCCCATTGCTTCTTGACCTATCCTCAGAGGTTAAGGAGAACAATTTTTCTCTCTACCCCTTGTAGCAACTTTTATGTACTTGAAAACTGTTATGTCTAAGGCTAAGATTTTGTCATGGTTATTTTTCATAAAAGTCAAAGACAGGTCACAGGCAATAAACAAAAATTCACGGAAGCCGTGATCTGTCCGAGACTTTTGCTGCTGTGGCTCCATGGTTCCTCCTGCCACTGTGGTGCCTGGGAGCTGTGGGGTTCCCCCTCTTCCTGCGGCAGCTGGAAGCTGCAGGGGGCTCCCCCTCCACCCACGGTGTCTGGGAGCTGCGGGTGACCATATTTCCCAAAGAAAAAATGGAACATCCCCAAACGCTCTTCTGAGGAATCCCCCTCATCCCCCCTGCACAAGGCCGTTGGCCATCACTGGAACCCTGAGGAGGGCTCCCTCAGGAGTCAATCGCCTGTCTCTGGAACCTTGCAGGGGGTCCCCTGTCGGCTGTCGCTGCTGTTGCCTGTTGACGGAACCCTGCCAGGGCCTCGCTGGCTGCCAGCTCCCGAGTCCCGCAGTCTGGGGCTGAAGCAGAGAATGTCACGGAG
This sequence comes from Terrapene triunguis, assembly GCF_002925995.2. Taxonomy (NCBI): domain Eukaryota; kingdom Metazoa; phylum Chordata; order Testudines; family Emydidae; genus Terrapene; species Terrapene triunguis. Next base: position 17,058,910 of record NW_020664393.1, read on the forward strand.
GTCTCTGGAAGTCATGGATACCGTGACTTCCATGACCTCCGTGACATAGACGTAGCCTTAATTGTGTCCCCTCTCAGTGTTCTCTTTTCCAGACTAAACAAACCCAATTTTTTCAATCTTCTCTCATAGGTCATGTTTTCTAGACCTTTAATCTTTTTTGTTGATCTTCTCCAGACTTTCTCCAATTTGTCCACATCTTTCCTGAAATGTGGTGCCCAGAACTTGATGCAATACTTCAGTTGAGACCTAATCAGCATGGAGTATAATGGAAGCATTATTTATTATGTCTTGCTTACAACACTCCTGCTAATACATCCCAGAATTATGTTTGCTTTTTTTGCAATAGTATTACACTGTTGACTCATATTTAGCTTGTGATCCACTATGACCCCCAGATTCCTTTCTGCAGTACAGCTTCCTATGTAGTCATTTCCTATTTTGTAGTTGTGTAACTAATTGTTCCTTCCTAAGTGGAAAACTTTGCATTTGTCCTTATTGAATTTCATCCTATTTATTTCAGACCATTTCTCCAGTTTGTCCAGATCAGGCACCATGGCACCCGCCGGGGCATCTAAGTGCGCCCGCGTACTGGCTGGCAGACGAGCATCCACCGAAATGTCACCGAGAAGCAGCGTCATCCAGAGGCGTCATCCAGCATCATCCATTTTAGCGGCAACACCTCTGGATGACGCTGCTTGTCAGCGTCATTTCAGCAGCGACGCCTATTGATGTTGCCGCTTGTCGGCAACATTTCGGCGGATGCTCGTCCACTGCCACAGTCCTCTGTGGCTCATTGTCTGGCGCCCGCCAGATGAAAAAGGTTGGGGACCACCGGTCGAGATCATTTTGAATTTTAATCCTATTCTCCAAAGCACTTGCAACCCCTCCTAGCTTGGTATCGTCCGCAAACTTTATAAATGTACTCTCTATGCCACTATCTAAATCATTGATGAAGATACTGAACAGAACCAGACCCAGAACTGATCCCTGGAGGGCCCCACTTGATATGTCCTTCCAGCTTGACTATGAACTACTGATAACTACTCTCTGGGAATTGTTTTCCAACTAGTCATGCACCCACCTTATAGTAGCTCCACCTAGGTTATATTTCCCTAGTTTGTTTATACGAAAGTCATGCAAGACAGTATCAAAAGCCTTACAAAAGTGAAGATATGACATCTGCCACTTCCCCCTTATCCACAAGGCTTGTTACTTTGTCAAAGAAAGCTATCAGTTTGGTTTGACATGATTTGTTCTTAACAAATCTATGCTGACTGTTACTTATCACCTTATTATCTTCTAGATGTTCGCAAATTGATTGCCTAATTATTTGCTCCATTATCTTTACGGGTACTGAAGTTAAACTGACTGGTTTGTAATTCCCCAGGTTGTTCTTATTTCCCTTTTTATAGATTGGTATTATAATTGCTCTTTTCCAGTCCTCTGCAGTCTCTCCCATCTTCCATGTCTTTTCAAAGATAATCGCTAATGGCTGAGATCTCCTCAGTCAGCTCCTTGAGTATTCTAGGATATATTTCATCAGGCCCTGGTGACTTGAAGACATCAAACTTGTCTAAGTAATTTTTAAACTTGTTCTTTCCCTAATTTAGCCTCTGATCCTACCTCATTTTCACTGGCATTTGCTATGTTAGACGTGCAATCGCTACTAAGGTTTTTGGTGAAAACCGAAACAAAAAGTCATTTAGCACTTCTTCCATTTCCAGTGGGATAGTTTGCTCTTGTGATCTTAATAATGTCTCTTTAGAAAACTGCCAATTCTTTTGAACTGTTTTTCTCTTTAGATTTGCTTCCCATAGGATCTTACCTTTCAGCTCCCTGAGTTTGCTAAAGTCTGCCTTCTTGAAATACATTATCTTTATTGTGCTGTTTTTGCTCCTACCATTCCTTAGAATCATTAACTCTACCATTTCATGATCACTTTCACGTAAGCTGCCTAGAGGGAGAATGATTTTAAGATACATGAAATAATATTGTGGTGTTAATCTTTGCTTTTTCAACACTAACTGGCAACCCAATTAAAGAAATTAGAGTTAATTAAAGGTAAAACGTTTCTCCTGTAAATTTCATTTCATGAATCCGATAATGTGAGATATGCCACTCAGGGAGTGTGTTTCATCCATAAAGCCTACATTTTTATAGCCTGTGTATAACATTTGTAATCATCTGCCTAATATGTTTGGATGTTATTAAACACAACTTATTGCTAGAATTATTTTTACTTGGATAAATGTCTATTTATTTTGTAAACTGCATATATATTCAAACTCTGGTTCAGGTTGATGAATACCAGGTCAGTCATTCTTAAGAAGAGCAATATATCTGTGATTTGACTGCATATAAGGGACCTAGTCCTGTTTTCATCACTGTGATGTGTCCGGATGAGTCCAATGGACTGGTGTTAATTCAGCTGTTTCCAGCTAGCGGCTTGTTGCAGAGTGAGCCTAGGGAGGTTGAAGAGGGAAAGCGGCCATGCTTATTTGCTTTTGACCACAAATGTAGATGCCTATTCCAAAAATGAATTTCTTTGAGTATCTCCACCTACCATGTGAGCCCTTGGGTAAAGCTAATATCTAAATCTCAGTGGTGTACTAGCCATATTAGAATTCCATAGATTTCCTGACTGAGATAGCTGGCTTGGTACTGGAATTAAAACTGACTATCTTGGGAAACTGCAACATACATGTAGATGAGCCTAGTTCATTGGCCCAGAGTTTCACAGCCCTCATGAAAGCCATGGGCCTCTGTCAGGTGGTTTCTGGTTCTACTCATATGCCAGTGGAGACAGTATGTAAATGGATATTTGAGGTAGAATGAACACATCTCCACCATGGTCCAAATCATCCAGGTTGAGGTGAGGTCTCTTCTACTGACCTGATGGGCTGGAGGACCTGCAGTGATTCATTGTTAGAGATTGCTGAATCCTGCTGGATTTTAGGAATCACTGGAGAATAATACTGTCCTTCCTTTAGACTCCACACATTTTCTTACTGGTTATCTTGGTTCCCAAAGTCCATTTCAGAATTCAACCCAGAAATCAAATGCTGTTTGTCATGCTTATGTCAAATAATTACCACCTTCAACTCACTACTAGTCACTACAAATTCAACATTTGGTCTTGATCTTGCAAGGTGCTGAGTTAAGTGGTGATTGAGAGCACTCAGCACTTTGCATGATGGGGCCTTTTATTAACAAATGAAAGCACTCAAAAGCTATGGATATAAACATGGCTATGGATAAATAAATGAGTTAATAAAGCTAAGTTAAATGAGTTGCATTTATGATGGCCTCAGATAAACTTTTCTGCTCACTTGAAATTAAATCTGGATGGGCTGTATCTTCTACTTCAGATCAACATGATAATCGTACTAGTACTTAAGTTTTAAAATGTTTTATTGAGTATTTATATGATTCAAATAAGAGGGAAGAGGAAAGGTGGGATGCCTAATTATACTAAATATATAATAATGGATTATAGTAGATAAAAGGATAACATATTATATAATTTGCTATAAGAAAGTATTGTTAAGGAAGATGTCACCAGGTGTTGCTAGTACATGTTGCTGTTCAAGTTCTTTTTCTTAGTGTGCAAGCAAATGTTTAGCCTGGGAAAGGCACATTGGTATTGTTAGTGTTGTTATGCAAAGTTCTGCAAAGAGGGAGTGATTCAATCAGGTGTAGAGTTTGCTCTCTGACTTGGGTTCTGATTGGAATCAATTCTTCAGATAGAGTGCTCCTTAGGCACTGGGCATTGGTGTAGAGCTGTGATTTTTGAAAGAAGAGGCAGCCCTCCATTCTGTTTGTGACAACCTCTGTTCCAGGACTGGTGTACATGTGTAAATAAAATAAATGACACTTTGACTATAACCAGACTCCACATCTCTTCCACTGGAAAACCAATATGCAAGGAGCCTGTCATCTCCTACTGCTTGGCAAAGGGGTGACATTCCCAGCCTTTGTTGATGGGATTTTCAAAGCTGTGCAGCATTCAGTTAGATTTGCTCTCAATGAAGTCATTTGGGAGCATGGACCTCAAGAATAAGAGTAAGGTCATCACTGGTCACTTCTGAAAATCCTACCGTTTCATTTAGGACAATTCGTATCCTACTTAAAATGTCTAACCTGTTTGGATACATGTATTAAATGACTGACATTGAAGTGAGATGACTTTTTTCACTGAAGAGTAATTTTGATGTCTGCTGTGCTCAACATGTATGTACTTTTGTTAAACTGTTTTTTGTTGTACCACTTGACTAGAGTACTAATACAGATAAACTTAATGGGTTAGATCTTGCTCTTAGTTGAATGAATGAAGTCTAGGGAGTTATTCTGAATTTACACTGGTATAACTGATATTAGAATCTAGGTTATGGTCTGTCTTGTCTCTAACAGTTTGGCTGTGATCCAAATGCTAGGGTAGAGTAAATGGACAATTTAGAGGGATAAGGGCAACAGACCCCAGCCTGGCATCAGTTACCCTGACCTGTGTGATGTGAGCAGTCACACTTAATATCTAATTAGATGTTGATAAGCTAGCTATCCACTTCTTGACAGGAATCCCTATGACTTTTAATGACCAAAAATATGAAGAGACAAATTTGATTGTGCTATAAAGTTTTTGTCACACGTTATGCCATTCTTTAGGGAATAAAAATGGTTTTGTGCTACGTCTCCATTTGTTTTTTCAAATCTAATAAAGGTTGAGCTGAATTTGAGGCCATATTAATATACAGCTGAACTGTAACTACATTTCAGCTAGGGTACTGAGACAGGTTTCTTGGGAATAAGATAAGAGTCAAGTTATTTTTTTGAAAATACAGTTTCTAATCTGCAAGTATTTACAAAACTGATTGCTAGGGACATTGAATTTTCTTTGTAGGTCATTAAAGTCAATATGGTGCCAGTTTTTCAACAGTCATAATCAGAGACATTGTATTATTTATGTTACAGTGTCTTCCCTTTCTTTTTAATTCCCTAACGTTTTCTCAGCTAAAAGGGGTTTCTAGTGCCAGAAAAAGACAATAACAAAAATAGCACAGACACCAAACATCTTTTGTTTTTTGAAAAGGCTTCTCATCATCAGGGACATTTTTATTTGAAGGATCTTACTATCAATTTCACTAATGCAGTATAGATTTAAAACACTCACACTAAAAGGTAGTCCGAATTGATAGTAACCAGAAGTACTTACCATCTGATAGCTATTCAGTGGCTTGTGTGAAATGAATTTGTAGTCTCAGTCCACTTCTTAGTTCATAGATATCTATATAGATATATAGCTATAAAGATGACTATAGTGCCAATGCTTAAGACTCATAGACTTTAAGGTCAGGAGGGACCATTGTGATCATCTAATCTGACCTCCTGCACATTGCAGCCACAGAACCTCACCCACCCACTCCTGAAATAGACCCCTAACCTCTGCCTGAGTTACTGAAGACCTCAAATCATAGTTTAAAGACTTCATGTTACAGAGAATTCACCATTTACACTAGTTTAAACCTGCAAGTGACCCATGCCTCATGCTACAGAGGAAGGGGAAAACCCCCAGGGTCTCTGCCAATCTGACCCGGGGGGAAATTCCTTCCTGACCCCTAGTATGGTGATCTGTTAGATCCTCAGCATGTGGACAAGACCCACCAGGGCAGATACCTGGGAAAGAATTATCTGTAGAAACTCAGAGCTCCCCAACCCCCATCTAGTGTCCCGTCTCCAGAAGTCGGGGATTTTTGCTTCTGGCAGTTGCCAATGGGCCACATGCCATTGTAGGCAGTCTCATAATACCAGCCCCTCCATAAATGTATCAATCTCAGTCTTGAAGACAGTTAGGTTTTTTGCCCCCATTGCTCCCCTTGGAAGGCTGTTCCAGAACTCCACTCTTCTGATGGTTACAAACCTTCACCTAATTTCGAGCCTAAACTTGTTGATGTCCAATGTATAGCCATTTGTTCGTGTGTCCACACTGATGCTTAACTTAAATAACTCCTCTCCCCCCTTGTATTTATCCCTCTGATCATAGAGAGCAATCATATCTCCCCATAGCCTTCATTTGGTTAGGCTAAGCAAGCCAAGCTCTTTGAATCTCCTTTCATAAGGTAGGTTTTCCATTCCTTGGATCATCCTAGTTGCCATTTGCTGCACCTGTTCCAGTTTGAATTGCACATAGTATTCCAGATGAGTTCTCACCAGTGCCTGTATAATGGTACTAACACTTCCCTGTCTCTACTGGAAATACCTCACTTGATGCATTCTAGGACTGCATTAGCCTTTTTCATGGGACATCAAAATAATATACACTCTAATATAATAATAATAGTGTCATTATACTCTATACATAATACTCTAGTAATAAGAATATAGCACTAGAGATATTTTACCGACCACCTGACCAGGATGGTGATAGTGACTGTGAAATGCTCAGGGAGATTAGAGAGTCTATAAAAATAAAAAACTCAATAATAATGGGGGATTGCAACTATCCCCATATTGACTGAGTACACATCACCTCAGGACAGGATGCAGAGATAAAGTTTCTTGACACCTTAAATGATTGCTTCTTGGTGCAGCTAGATCTGGAACTCACAAGAGGAGATGCAATTTTTGATTTAGTCCTAAATGGAGCACAGGATCTGATCTAAGAGGTAAAAATATCTGGACCTCTTGGTAATAGTGACCATAACATAATTAAATGTTGTGGCGGGGAAAACACACAGCAGCCCAACACTGTAGCATTTAATTTCAGAAAGGGGACTACACAAAAATGAGGAAGTTAGTAAAACAGAAATTAAAAGGTACAGTGCCAAAGTGAAATCCCTGCAAGCTGCATGGAAACTTTTTAAAGACACCATAATAGAGGCTCAACTTAAATGTATACCCCAAATTAAAAAACATAGTTAGGCATCCAAAAAAGTGCCACCCTGGCTAAACAACAAAGTAAAAAGAGCAGTGAGAGACAAAAAGGCATCCTTTAAAAAGTGGAAGTTAAATCCTAGTGAGGAAAATAGAAAGGAGCATAAACTTTGGCAAATGAAGTGTAAAAAAATAATTAGGAAGGCCAAAAAAGAATTTTAAGAACAGCTAGCCAAAGACTCAAAAATGTTTTTTTAATAGCAAAATGTTTTTTAAGTACATCAGAAGCAGGAGGCCTGCTAAGCAACCAGTGGAGCCACTGGACGATCGAGATGCTAAAGGAGCACTCAGGGAGGATAAGGCCATTGCAGAGAAACTAAGTGAATTCTTTGCATCGGTCTTCACAGCTGAGGATGTGAGGCAGATTCCCAAACCTAAGCCATTCTTTTTAGGTGACAAATCTGAGGAACTGTCCCAAATTGAGGTGTCATTAGAGGAGGTTTTGAAACAAATTGATAAACTAAATAGCAATAAGTCACCAAGACCAGATGGTATTCACCCAAGAGTTCTGAAGGAACTCAAATGTGAAATTGCAGAACTACTAACTGTAGTCTGTAACCTATCATTTAAATCAGCTTTGGTACCAAATGACTGGGGATAGCTAATGTGATGCCAATTTTTAAAAAGGGCTCCAGAGGTGATCCCGGCAATTACAGGGCAGTAAGCCTGACTTCAGTACCGGGCAAACTGGTTGAAACTATAGGAAAGAACAAAATTGTCAGACACATAGATGAACATAATTTGTTGGAGAAGAGTCAATATGGTTTTTGTAAAGGGAAATCATGCCTCGCCAATCTTCTAGAATTCTTTGAGGGGGGTCAACAAACATGTGGACAAGGGGGATCCAGTGGATATAGTGTACTTAGATTTTCACCAAAGGCTCTTAAGCAAAGTAAGCTGTCATGGGATAAGAGGGAAGCTCCTCTCATGGATTGATAACAGGTTAAAAGATAAAAAACAAAGGGTAGGAATAAATGGTCGGTTTTCAGAATGGAGAGAGGTAAATAGTGGTGTCCCCGAGGGGTCTGTACTGGGATCAGTCCTATTCAACACATTCATAAATGATCTGGAAAAAGGGGTAAACAGCGAGGTGGCAAAATTTGCAGATGATACAAAACTACTCAAGATAGTTAAGTCCCAGGCAGACTGCGAGGAGCTACAGAAGGATCTCACAAAACTGAGTGACTGGGCAACAAAATGGCAGATGAAATTTAATGTTGATAAATGCAAAGTAATGCACATTGGAAAACATAATCCCAAATATACATATAAAATGATGAGGTCTAAATTAGCTGTTACCACTCAAGAAAAAGATCTTGGAATCATTGTGGATAATTCTCTTAAAACATCCACTCCATGTGCAGCGGCGGTTACAAAATCAAACAGAAGTTTGGGAATCATTAAGAAAGGGATAGATAAGAAGACAGAAAATATCATATATTTCCTCTATATAAATCCATGATACACCCACATCTTGAATGCTGCTGCGGATGTGGTTGCCCCATCTCAAAAAAGATATATTGGAATTTGAAAAGGTTCAGAAAAGTGCAACAAAAATGATTAGGGGTATGGAAGGCTTCCGTATGATGAGAGATGAATAAGACTGGGACTTTTCAGAATGGAAAAGAGAAGATTAAGGGGGGATATGATAGAGGTCTATAAAATCACGACTGGTGTGGAGAAAGTAAATAAGGAAGTGTTATAGACTCCTTCTCATAACACAAGAACTAGGCGTCACCAAATGAAATTAATAGGCACCAGGTTTAAAACAAACAAAAGGAACTATTTCTTCACACAACACACAGTCAACCTGTGGAACTCCTTGCCAGAGAAAGTTGTGAAGGCCAAGAGGATAACAGGGTTCAAAAAAAGAACTAGATAAATTCATGGAGGATAGGTCCATCAATGGTTATTAGCCAGGATGGGAAGGGATGGTGTCCCTATCCTCTGTTTGCCAGAAGCTGGGAATGGGTGACAGGGGATGGATCACTTAAAATTGCCCTGTTCTGTTCAAGGAATATTCAAACTGCCCATTTGTACAAAACATACATGTACTGAAAATTAAAGAAACAAACCATCAGTTGGATAAGTTGCGTTGCATTAAATGTTAAGAAACATGTATTTTCCACAGGACGACAAGAAGAAATTCAGCCTTATTTGAATTTTGTATGTGAGACGTAAAAAGAAAAACTCTAGATAGAGTCAGGATGTGTAAATCCCTAGTCAGCAGGACAGGAAACACTGAGCACTTTATCTCTCCTGCAGCCTACATGTCTATCCATTATTGTTAATCTGCTATCTGCTTTGATGAACAGTACATCTGGAAAAGAAGCAACAGTAGGGTGACCGGATGTCCCGAATTTATAGAGACAGTCTGATCTTCGGGGCTTTGTCTTATATAGGCACCTATTACCCTGCACCTCCATTCTGATTTTTCACACTTGCTATCTGGTCACCCTAAGCAGCAGTAACACGCATCCACTTGCAGTTGAATTCCCTACACGCTTTAGGTCTTTTTATTACATTCCATAGGTCAGAGGTTTAGTTGCGTTTTTGTTTGTTTGTTTGTTTAATTCACATGTTCCCAAAGAGTCAGCACATAGTTTTTAAATTTGACGTCACGTCCATTTATCCCTACACATTCTTTTATCTCATGGGGCGAGGCATTGGTAATGCAGAATCCATTTCCTTGTCACTGTTGAGTTTCTTCATAATATAGTCCAAACTAAATGTCCCTCTCTGACTGCCAAGCCTTCGAAACCTTCAGTGGTTAAAAGGTGAAATACACCTGGGCTGATCAGATCTATTTATGAATCACATAGTGTATATAAATTTGAAATATTGAGTGTATAATATTAATGGTCATCTCTGAATGCCCCCTAGACTATCTGGTGTAGAAGAACTTGCCATACAGTTAAGTCACCTGAAAGGTAACTTCCCTTCAGTGTACAATAAGAACCCAGATGTGACCCATTATCTTCATATCACAAGATATTCATTTTTAATACAACTATTATTAGGCAAAGAAATACACGATATCCTACACATTTGCTACAGCTAAGTTGATTTACAGATATACTCAACTGAATTATTTAATTATTAAAACATATCTTATGTACACTGAATGTGCCAGTCCCATCAGATAAAATAATAAAATTAACATATTAAATGGTTTATTAATTGCATTTTACCACAGTTCAAATCTTTTTCCAATTTTGCAGTAGAGATGCAGTAGGATTAGTGATAGATCATGTATTTGCATTGCGCGAGGAGTTTTTGTTGTCTTAAGGTCATGCTGAATTGATCATTCATTCTTGACTCTCAAATAATGTCAGTAACAAAATGCATTCCCCCATCTCCCCTGAGTCTCACAGGTGGGCAGACTTTGCCGCACAATGGGCTAGGAGGGAAAAGCAAACTGTTAGCTTCTTTAAGCACTCTCCCCCTTTCCCTCCTCATGGGCAATCAGCCTTCTTATAGACTTGCGGAAGGGGCTCTATGGCTGATTGACTGGACAGAAGGGTGAAACATAAGCCTATTGGCTCCCACACACCCAAGAGAGAGTTTATAAACCCTTCCTGCTGCCTGTGGTGCCATTCCACATTTTGAGGAAAAGCTGAGGCTAGCAGGTGTAGCCATGTAACAATCATAAGATAAAGGGGTAAGAAACTGATTCTGAAACACAAGAGACCTATAGGCCTAGACCTATAAGAATAGCTTAAGTATAAGGCATTATAGCCTTATAGGAGTAGTTGCTCAATAAGTTGCATACGTAAATAAACTAATAGTGACCTTAAAGTCACAAGATGGCACAAGGCTTTGTTTATTGTTTTGTAAAAAGCACAAGTGTTGCAAGAAAGCAGTTTGTACCAGTTAGAGTATTTCTGGAAGGGAACATCAACAGATGTCTAATTGCAGGTAATCATAGTAATTCAATTGGTGTATCTATTAATGAGTTTAAACTAATTGATATACTAACCTATAGGATAAGGACATTCCAAAATTATGAGGGAAAGGAAGTTAAGATATGGTAAAAGAGGGAAGAGCTATGCACACATATTCAAGGGGAACATTGAGACCTATAAAACATCTGGTCTCAGGTACACCCACTGGAGTTCTTCATCAGCATGACAGAGTTGGTGTAGGATCTGTGTCAACTTTTAGAACTCTCCCCAAGGACAGAGAGAGTATATACATGTAATGCTGTCAGTTACTCTTACAGTGTTATATCGCTTTACTTAATTGGACTAATCATTGTCATAATAAAACTTTTACAGTTACAGAAGGTCTTTCCTGAGCCTGAGTGTTGTTTGTCACTGCCATGCCCCATGGGGTTCCCAAAAGAGTAACTCTGATAATACTGGGCCTGATCTTGGAACAAGAACCAACCAAATTTCAGATTGATTATTAATTTAGTGCCCCCAATTAACAATCAATAGATCAGACAACACAGGTAAGCTGCAGAGGAGCCTATTATGGTAACAAATGGTTATGGGGCTCCCCGGCCCTTATGGGAAGGGGATCCCCAGGAGCATCAGTGACCAGTGAATTCCCAGCAAGGAGAGGCTTGAAATCACCTGGGGTGCAGGAGAAGCAGGAATGGAGAGTATTTGTGGGGGTGTTGGCACAGCGGCTGGTTACCTAACACACAGCAGGACACAGAACTTTTCTTTTGGGGGAGTGGTGATATGAACCTCCCAGGGAGATGCAGAGGAGAATGGCTGTGAGAGTGGGTGTTGCCTCTGGTGGAGCTCTCTCTTTAGCCAACAGTGGGAGAGTGGGCCTTGGCAGAGCAGGGTGGTTGCATATGCTGGCTGAGCTCTTCGCCCACTTTCCTCAGATCTATGTGGGGCAGGAAGGCGATGTGGAGGAGAGGAAGGGATTTCCCATGGGATGAAAACACTGACCTGTCAGGGGGCAGAAGGCTCCTTTTCAGGGAACTTGGTGGATGGCCCTGAAGCTATGGTGCCCATAAACTTTTGAGGATATGGGTCCTTTCATCAGGAAGAAGGTTACAGGTCAAACACCTTCGAATGCAACTGAAAGAGGGTGTGCATTGCAGGGGGCATACAGTGTATTGAGTCCCAATCCATCAGTGAGATAGGCTTAAACAAGAGAGTGTGTGGGCGGCTTCATCCCCAGTTGAGCTCAAAGGGATATGGGATTCCCACGAAAAGGTAGAACAGTGTGGGAAAGGTGTTCAGGAGGCTTAAAGTGATCATATAAAGGGGTAGATTTGATAGACTGTTTCCAAATTTAAGTCCTTAGAAGGTTTACATCATAGAGTAAGAGCTAAGATTTAATAATAAACAATAAAAGTAATAGGGCATTTCAAGATAGCTACCCTGTAACTGAGGTAGCCTGAGGTGGGTGCCTGAGGTCCCTGGGGAATATCACTTGAGCCTTTCATGTGGCAAAATTTAATGAATGATGGGAAAGACCTAGAATAACAATCTCTTATTCACCCCTTGCCCTGCTGTAAACATGGTGTGGTTTTACAGATTAGGAGCCATGCTGAGAACCTTTCTGGCTATTCTCGACACTCCTTATACTTTAATCTATTGGTTTTTATCTCAAGGGCCAAGTTATTTGCACAGACCAACCCCATGGATGCTCATGATGGTGCTCAGTCTCTAAGGTTCAGTACAGTGTCTGAGTGGAGGTGGTGGCCACATGGATAAAACATTTATTTTCAGCAAGACAGTACACAAACCTGCTGGACTGATTTAAGGTTGGCTAGCAGGTTAGAAAACAAAAAGCCCCCCTCCGTAGGCTGGAGACTGAGTTAGATACAGAGGTAGGTATCTCTCCTCACTAGGAGGGTTGGGGCATCCAGGAAGATTACTTTGATCCACTTGGGATGGACATTTTGCACTTGGCAGTCAGCTGCCTCCTCAAGGATGGGCAGACCCAAATTTTTATTAAGGGCAAATCAAGAAATGAAGGACATTGAGTTGAGTGTGGGACAATTCCTGAATGAGTTCAATAGCATTTCTTTCTGAAGGGAAGATTGGATGCCAGAGTCAGATCTGAGCTCATTTGGATGTAGTGTGTGTGGGGGGGGGGGGGGGGGGGGGGGGGGGAGGGCATTGAGTCTGGGGTTTCCACCAAGTCAAGTGGAGGTGAATAGATTTCAGAGGGGATAGTAAAAGACCTAAGTCTCTGAGAGTTCTTTCCCATCCTAGTGGCAGTGAACTCAGGGATGAGATTAAGAGCAAAAACGAGAAGATTCTGAAGTAAAATCCAGGTGGTGATCGATGCTAGTAACTGCAGGTTCTTTAAGCACTGAGTACAAGGTGGGCAGATTTTGAGACTGGGCACTGGGAGTCAGCGAAGAGCTCATTCAGATGCAGCTAGACCTCTGGAACCTTGGTTCCTGACCAATTTTGTTTTAGTGCAAAATCAACTAATGCCATGCATATTCAGTTTTATATTCGTGGTGTTGAGGAATATGCTCAATTCCAGTTTATGGCAGGGGTGAACCCTCTCAGAACTTCACTTATTTCAGAGTCAAGTGTCATGGATATGCCCTGGGCTGGCATCATATGCTAGTTTGGGTCACTTACTGAGCAAGACATTTTGCAGGAGGAGAAAAGGTTATCAGAACCTTGACAGCAGGATTTATTTAGGTTGTTGAAGGGATGGTCTTGATCAGAGCTATTAAGGGGTCGGCAAGGGAGGCTTCAGATAGAGCTTTGGAGTTTAGGAATCTGCAATATGTTTTGGGGGAAGAGATCTGGCACCTTTTCTCAGAGAAGTGAGTCCTAGTACTACAAGAGTGGGGAGATTGGCCCAGTCTGGTGTAGCGTGAAGGCCGCTGGTGCCAGAGCACTCTTCACGGGGAATGGAGTACCTAAAAAAAAAGAGAATTTCAGTTCATGGTGACGTCAAAGAGTGAATATTCTTGAGGTTCCTCTGGTGAATTGGCTCCCATTTTTTCAGGATTTGAGTGGCTACATCCACAGCACAGCTTGGTATTGGAGCCCAGGAGTTCTGGCTGTCAGATGTGGTATCCAAAATACATGGGAATGGAGATCCCCTGTCAGGGATGATAATTTACTGGTGTGACTATGTTAAACTCTTCCTCTATCTGTTCCTTCAGAATCAAGAGAATGGGTCACAGGAGTTGGCATCTTGATGTTTACGCACGGTATTGTGCATGTGGCCCACAGGCAAGCGGCCAGTTCCCCTTGGAAGGGGGCTCTACACCACGTGGTACAGATTACAAAGGAAGGATGATCTGCAGTGGATGAGTTATTACTGGATACTTCACAGAGTGACGTGTTACTTAATAAATTTGCTGCCTAGTTAAATCATTCCTGGTTCCTTGTCTTTCTTCTTGTGGTGTCTGGGACAAAGTGTTTTCCTCTGTTTCTGGCTAGCAGGACAATTGTATCCAGTCCTTGAAGACAATGACCTGGTTATAGTAGTTCATGAGTTCTTTATCTCCATGCTGGGCTATTACAGTACATTTTGAGTTTCAATAAGAAATTACCAAGGAATCTACAGATGATCAAGTCTCTGGACTCTAAAAAGTCATTAATGGGACCAACCCATTATATATCTTACACTGATTCTCCTTCCAGAATGTGTCCCAATACCTATGATTAGCCAACCCACTCAAATATGAGAGTCCTTGCATAGTGACAAAGTGGGAGAGTAGAATCTTTTCAACAGCTTTAAGTCTTTGGACCATGCTCTCAAAATTGATCAGGAAAAGCCAAACCCTTACATGCTTCACTTCATATTGTAAGACACCTTTTGGCCAAATTATTCCCAAAGTCCCTGAGCAGAAGGAAACAAAGCAGTGGGCTCAGAAGTAGAAACTAATAAACCAAAGAGTAGGATGAAGAATTGGCTGTCTCTTCTGGACAGCTCTCTCTGTAGCCTGATATACGGTTGCTAGATAGCCTGGTGATAGATAATTTAGAAGTGCTGATGAATAGGACAGAGAGGGAAAATGATGATATCATAATCATGATTTCAAAATGTTGACTTTGTAATGATGACCTTTCATTCTTGCCACTATTGATGGTTTTGGTAATACCGCATATTCCAGTGCTAGGTCTTTTTTTAGAGCAGAGATTAAGAATGATGCTAAAATGAATGGCATTTTAGGAAGATAAACATCCAGTAGGATAAAACCATTATGATAATTTCTATATGTGAGCTAACAGAGAATTAAACCCATAGCACCAGAAGTGAAAGGTTAGTGAACCAAAATATCTGGATCCCCAATGTATGGGAACTATTGTACTGTACAGACTTCCACACAACCTAAGTGCAAAATCACATTAACAGTTATGTTCCAGTATCCATGTACTATTGCATAACAATTGCAAATGAAAAGTCAATGGTTACTACATTGTGGTATTTTAGAAATTCTGTCATCTCTATTTCAGAACTGTAAGCAAATATTGAATTTTTAATGGCAACCATTGTCATTCTCAGAACCTTTCAAAGTTGCCTGAACAATTTCATAGTGCAGCTACATCACAGGGATTCTGCTAACATAATTGTATACGTTTTTAAATTCAGTAAATAAAGAGTGTAACCTTACGCTCTTACTTTTATTACATTCTTTTTTTAAACATTTTTTTTTGCACAGTTCTATTAAGAATATATCCTCAAAGCCAGGAAGAGTTCCAAACTCACTATGAAGAAATGATTGTACTCCAATTGAAAAATGTATATATATTTGAAGTTCGGCACACTGCCACATGGAGGATAAATGAGGCTAATTAATCCTGGTATTTCTAAAAGTGAAAATACTCTAGAACATGAAAAGAATGGATTTAGCTAATTGATTTCCATGCTGGAGATACAATATTGGTCTTGTAGATACTTATTTTGTGGCAATATTACATAATCCCACCCTTTGCCTCTGAATACTGTAAATCCTTTTTCCTTTAAGGTTAGTGAGAGAAGCATGTACACTAACGTGTATTAATAAGATATGCATCTATTTATTTTTCTCTAAAATATAAGAATACCATTTAGACCTTTCATTTAGACCAGTACAGGGGTCTGGGACCAGTCCTAGTCAACATATTCATAAATGATCTGGAAAAAAGGAGTAAACAGTGAGGTGGCAAAATTTGCAAATGATACAAAACTACTCAAGATAGTTAAGTCCCAGGCAGACTGTGAAGAGCTACAAAAGGATCTCTCAAAACTAGGTGACTGGGCAACAAAATGGCAGATGAAATTAAATGTTGATTAATACAAAGTAATGCACAGTGGAAAATATAATTCCAACTATACATATAAAATGATGGGGTCTTAATTTGCGGTTACCACTTAAGAAAGATCTTGGAGTCATTGTGGATAGTTCTCTGAAAACATCCACTCAATGTGCAGTGACAGTCTAAAAAGCAACCAGAATGTTGGGCATCATTAAGAAAGGGATAGACAATAAGACAGAAAATATTATATTGCCTCTATATAAATCCATGGAATTCCCACCTCTTGAATAATGTGTGCAGATGTGGTCTCCCCATCTCAAAAAAATATATTGGATTTGGAAAAGGTTCAGAAAAGGGCAACAAAAATGATTAGGGGTATGGAACGGCTTCCGTACGATAAGAGATGAATAAGACTGGGACTTTTCAGATTGGGAAAGAGACGACTAAGGGGGGATATGATAAAGGTCTATAAAATCATGACTGGTGTGGGGAAAGTAAATAAGGAAGTGTTATATACTCCTTCTCATAACACAAGAACTAGGCATCACCAAATGAAATTAATAGGCACCAGGCTTAA
Organism: Terrapene triunguis; assembly: GCF_002925995.2. Classification (NCBI taxonomy): domain Eukaryota; kingdom Metazoa; phylum Chordata; order Testudines; family Emydidae; genus Terrapene; species Terrapene triunguis. The sequence goes on from NW_020664393.1 coordinate 17,075,599, forward strand.
AACAAACAAAAGGAACTATTTCTTAACACAACACACAGTCAACCTGTGGAACTCTTTGCCAGGGGATGTTTTGAAGGCCAAGACTATAACAGGGTTCAGAAAAGAACTAGATACATTAATGGAGGCTAGGTCCACCAATGGCTATTAGGCAGGATGGGAAGGGATGGTGTCTCTAGCCTTTGTTTGCCAGAAGCTGGGAATGGGTGTTAGGAAATAGATCACGTGATGATTACCTGTTCTGTTCCTTCCATCTGGGGCACCTAGTATTGTTCCACTGTTGGAAGACTGGGCTAGATGGACCTTTGGTCTGACCGTCAGTATGGCCATTCTTATGTTTTTTAAATATTAGACATCTCCTAAGGCCAGATTCTTGGTTCTATTTTAGCCACTTTGCACTGTTCAGGAAATGACCAGATCACAGATGTAAATGGCAGTGGAGAATTCTCCTTGCAGAGGGAAACACCCCACTGCAGTAAAGCTCACAGTTCCCCTCACACCGAAACTGGGGACATGACAGGGTGTGTCAGAAGTGAGGAAGAGGTGGCACAGAACAGAATAGTTAAGTTTTCAGTCCCTAGGCTGTTATAACTTCTCCGGGCTAGGGAAAACAAAGTCAGCTAGCCACCATCAGTTTACCTCATTGGGGTGTTGTAACTAATTATTTGTATAGCACTTTGGGGGAAAAAAGGGCCTGATTATCCATCACTATGCTCTGTGTGCAGTCATATACACCAGTACAAAGGGATTGTGAATCGTTTCCATTAATAATTCTACAGCCACTCTGTGAATTTTTCAGGGGCTCTTTCCCACCTCTCTAGACATGAATGATCTTTTTAGTTTTGTGAAATTGAGAATATGAATAGGAGGAATTAACAGATGATTAAAATTTCTCATACAGTCAGTATAAGAGCCAGAGGAAGGCAGGAAATCAATGGTAGCAGGAAAAAATAAACACCCTGAAGCATTTTATGTAGAAAACCTTTATAATTATCTAGAATCCAGTTTAAAAAAAGGGACCTTGCAAGAGATAAAAGACAAGGAGTGATAAAGCTATGAGGCAGTTAAAATGGTCTCATTTAAGTGAATATGGTGATATAAGACTCCAGTTTATTATGAAATGAGATGGTTAATCTCTCTTAGGATCCCCTCCTCCCTCCTTTCCCTTGGAATAGACTATAGTCTCACCCCCACAGAGACAGAAGTTGAGATATCCATAACCCCTCCATAAAGAATTGAGGCCTCAGCTCTGAAATAGAATTTGTACGCCAACATAAAACCCTAGCTGGCTGATTTCCAACATTTCAAGAAGCTTGAAGCTTTTGATCGGAATATAGCAGCACTGACTTATAGACAGCTAATGATTTGGTTTCCAGACAAACAAATCCATTTGGGAAATCGCAAACCAACCGTCTTTGAAAGGCTTCCCACAGTGCAGATCGCTATACCATGTCTAATGGAAAGGTCATCTCTTCAGAAAGGAGATACTGAAAACAGCAAGGACCATCTACCTTTTTGACTTCATAATATTCAGTTGAAATGGGCCACAAAACAAATTGAAGAAGATCACTTGGTTCAACTAAACTGTTGCATAGCCTGACTCCTTGACCTGATAGGGTGGGATATAGTTTTATCACATGCAGGAGCACAGAGCAGAGCAATGTTGGGTGTAAACATTCTCATCTAATGTATCTTTTACTGTGGCAGAAAACAGCAGTTCAAGCTGAATGAACTGACTAGCACAAGCATACTGCACAGCACAATATTTTCTTTAAGGTAGATCTGTGGACATAAAAAAAAATAAAAAATCTGCCACCATGATTTCTACTGGGGACATTTAAAGTGTCCTCAGCTCACTGGCACCCAGCCCATACCTCACTCCACCATATCTCAGAAATTTGTCAGAAAAGAGGTTTCTTTGCCAAGGCTAGAAAAAGAATGAATACTAAATTATCTACACGTGGTCCAAGGTAACTTGCACCAGCAATCCCATTAAAATATGGTTTCCCGTATATTTCTGGTGCAAAAAGGTTTTTAAAAGTAGGGTTGCTTGTCACTGCATAAAATCAAAATGGACAACATTCCTGGAAATATAACATGCCTTAGCTTAAAACTCTGGTGCTGAAATGTTATTAGTCTTGGTTTGTGCAGTTTTTGTCAGTGTTACTGTCCTGTACCACAGATCATTTTTATTGGCTAAATCTTTCTTTGAGATAGCTAGCCAAATTCCAAATCACAGGAAATCATTTTTCTTAGGTATAATGAGGACGTTGCTCTCCTCTTATCTTTTAAAAAAATAGTTATCTAGAAGTTTTGGCATGCACAACTGTTTTTCCTGATCGTAATTCATGCAAAAATAATTCTCAATATTTCATTTTTATTTTTTCCTGTTTAAAAGTATTAGTTTTTACTGGTGAACAGAACAATTTTGTGCTGCAATTCTCTCTCTCCAACAAGGAAGTGCAATGAAAATGTACCTATTCTGATGAAAGTGCAAAATTTCTCTTGTGGGGTGTTGGGGCCAATTTGTGCCTGGTCTTTGCATGTGCAGAAGGAAGAACAAATCAATGGACAAAAAGTTTAAAATTCACAATTTAAATTAAAGTTTCATTTATATTTCAAATTTTGATAAGAAAAATGGGCACACATTTTGTCTTGCTTTTCAATCAATTATAAAAATCTAAATTGATGAAAAAAAGGGATGAGATTCTCATGACAATTTTTGCAAAAAAAATTGTATCTTATTGTTTGTGCCACTCTACCCTGCCCCTACACTCAGAACTCGAAAGGATCATGCAGCCTGCTCTAGTTGTCTATAGAGGTGGTGTAACTCACCACTGAACCCCATATTGGGCAGCGCTCAGTTGTCACAGTTTAGGCCTTGTTCTTCAATTTTGTTTGTACAGTATGCCAAGTGTGTGTATTCTACGTAGGTTAGACTATGTGAACTGAAAAGAAAAATCCTATTGACTTCAATGGGCTTTGGATCTAGTCCCATCTGAACATGAGATTTAACATATAATATTGCCCTTTTGTTTTTCCCTCTTTATCCTCTATGTTTTCTGAAGACTTCATTCTGAAACTAGCACAGTGTAAAAACAGCTCCATCACAAGGTAATATTTTTCTTGGGAAGGGGGGAGTACGAGGGGAAAGAAGGTAGGCCTAGAAAAGGGACTATTAAGTTGATTTGCATAATTTAGATTTTCAGTATCCTGCCGGACATTAGTGTTGAGTGACTAATTTCCAAGGAATAATTTATTCAACAAATTTCTCCCTCTTTATGCTTCCAAATTGTGCATAAACAGTCTTTATTCTAAATTCATGATTTTTTTAGTGAACAAATCTTGGTCCATTGGTTATTTTAATTATGAATACTATATTTGAATATACAGTTGGAAATTTGCACAGTTTGGTCAGTTATGTTAATTTTCCAATCAGAGCACAGATTGCAAGTTGTGAATATTACAAGTAAACACACATCAAAAACTGCTCTCAGTGACTGATGAAGCATTTGAGGCACAACAATCTTTCTGGGAGTATTCACGCTAGCAGAGCTCAACCCTTAAGTGTTCACAGAAAGTTCATGTGAAAGAGCTATGGAATTGAAAATGGCACACAGTCTCAGAATTTCTTACACTGGTATACAAATATCTGATATACATTCTAGGCTGTGCAAAGCCAAATACCTCTCACTGATAGGAATAAATCACCGTCTGCATTCTTTAGATTCACAGACTTCCCTCCTCACCCCTTTGGGTTAGGTCATTTCAGCTAAGCACATGAGCCAAGAACACATGATCCTACTGACTAGTTCCCCCCTCCTCCACACCATTTCTTAAGGAGATACCGAGCGATGCTTGTTCCTCTGGTTCTACCTGGAGAGATCTGGCTCTCTTAAGAGGTTATTCAACCCTGCTTTTATACAAAGATTGCTTGAAGGCATAGTATTATTACTCATGAGCTATCCTCTCTTCCTCGGGGACTATGCAATCTTGTTTTGTATTGCTTAAGTGTAAGTTGGGAAGGGGGACATATATCTTTCAAGTTAAATGCTCGCATTGTTTGCTTATATTTTCCATATTTTACTTGAGACACATTTTAGTTTTATTGGTGGAGATAATATTGGAACTGGAGACTAAGTTAGCCAGATCCACACTGTGTTTATTCCTTATGGCCTCATCAATAAATTGTGAACATTAGCTGATGATAGTTGGTTTAACAGTATCATTGTTTTAGCAACTTTTTGCATTCAGCTCCTTGGCTGTTATTGATTTCCTCTGCTGTTGTCAGCACTAGACATTAAGTCTTTGCTCTGCACTTTTCTTCAAGGATCAATATGTAAGTTTCCCTATGGAATGATTTAAATATTTGGTTTAAGTTTTACCATATAAGATGTGTAGGTGGCTTTGTGTTATAAAGTTATTCATTTTTTGTTCAGTGGTTTTTAATATAGATTATCTATCATTGCTGCAGTAACTGCCTCATGATGCTGGAACACTGAATACTGGAATCTTACTTTATGGCCTTCTGTTTTGCCTGGAAGTTTTTACATCTGTTCTTTGAATGAGTTACTGCATGCTAAAAATACGCTTTCCATATCTAATTTTGTTTTGTTGTTCTCCAAAAATTTGTCTGAACTGAACAGGGACTGAATCAATTTTTTGACTCTGAGAATGGGAAAAAAAATACTCCTTTGGCACAAGCATCACTGTAAAATGTCATGTTCAGATAGAAAGTTCTGGACATGGTCAGTATAGTTTATTTAAAAAAAGAATACTTTTGTTTCCTTCAAAACAATTCTTGTTATTTTCCTAAAATAGTTTCCTGTGTGTCTATTATACATGTGGGAGTTGGGGCTGCTCAGTAGTCCCCTTCAGGGCCACACATGGTACTGCAGCTGCTCCCCATCTTAGTCTGCAATGTTTGGGCACTACTTGGTGCAGGGTAGCCTGTGCTTTAAGCTTGGCATCAGTCTCTAAACAATCAAGAACTCGGCTGTCTGTGCCTTTAAACAAAGGGCAGGGGAAGCAAGCAAGCAAACAAACCTTCAACTGCAAGTGCTTAGTTGCAGTGCTTAGGGCAAGGCCTTGGGTTCTGAGGAGCAACTTCTCTGTCCCAGTCTCGACCAGTTCCGCCCCTGAGCAAACACCAGAAAGCCTTCTTGTCTGGCCTGCTAGTTCTTGATTGGTCAATATTTCCTCCTGGCCCTGCTAGTCCTCTGGAGGTCTGTCTTGTTGTTGCTGGTCTGAGTGGTGCATGAGAAATCATGCTCTGCAGAGGCTGCCACTTTATAGATCTAAACAGTGGCCTCCTGGCGTGGCCTTTGTGGAGCAGGTTCAGATACGTTGGCTGTGTAGAGGTGGCTGTGGAGATGCCAGTTTGTCCATTTTCACCATCTGGATGTACAAGCATCCAGCTGAGGGACTTGAATCTAGAAGATCCTTTCCTGCAGGCCACAGCCTTATCAACAGAACATCCTCTCTGTTGAAGCTGCTATGAGTCTGTATAGCCTTTTCTGAGACTGGACTCTACAGTGGCTTATAAACTTCTTAAGGCAGGGCCCATATCTTCTTTTATGCCAGCCTGAGTACTCTGCTGGCACTTGATAAAGAATCATTATAAGTCACTGTCTCTGTGCTGACCTAGTATCAGCACATAAGGCCTTCCTAAGTCCTGGCCTCATTTGCCTAACAGTGACTTCCTCTTTCTGATTTGTTATAAAAGGCACAATGGACTCATTTTTACGTAGAGTATCTGCTTCAACCTCCAGCAGTGAGTCTAGGGATGCAGTTATGAATGTGCCTTCCTGCCTATGTCAGAGATTCTAAGAAACATGCTTGCAGTTATGACATGGCTTTCTTTGAATATGACTTTGCCAGCATTTTGTTCAAGAACAAAGAAAAGCCAAAACGTCTGCTGTGTCATACAGTGCTATTTAGTGAAAGCATGAAGCGTTACAAATATAAATGACACTTGGAAACCCTGCACATGGAAAACATAGGAAAACCAAGGTCACTTTTCCAGATTTGTAAAGAAGAACGTTAATGTCAACAATTGCAATTCAGGAAAGCCATGCCCATCTCTGGCCGACCTCAAAAGAAATAATTTGAGGTGAGTTACCACAACACACAAGCCAAGAAGCCTTACAGAATTGGCAAGAGACTTTGATTTTGCCAGCCACAACTGGTATGGTGAATGTAATGTGTAGGGAAACTGAGGCGAAGAAATGCAAAGCTTTATCATTCTCCAACACCTCAGTGAAGCAAAGGATTGAGACAGCAACCTATCAGTAAACCATACTGGTGGGATGTATGAAAAAACACAGATGCTTTTGCTCTTCAAGCTGATGTGAGCACTGAGGATTGTGATGCACATTTCTTGGCTTTTGTGAAATACACATGGCAGAGTGCAGTTCTCAGAGACATTCTGTTCTGTTTCCCTCTTCCCAGACACAAGGCGACACAAGTAATGTTCAGTGTGCTACATGGCTACTTGCAAGACAAAAATATAGTGTGATTGCAAGGTGGTCTTTTGCACAGATGACGCTCCGTTTGTGGCAGGCCACAAAGCAGGTCTACATGCCTTGGTAAAGAAAGTTGCTCCATCTGCTGCACATCAACTACATGTGAACTACATCAAGACTCATCCTCTTCACACGTCTGTTTGCAAAACTGTGTGCGGAAATGTGGTCCGATCATGAAGTGTTATTGTTCCACACTAAATCTTGCTGGGTTTTGAGAGGAAAAGTACTGGGACGATTAGCGATCTGAGAGAGACGAGCTGCATGTCTATTCAATGGACTACAAAAAGTGAATTGATTGATTTTCTATGTCACCAGAGGAAGATGTGCCTTCTTGCTTATGTCAGAGACATATTTGGGAAACTCAATGAATTCAATGCAGTTCTGCAAGAAAAGAACACCCACATCCTTCAGCTGAGTGATTGAATCACAGGATTCATGCAAAAAAATGTTTTTTGAAAGAACAATCTATTAAAGACAAACTATGGATCCTTCTCAAGTTCCTGCCTGACAATGAAATTGGCAGGTGATGGCTGAGCATCTCAGTTGGCTGCAGGAACAGTTTGCAACTTTCCCCCCCAACTTGGATGTGAAAGTATGACTGGGTGTCAAACCCCTTTCAGTTCAAGCCTGATGCTATGGATTTGCCAGCAGCTGAAATCAAACAGCTCATTGAAGTTTCCTGTGATCAGTTCTTGTGAGGAATGTATGCTCAACTTTCGCTCCCAGAGTTCTGGTTCACTGTCAAGAATGACTATTCTGAAAACTCTCAACACATGCCATGAAATTGATGGTGCCATTCGTGAACACTTATTGGGTGAAGCCGGATTCAGTGCACTTTTGTCTATCAAGTCTCAGGATCATTTGAATGCCAATTAAGTGGCATTTCAAGTAATGAAATATCATTTCGGAAAGACTCACTTGCAAAGAGGTGGTAAATGAGCATTGGAAAAGTTCAGCTTCTATAAAGTTTGTAAATTATAATCTGAATGTAGCTGCAGCTTTAAGATAAAATGTTAAGTACAGAAAATTACCACGATTAGGCTGCATAATGTAACAAAACAATAATAGCTACACACATGTTATAGCCTATGGCAGTGATTAGCAAAACAGTGAATAGAACAGAATGAAAACTGAAGAAACCATGAGATCTCAAGTGCAGGAAAGTGTGATTTAATGCTTGATTATTTCAGTATTTGAGAATATAAAGATTGAGAGTTTCTGGAGTACTCTGTAAAGTTAATGTTTGAGGGAATTTTCCTCTTTTCTTAGGTCAAAATATTGGGTGACCTTGGGCTATCTCTGTGACTCAATTTCCCCTTTAAAATAGGGATAATAGTCCTTTCCTGAATGTGAGTGTGGGTATATATGAGAGAGAGAATAAACATATTGAAAGATTATGAAGAAATCAGATACTATGGCAATGGTATATATAGATGGTCTCCAGAGCTGGTCAGAAAATAGGATTTTTTACTACAGAAAGTTTAAACTTTTTGCTAACAAGCAAAATATTATGATTTGGAAATGGCACTGTGATACCTCTTCAGTAAGGCTACGATTTAGACATGGAGGTCATGGCAGTCACGCATTCCATGACTTTACCGGACCTCCATGACTTCTTCAGCTTTAGCTGTCAACAGCTGAAGCCATGGCTGGGTTCTGGCTGGGCCTGGAGCCGGGGCTATGCTCCACACATAGCTCTGTGATGGGGGCTGCCGCTGGGGCTGTGTGCCCCTGCCCCGTTGTGGGGACTGCAGCTGGGCCTGTGTGCCCCTGCCCCGTTGCGGGGGCTGCAGCTGGGGCTGTGTGCCTCTGCCGCAGCTTGTTTGGTTATTTTTAGTAAAAGTCACTGGCCCCGTGAACTTTTGTTTCTTGTCCATGACCTGTCCCTGACTGTTACTAAAAATAACCATGAGAAAATCTTAGCCTTACTCATGAGAGATATATTTTGGACACCTCATGCTCCTATTCTCCTCTATAGCCAAGCTCTCTGATCAGATTACATCTCCCATGATACACCAGTTTCTCCTCTTGGTGAGAGGAGGTCATAAAATCATAGAAATATAGGGATGGAAGAGACCTCAACAGGTCATCTAATCCATTCGCTGTCCTGAGGTAGAATTAAGTATATCTAGACTCTCTCTGACAAGTGTTTTCCTAACCAGTTTTTAAAAACCTCCCATGTTGGGGATTCCACAACCTCCCTAGGTAATCTGTTCCGGTGCTTAACTATCCTTATAGTTAATTTTTTTTTCTAAATATCCAACATAGATCTCCCTTGCTATAAACTAAGTCAATTATTTCTTATCTTTCCTTTGATGGACACATAGATTGCAGATCTTTATAGCAACATTTTATGCACATGAAGAATTTATGTACCCCTTAGCCTTCTTTTTTCTAGACTAAATAAACATGCTCAATTCTTTCAACTTTTCCTCATTGGTCATATTATCATTGTTGCTCTCCTCTAGACGCTCTCCAATTTGTTCCTATATTTCTTAAAGTATGGTTCCCAAAACTGGGCACAGTACTGCAGCTGATGCCTCACCAGTACCAAATAAAGTGGAACAATTGCCTCCTGTATCTTGTATACAACACTCTTTTTAGTGCATCCAAGAATGTTATTAGCCTTTTTCTCAACACTATCACACTGTTGACTCATTCATTTTATGATAGACATTAGCTCCCAGATCCTTTTCTGAAGCACTCGTGCTTAGCCAACTATTTCTCATTCTGTATTTGTACATTTGATTTTTTCCTTCCTAAGTGTAGTACTTGTCTTTATTGAATTTCTTCTTATTGATTTCTGACCAGTTTTCCAATTTATCAAAATCATTCTGAATTCTAATTCTGTCCTTCAAAGTGCTTGCAATCCCTTCCCTCTTGGTGACATCTACAAGTTTTATAAAGCACACTTTCTACTCCATCAACCAAATCATTAATGAAAATATTGACTGGTACCGAGCCAGGACAGACAGCTGCAGAACCTCATTTGATATGTCCTCCAAGTTTGACAGTGAGCCATTGATTACTATTCTCTGGGAACGGTCTTTCATACAGTTATGTGCCCAGCTAGTAATCTGAACTTGCTAAAGTTCATATATATCATGTCTATTGCTTCCCCCATTTCCCCGCACACGCTAGGGGCACCCACCTTTACCCAGTTCCTAGGGGTGAAGGTGTAACCTTACACTCTGCAGGTTTGCAGGGTCTTTTATCAGTGAAAGAGCCTTACACAGTAATATCCTTAACCTCTATTTATTAAGAATCACCAAAACAGAATGCACACGCTAAGCATACAGTGCTCACCACTCCCAATAAGCAGATGAACTTTTCCTGCTGGCCAGTCAGGATCAGGTCATCTGGGGACTCCAGCTTCTGCACAATATAGTTGGCAAGGTACTGAGGTCTGGCAGCTCCGATCTTGGGTGTGTCCTGGAGATTGTTCCAAAGAAGTTCCTTTTGGATCCCACTTTATATAGTGAAACTGCAGTCCTGCTTAGCTATATCTTAACCAATTATTTTACTAAAGTATTACAAAATAATTCTTGGAGCAATCCTAACATATTGTGAAACAATTCTTCACTCAATCATACCCCATCACCTTAGTTGATTTAAATCTTGTAAAATTAGTTATGCAACAGACAGAAACAATCAAAGAACCAGGCAGAAACCATACAGATAAATAGAGAAGTACGGACCATAAAGGCAAAACAATAAAAAAGTACCCATAACTGTTGATAAGTGATTCCTTGCCAGACAGAATGCTGTCAAATAAAATTTTCTTTAAACATCTTAAGATCTGTTTCTTTATCTGATGATGGTGGGTACTATCACCAGATAAAGTGATAGGACAGGATCTCCTTCCTAACAGCCCAATATTACATTGTTTTAATACAATTGAGATGGAAAGTGAGGATGTGACTTTCTGCTTCTTGGCTCATGGCTGCTGCTCTCCTAATATAGCTGCAGAAAAAGGCCTCAGACCTTACACCCCTATCCAGGAAGCTAGTTATCCAGTCAAATAAGAAATTAGGTTGATTTGGCATGATTTGTTCTTGACAAATCCATGTTAGCTATTACTTATCACCAAAATTATCTTCTAGGTTTGAGCAAAGTGATTGTTTATTAATTTGTTACAGTATCTTACCAGGTATTGAAATTAGGCTGATTAATCTATAATTCTGCAGGTCTTTTGTCCATTTTTGATGATAGATACTATGTTTGTCCTTCTCCAGTCCTTGGGACTTCCCACATCCTCCCTGTGTTCTGAAAGATAACTGCCAATGATAACAGAGATTGCTTCTGTTAATTCCTTAAATACCCTGGGATGAATTTCATCAGGTCCTGTGATGTGAATACATCCAATTTATCTAAATATTCTTTAATCTGTTCTTTCCCTATTTTGTCCCAAGATCCTTCTCCCTTGTTAATATTAATTGTTTTAAGCATCTAGCCGCAAGTAACCTTTTTAAGTGAAGACTAACACAAAAAAGGTATTAAAAACTTTAGATTTCTTTGTGCCATCCTTTATTTGCTCTCTTACTTCTAATGTATTTATAGAACCTCTTTTTATAATCTTTTATGTCCCTGGGTCATGACGCGCTTTGTGCCCTAGCCTTTCTGATTTTGTTCCTCCATACTTGTGCTATTCTTGTATACTCATCCTTAGCAATTTGTCCTTGTTTCCACTTTTTGTACAATTCATTTTTGATTTTTAAGTAATTAAAGAGCCATACTGGTTTCTCATTATTCTTTTTCCCTTTCCTCCCCACCAGGATAGTCTGCTGCTCTTTTGGAAAGTGCCAGCTCTCCGGAACGCCTTTCCCCCTTAAATATGCTTCCCCTGCAGCAAGCCTGAACTGCAGCAGCATGTCTTAACTGAAATATTAGAAGTTTTAGGTTTTTTTTATTTTTACAAAAAATAGAAATTTTCTGCAGAAAGCAGACAATTGTGTGAAAAAAATCCATTTAGTCAAATCCATTTCCATCAAAACTGGTTTTGACCATCTTACTCTCTAACTAATTTGTTGTGTATAGAAGTAATCTGTGAGAAGGTAAATTTGGGCAGGAATGACTATCTTAATGTAAAGTGGAATCAAATAAGATCAGGGACGGTGAGCACAATACCATTTATGACAATGTAGCACAGCTCTTGAGACAAAGTATGTCAGGAACTCACTTGTTCTTATGTGTTCACATATAGTTCTTCATAAAAAAGTTATACAAATTATTCAAAATCAAACAAGCCTAATTTATGTAGATGAGGGAGATTTTTCAAAAAGGAAAAAGGGAAGCTGGCTCATCATCCACCTTCTAATCCCTCCTCAAAACTCTCCTTTGTCATGATGCCTACATGAAACTTAACAATTAGGCTACTAGCAGTCAGATACCCTTGCCTGTCATGTTGTCCAATGTTGTCTCATTGTTTACTTGTATTCCCACATTGATCTGTATTCATCTATCATCTCTTGTCTTATCCTTAGATTCTAAGGTCTTGGGACAGGGCCTTTCTTTTTGTTCTGTGTTTGTACAGCACCTCACCCAATGGGATTCTGATCCATGACTAGGGCTCCTAGGTACTATGATAACAAAAATAAATAATAGAAGCCTACTTCTCATTGAAAATCAGTGGGATCTGCAACTAAATTCTATTTATGCCTTTGAAATTTTCCTCCCATTACCATGATTGTATGAACAAAGTGGGATTTTGCATGCACACAGGACCATTTAGAAACCTGATATGCAAATACATGTTTTGCAGGCAGAATCATAGTATTTGCAGACAGATAAAGTGAACTTACTCTTTAAAAAATTGTTTTTTAAGCCTCATCATTTCATCTCAGATGTATATTTGGGGTAATCCCTATGTTGGCATAGCTTGCAGCATTACCTAGTGTGTGATCTGAACTGGAGTTTACAATGGATGGTGATAGTGCTGTATGTAGTTTAGCACTCAGAATGAGATATTGCCATTCTGGTTTATTTAGTGTTCTTTTAAGTACTGAGCAGTCTTATGTCCCTTACAGGTGCCATTTTGTATTCCAGTTTAAATGCAGAATGTTTCATTTAGACTCAAGTCACTATGTTCTCTTTCTTAGAGATATTATATAGTTGTACTTTTCTTTTTTGTTTTAGAATATGAAAAATAAACTGCACTGAAAAATGTGTTTTGTTTTTGTATATAGGGGAAAAAAAGAGCAAAAGAAAACTGAGTTGTCACTACGTAGATACTTATGAGGTACATATACCACAAGAAATAAATACCCTTACTGCATCTTTCTGAACATCTGATTCTCTCATTTACAGGTGAAAAGTCAGGTATAGAGCTACCCATCTGTCATACTGCAGGTGTAGGGTTGTTCTATGCCCTACAGCTTACACCAGTTCAGTGAAAAGAAAGAAGAAAAATAAATGATTTTTAGATTTAAGATTCCAAGCAAATCATGTTAGTGTAATTTACACAGTTCTACTAACAACTTCATAAGACTCATATTCCCCTTCCTCTCTCCACCCATTAAGGATAAGAAGGTTTCTAACTGAAATCTACCTTCTCTCAGGCCTGGAGTTAACTCATACCACTACATTGCATTTCTGAGCTGTCTAGACATCTAAGCTAGAACAAACTAAGGAGATACAGCACACCTCTAAGGTGAAATGAGTTTCTGAGCTATGCTACCCTCCCAGATGGAAATGAGCTCCTGAGCTATATTAAGTTTCCAAGCTAGAATGAACTCCAAAAAGTTGGAGCAAGCCTCTGCCTAAACCAAGTCCCCCAACTGAAATCAACTCCTAAAATCTAAACCAGGCCTCTATCAAAAATGTACTCCTAAACTCCAACAAGACCCTGAGGCTAGAAGCAGGCTTTATATTCCTGTAGCCACTTCCTGGATATGTTCTGACCAATTGGCTTCCACCACCTGACACAAATTGGAGTTTCACAGCTACCAGCTTTCCCCAGCAGGAAAAAAAAAAAATCCAACACTGTATTACTCTGAGGTAAAAATACCTACATCTTTATTACATCAGGTTAAAAGCAATTGGAAATAGGAAAGGACAAAGTAACCCTGCAGTGGCATTCTACCTTTTAATCTCTCCTCAGGACTACATAAAGAAATTTAAAATAAATAAGATATATTACCAATTTAATCCTTTTATAAACTTATATACTAAGTCTCAATGCTCTCTGTGATGGATTGCTCCATGACAGCCTCACATGTACTCATAACCCCTTAAAAACAATACAGTTTGCATTTCATGACAGAGAAAAAGGGGAAGTGGAAAGCAGAAAAATAAATAAAACTGCACCAAGAAAGCAACTAGTATGCCAGTTATAAGTATAGAAAAATATTTTTTGACAATGCTCACTGGGCATCTGCTTGGATTTTAGCCAAACCTAACGATGTCACATAAGGGGTGGAAAAGCTGTATATTTTCCTTGCCCAACCTCAAAGCCTTGGGACTGCTGCTTTCAGTCTGCTGATTGGTCATTTACATGCCGCAGACTGTAGCTCTCAGTAATAAACCACACATTGCAAACCCCTCCAATAAAAACCGTCTTAACGCCAGGAACAAATTCCAGATATTTTCTATGTGTCGGGGAGGTGGGGGAAGGGCAATAATGTGAGGCAGGAGAAAATATTTTTAGCATCCCCGGGGACTGCTGCTCTGGTGGCCCTGGCCACTGCTGCTCCAATGGCCCTGGGGCCAACCAGCAGACAGCTGCTTTGGTGGCCCCAGGCTGGATGCCACTCTGGTGGCCCCAGGACTGGCTGCTGATCTAGCAGCCCCGGGACTGACTGTCAGTTGCTGCTCCAGCAGCCCTGGGGCTGCCTGCCTACAGCTGCTCCAGCCCTAGCGGGGGGCTAACCCAACCCCAGCTGCTGCTTCAGCCCTGGGGCTGCTGCTCCAGTGGCCCCTAGACTGACAGCTGCTCCAGCCCTGCCCTGGAAGAAGTCATGGAGGTCCCAGAAAGTTACAGAATCTGTGACCTTGTGACAGTATAGTATCCTCAATCATCAGTGATGACATTTGCAGATGAAAAGAGGGAGTGGTAGATAATGAAGAGGACAAGTCACCGATACAAAGCAATCCAGATGGTTTGGTAAGCTAGGAGCAAGCAAACAATATGTGTTTCAATCTGACTAAATGTAAATGTATACATCTAGGAACAAAGAAGGTAGCCCATCCTTACAGGATAGGGGAGTCTATTCTTGACTCAGAAAGATTTGGGGGTGGAGGTGGATAATTAGCTGAACATGGGCTCCCAGTGTGATGCTGTGGACAAAAGGGCTAATGCAATCCTTGGAAGCATAAGTAGGAGTAGAGAGGTTACTCTACCTCTGTATTTGGCACTGGTATGATCATTGCTAGAATACTGTGTCCAGTTTTGATATCCAGTATTGAAGAAGGATGATGATAAATTGGAGAGGGTTCAGAGAAGAGCCACAAGAATGATTAAAGGATTAGAAAACCTGGCTTTAGTGATAGACTCAAGTAACTTCAATCTATTTAGCTTAACAAAGATAATTTTAAGGGATGATTTGATTAGAGTCTATAAGTACATAAATGGGGAATAAATATTTGATGATGGGCCTTTCAATCTAGCCAAAGAAGGTGCAACCCATAGCTGAAGCTAGACAAATTCAGACTGGAAATAACTTACAGTTTTTGAACAATGAGGATAATTAACTGTTGGTACAATTTGTGTTGTGGTAGATTCTCCATCACTGATAATTTTTAAATCGAGATTGAATGTTTTATTAAAAGATATGCTCTAGGAATTATTTTGGGTAAGTTCTATGGCCTGTTGTGACGGGAATACAAATTCCATACTGCAAAGGAAAAGGTTAAGAGACTCTCTAGGTCCACGCAGCCCTGCCTCACTGCATCTGCAAAGCCTACACAGGCTGGAGGAGGAGCTTAAAAAATGGAGCAAAGTAGCTGAAAGGAAGGTAGACAATAGAGGCGAGCTGACCTGACCTATACAATACACTGGGCACCTACTACCTGAGGTCTGGTGATAGTGATCTGATCACCTCTACAAAGAAGGGACCTGAGACTCTCTGAAGCTTGGAGAGTTTAGTTTGGTGTCTAGTTCTTTAGCCAGTGAGTGGAGAGGGGACTAATAGGAACTGATCTAGGGAAGTAGCTTCGTAGCACCAAAAAAGTACAGGACCTAGCTGCTTACCATTGGGTCCTGGATTGGATCCTGATGGAGCGGGCCTGGGCTCCCCAGCAACCTGTAAAGAAAGACAACTGTGAAAATCTATTCCTTGGTGAGGAATCTAGTTGGACGCCAAGTATCTGAACCATGAGACCCTGACCAGGGGAGAAGGCCTGAATCTCTTGCTTAATCATGAAGACTTCCCTTTTATTAGACTCTTGGTATATACCTGGAAAGGGGTGGACTTGAAAATGGGACTTGGCTGGAGGGCTGAGTCACTGGAAGGGTAGATCACTGATGGCAGAATGGTAGTAAGAAAGGGGAACACCCATGAGGAAACTGATCTGCCACATCCCGACTGAGCACTAGATGGCACCAGTTGGTGTGTATTTGCCTTCACATCTGTGTTATACAGGAGGTCCAACCTGATGACTACAATGGCCCCTTCTGGCCTTGGAATCTATCAATGTATGGAAAAGTCTAATTGGTATTGTTTAAGAGCAGAGCTGGGTGAATAATTGGTGTTGTGTGTGTTTGGTTTTGGTTCAGCCAGCAAACCAAAAAATCAGGGACAGTATTTGGTTCAGCTCCAGAAATGCTTAAAACTTGTCAGCAAATTGGAAAAGTCCATTTTAGGCTAACAAACTGTGGGTGTCCGGGGATCTGTCCATCCCCTGCTTTATAATCTTTTTTCCAGACACTTGCCAGGGATGTGGGAGACCCAGGTTTGAATCCCTACTCTAGAGCTACAATGTGAACTCAGACCTTTTCCCCACCAAGGTAAACAACCTAACTAGCAGACTGTAAACTATTCCAGGGAAGGTTGCTTTCACTCTATGTAAATATTTAAGTATTCATTAGGCCAAAGCAAGAAAATGACTCTATAGCCTGGTGATTAAGGCACTCACCTGGGAGGTAAGCCATAAAGATTCAAATCTTCCATCTGCCTAATTCAGAGGAGGGCTTTAAATTCACATCTTTTACCTCCCAGGTGAGTGTCAATCATCAGGTAGCAAATTGATTTTCTCACTCTATCTTTGGTAAAATGAATATTTAAGTATTTATACAAATGGAACAGTTTCAACAGAAGAGTACCCACCCCAGAATACTCAGTAGCCAGCATGGGAATTAAAACCATGGTCTCCTACATCCCAGGTGAGGGCCTTTAAACATTGGGCTAAAAATTATTAAGGGGGAACAAACCAGTGCTTAATTCGTAATGAAAGAGGTACTGGGACTCAAGCAATAAGGTGCTGGGGTTCAAGTATTTTTTTTTTACATTCATAACTGATGCAGCCGGCCTAGAAGTGCCAGGGCTCAGCTTTGGCAAGCCCTGGCACAAATTAAGCACTGGAACAAATGTAAAGCAAGAACAATCGGGTGACATTTGTGAATAGTTTTGGGTAGACCAAAATTGCCTTTCTGGTGATACACTATTCACTCAATCTTTTTTTTGCCAAACTCTGTTTAACAGTTAACATTAAGCAAGTCAATTTCTCCACCCTCCCTCCCCCAATAACAAAACAAAGAACAAAACAAGAAATAAGATGGAGAAAAGAGTTAATAGAATGCCAAGCTTAAATTTAAGCCAAGCTCTAACAGATTTAAGAGTTCAGAGTAGCAGCCGTGTTAGTCTGTATCCGCAAAAAGAACAGGAGTACTTGTGGCACCTTAGAGGCTAACAAATTTATTAGAGCATAAGCATCCGAAGAAGTGGGCTGTAGCCCACGAAAGCTTATGCTCTAATAAATTTGTTAGCCTCTAAGGTGCCACAAGTACTCCTGTTCTTTTTGCAGTTTTAAGAGTGTTCACACTAAGGCATTGAATCAATTTGGCTGAATTGATTTAGAAACTGAGTTAGCAAAATGACTGTGTGTGTGTAAACCCTGAAAAGCCTGACAACCCAGCTACATAAGATATACACATATGGTTGTCCAATGCTTGTTCTTTCCTTTCTTGCTTCCATACTGGCATTGCTCTCCTGAATAATTGACATCTGCAGTTCATACAGTAATTTCAAGAAGAAATAAAGAGCAACTGAAAAAAAATAAGTTCAGATTATTGGTTCCTTCTTGATGCACTGTAAAAAAAAGACTAGATGTAAAAAAGCTGCTACTAATACCAGTGAATACCTGCACAGTGCAGACAGGCAGCTTTTCTTGTAAGATAAAACTGGTGGAAAATACTTTTGTATTACAGTTTTTATAGATACTTAAAGCTATTCATGTGAAAACTCTAAGTTCTTTGCAGGCACTTGTTGGGAGATACAGGCATTTAAACAGTTTAAAAACTACACTTGAACTAGCCAACTATGCCTTGTTGAGAGGCAAAAACTGCTGAGCGTACATGAAAATGATAACTCTTTTCACATGGCATGTGTTTTTACTGTGTGTGAAAACTCCTCCCATTCTTTCTAATACAGATATCTAAGTGAATGCCCATCATTTGCTTTTATAAACATATAACGAAGCTGCACTAAAACATCATAACTAAGAAGCAAAGAACTCATCTCCAGCTTTAATCCGATAGGCTCTCACTTTCCTTTTATTATAAATTGCTGCATTATAATCGATAATGTAATTATTTCTAAATTCACAGGGGAATATTAAAATGACGCTTAAGGGTATTCCCTTGCTATTCAATTTCATACTTCACTAGAAGGAGATGGACATTTGAGAATAGCCAAGTAGCCTCTTTGGAACTGGTGGCTTGAGAATTTTGATATATCTGAAATTAAAACCCATTCAGCTGCCAGGAAAAAAAGCAAGAACTTTTTTCTTTTTAACTTGTATTAGATAATCACTGTGCTTTGGCTGCATTCATCTAAGCATCAGGGATTTGTAACGGAGTTATAAATATTTCATTGAATTTTTAATAAAAAATAACTATCTTAATGTGTGTGATGTAGTGTATTCTCCCTATTACTTGAAAGCTCTGATGTATAGAAACTCCAGCAGCTTTGAGGTGAATCAATAAATCTCATGACTTTGTGTTATGAAGGTTTAGTATCTTCTTGTCATCTACCATCCATTTCTCCAAACAGAAAAACTAGGATAAAGATATTAGGTTGCATTTTTGCTAAGACACCAAAACCTCTTGGACACATGAGCAGTGTTCTTTAGAGATGTAGCTTTGGATAACATTTGAAATTATGCTATACCCAATTTATGCTATTTGAATTGAAAAAGTCCATTTACTTTGAAAGACAAGATCCTTGTGTGTGATTCAGTGTTGTGTAAGTTGGCAGGAACTGCATGCAGTCTTTAACAAAATAGGCCAGGCATACACATTCTCTAGCCATTGTTTCACTTTGAGGGGTTTTTCTTTGTTTATTTGTTTTTAATTAAATGGATATTTCAGAGGATCTGTAGTTGCAGATTGTGGACCAAGGTGAAATCCTGTCCCCATTGAAATTACTGGCAAAATTAACATTGACTTCAATGGGGATAATTCATCCCAATCTTCAGTTAGGTATGTGTGTATGCATTTGTGAATGTCTAATTATGTGTGGAAGTACTTCATTTTCTCATAAAGTTTGGATATTTATATGTGCACATGGACAGTTAGTTGCCTAACGAACCCTGAGCCTGATCTATAGCCCACTGAAGTCAATCAAAGACTCTCATTGACTTCATTTGGGTTTGGCTCGGACCCTAAGTTCCCACTGTGATGAGGTGTCCACCCCACAGAGGACTGGAAAGAGTTAGGGAGATCAGGTAGGCCTATTAACTCCACAGGCTGCACCTGGAGGAAAAGCAAGAGAGCAGAGTGCAAGCAGGTTCAGATGGGCAGGAATAGGCGGGGTCTATAAAACCAGGCAACAGATAGGGGCTGCTGCTGGGAAAGGATAGCCATTCCTTGGGAAGAGGGAGGAGTGTTTGGTGGCTGTAGAGATGTGTAGGCTGCAGTCGCTTCCTGGGAGGAGGGTGTGGAGCTAGTACACCCAGAGCAATGAGGGGAACCAAAACTTGAAGGCAGCAGTCCAGGGAAGGAGCAGTGAAGACTGGGAGAGGAAAGCCCAGAGCCGCTGGGTATAGGGTCCCTGGACTACAATCCAGAGTAGTGAGTTGGCCTGGGTTCCTTTACCAGCCACTGAGGGTGTGGCATAGACTAGCAGGGCAGTGACCTGGAAGACTGCCTGGGTCACTGTGGGAATGACAGACAGTTAAAGGACTGTCCCCCAGAATGAGGAACCTCTGAGTGATGTAGCTAGAATAGGGTTGCCAATCCTCCTGGATTGGCTGGGAGTCTCCTGGAATCGGAATCTATCTCCCAGTGGATACTGAAACCAATCTGGGAGATTTTAATAGGCCACTAAAAAGTCCGGTGCAGTAGGGCTAAGGCAGCCTCCCTACCTGTCTTGGCTTCGCGTGGCTCCTGGAAGTGACCAGCACGTCCCTCTGCCTCCTAGGTTCAGGGGTGGCCACAGGAGCTTTGCACACTGCCCCTGCCCCGAGCACTGGCTCCACAGCTCCCATTGGCAGGGAACCGCAGCCAGTGGGAGCTGCAGGGGCAGTGCCTACAGGCAGGGGCAGCACGCAGAGCTGCCCGGCTGCCCTCCCACCTAGGAGCCAAAGGGATGTGCTGGTTGCTTCCGAGAGCCACCCAAGGTAAGCGCTGCCTGGCCGGAACCTGTACGACTCACTGCCTCCTGCACCCCCAACCCCCAGCCCTGAGTCCCCTCCCACACCCAAACTCCTTCCCAGAGCCTGAACACCGTACCCCCTCCTACACTCCAACCCTCTGCCCCAGGCTCAGCTTGGAGCTCCCTCCCTCACTCTGAATCCACTCAGCTCCAACCCATAGCCTGCACCCCAACTCCCTGCCTGATCCTGGTGAAAGTGAGTGAGTGAGGATGGGGGAGAGCAAGCAACAGAGGGAGGAGGGATGGAGTGAGTGGGGGATGGAGCTTCAGAGAAGAGGCAGGTCAGGGTCATGGCCTTGGGAAAGGGGTAGGGCAGAAGGCAGGGCAAGGGTGTCTGGGTTTGTGCGATTAGGCAGTTGGCAACCCTAATTAGAGGGCTGAGTCATAAGGAGGATTTGTGGTGCCCGGGACAAGAAAGGGGATGCTGACCTGAAAGAGTGATGGTATGACAGCATGTAGCCATGGGAAGAGTTGTTGACCTTGAGATCTAATCCCCAGAGTGAGCAGGAGGAGGCACCAGAAAAGCAGTGAGTGGTACAAACACTTGACTTGCATGTACACATTGGGTGGTTTGTGCGCCTAAATTAGATGTGCAAATATAGGCTCACAATTGCACCTTTCTAACTTCTTGAAAATATGTTTTGATGTATTTGAATAACGAATGTATAATACATGGTGGTTGCACTTTAAAAGCTTCTTCCATTATAAAATACACCAGTATGAGGGATTCTTATATTTAAAATGGAGAATACTATTAGAATCAGCAATACTTCTAAAAAACAGAAACAACAAAAAGATACTAGCATTGAACATATAACTACACAAAGTTCTGTATGTAAAAGGCTAAAGAGAGAGTAATATTATCCTACTTTGAATAAAGTTCCTTTTTCTGTGTTAGAAAGAAATAACACTTTGTATTCTCTATCTGTGTCATCTGACATTAATGACAAGTAACTTCCATGGGGCTCAATGTGACAGACCTTGCCCTGGTCTATTGATTTCAGTATGCAGTGTTGTTGTAGCTGGGTCAGTCCCAGGATATTAGAGAGACAAGGTGGATGAGGTAATATATTTTATTGGACCAAGTACTGTTGGTGAGAGAGACAAGCTTTTGAGCTAGGCAGAGCTTTTCAGGTCTGGCAAAGGTACTGAGAGTTTCCAGACGTGAAGAAGAGCTTTTTATAGCTTAAAACAGAGATTGGCAACCTTTGGTACGCAGCCCGTCAGGGAAATCCGCTGGCAGGCCGGGATGGTTTGTTTACCTGTAGCGTCCACAGGTCCGGCCGATCACAGCTCCCACTGGCCGTGGTTCGCTGTTCCAGGCCAATGGGGGCTGCGGGAAGCGGTGTGGGCCAAAGGATGTGCTGACTGCTGCGAATTTCCCTGATGGGTCATGTGCCAAAGGTTGCCAATCCCTAGTTTATAATCTTGTCTCTCTCACCAATAGAACATGGTCCAGTAAAAGATATTGCCTCATCCGCCTTGTGTCTTATTGATTTCAGTGGCTATGTTGATTAAGGACTGCAGACTGGGTCCATATGGTATCAGTCTCCATATATTCTGTATCTAATATCACACTTTTGGTGCTACCACTTCTTTCAGAACATGACTTGAAAACTAGAAACTTGAAAACTGATTTCTACATCAAGGCCAAAGCTTATGCTCTACTTTAAATCAGATCATTTTGAAAGACATCCCATCATGATTTAAAGACCAAGTCATAGAGAATCCATCACACTTAGGGTACGTCTTACTTACCTCCGGGTCCGGCGGTAAGCAATCGATCTTCTGGGATTGATTTATCGCGTCTTGTCTAGATGTGATAAATCGATCCCGGATCGATCCCGGCAGTGCTCGCCGTCGACACCGGTACTCCTGCTCCGCGAGAGGAGTACGCGGAGTCAACGGGGGAGCCTGCCTGCTGCATGTGGACCTGCGGTAAGTTCGAACTAAGATACTTCAACTTCAGCTACGTTATTTACGTAGCTGAAGTTGCGTATCTTAGTTCGAAGTGGGGGGTTAGTGTGGACCAGGCCTTAGATAAGTTGTTCCAATGGTTAATTACCCTCACAGTTAAAGTATATACAAAATGTTTAAAGCCAAACTGCACCAGTTGCAATCTCTGGGTGGGGCATCTGAAACTAGCATGCAGAATTGTTGCTCCTGCCTAGGCTTTCTATTCTCAGTTGGTCAGAAGATCTCATGGTTTTGCTTACATCATCAAGTACACGACAAACAACTTTAAGGCATGGAAAACTTCCTGATGTAGCTGGAAAGAGTGGGCACCATGAGGTGATTTGCAGGTTCACTCAGATTCATCGGGGTGGAATGTGAAAGTATTTGTGTTGGGTGCGGAGATTGCCTTGGCTTTGTCAGACAATGGGAATGGTGCACAGGTCCTCTTTTTAGTGTGATAGACAAATCATAGCTAATAAAGAAGACTAACACTCAGAGATACCCTGTTTCTCATGAGTGACTTTGTTCTCCAATGATTGCCTTTAAACATTGATTTCCCAGACGTATTCTGGGACTTTAAACATCGCTTTGCTGAGGGTCTTATCTAGTTTCCAGGATGATATTTTTTGGATATTAGCACCAGAAACCAGCTGAGATTGTACCAGGATGCCACCCTTCTTCCTTGGAGCTATAACATTTAGCATTTAATTTTGATATAATAGTGGATTGGGAATTCCTTCATAATCAAGTTTTATATATTTCTTAACTGTTTGATTACAGATTGGGTATTCACTCATCTAATTCATTCTAGAAAGTCAAGAAGTTCAGTATACAAGTCAGTTCAATCTAATTCCAATGTACCAAGTCTGGAATATTCTATAGTTTTGGTTTCCACATGCATACACTAAAAACCACAGACCCAAATAAATAAAGTAAACATATTATACTTCATACTATATTGAATCAGGAATGAATAAATTAATCAGGGATGAAACAGAGCTGACCCAAACCTTTTCTGTCTCATCTCTTTGACTTTTTTCCATACCCAGCTGTTTTCATTATCCCTTATACAGACAGATCTTTCTCCTCCCAACAAGATGTTTTACCCAGTGAAATTAATCTTCTCTCAAACTAGCCACCCTCACTTCTCAAGGATCTTTGGAGAGCCACAAGGAGTATCAATCTGTCTCAGTAGTTAGTGCTTTTGAGGACCTGCTCTATGATTTTAAAAATTGGTGTTGATTTTCCCCCAAAATATATATTTTACCTGGCATTCCTCCTCTCCACTTAGTTATCTGAGAATCTAAACACTTAAGAGGTGTTGGAATTTTCGAACATATAAGGTACTTTTTGCTGTATTTGTTTTACTTAACTTTGACTGTAAATATCATAGGTAAATCTTGTCAATTTTTCCAATTATGACTTTTTGCTGAAGTTGTTCATTGAAAATTCAAATGTTCATGGAACCAGCACCTGCCCCCTAAATCTTTCACTGAAATTTCAAATACAGGTTAAAATAAATATTTGTGAAATATTTTACTTTTTCTTTTTTTTTTACTACTCACAAGTAACATTCTGTTATGCCTTTCTCGTACCTTTAATAGTTATAAAAGGAGAAATAAATCTGAATTGATTTTAAAAATCTGAAACATATGCATTTGATCCCTATTTTAAAAATGGTCCAAACGAAAAGCCTCTGAAGAGCCCAAAACTTTTGAATCTGAGTTTGTGATTGCAAAATACGTGTGTGTGTGTGTGTGTGTGTGTGTGTGTATATAAAAAGTACACATGAGAAAGAAACTAGTGTCAAGCTGAGTCATGTGCTGATTCCCCATCCCCTTACCCCAAGCACACTTCGCTTGAAAAATGTTACTAATGCTTATTAAACAGAAATTACTTCTGTTGTTGCTTTTGCTGTATCAGTTTGCAATTTGTTTCCTTAAATATCTTTTTTTCCATCTGGAAGTGCTGGTTATCTTTTCATATTCTAGGAAATCACATTAACAATGAATTGTTTGTACTTCAATATTTGGGAAAGGAAAAGAACTATGAACAGCCTCAAGAATCCCATGTTAAGCCACACTAATATCAATTGTGTGCAGGGGTCTAAAAATGCACAGGTTATATTGAAAAGGCACATTATGTATTTTAAACATTTCCTTACTTTTATTGATTTAATGGCAATTGAAGATGTTGTGGGGTGTAACATGGACACATGCCAAAAGAAATAGAGTAAAATCTGCACAGTGAGGCATGCAAATTTGGCAAGAACTGTATGGCCCTTTCATCCGAGAGCCAGGGAATGTGTGGAGAGCATTGTATTGAGTATGGTAATCCCTGATGTGTAAAATTCTATTTGGGTAAGGAAACTGAAATCAATCATTCTCAATTATTGTCATTCTCAAAATGATATAGCCATAGGCTTTGAGATATCATGATAATGGTAGATTAGGTTTGATTAGACCAAGAAACTGTACCACGATTACCAACAACCAGTCCATCCCTTTATGTATAATTCTTTGATAATTGATGTGCACACAATGTGTATGTATATGCCATTGAAAACTGAGACCCATTTCAGAAAATTGAAACCGAATACACTCCCCAAAGCCCTGCCATATGCTTATTGTTTCTAAGTAGCTATGAAGTGTGCACAACCTAACTTCTACTTTATCTTCTTCTTTGCCCCTGCCCAATGCACCTATTTGTCTCATCCACATATGTCTCTGCAATAGGGTGATCTGCCCTTTTTAGGGGCAATGGGGGTTGTGGAGCAGCCAGCCCTGTTCTGGAGAGACGTGCAGCAGAAAGGCGCCAGGAGTCATCTGACTGAACTGGACACCATCAAGTTATTGGGTCATATGATTCCCATCTAGCAGATATAAATGACCGTCCCAGTTCCATGAGGGAGCCTGGGATCTAGAGAATACTGGGATTAAAGTCTCCTGTGACTGCAGCGGAAAACTGAGAGTGTGAGCAGGCCTTGTAGACTACCCCTCTCCCCCTCCCCCCACCAGCTGGGGAAGATTCTGACCAATCAGCTACTGGAGGTTAAAGGGCCCCATAGTCTAGGTTGGGAACAGCATTTAATTTATGATGTTGTTGTTCCATGTTTCCTTTTTTTGTGCTGAAGAACAAACAGGGACCTAGCGTAAGAGCTATAAAATGAACTAGGTGTGGCCAATTGTTTTGTCAAGGCTCGTGACTGGATCCCAGCCTACAGTCTAGTTTTTACATTGTAACCTTTTTAGGGAAGGAATTGTAATTTACTATGTTTGTAAAGACCCTAGCAAAATCAGACGTAGAGCTGGTTGCCTTGTAGATGTTACTGCAACACTAGCTTAAAAGTACTAATGTTAAAGGCCTAACCAAAGTAGATTGTGTAGATCTACGTAATATGATCTTTCCTTCCCTTTCTTACATTCTTTGATCAGTGAAATTGTTAACAATGTGTGTTGGCTCTGGAAGGCAGGGGACTACAACTCCCATGAGGCCCCATCTCACCACACTTTCCTGCACCCGTAAGAGGAAAGGTCCAGAACCAGGAAGTGGCTGGAATCTGTTTGGGACGGGCAGCTGCATGGCAAACCAGGAGCTGCAGGGAAGCTGAAGCAGTGGCAAGCAGAGCTGGAAAGAAGCTGCAGGCAGCAGTGGATGTAGAGCTGCAAATGGAAAAGGCTGTGGCTGCTGGATGTTATAGTCAAGTGCAGATCGGTGTGGGAGTTATGAGTGAGTAGCAGCAACTGGGCATGGAGACACTAACTGAGAGGCTTGCAGGTTTCCAAGCCAGGCTAAGTGCTTAAATAAAGACTTGATTGTAAAGGGTACCCCAGGCAATAGATCTGAAGATCCCTGAACTCTCAACTGGGCTATTACAAGGAGCCAAAGAAGAACCATTATTTCTCAGGTTGAACTGTAACTATGTCTCTGTATCTAGAGTATTTACAACCTTTCTCTTTCCTCTTAGAACTTTGTAAAATAACTGCCTAGAACTGACAAGATCTAGCTATGGAAACACCTACAGTGCTTGCCTCCAAAGTGCAATACATAGAATTATAGGACTGGAAGGGACCTTGAGAGGTCATCTAGTCCAGTCCCCTGCAGTCCTGGCAGGACTAAGGCCTGGTCTACACTTACCCCCCAATTCGAACTAAGGTACGCAACTATAACGTAGCTGAAGTCGAAGTACCTTAGTTCGAACTTACGTCGGTCCACACGCGGCAGGCAGGCTCCCCCGTCGACGCCGCGGTACTCCTCTCGTATAGCTGGAGTACCGCAGTCGACGGCGATCACTTCCTGGTTCGACTTATCGCGTCCAGACAAGACGCGATAAGTCGAACCCAGAACTTCGATTCCCAGCCGCCGAACTAGCGGCTGGGTGTAGACATACCCTAAGTATTATCTAGACCATCCCTGACAGGTGTTTGTCTAACCTGCTCTTTAAAATCTCCAATGATGGAGATTCCACAACCTCCTTAGGCAATTTATTCCAGTGCTTAACATCTGGCATGCTGCTGGCACCCTAGTGTTTTAGAATACAAAGTAGCTCCAATAATTAAAAATATCAACACTGGCATCTACATTAACACCTATTCAAATGAATAGGCAGTTTTTACCTTAGAGCTATTGTTTCAGGCTCTCTCCTACTTCTGTCAGGCATCACTGCATCTATTAAACTGAAGTCATATATTTAGTATTTTCTTCACAGCTATGGCAGCTAAATTCTTTTTAAATGAAAGTTGAGATTCTGGAGAACAATTGACAGTTATATTGGCAAACTCTGGCTAGTCTCTCTTGGCTCCCCACATGGCATGAACCCTGCAATTCAGGCTGTGTTGGTCTAAAGTATCACCATGTTATCCCCATTGCAACAATCTATTTATTGAAAGACTAGACAGACTAAGCGGAGCTTTGAATGAATTTCTAAAACTGCTAATTACATTGTCAGATCATGTCAATGGGCCAAACTTGTTCATGGTGGTTTGGGCTTTAGCTCCGTTAAAATTGAAAAGATTTGTAATAATAAATCCAGATATTTGCATGTGCATCTCATTAATAAAATCAGCAACATGATTGTATAAAGATGAATATGACAGTGTTGAATCCTAGATCATCATGGGGGATATATTTTATCAGTGATATGTCTGGTTAAACTGACGAAAATATCAGCCCCCTGAACTTTGCAGGAATGAAAGATCCAAATAAAACCTTCAGCTTCATCAACACTTGTTTTTTTTTTTCCATCTGGGTGATTGCACTGACAATGCATTGCAGATTTCATATATCGTAACTAATTAATTCATTTCTACCATATGTGAAAATCTTTGGAATGAAACATCTCTCTTCCTATTTAAGGCAATTAAAAGTGCAAATAGAGGGCTAGGGGAGGAAAAAACACTCAAAGCGAGACCGATGCTATTTTTTTTTTACCTTTCCCATAATTATAGTTTATATCACATTCAATTTTCATGAGCATTGCACAACTACATTTCTACATAGCACAATGAAGTTGCCTCAGGACTTAAATTTACTTTTTGTCTTTTATGTTCACCTTTGAAAAGAGACTCAAAGAACAAAGTTTATTCTTGTAGGCCTGTGTGCACCTGCTATAGAGATGAGACCAAATTTAGCTCTTGGTTACATATGTGTAACTTCTTTGACTTCAGTAGAGTTACATATGTGAATTATATGAAAGCAGAATTTGCCTCAAAGTATATGTTCTCTCTCTTTCTATATAGATGAGGGAGGGAGAAAAGGAGGTGGAAGGGGTAATTTTAATAAATTACAAGAAACATTTAAAAATAGTAGTTCATGCTCTGTATGAAAAGAGCAAATGCTAAAACAAAGCTCAAGTTTCTGAAGGGGAAAGAATAACAACACTGGTCTAGTGTAGTCCATTTACAGAAATGCATTAAAACCTTAGATTTCAAAACACTTGCCACCCTCCCTACTACTTGAACACCTTGAGTATGACAGTAATCACTGACATGCAAAATATGTTCCATCATCTGTGCATACAAAGGATGTGGATGGATATGCACAAACCCTGTTTGCCCATAGAGTGCACATTTAGTGCAAATTTTAAATCTATAATAATTCATGTGCAAGGTTCTGGAGTTGATTGGGATTTTGGTACAGGGAAATAAGAGCTTCCCTTTCACCCCTACTAAGACTAATCACATATTAGGTCTGGGTGCATAGGCATATACTTTTTGGAGCAGTTGTCCTGGAAGGCAATTTTCGCTTTAGTTCTAAGTGGCACACAGGATCCGGTCCAAGAGGTGAATATAGCCAAACTGCTTGTTAATAGTGACGACAACATCATTAAATTTACCATTCTTGTGGGGGAAAATACCAAAGAGACCCACCACAGTAGCATTTAACTTCAAAAAGGAGAACTAGACAAACATGTGGAAGCTAGTTAAGCAGAAATGAAAAAGAACAGTCACAAGAATGAAATGCCTGCAAACTGCGTGGAAACTACTTAAAAGCACCACAATAGAGGCTCAAACTAAATGTATACCCCCAAATAAAAAAAATAGAGGATCAGAACAATGCCACCATGGTTAAACAACAGAGTAACAAAGGCAGTTAGAAGCAAAAAGACATCCTTTAAAAATTGGAAGTCAAATCATACTGAGGAAAATAGAAAGCATAAACTCTGCCAAGTCCAGTGTAAGTAGGCAGGCCAAAAAGGAATTTGAATAGTAAAAAGACACACAAACTTAAAACAGTTTTTTTAAGTAAATCAGAATCAGGAAGCCTGCCAAACAATCAGTGGGGCCACTGAATGATCAAGGTGCTAAAGGAACACTGAAGGAAGACAAGGCTATTCTGGAGAAGCTAAATTAATTCTTTGTATGGATCTTCATTGCAAAGGATGTGAGGGAGATTCCCACACCTGAGCCATTCCTTTTAGATGACAAATCTGAGAAACTTGCAGACTGAGGTGTCAATAAAAGAAAAGAGGTTTTGAAACAAGTTGATGAATTAAACAGTAATAAGTCACCAGCACCCGATGTTATTCACTCAATAGTTCTAAAGGAACTCAACTATGAAATTGTAGAACTACTACTGTGGTATGTAAACTGTCACTTAAATTGCCTCTGTATGGAATGTCTGGAGGATAGCTAATGCAACATCTTTTTTTTTTTAAAGGCTCCAAATATGATCCTGGTAATTATAGGCTGGTAAACCTAACTTCAGTACCAGGCAAACTGGTTGCAACTATAGTAAAGAACAGAATTATCAGACACATAAATGAACATGATTTGTTGGGGAAGAGTCAACTAAGCCTTTGCAAAAGGAAATCAGGTCTCACCAATCCATTAGAATTCTTCGAGGAGGTCAACAAATGTGGACAAGGGTGATCCTGTGGAAATAGTGTAATTGGACTTTCAGAAAGCCTTTGACAAGATCCTTTACCAAAGGCTCTTAAGCAAAGTAAGGAGCCATGGGATAAGAAGAGACATGGGATAAGAAGAAAGGTCCTCTCGTGGTTCAGTAATTGGTTAAAAGATAGGAAACAAAGGGTAGGAATAAATGGTCAGTTTTCACAGTTGAGAGAGATAAATAAAAAGGTCCACCAAGAAGCTGTACTGGGACCGGTGCTGTTCAACCTATTCACAAATGATCTACAAAAAGGGTAAACAGTGAGGTGGCAAAATTTGCAGATTATACAAAATTACTCAAGGTAGTCAAGTCCAAAGCTGACTGTCAAGAATTACAAAGGGATCTCATAAAACTGGATGAGTAGGCAAGAAAATGGCAGATGAAAGTCATGTTGATAAATGTAAACTTATGTATGTTGGGGGGGAAAATAATCTGAAGTACACATGTAAAATGATGATGTCTAAATTAGCTGTTGCCACTGAGAGATCTTGGAGTCCTTATGGATAGTTCTCTGAAAACATCTGCTCAATGTGCAGCAGCAGTCAAAAAGGTAACAGAATGTTAGGAACCATTAGGATATAGATAAGAAATAATTCAAAATATCATAATGCCACTATATAAATCTATGGTATGCCCATACCTTGAATACTGTGTGGAGTTCTAATCACATCATCTCAAAAAAGATACATTGGAATTGGAAAAAAGTATAGAGAAGGGCAACACACATGGTTAGGGGTCAGCACAGTAGTTGGAAAGTGTAGTGGTTGGAA
The DNA here is from genome assembly GCF_002925995.2 of Terrapene triunguis. Lineage (NCBI taxonomy): Eukaryota > Metazoa > Chordata > Testudines > Emydidae > Terrapene > Terrapene triunguis. The sequence goes on from NW_020664393.1 coordinate 17,106,046, forward strand.
AGAATATAGTTTCCTAATAATATGGGCCAGGAATATATTACTACCCTCCAGAAGCATGGATAAAATCAGCGAGGGATGTGTCTGAGTCAAAATTCTCTGTTAATGCAGTTTACCCACTAACCCTTATTTAAGGCTGTTCCTAACATAAATAATCCATAGTATCAAATCTGCACACATGCAAAATTATGTATATGGGACTTTTTTTTAAAGTTAGGTTAGGGTCCCTTGAAAATTTGACCTTTAGAGATCTGTCATTTCTTTATTGCTCTAATAAAAGACAAACAGCTCCAGCATACAGTTAAGCTCTATAAAATATTACTACAATATTTCTTCTAGAGCTGGTTGAAAATTTTCACTCAATACTATTTTTGGTAAAATATTGCCTTTTTTCAAAAATGAAATTTTTTAACTTTTTGCCAAGTTTTCTATGATTTTTTTTTACTGAAATATTTACCAAAATTATTATCAAAACATTATAGATTGTTTGTTTGTTTTTCACCTACTGAAATATGGTTTTGGCAAATGAAACATTTGAAAAATAATGTTGGTAAAACATATCCAAAAAAGGACAAAGGGTCAATTTCAAAATAGACAAAATCAAAACAACATTGAAATTTTGAATTTTGTCATTAAACCATTTTCCCACTTTTCTGGCAGGTCTAATAATTTCCTAAAATGTAGGGTAAGTAATGGGCATAAAAAAGTTGGCCTATATAAACCATGCTTCCTAATTACTAATAATATAACCATAAATCATATTAGCAAAACCACAGCATTGAAGAAAACACAGTCTCTTCCTGGGTGTTTCAAAGGGCCTCCAGGGTTTTCTTGTCTTTTTCAAATCACTGTAATTAAGAATAAGTTAACTAAACTTCTCTTAGGCCAGTATTGCCTTAAATTATTAAATCAATTTACAGACCTCATATCCTATAGAGATCAAATTTATAGGAGCTGTTCAAAAGCAGCGATATAATTGTACAGTATTATATCACAAATTCTTCTTCAAATAGTGCTTGTATTAACTATACGGAAAGTAAAAAGTATAGCATCATAGAGCCAAATCACAAGGAAAATACTATTAAGGAAGGTAAACAAAATGTATATGTAACACTTTTGATCACGCCGGACATAATTATGAAATACAATATTGCTTTTGATTTACATACACACTAACTACCATCTAATTGAGGCTCATTTTCATATACTGTAATTGTCAGGAATCAGGGCCTGCAGCACAGCTAGTCTCTGGGCAGTAGGGTGACCAGACAGCAAACATAAAAAATCGGGATGGGAGAGGGGGGTAATAGGATCCTATAGAAGAAAAAGACCCAGAAATCGGGACTGTCCCTATAAAATTGGGACATCTGGTCACCCTACTGGGCAGCCACATCAGTGCAATTGGCCTGCAGCACGCTGCCTGATTAGCCACACAACCTGATTGGCTGCAGAAGTTCTTAAGCCAGAAACAGCAGTAGCTTGCTGGTTTCTCAATGCTCATTACCTACCACTGTGCCAGAAGCTATGTTACCTTGTTTCTGCTGCTTCTGCCTTGCACCCAGCCTTACCTCTGTCCTCGGGGCCGGATTAACCCATAGGCTAATAAGGCTATGGCCTTAGGCCCTCTTATTTTTAGGCCTTACTGTAGGCCCTCCATTCCATATTGAAGTAACAGCTGAGCCATCGGAAATGTCTCATTAGATATTGCTTTGTACAAATTAATCCATCAAGATTGTGAATTCAACTTATGGTGGTTGTGATTTTGTCTTTGTGGGCTAAGTAAGTGTTTGTGGGCCCAAGCAATATTGAACTTTGTACACAGTAGGCCTACACTGGACAATAGAAACCATGTCGAAGAAAGGACGATGGCAGAAATTGAAGAAGACCAAAGAAAGACGGCAAAGACAAGATGTAGTGCTGAAAGGTTCTCCTTCGCTCCTAACGCTTTTTCCTCCTCCTGTGTCTGGTGGTGAGGAACTCCAGGCGAATACCAGCCCAAGTGAACCTTCTGTGCCTGCATCTGATGAAAAGGAGCAGCCTCCTGTGACTTCTCTAGCTGCAGTCTCGCCCCACTCCTCTGAAGACTTTCCCAGTGATAGTAATACAAAAATATCCTTCTCCAACCATCCAGGCGAGTGGGACATGACTTCTCAAGATCTCATTGCATATTGAACTGAGAAGGGCCCACAGAAATGCCAGAATCTAGATGCTGACTTTTAATTGACAAAGTGAGAGTATACCAGTCAGAATCGTTATCTGACCAAATCAGTGTTTGAATATGTAAAGCCTAACAAACAGATTGGCGAGTGAGAATGGCTCATCTATTCACCTTTTAAGAAGAAAGTGTACTGTTTTTATTGCTGCCTGTTTTCTGATACCAAAAAGTGGGGAATGTCTGTGAAGGCTTCAATGATTGGAAGAATACTGCATACATTACCAATCATGCAATGAGTGAGCAGCATACATTGTCACTTAGCAGCTATCATGCCCGAAAGACAGTTAGTGGCAGAATTGATACCGAAATGGAAAACCAGGTTTTGGAAGCTCATGCTTATTGGAAGAACATCCTCAGACACGTAACTGAATAGTTTTTCTTGCTGAGCGTGGTCTGCCATTCCATGGCTCAGATGAGACTGTTGGATCGAAAAACAATGGCGATTACCTTGGCTAATCGCTAAGTTTGACCCTTTCTTAGTTCAGCACATCAATGAACATGCAAATCATGGAAAAGGCCATACATCATATCTATCAAAGACTATTTGTGATGAATGAATTGCACTGCTGGCAAAGAAGACGCTGTCAGCCAGTGGGATATTTTTCAGTGTCCGTCGACTCAACACCAGACGTGTCACATGTAGATCAGCTAACTGTCATTTGTGTTATGTGCTACCCAGCAGACCAGTTGAGTATTTCATGATCTTCATGAACATCACCAGCCATACAGGGTAGAAATTTGACTCGTACCTACTCGATTTCCTCACTGAAAATGGGATTGACATCAGCCTTTGTCATGGCCAAAGCTATGACAATGCAAATGATATGAGTGGCACATATTCAGGGATGCAGGCAAAGATAAAAGAGCACAATGCTTTGGTTGATTACATACCATGTGTTTCACACTCAATCAACCTTGTTGGCCAGTCTGCTGTGGACTGTTGTATTGAAGCAGTTTCTTTTTTTGGATTTGTCCAAGAATTGTAAAAAAATTTCTCTGCATCAACCAGTCACTGGCTGATTCTTAAAGATTCACTACCAAAGGGATGCCCCGTGTCACTCTCAGGGACACAGTGGAGTGCCAATACTGAAACTGTGAATACAGATGTTCTGGGATACCCCAACATCCTTGAAGCGCTAGAGTGCATCAAGGATGATTAATCTCAAAAATCAGCAACAAGGAAAGATGAAAAGATCCTGAGTGATACAATGCGCACTTTGAAAACTGGTATTTTGTGTGAGGTCTGGAATGATATACTTCAGCCATTCAGCAGGAGCAGTCCAAGCTTGCAAAGTGCTCAAATTGACCTTTCCACTGCTGAAAACCTATTGAGGAGTCTTGGAACTGTTCTTCAACAAATGTAGGATAGTTTTGATGAGTATGACATTCAGGGGGCTGAAAGGACTGCTACCCATGAGCATAAGTCAGCCAAACACCACAAAAGACATGTGGTGCAACTACCCACTCATTCAGTGACAAGGAGGCCTTCAGAGTTAATACCTTAATCGCAATCATTGAAAAACTGAAGAGTTCATTAGAACATTGGATCGAAGCTTACGAATATATTGACAAAATCTTTAGTGTACTACAAATTTTTCGCCTAACGTTTCACATTCCAAAGTCAGTGAAGGTATCAAATGTCTGTGTCAGAAGTACCCAGGCGATCTCCCAGTAGATTTTACTAAAGAATTTCTTCAATTTATTGAAATCACATCACTCTCAGAGATAGAGAGAAAAGATGACGAAAGCAAATCTATTTGGATGTACCGAGTTATCACTGAATCCAATGTGACAGAATGTTTCCCAAATGTTGAAACTGTATTACAGCAGTATTTATCACTAATGATCACTAACTGTAGTGGAGAACGTTCCTTCTCTCTTCTAACAAGGGTCAAAAATGTCTTCCAATCCACGATGACTCAAGAGCATCTCAGTGCTTTGTCCCTCTTCAGCATTAAGAATTAAGAATTGAAAGGTCATCAAGTCCAGCCCCCTGCCTTCACTAGCAGGACCAAGTACTGATTTTGCCCCAGTTCCCTAAGTGGCCCCCTCAAGGATTGAACTTCACAACCCTGGGTTTAGCAGGCCAATGCTCAAACCACTGAGCTATCCCCCCCCCAAGAACCCCTTCTTGCCTGAAAATTGTCAGGTCTTTGAATTACAATGAAATTCATGATTTTGCCACAGCTAAAGCTAGGGGAAAAAATGGTTTGTTTGAAGAACTGAGTATAGTGATAGTAGAATAAACTTGTTAGTTTTACATAAATAATATGTAAGTACATAAATGTTTGATGATTTCATAATTTTTTTGCAATAGGTAATTCATACTTAGGCCCTTTCCTCCCATTAGCCTAAGGTCCCTCATAACCTTAATCCGACCCTGTCTGTCATGCCCCTGCCTCGAACCCCTTCTTGCCTGATACCCTGCTCATTCTAGTTCCTGACCTCTGGTTTTGACCCTTGGTTCTGGCTCTTGACTACAGACTCCAGCTCCACCCTTGGCTCTAGTATCCAGTTCCTCCCTTCCGCGTTGACCCTTGGCTTTGGATTCCAATGACTGACTATGGCTCTAACCCCAGCCACTAGGCCTGTTGCCTTCTCTGGCCAATAGGCCTTCTGCATGCTCCATCTGCCAGGCTAGACCACCCTTATCCCAGTCGGCTGACAGTAGTGGAGCAGACTGATATGTTTTCTGGATATATAGGTTTGCACAGTGCAGTTATCATGTTCAAACTTCTGTGCCTAAATCTTGGCTGTTGTGAACCCCTTAAATCCACATTTAGGGGAAGAGTTCAAAGGAACAAATTACAGCAAGCACCTAATTCCCCTTGACTCTCAATGGGAGTTAGACACCTAGGTGTCATCTGTAGTTTTGAAAATTTCCTCTGAGGAACCTGAATTAAAGTAACCAGATTTTTTAAACATTCTGTAAACCTGCAGCTTCCATTAAAGTAAAGTAAACTTTCATTACACTATCTAAACAACACTCTTTTTGTGTTTTTGCTGTGTGACTCAGTGCTTGTCAGTTTTTATGTTAAAACAATTGACAGCAGTAGGAATTTAGGCACATAAGAGTATAAACAAAAAGGGGAAACAACCAGGTACCTGAAAGTAGGACCTACGCCATCCTGAAGAGCCAGATTGCAACTTAGTTTTATGTGGTTGCATGAGTGTGTGATGGGGAGTAAGATTCCACATCTGTGCACAACCTCATTGTATTGCCTCTCTGGGAAAGGTAGAGAGAGGAGGCTGGATTGCTACTCTTCCATCCCCTCTATAAGCAAGTGTGTGGGGAAGGGATGGAGACTGAGGTTGAAGAGCTGAAAGGGCCTGGGTGGGGGAGGGTAATATTCAGCTGGTAAGGGGTGGTAGGAGAATACTTCTTCTCTGAAACAAAAGGGAATCAGGGAAGGAATTAAAAATTTCCTGCCTATGTAGTGTCACACTGAACCATTTGTAAAGTGAATTTAGTGTTCATAAAAATATTAGATTGAAATTTCTATTAGTTCAAGCCTCGGCAAGTTTACCAAAATATACCTACCAAAATGTTCCATGTTGGTGCCAGGGTCTGTTCATGCCCATCTGATTTCCGGATCAAGGCTGCTCCTGGGGCACCTTAAATGAATTTGCATCCCATGGTGGTAGTACATGTGAAGCACAATGGAGAATTCAATCCCATTTGCTGTGGAAAACAAATCTATTAATATTAATGACATGTTAGGTAGTACCCATAAGATGTCTAGTTCTAGTATTCACAGTTCAAGGATGGTGATAAATTGGAGAGGGTGCAGACAAGAGCCATGAGAATGATTAAAAGATTGGAAAACATGCCTTATAGTGAAAAAGTCCAGGAGCTCAATCAATTCATCTTAACAAAGAGGATTTTAAGGGGGTGATTAGATCACAATCTATAAGTAAATACAAGGGGAACAAAAAATTGTTAATGGGCTCTTCAGTCTGGTAGACAAAGGTATAACAAAATTTAATAGATGAAAGTTGAAGCTGGACAAATTCAGTCTGGAAATAAGGCATGATTTTTTTTAACAGAGAGGGTAATAAACCACTATACCAATTTGCTAAGGTCTGTGGTGGATTCTCCGTCACTGGTAATTTTTAAATCAAGATTGGATTTTTTTTTCTAAAAAGATATGCTCTGGTTCAAACAGGAATTAATTCATGGAAGTCCTATGGCATGTGTTATACAGGAGATTCAGGCCAGATGATTAGTAGGGTACCTTCTGGTGTTATAAATTATGAATGTATGAAAATAGAATCGCTGCTTCATGCCAATATACATCAACCTGGTTCTGGAGCAACAAACTCTATAGATATGAGGATAGTACATCAATTCAATCTGAGGTCTGCCTGCAAAGACTGTCAACAATAGTGTCAGTTTGTATGTGATGGTGGTTTTTAACCAAATAAGGAATTATACAATAAATACAGTTTTCAGTATATGTAAATTAATAAGAGAGCAGATCATGTCTACCATTTAAGTTATATATAAACTAACTAGGATTTGAAACAATATTCTTCCCAATTCACTTAATCCCTTTTAGCACTCAGCTATGTGGATCAAGGAGTAAATTTCCACTGTATTAGAGAATCACTTTTTGCTTAGAGTGGCCATATTTTCTCATTCTTGCCACTTCCACAATGAAGCAAGTACCATAAAATAAAAATTTAAAAAGTACATCTATCTCTAAGAAATAAGATATCCAGAATCACTTCTTTCAAACTGAGTATAGTGTAAAATTGGCAGGGATCTGATTTTCACTTCCATGTAAACTTTCAAGATGACAAGGTCAAAAGTTTGATTTTTTTTGCAGAATTCACAATATTTAATTTTAGAAATACTGAATTGTTGTTACCATAGTGGGAATGTTTTGGTATTTCTGAAATTAAATATGTTCTCAGGGCTTCCTAGGCTCCTGGAAGCCCTGGGCGAAGTGGCTGACAGTTGGGTCAAATTAGCTCCTAATGACAATTGTTGACATATCTGTCTAGTCTCCCTCATACTACTGAATTATTACAACCAATAGAATTATTGCATGCAAATTAGCTGTATAGAAAGGTGGTGAGTGGCTGAGTTACTTCTGTTGTCACAATGGCACCCTGTAAGAGTAACCTGAACTTGTTGATCTGAGCCTATATAATTATAACTTAGATACAACAGTTGCTAATATCTTAACTTAGTTAAAAAAATAATTCAAAAAGGATCTGTGCACAAGAGTTCAATATTTAATGATGTGGAAAGTTTGAAAAGTCTGTTACTCTGTTGTTAAGATCATTTGGGACAAAGAATAGACCCAATCTTAAACTATGGAGTCATGACTAGTAACTCTTTAATGACAGTACACCTTTTTTCTTGATTCTTTCCACCACTATTACTTATGCTCAGATTTCCTTTACCTGTAAAAAGTATGGGGCTATGCCATTTTACATCCATTTACCTTCCTACACAGTAGTCTATCTTAATGATGCCCTAAAATGAAGAAGCATTTTGATAATATTACTGTATTGTTTGTTGTTCTTTCTGGATGAACATCTCTACCAGTAGCTCTTGGCTTTGTCTTTCTAAATTTCCCATTTATGGATCTATCAATCCAATTAATTTTTCAGCAACCTTGCTCTTGAGATGCTCTTTAACTTAAGGCATAAATTTGTCCTGGATGTCTTTGTTTTATACTTTCATAAATTCAAGGCCAGAAGGGACCATTGTGATGATCAGGTCTGAACTCCTGTATAACATAGGCCATAGAATTTACCCAAAATAATTTCTACAGCATATCTTTTATACAACCCGCCCCCCCAAAAAACAAACAAACAAAAAAACCCACAAACCAACAACAACATTGTTCAGGAAGAACCATATCTTGCTCAGCCGACAAGTCATAAGATTTCTCTCCTTTGAGGTCCCTAATCCCTCTAACCCACAGTTCTTCATAACCATAATGGGAAGAGAAAAGAAAATGAAATGCAATTTAAAGGCAATCAGTCAGTCAATGAAACCTCACTCCCTTCATACAGAATCACCAGACTCTAGCGCAATTAAACTCAACAGCTCACAGGTGTTCACAGGAGAATATGCATTTTTTTTCCTCTGGAGGAGGCAGACTAATTCTTAATGTGATTAGTTCAATCCAAGGTTTTATGTTGGTGTTCTGAGGTGAAAGAACAATGTCTAACATAAAAAGACACCCATATTCTGTAATAAGTATGTAACATATGACAAGAAACGTAGAAACATTTACAGTTTACACTGTAATTTTTTATACATTGTAGCAAAACCAACCAAACCAAAGATATTATTTGAAATATACTGTTTATAATGTAGAAATCTTAAGCTGCATGGTGAGTATACCCAAATAAGAACCAAATATCTTATCATTTAGAGGTACATTTCAATAATCTTTGAGTTTTGAGTATTAAATAGTCTTGGGGATTCCTGCAAAAATAAATGTGAAAATGCTGTGTTTCTGCAAAAACAGGGGCAAATAATACAAGACTAATATATTTTGCCTTGTGTAAATTTTGCATTCCTGATGCTTTGTACATATCACTTGCCTTTACATTTTGTGTCATAGATTTTAAAAATGTCTACATTCAGCATGTGGCAGCTCATGGAGGGTCTGTTTCTTTCAGTCTCTATAATTTAGATGAGTTTTCCTGAGTGGAGATGCTCACAGTCAAGCAGTCTCCCTGTCCCCTGTGGCTGCAGCTACAAAATGATGTGTGTGTGTAATACAGTACTCATTGTTCACAAAAGATCTGCCTTTCTTGGGTGATTTGTAGCAAGATCATCTAAAGAAGAGTTGTGATTACCCAGAAGCCGGCTAGGCCATGTTTATACAATACAATGGGCAGTCCTACCTGATTGATGAGTATGGTAAGGTGCGTTGGATATTAATGGTAACATATGTCTTAGACCTTCAACTCAGATAACAGTGGAATGTAAGAAAAATTGCAGATAGAGCGGTAAGCTATGGAAGTGTAGGCATTATTTACAACACTAGACCTCCTAAGAAAGCCCTGTGGAATGCATGGGCCTTTAAGTTGGCTACTTATTTCCCCAGATGTTGACATCTGATATCTGATTCCTCTTTCCACCCTATTAAAAGGTTTCTTTGGATTAAGTCCAAAAGGGATCATGTGATGTCAGAGAAAGGATTGGTATGTTGTATCATCACTGTTTTATTATGGAGTGATTATCTACAATCTTTTCTCTGCACTCTACTTTTGTTTAAAAGAAACGATTGAACCACAGGTGTTTCCACATGAAGCAGTCACACGAAAGCTGAAGACTACTTCTGTAAGTTAAGCAATGTTTTCTTTTCTTTTAAAAGTGTTGACATTGATTTTTTTTAAAAATATATGTAATGGAAACCACTCGTTATTATCCACCATTAATAAGATGCTGCTCATAAACTGCAAAAGCAGCATTCCATAAGACCCATTATGCATCTACCACAATGCCCAACAGATTTGAAAGTTGACTGCATCTGCAAAAATGGCAGAAAACTTCTATTTCAGTCTTTAGTCAGCTTAAAACCAAATCCTTCTCTTTCTATAGAAAAAAAAACACGTGTAACCTATGGGTTTTTTAGCTGAAGTCTTACACTATAACCCCTGAGTCTTTATGCATATTATAGTGCTGTCAGTTGAAATGGACATTTCATTGAAATCAATAGATAATCAAAACATATAAAATACCACACTATATGAAGGCCTCACTTCTCCACTGCCTCCAAGTTCTGTTCATATCCAAGGAGACAGTTGTAGCTCTCTGATAATGTATGCCCAGCATTACACAAATTAAAGCAACGTGAGCCTGCTCTAACTTATGCACAATGTCCAGGATAGCTGTGGTGAAGCTCTATCATGACCCCTCATTACCCCATTCCTGGAATGGTCCCAGTTTATCCCCCCAACTCCTCTTATGTCAGAGGGTGAACATGTGTGGTACAGGTGCCAGCTCCATTACCTCCTCCAGCCTTTTGCCAACAGAATATTCTCCTGTGTGAGTGAGATTCTATGCTGGCTGGAATCTGTCCACTTTGTGCTTCTCATAGCAGATCACAGAATCTGCCCCAAAGTGTATGTCTACAGGTCTATGCAAAGTGTGAGATAAAAAGATAATAGACATGAGGTATTCTGAGATATGGAATCCATGTTGCATTTACACTTCCACACATCATATAAGTGAAATCACAGACAAAGTGATACACTTATAAAATGAAAGTCCACGAAGTACAAAGAGCCTCTGCAAGTACCTACACAGCCCTCTTAAGCCACTCACTAACAGATCTTGCATGCTTTTGTATACTGGGCAGCAGGTTATACAAGGGTGTTGTACCAGAGTGTACCTTTGTACAACCTGCTATCCAGGTGGTATGTGTAGACACAACTAAGATTTAAACTAACCTAGCCTTACTTAGGCAAGTAATTTACATGCACAAAGACCGGTGTATAAATGGAGGCTGAATTGATCTTCTTTCACTGAACTTTAATGAGTGTCTGAAAACAAGTCATAAAGAGAGGGTATAATTACTGGGAAAAAAGATTTCTTGAACCCAAATGGGGACATACATTTTTTTAGAATAGGGTTTAGGTCCATCAGCAAGATATTTAAGCACATGGTAAGCATGTGAGTTGTCCTGTTGTAGTTAATACTCATGTACTTAAAGTTACACAGGTACTCAAGTACCTTGCTGAATCAAGTCCTTAAACAGCAATGCTATTTGGACACTGTTTTCATATATTTTTTTCTCAGTGAAACAGAAAAGGACTCAAATAGTTTTACAATGCTCAGTGCGAACTTTGCATAGGAGCCTTTGTATGCTGCTGTCACTCTCTCATGTCCTTATAGCTGGAAACTCAGGATAGCAAACTCATATATATTTTTTCTATTTCCAAATATTGTTATCTATGCTTTAGAAATCTGGAGAATCAAATGGGCCAAGTTCAGAGATGATGTGTAAGGTGTAAATCCCACACTATTTTTATTCACATTTTCTTACATCTTCTTCTCTCTCCTCAGTGTGTAAGAGACACTCATTTCAATATCATTATACATCAACAGAGTTGGTGTATTTTGATATAAAAACAACAAGGAGTCTGGTGGCACCTTAAAGACTAACAGATTTATTTGGGCATAAGCTTTCGTGTGTAAAAAACCTCCGCCAGGCAACTCTCCAACACCACATTCTACAGGCCACTATCCTCTGATCCCACTGAGGAATACCAAAAGAAACTACACCATCTGCTCAAGAAACTTCTAGCTACAAATCTACACAGACACACCCCCAGAACCCCAACCAGGGGTATTCTATCTGCTACCTAAGATCCATAAACGTGGAAACCCTGGATGCCCCATCATCTCAGGAATTGGCACTCTTACAGCAGGATTATCTGGCTATTTGGACTCTCTCCTCAGACCCTACACTCCCAGCACTCCCAGCTATCTTTGTGACACCACCGACTTCCTGAGAAAACTACAATGCATTGGTGATCTTCCTGAAAACGCCACCCTGGCCACCATGGATGTAGTAGCTCTTTACACCAATATTCCACATGAGGATGGACTACAAGCTGTCAGGAACAGTATCCCTGATGAGGCCACAGCACGCCTGGTGGCTGAGCTTTGTGACTTTGTCCTCACCCACAACCATTTCAGATTTGGGGACAACTTATACCTTCAAGTCAGTGGCACTGCTATGGGTATCTGCATGGTCCCACAGTATGTCAACATTTTTATGGCTGACTTAGAACAATGCTTCCTCCGCTCTAATCCCCTAGCGCCCCTCCTCTACTTGTGCTACATTATGACATCTTCATCATATGGACCCATGGAAAGGAGGCCCTTTAAGAATTCCACCTGGATTTCAACAATTTCCACCCCACCATCAATCTCAGCCTGGACCAGTCCACACAAGAGATCCACTTCCTGGACACTACAGTGCAAATAAGTGATGGTCACATAAACACCACCCTATACCGAAAACCTACTGACTGCTATACTTACCTACATGCCTCCAGCTTTCATCCAGGACACATCACATGATCCATTGTCGACAGCAAAGCCCTAAGATACAACCGAATTTGCTCCAATCCCTCAGACAGAGACAAACACCTACAAGATCTTTATCAAGCATTCTTAAAACTATAATACCCACCTGGGGAAGTGAGGAAACAGACTGACAGAGTGAGATGGGTACCCAGAAACCATCTACTACAGGACAGGCCCAACAAGGAAAATAACAGAACACCACTGGCCATCACATACAGCCCCCAGCTAAAACTTCTCCAGTGCATTATCAACAATCTACAACCTATCCTGGAAAATGATCCCCCACTCTCACAGACCTTGGGAGGCAGACAGCCTGCCAACCTGAAGCAAATACTCACCACACCACAGAAACACCAATCCAGGAACCAATCCCTGTAGCAAACCTCGTTGCCTACTCTGTCCCCATATCTACTCTAGCGACACCATCAGAGGACCCAACCACGTCAGCCACACCATCAAGGGCTCATTCATCTGCACATCTACTAATGTGATATATGCCATCATGTACCAGCAATGCCCCTCTGCCATGTACATTGGCCAAACCAGACAGACCCTATGTAAAAGAATAAATGGACACAAATCGGACATCAGGAATGGTAACATACAAAAGCCAGTAAGTGAACACTTCAATCTCCCTGGACATTCTATAACAGATTTAAAAGTAACTATTCTTGAACAAAAAGCCTTCAGAAACAGACTTCAAAGAGAAACAGCAGAACCAAAATTCATTTGCAAATTTAACACCATTAATTTGGGCTTGAATAGAGACTGGGAGTGGCTGGCTCATTTAAAAAGCAGCTTTGCCTCTCCTGGAATTGACACCTCCTCATCTATTATTGGGAGTGGACTACATCCACCCTGATTGAATTGGCCCTCTCAACACTGGTTATCCACTTGTGAGGTACTCCCTTCTCTTCATGTGTCATTATATAATGCCTGCATCTGTAACTTTCACTCCATGCATCTGAAGAAGTGAGGCTTTTTAGCTACAAAAGCTTATGCCCAAATAAATCTGTTAGTCTTTAAGGTGCCACCAGACTCCTTGTTGTTTTTGTGGATACAGATTAACACGGCTACCCCCTGATATTTGATATAAAGTGAGCCTGAGTGTAATAGAGTCTGTTAGTGCAAGTGCACTTCCCAGAAGAATCCATTTCGAGAGGGAGTTGGGTGTGATGGGATCCCCAGGGTACAACCTAGGATTAGGGTACTGCTGTGCCCCCTTAACTTTCCACCTGGGCTCTCTCTCACAATGCTTTGCTAGTGAAAAGTAGCAAACCCCTCCGGGCGCTGTTATCACTAAGCACAAAAACATGTGGAGCCTCACACCCAGTTAAATTGCATGAATGCTTCCTGAGCTACTCATGAATCACACAGAAAAAGGCACCAGCAAATATCCCAAACCCCCAGCCTTGCATCCCCAGAATATAATGTCTTGCCCTGGTCAGAAGCCTGACCAGTGTACGTTATTACCCAGTCTGCCCCTCTGTCAATTTGGAGAGCACACACATGTCTTTGTAAACTGATCTGATGTTTCCCAAGCACTTCAACCAAAACACACTGTTTTAGGTAAAACATAAAACAGATTTATTAACTACAGAAAGATTGTAAGTGATTATAAATGATAGGCACAAAAGGTCAGAGATAGTTGCCAAAAAAATAAAAGATAATTGCACAGTCTAAATCTTAAACCTTATTAGACTGGGCAGCATTTGGATCAAGTAGTTTTCTCAGCCCACTAGATGTTATAGTTCTTAATACACAGGCTTCTTCTTTTAAGCCAAGGACCAGTTTCCTCAGTTTAAGTCTTTGGCTTCCCACCATTCTTGTTGCTTCCAGCATAGATGCGGGAGGGGAAAGCCAAGGCATGATGCCACTGTTGCCTATTTTATACCCTCAGTCCATGTGCCTGGGAAACACTAGCCCAGACATGTCCTGGTGGGCTTTGCTGAGTCACAGAGTTGAGCAATCCCCCATTGTGTGATGCTTGTGCAGCCTCTTACAGTATTGTAAATCCCTTGTTTACAACCCCCCTGCTGATTAATGGTCACTTAACAACCTCCAGGGAGTGGATCACCACATAGCAGTAGAGACTCTCAAACTTACAACATATTTCAATAACAACCATACAGCAAAATCTCATAACTTCATACACACTAACGATATACATATTTGGACAGAACAATGGGTTTCAGCAGATCATGACCTTTTATATGATATCTTATATGGTATGCTTTGCACAAAATATATCATAATTATATGATGAGTGGATATGGCGGTTCCAAGGTGCTGCTTTGAGGTACAGAGTGCCACCATGGGGAAAAATCCAAGGTGCTGTATGCTGTCTCTGTGCCCTTGTGGTACCAGAGAAGTGACTGTCCAGGCAAATGGCTCTAAGCATACAGAGAAACAAGGGGAGTGATTTTTAGATGGAGACATTGACCATAAAATACTCCCGCAGCATCACCACTAGAGAGTGCCCTGCTGAGTATCTAGGAGTATGGCAGTTCCCTACCCTTCCTGCTCTTTTCTCATTCTTCTAACAGCATCTCCACTGCTCCGTCTTCCTCTTCCCCTCTATCTCATCAGGGTCAGGCAGAGAGATAAAAGGCAGAAGGAAGGGCAGTTGCTGGAGCTCAGCGCATAGCTCCTTTTGTATTATATCACTGCTGGTGCTGCCGGCAGAGAGGTCAAATATAGCTAGATTTTTGCACTGCTGTAGTAGTCTATAGTCTGTAGTTGCCCAGAGGAGGGCCCGTTTTACAATCTAATCTTATGAGGCGTTGAGCCCACTCTACAATGCAACTGCTGAGTGACTTCAGGGGGAGCTGAGATTTTTCAGCACCTAGCAGGATTTGGTCATGAGATAGTCAACTCTTTATGACAGGTCCCATATTTTCTGTAGAACATCTTATCTGTTTATATCCTATGCAAATAACAAGCAGGTAATATACAAATATACACGTCATTCTGAGAACAGGAGTAAACAGTTCACAGCATCCCAGTATGGATCACATAAAAAACCTCCTGTCTAACAAAACAAGCTACAATATGAATAAAAAAATCTCATTTTTCAAACCCATCTAATTAGTTACAAGTAATGTCACCTTAGACAAAATATACTCTGGTAGCACTTTAGGGAATCAAAGGTCACTCTCAGTCATGTCCCATGTCCTGTGGTAAAACTTTGCATCTATGGGAAAACATTTTACAGAAAAAGGAAAACTTCTTTGCATTCCATTTGGTAACAAGGTAATCTGGAGTTGGCAGCACTCAGTCTCTGGCCTTGGCTACACTGGCCCTTTACAGCGCTGCAACTTTCTCGCTCAGGGGTGTGAAAAAACACCCCCCTGAGCCCTGCAAGTTACAGCGCTGTAAAGCCCAGTGTAAACAGTATCCCCTCGGGGAGGTGGAGTACCTGCAGCGCTGGGAGAGCTCTCTCCCAGCGCTGGCGCCGCGACCACACTCACACTTCAAAGCGCTGCCGCAGGAGCACTCCCGCGGCAGCGCTTTGGAGTTTCGAGTGTAGCCAAGCCCTCTGATTAACATCCCAAGTAGACCACTTCAATCTGTGCAACATCCTCCTGTGCTGAAGTTGATGATCAGGTATTATAACCTGCAATTAGAAATTCCTACAGAAATCAAAATCCACCCTCCACTACTCACATATATAGGATAAGGGATATAAAATATGCTGCATATTGAAATGATACAAAGGAGGATCTCCTTGGAATCCCTCTCTATATTCAGTTGCATTATTTCACAATCTCCCTAACATATTTAGAAAATATCCACTATATTCATCTCAGTGTAGTCACCAAATGTTATTACTTATAAAATACTGACTGTGCATCTGCAGATTATACTTTGCACCAAAAATGTACCTTTTTGAGCTTTCAAACATTCAAATTCCACTGATTCACCTGAGGTATACGGAGCTCTTCTTTAGGTCTGGAAAAGGTACTAAGAGTGTCACAGCTAAATACAAGGTTGAATGGGTAGTTTAGCATAACTAGTTAGCATATATTCTATGCTAAACTACCTGTTTGACTTTGTATTTAGCTGTGACACTCATAGTACCTTTCCCAGATCTGAAGAAGAGCTCTGTGTAGCTCAAAAACTTGTCTCACTTTCACCAACAGACATTGGTCCAATAAAAGATATTACCTCACCCACCTTGTCTCTCTCAAAAATTGCAGCAACCTTCCTGGCAACAATTCTCCTGAATTTATATAAAAACAGTAAAAATCTTCATTCTGAAAAACAGTCACATTGATTTTGTGGGGCATAGGGCTGGCAGGTGAGCGGGGGAAGAAAATAATCAATATTTGTGTCATCCTACATTTAAATGTCTTGCATATTTGTCATTCCCTTTTCATGCTTTGCATTCCCTACCTGGAGTTCTGATCTGACAACTTCTTGTGCATGGACTGACTGCTGTATGTTTGAAGCCTACTGACGACAATGAGCTTCATATGGGCAAAGAAATCAACACAAACCCAACAATATGTAGCAATGGAGCCTTGGTTTGTATGTTCTCTCTACTTAGGCCCTGATAAGTGCAAATGAATGTTCAGGCAGACTCCTGCATCCACGTGGATCCAAATTTAAGTCAGTGGAACTCCATGCAATCACTTAGGTCATGGATTTCAATTTACAGGATTGGGGCCTTAGATTGTAAGTATTTGAGGGAAGGGACTAGCCTTATTACCTGTCTTTGGAAACTAGCATGATGCTGGTGCTATCCAAATAATAATGCATAATACAAAAACATCATCACCCTTTTGCATATATTTGCTTGACTATTAAAGTTTAAAAAAGCCAATCTTTGCACTGTGTTTTGGCACTTTCTCAGTTAACTCAAAATGCCTTATGTTGAGATTATTCTGCTTTTAAAATGTGTGTGTGTGTGTGTGTGTGAAACTCACCTCTTACCAAAATCAGGTCAAAAGTTACCATCTGGCCATATTCAAAATACTCCTCTGGTGTTAACAAAGACCGGCAATGTTAATAATGTCTGAAATTCAATAATGAGATATCAGATAGTGTAGCACAATATCAAATTAGTGAATGTCATATCATATTAATGAACTGGGTTAACAATGGTATGATAAATAAGTTACTAATATGTCATGGAATTACTTAGCATCAGGAGACAGAAAATTGGTAATACTTGGAGATTGTCAAATTTTATAATCAAATTTTGTTTTTAATAATGTGAAATAAAATTTGGCAATGCAATAACGTGTTGCAACATGCATATACCATTAGAGAAAAGATATTATAATGTTGTACCAGGGATAAATCACCCAATCACAGCACTTCTCTACTTGCGATACAGGAATATAGTGAAGTGGCACATTATTTCCATGTTTAACACGTTTTTCACAATCCTAAAGTAAAGATGAGGGCTGGTCAAAAATTTTCCATCAAAAACACTTTTGACAGAATTTTTTTGACAAGCCCTCATCTCTACCTTAAGATTGTGAGTGGGAGTCTGACTAAATAAAAATTTTTGAGAAGTGTCTGCTTCCCACTGAAAATTTCAATTTTTTGGTCAAAAAAATGAATCCCTAAAACCTCAAATATTTTGACCAAAAATGAAATATTTCAGCTATAACCTGAAATCCTTCATTATTAAAAATTCTGCCAAAATGACAAAATTTACATGGAAAAACCACCCCATTTTGACCAATTTTAGTAGAGACATATTGACTGTTTATGACAAAAGCTATAATGGCTTATTACAACAATCATTAACCCACTAACCCCCCCTTTTTGTCCTATGACTAGGGGTGTGTTAATGGGCCACTTAACCTTGAATGGTCCCTTTAGAATATGTGCTAAATACCTATGCTAAACTACCTATTTGATCTTGTATTTAGCTGTGGCACTCTGAGTACCTTTCCCAGGCCGGAAGAAGAGTTCTGTGTAGCTTGAAAGCTTGTCTCATTCACCAACAGAAGTTGGTCCAATAAAAGATATTACCTCACCCACTTTGTCTTTCAAAAATTAAATGTGTGAAATAAGACAGAATTTAAGGCTAGATTGTAGCTTTGCCACAAACTCTGAATAAGGGACAACACATACATGTGCTGTGCCAGGTACTATATTATGATTCAAAGAGTCAGTGTATGATCCTTAATTCCTCCTTGTTTGAAGGGGATGTAGTCTGTACTGGTTCTGTCATAGGCTCCTAACACCTCTCTGCCAGCTCATTTGTACAGGTTGCTGCATTGGCTCTGCCTACTCCCCACTCATGCCAACAAACTCCTGCTCTGCCTATGTTGAAGGGGGAGTAGGTGCCCCATGGATGCTCTTCCCTCCTGCTGTGACGGATGATATGAGTAGCTCATGCAAAGGAGTAAAGGAGCATCTTATGCCCCCTTATTTCCCTGCATTGGTGTGGAAAATAGGTCACAAGCCCCTGCTGCAATTGAAAGGAAGGAGTGGATAGTAGATCAGTGGGAAGGGAGAGGGAAAGACCTAGAAACAGGTGAATAGATCTCTGGAAAATAAGAAGAGAACCAAAGCTACACTCAAAACTATAAATAGTCCTAAACCACAAAATGTGGATCCAAATCTCAATTTCAAAACTCTAAAGTTCTCAGATGTTGGCATCCAGTTCAGACCATTACACAGTAAGAGGATGCAGCGGCTGAAGTATTCAGATGCAGGCCTGAATTCAGATTCCAAAACTCCGCTTCAGCATATGTGTTCATATCCAGAAATTGGTTTGGGGCCTTTCTCTACCCAGAGCTTGAGGCAAACTTCATTTGTATCTCTTTTGAGCTTGGAAAGGGTTTGATTGACTCTGGTCATGATGCTGCAGTTTGTGCACAGGTGAATTCTTGCATCTGCATCAAGCCCCGTGGATTTCAATGGGACTCTAGCACAGGTGTCTGCGTGAGTTCAACAAGTTGTAGGGTTCTGCGTTGTTTGTATTTTTCACATTTTTGTTTGTGTGTAGTTCCCGGTTTCACCTGAGCACAGAGCTGAAGCACCACTAAGGCTGATCACGTGGCATTCAGTTGGTGACTGGAGCCAGTAGGCACCAGAAATTTAACAAGAAAACTTGGTTGTAAGATTTTTTTTTTAGTCTGATTTTTTTTTTTTTGGCCTTGGGGCAAATAAGTATGCAGATGGGTCAGATTTTCAGCTGGTGTAAACAGGGGAACTGTGCTGGTCTCCACCTGGCCCAGATGTTTAACTAAACCCTTCTGGGTTTGCTTGTTGCTAGAAAGAAAGTAAATAAAGTCCAAGCACACACACACACACACACACAGAAAAAGCTCAAATGAGCACTATTTAGCTATGAGGTAGTATTTAAAAAGAGATCTAGAAGTATAAGACTTAGCAAGTATATTCATAACTTATATAATTGTATACTTTTCTTAGTTTATATGGTTACTAAAAAATGGGCTAGATCTTTCCCTCTGCTGCAGTCATTTACTGTGCGAGGAGAGAGGTTGGGAGGTTTCTCCTTCTGCAAGCAGGGTTTGTCAGCATAGCAACACCAGTGGGGGCTCAGTCTTAGGGTGACCAGATGTCCTGATTTTATAGGGACAGTCCCGATTTTTGGGTCTTTTTCTTATATAGGCTCCTATTACCCCCCATCCCCTGTCCCAATTTTTCACATTTGCTGTCTGGTCACCCTACAGGCTAGTCACCTGAATGGGTACCCAACAAGTCAAGCACATTAGCACTCAAAAGAACAATAGGAAAGGGACATGTACGTACTGTAGTGACCCTACACATTATGGTTGGCTTTGTTTGCTTCTTAGAGGCGATGTCCAGTCCCCTCAGAGTGTGTGGTGCTGTCAGCAGCACACTCTAATCAGAGATTGACACTATTGCTATTGCAATAGTAATAAAGTGTGCCCCACTCTCCATCTCCCCAACTCTCCTTGATGCAAAACTGCCAGAGCCAGCAAGATTTCTGGAGTAAAGGATGCATCTATCAGCATCTCAGCTCCCACTTGCAGTGCCAAACAGGGCAGAGTTAGTCCCAATATTTATAGATTATTATTTACGTAACAATTGACATGTCCCATTATTATGATGTGCCCCATTATTTTGTAGAAATTAATTGGCATGACACTGATTGTGATGTATTAATCTGCTAGCCAGGTGTTTTCCACTATAATTTATCATGATTTAATCCCCATTTAAATGATAGTGTGACCATTAGTCATTATGAATTCTCTTTGACTCAGCTCACTGCTTTGCACAGTTGATTTGTACAGATATGGTGCTTTGATTTTTTTTCCAGAATATAAAGCAAATTAAATGCATAAAAATATGTAACTCTATGTAGAGGAATTTTTTTTTAAAGAATAAAATAAATCAGGACAGTTTTCTTTTATTAATTTATAATTCAACAGTGAATCCATTGTTGAACCCTTTAGTACTTTTGCTTTCTCTGTATTTATCATCTATTTATGCATCCACCAAGTGTATACAAAGTCACCCATCATCATGGTATCACTACCTAGTTTCCCATCTGAATGCTGAACACACAATTTGTAATTTGACACCTAATACTCTAGCTGAAAAATCTACTAGATAGTTATAGGACAAATGGTCACCTCACTCAGTATAAAAGGGACAAGTGGCATGAACTCTGACACTTGAACTATAAGTAAACTTTATTTAAAAAAAGACATCTGAATGTAAAGGGAAAAGTTTGAATGTTCCCCATCATTTGTATAATTATTTGTATCAGGTAATAAAGGAAATACTCATAACTGTCCTGACTGTATATAATATTGCACCACAAAACTTCTGGGAATGCTGAGAAACTTGGCTTTATTAACATGGGGCATATAGGGCTATCATAATATGAAGTTTCCTAAATCTCTAGGGATGAAGAAGGATCAAGCTAATCCCCTTCTGTAAACCTGAGGTATTAATAATTTACTGAATTTTATGTTATGTTGTTTTATTAAGACAAGCACTATTTACATATTTTAATTATGCATAATGGGCTCTTTAATGCTGATGCTCTGTCGTATGTTACAAATCCAGGAGAACCCTAGACAGAAAACATGTAATATGTGGGCAGGAAATAAAGTAAGAAGCATGGAGCGCTATTTTATTAAATAGGGTTTAGGAATAAGGAGTGGTTTACATTTCCAAGGATTTGCTGTTGTTGTTTAGTTAATGAATCATTTTCTGCAGTGGAAACGTTAAGCAGACAACTTTAATTACTGTATTTCTTATAGAGTCCCCCCCCCCACTCTATTATCTTGCCTATTTAGATTGTTCTTGTCTGGAACTGTCTCTCACTTTATATAGTGCCTAGAACAATAGGGTCCCAATCTTATTAGTTGCCTATTTTGTTAATTTTGATGGCATATTTGGGCCCAAAGAGTCAACAATATTAAAGTGACCCTGGAATTGTCCAGTATTAAATAAGGTGTAGGGTATGGTAAACAGAGACTTCAGTCTGCTTTGTACCATAGTAAACTCACTCCTCTTCTTTTGCTTTGTCAGCCAGCATCTGCGATCGTCAGTTTTCCCCCCACAAAACTCTTTTTGAGTACCCCAAAAGGGGAGTGACGGGTGGAATAGCCCATCCCCTCACCATTTAGTTTCTAACACATCAATTTTGGTCTACTGATTTCCAGTCCCACAAGTCTCTTGTTTACCTGACATGATTTTAACATAGTCCTTGAGTTATATCAGTAGACCTTCTTGTTTAGACTAATTCAGTCTTTCTGTCTCCCTTTTTTTCACCTTTTCCCCATATACTTTTTTTTGTTGTAGATTATTGTGACATTTTATAAATTTTTATTCACTTCCCCCAGTTGAGCTGACCATTAGGGTAAATTTGTACACCAAATTATTACAACAGGTCTTTAGGCACTTCAGTAAGATTGTGGATTTTTGACCTCCTATATGACTTTCCTCATCCATTTGGCAAACATTAGGAGAAAAACCAGTCCTTAATAGGACCAAGTCCTGTTATATGGGAATGAGTCTTTACATCTGTGTAAATTAGCTTTGAAAGTGGGCTAACCAATCCTAAACAGATCAGGGACAATGCAGAAGGGGTGTGGAGTGGTGGGGATGAATGGCCTCCATGCATACAATTCCCTTTCTCTCTCTTCCAGAGACTTCTTTCAGGGATTACTGCAATGTAGAGCCCTCTAGCTCCTTCTCGCATAATCTGGAATAATGGGGTTACTGGTGGCACTAATCTGGAATAACACCTCCACTACCTAAACACACTATGCCTTGCATCAGGAAGAAAGCTTCTTGAGCCCTCTGCTCTCTTGCATACCCATACAGGATTATCAGCATCACACTCC
Source organism: Terrapene triunguis (assembly GCF_002925995.2). NCBI lineage: Eukaryota > Metazoa > Chordata > Testudines > Emydidae > Terrapene > Terrapene triunguis. The sequence goes on from NW_020664393.1 coordinate 17,128,640, forward strand.
TTGATGGGAGGGGAAGAAAGCAGGGATGAAAAGGTCAAGAAGGGGTCATAAATGGAGCAGGTGAATACTTTGTAAATCATGTATTCAGTGAATTTCAACTTCTTCTTTACATGACAAGTCAATGTACAGATCCCCATTTCCTCACATGTATTTGATATTGAATATTTTTCTGATTAACAAAATGTTTTGATAATTTTTTAATTTTTTAATTTTTTTGCAAAAATTTAAACACATTTGATAGATTCCCATGAAATATTTTGATTTCATTGAATCAGCATTTTCAGAAGGAACAGTTTTCTGTTGGAAATTTCCCTACAAGCTCTACTTAATAATGAGTGGTTCTACCAGCCTTGCCTATCAAGAGACTGGGTCCTATTCTAATTTGACTTAGACCTGTGTAAATTGGAGTCAACCTCCCTAAAGTCAATGAATTTACACCACTGTAAAACCCAGGTAAGTGAGAAATGATGTAAATGAAATCAAGCTTTGTGGCTCCTGCAATATTTGACCACTCTGCAAGTACACATTAAATAGACCACTGAAAAAATCTTACTGGTCCATGCTGGGAAAATCTTATATTTATCCTATATTTTAAAAGAGAAACAGAAATAGATACATTGATGTTTTATTTGTATTGTACTTCCTTCACAAAGCCATCGTTTTAGAAGATGCTTTAGATCTGTTTTTCATTTCTACTTTTTCTTGTATATTGATTATTTCTGTTCCCCCTTTTGGTTAAAGTTTTTACCACCTTCCATAAATTGTGCAAATAACTGCAATTATTGCTAATACTTGACTTAAATGATATGCCATATCTTTGCATATTAATGTGGTTCCAGTTGTATAGGTATCCTTAACATGTTTTTCTGACCTTTTAAACTTCATTACTCATCAGACAGACTGTTTCAATGCCAAGAAGTGCAGATACTGATTTAAACTTATTCCAAGAAACACTAGTTAGCAGAAACTCTCCTTGAAATGTAAGAAGCATCATGAAACAATTCATATACAATATTTCATAATATGTTAGAGCATCCAGTTCCCTATGGAGAGATGTCATAACTTTCTGCTATTCATTTTTAAATGTCTTTGATGGTCACTAAATTTTCTGATTTAATTCATTGTTTGGGGAGAGGTTCTTGAAAATGAAAATATTCTTTGAATATTTCTTGAAATTTAAGTTACTGAATAAACATATTTATTTCAAGAAATACAAATTCAAAATAAAATATTTACATTATTTTAATTAAATAAGGTAAGTTGTCAGACTTCCTTGTTTTTTCTCAATTTTACTTTTTTGCTTGAAGAGTGACATTAAGAAAACCCCAATAAATATAATATTCTCCTTTTGAAATCTCACTTGCCAGCAGTGATTTAAAACATTCCATGACTTCATAGGCTATAACTCTTGTATGCTATATGTGACTGCCTGAATACAGAAATTTAAGGGGAAGATAACTTTCAAACTAAAGAATACAGGCCTGGTTGAAGTTGGTTTACCCAGTTTCAAACTGTGTGGGTATTCAGTGTAACGCCGTATTGGGATGCAGTCAACAATAAAACTCTGTCTTCCTGCTGATTCTTTTGTCTCCTTCTGTTATCAGCTCGATACCTTCTTTCATGCTGCTCCACACATTTTGAAAATTATCATCAATTACTATTGGTATTTCAGTAGTGACTCCAGACCCCTCCGAGGACTTAGGACCACATGCACTACATCCTGTACAAGCACATAATGAAAATATACTCCTTGCCTTAAATATTTTAAACTCTAAGGTCCTGATCTTACAAAACTTTATGCATGTCCTTAGCTTTATGCACTGTGAATAGGTCTTTGTGGGATCAGAGCCTAAATATGGGGGCATGTTTACACTACAAGGGCTACAGCGGGAGCATTGAAGCTGCTGAAGCACTATAGTGTAGACGCATACTTCAGATATGGAAGAGGTTTTTCCATCACTTTAGTAACTCTATCCCCTCAAGAGGCTGTAGTTAAGTCAACAGAAAAATTATTCTGTCAACCTAATGGTATCTACAGTGAGGGGTTGGGTTGATCTAACTATGTTGCAGAAAGCATGAAAGTTTTCACAGCCCAGAGAAATATAGTCAGGTTGACCTAAGTTGTAGGTGTAGACCAGGCCTAAGCTGAGAGAGCACAGGATACAACAGACAATACTGGGGAGGAAAAGGAAATGGACAATTTTGAGTAGTGCAGTAATTCCTAGCACAATGGGGATCTGGTTCATGAATAGGGCTCCTAGCTGATACAGTTGTACAAATAATAATAATAATAATAATAATAATAATAATAATATAATAAATAATAAAAGCAGTGCTCACAGCACAGCAACTGTCTAGTTATTGTGGAGTGTTTTGTAGACTTCATGGCATAGCTAAATTTTAAGGAGAGATTTGAAGGAGGATAATGTAATGGCTTTGATGGAAAAGTTTACATTTCCCCATGCATCAAGCACAATCCCTCTCTTTGTTCAAATTCCTTTTTTGAAATCTTTCTACATTGACCTGTTTACCAATAATATCTACAGGCCTTCTTAGGTATGAGCAACTGTCAAATATATTGTATTTATTATCTCAGTTAAGGTCTGTTTGAAACCTGTTGCCTGAAAAAGATTGCATGTTTGGGCATTTGGCTCAGACTTTCGGAACTGTAGATTAACATTTGTGTGACAAAATCACATCACATGCGCAATTACTCTTATTACCCATAGAGTCATAGTACATGCCATAGATTTGCATACATTCCATACTTGTGTTTGGTTTGGCACTACCAGAAATAGAGCTGGTCCAGGTTTGTTGTTTCTAATTAAGAATATCCCCAAAAGCAAATAGATTATGTTTCATTTTAAAATTTTCATGATTTTTTACAATTTTTTTTTTCCTGAAATGAAAATATTTCATGTCCCGTTAGAATGTTCAGGTTTTTCCACTTTGTTTCACTTTCCACCTTTTCTGGAGAAAAAAAGTGGGATATTTTCCCACAATGTTGAATAAAAACATTGATTTAAAAAAGTCATTTGAAATTCAGTCAAAAACTGAAAAATTTCCACAACAAAAATTTCCAACAGAACTGCATTTTTCAACAACAAATTTCACTGAAAACATTTTGATCACTTCTAATTTTCAATTACCGGTTAGGCAGGCCATGTTTATTCCTGGGGGAATTCTGCACCACTGCACAATGCAGAATTTTGCAGAAATCAATGTTGTGCGTGCAGAATTTCTTGTTTCCCCCACAGAAATGGGATGCAGAGATGTTGGTCACCACTAAGGGCTGCTGAACCCACAGAGCCCCACTCGCAAATAGAAGACAAGGCTGGGGGGAGGGGAACTCAACTGGAGGGGTTTTAGCAGCTGCAGTTCCCAGCATGCCCTGAAGGAAAGAGGCGGCAGTGCTCAGGAAACTCTGTGTAAGCCTGGGACATAGCAACAGGCTGTTTCATCCTCTGGATCTCTGGCTTTTGGGGGGTAACTGGTGCGGGTGTCTGGGCCGGGGGTGGGGAGGCCTTGCAGCTGGCCTCTGTGGGGTAGAGGGTCTGGAGGGGGGCATGGCTGAGCTCTGGGGGGAGAGGGTGTGAGTGTCTGCTCCCCCTCCCCCCGGCTGGGCTCTGATGAGGAGGGGGCAGAAAAACAGGAACTGGGTTGTCATAGGGATTTCTTTAACTCTCTACTTCTGGGGGGATTTATACAGACATACTTGCTGACGGGTATTTTGAAATAAAATCCCCAAATCATTTAAACTGGTGTGATTAAATAATGTTATTTCGACAAATAAAATTTGCAAAATTTTGCAGAATTTTACAATATTGTGTGCAGAATTTTTGATTTTTTGGTGCAGAATAGTGCTACAGAGGGGGATAACATGTTCAGGAAGGACAGGCTGGGGGAAAAGGGAGGAGGTGTTGCATTATACATCAAGAGTATGTACTCTTGTCACAAAGTCCAGAAGAAAATGAAAGGCAGACCAATGGAAAGTCTCTGGGTGAAGATAAAAGGAGAAAAAACAGATGAAAACAAGGAGGCTGAGGTATTTAATGCCTATTTTGCTTCAGCCTTCACTAAAAAGGTTAGTTGTAACCAGATGCTTTACACAATTACATTAACAACAAGGGGGAAGGAACACAATCTAAAATAGGTAAAGAACAGGTTAAAGACTATTTAGATAATTTAGATGTACTCAAGTCAGCAGGGCCTGATGAAATTCATCCTAGGGCACTTAAAGAACTAGCTGAAACAATCTCTGAACCATTAGCAATTATCTTCGAGAACTCATGGAGGATGGTGAGGTCTCAGATGACTGGAGAAGGGCCAACATAGTTGTCAAGGCTGTATTCCCACTTTGAACTTTAGGGTTCAAATGTAGGGGCCTGCATGAAAACTTCTAAGCTTATCTACCAGCTTAGCTTTGGTCCGCTGCCACCATCACAAGAATTCCCTCCCTGGGAAGTCTTGAGAAACCTTTCACCAATTCCCTGGTGAACACAGATCCAAACCCCCTTGGATCTTAAAACAAGGAGAAATTAACCATCCCCCCTCCTTCCTCCCACCCTCCTTTCACCAACTCCTGGTAAATGCAGATCCAAACCCCCTTGGATCTTAAAACAAGGAGAAATCAATCTGGTTCTTAAAAAAGAAGGCTTTTAATTAAAGAAAAAGGTAAAAATCATCTCTGTAAAATCAGTATGGAGAATAACTTTACAGGGTAATCAAACTTAAAGAGCTCAGAGGACCTCCCTCTGTCTTAGGTTCAAAGTACAGCAAACAAAGATACACACTCTGGTAAAAATGTACATTTACAAGTTGAGAAAACAAAGTAAATCTAAGACGCCTTGCC
>NW_020664393.1:17133501-17227794 GCF_002925995.2 Terrapene triunguis
CTTCTTAACCCTTTACAGGTAAAAGGATTTGGAGTCTCTGGCCAGGAGGGATTCCATAGCACAGTACACAGGAGAGCTGTCACCCTTCCCTTTATAGTTATGACAATAGTATCTATCTTTAAAAAGGGAAAAAAGAGAACCCAGGGAACTATAGACCATTCAAACTAACTTTGATACCTGGAAAGATACTGGAACAAATTATTAAACAATAAATTTGTAACCACCTAGAGGATAATAGGGCAATAAGTAATAATCATCATAGACTGGGAAGAATTTATGCCAAACCAACCTAATTTCCTTCCTTGACCAGGTTACTGGCCTAGTAGATAAGGCGGAAGCCATAGATGTGATATATTTTGACATCAAACTTTTAACAATCTTACATGACATTATCATAAGCAAAGTAGGGAAATATGGTCTAGATTAAATTACTACAAGGTAGATGCACAGCTTTTTGAAGAAATATACTCAGTGAGTAGTTATGGTTTGCTGTATAACTGGGAGGATGTATGTTGTGAGGTCCCACAGGGGTCCATCCTGGATCCATTACTAGTCAATATTTTATTAATGACTTGCATAATGGAGTGTTGATTATGCTTATAAAATTTGCAGAAGACACAAAGCTGGAAGAGGTTTCTAGCACTTTGGAGGATGGATTAGAATTCGAAACCACCTTGTCAAATTGGAGATGAAATTCAATAAAGACTTGTAAATTACTAGATTTGAGAAGGAAAAATCAAATGCACAACTACAAATTGGGGGATACTTGGCTAGGCAGTAGTACTGATTAAAAGGATCTGGGGTGTAGTGTATAACAAACTGAATATGAACCAACAATGGAATGTAGTTGTAAAAAATTCTGGGGTGTGTTAACAGGAGTGTTGTATGTCCTGCTCTACTCAGCACTGGTGAGGCCTGAGGTGGTGTACTGTGTGCATTTGGGCCCCACACTTTAAGAAAGAACTGGAGCGAGTTCAGAGGAAAAACGACAAAAATGATAAAAGGGTTAAAAAAAACCTGACCTTGGAGGAAAAGTTTAAAAATTTGGTCATGTTTAGTCTTGAGAAAATAAGACTGAGGGGGCACCTTATAATACTCTTCAAATATGTTAAGGACTGTTATAAAGAGGATGGTGATCAATTGTTCTCCATTTCCACTGAAGGTAAGACAAGAAGTAATGGGCTTATTCTGCAGCTTGGGAAATGTAGCTTAGATATTAGGAAAAACTTTCTAACTATAAGATAATTAAGCATAAGCATAGGCTTCCAAGGACGTTGTAGAATCCCTGTCACTGAAGGGTTTTAAGAACTAGTTAGATAATCACCTGTCAAGGATGGTCTAGGTATACTTGGTCCTGCCCCAGCACCAGGTCTGGACCAGATGACCTCTTGAGGTCCCTTCCAGCCCTACATTTCTATGATTGTATTATGCAGTGTTGTTATAGCCATGTCAGTCCCAGGATATTAGACAGAAAATGTGGGTGAGGGAATATCTTTTATTGGCCCTACAGAAGTTCTCTTGGGCCTGTAAAAGATATTACCTCAGCCGCCTTGTCTCTCTACAGTTGTTGTTGGCATCCTTTCATCTGCGAGGGATGGTGGGAATTGCAGCCTATGATGTAGATGGTTTGCAATGTCTCATGTGACTGAATAGTCCAATCTGAGATTTGCATGATTTTGGCAGTCATTGCAAATGTATGTATTTTGGTTGGGAGCTGCTTGCTTCCTACAGACTCTTCAAGCTGTAGGAGCCAGCTTCTGTCATGGACTTTGATACCCTGATGGAGACGATGGTGCCACTTGTTACAATCACTTGCCAAGATTTCCCATTGGTCAGGATCAATTCCAAATTCCTTCATATCTCACTTGCATGTGTCTTTATAGTGAAGCTTGGGACGTCATGTTCTTCTTGTTTCCTCTGATAGCTCCCCGTATAGCATGTCCTTGGGTATGCGTCCGTCTTCCAACCTACTCAGATGGTCCAGCCAGTGCAGTTGTCTTTGCTTGAGCAGGGCTGTCACACTTGGTAAATTTGCCCTTTGAAAAACCTCTGCATTGATAACTTTATCTTGCCAAGTGTTGAGTATGCGGCGTAAACAATGTAGGTGGAAACTGTTTAACCTTTTCTCCTGATAAGCATAAGTTGTCCATGTTTCCCCACCATACATGAGAGTGCTGAGGATGCAAGCTTGGTACACTAGCATTTTGGTCTTGATGGTAAGCTTTGAGTTGTTCCATGCTCTTTTAGTCAGTCTGCTAAAGATGGTGGCAGCCTTTCCAATGCAAACATTTAGTTCTTCATCCAGTGAGAGGTTGGTGGTCACTGTAGAACCTAAATAGCTGAACTGTTGGACTACTTCTAGCTGGTTTGCATTTAAGGTAATTGAAGGATCTTGTGGGACCCCCTGTCCTAGTACAACTGTTTTCTGATGCTGATGGTGAGAACAAATGCCTGACAGGCACTTGAAAGCTGGTCCATGAATTCTTGTAGTAGATTTTCATTGTGGGCTATGATGGCAGCATCATCAGCGAATAGAAGTTCCCGGATTAGCACCTTTTTGACTTTGGTCTTTGACTTAAGTCGGGACAGGTTGAAGAGTTTCGCATCTGATCTTGTGTGGACATACACTCCATCTTTCATGTCCTTAAATGCACAGTTCAAGAGTATCGAGAAGAATATTCCAAAGAGTATAGGGGCAAGAACACATCCTTGCTTCACTCCACTTTTCATCTCAAAGCTGTCTGAAGTGGACCCATCAAACTAGACAGTTGCTTTCATTTTGTTGTGGAATGAACGTATAAGACTTAACAGGATCGGTGGACATCCTATATTTTCTAGTAGTGAAAACAGACCTGCTCTGCTGACTGTCAAATGCTTTGGTTAGATCCACAAAGGCAATGTATAATAGTCGGTTTTGCTTTCTGCACTTTTCTTGGAGTTGACACAGAGAAAACAGTATGTCTATTGTTGATCTTCCAGCCCTGAATCCACACTGTGACTCAGGGTAGACACGATTTGCCAGCTGTTGTAGGCGCACTAAGATGACTTTTGTGAAAACTTTTCCTGCTACACTTAGTAGTGAGATACCCCCGTAGTTGTTGCAGTCGCCCTTTTTGCCTTTATTTTTATACAAAGTGATGATGTTTTCGTCACGCATCTCTTGTGATACCTCACCCTCTTTCCAGCATTTAAGTAGCAGCTGATGAAGATATGGCAATAGGCTGTCTTTCCCGCATTTGAGGAGTTCCACTAGGATGCCATCTTTTACAGGAGCCTTGCCACTTGATAGCAAACCAGTCGCCTTGCTTAGCTCTTCTACAGTGGACTGCACATCTAGCTCTGGCATGACCTGTAGAGTTGGTATTTGGTCCAAAGATTTGCTGGTGATGTTTCTTTCTTGCGTGTATAGCTTTGAATAGTGTCCAACCCAACGAGACAACTGCTTGCTTTTATTTGTAATGATTTCACCACTGTGCGATTTGAGGGGAGCAACCTTGTTGAATCATATGATTGTATTATTCTTTTAAAGCACCATGTACACATACTGCTGACTATAAATAAATAATAACACATATTTACAAATGTTGCACTTTCAGTGGAATAGAGGTTTGGGAGTAATATACAGGCTCAGAAACAATCGCTTGGGAAGCTGAACAGTACATTACTGCAATAAGACTGAAACAGTTAGCTATATTAACTTCTCTGCTGTCACTAACTTCTCGAGATGGGGCTCTCCTTTCTGCAGAAATTCCTCTGAATCTTTATCTGCCTTAGCTCCTCAAGGCAGAAGCCTCTTTTTCTGCATGATCATGAGGCTGATCTTGTGGTCTCTCTCTAAACAACTATTCTATTCTGTTCTGCATAGGATCTTATGCCAACCTCATCACCATAGCAATCTTCCAGTGGTGCATTAAGAGACATGACTAACTTTGCACATGCTCAGTACTAACATTCATTCTTGGGCATGTCCAGATATGCTCAGACTTGTTCAATACTAATAATCTTGCACATGCTCACTGCCGTTGTTTACCTCAGTGATTACTTCATTCGACTCTACTGCCCATACTCTAGTTCTGAGCTACTTCGTGGCCATACCTCATTTTACTCACAGCTCCAGACATGTGACTTTTAGTGTCCAATGTTAAGTGACCTGCAGCTTTCAGCTGGTGAAGTGACTCCCACTTATTCAAGAAGGAAACCAGAGAAACAAAATGGAGGTTAGGAATACAAAATGGAATTTTTCCAGTATCATCTCCAATGGGAGAATTATGTACACAGTGTAGTGTTTTGTTTTGGTGGGTTTTTTTATTTGTTTGAGTTTTTTTGCTATGTGGGATCATCCATAGTTCCTGTGGGAGTACACTGCACAGTCTTGGACTAGTTCTGCAGAAAGCTGTCTCTTGCACAAACAATGGAGTTTAAGTCCTGTATTAGTCATTCATAACCAAGAAATACCAAATACCTTTAGTTTTAATGATAAAACTTCTGATACCTTAGTATCTGCTACTTCATTTTCATATCCTGTTGTCAGAGAAGGAACTGCTGATGTATCTCTGAATTCTTCATCACCTTGGCACTGTGACTGTGAATTGGATCAAGCAAATCCTCACAAACAAACTGTTGCAAGTAAAAACAAAACAAAAACCCTTGCCTTGGACAACCTGGAGCTAATGGAGGGTATACCAGATTAATGTTGTGTTATAAACAAACAACACAAGAGTGTATGGACAAAATTAGAAAGGCCAAGGCACAAAACTAGATTAAACTAGCTAGAGACATAAAGGGCAACAAGAAAACATTCTACAAATACATTAGAAGCAAGAGGAAGACCAAGGACAGGGTAGGTCTGTTACTCAATGACAGGAGAAAAAAATCCTAATTATCAAAGTAGTTAAGCACTGGAATAAATTGTCTAGGGAGGTTATGAAATCTCCATTACTGGAGGTTTTTAAGAGCAGGTTAGACAAACACTTGTCAGGGATCGTCTAGATAATACTTAGTCCTGCCTTGAGTGCAGGGGGTTAGATTTGAAGACGTCTCGAGATCCCTTCCAGTCCTACACTACTATGAATTTTGAAAATCAATCATATTCTAAATTCTGTCAAATGCACTGACATTATTAGAAGCAGTAACATCATTATTTGGCATAGGGACTGGTCTGTTAATAACTGTCATGTCTAAATGCATGGTAAAACAGTTCATTTTTTCTCTCAAGTCTCCAGAAGATAAACTCAGTTTTGGCCAATTAGACTATCAAATAGGTGCACACAGGATGGTGAGGGAGAAGGAAGAAAAGATGCGAACAATTATTGCCTACATGCAAGGTTGATCCCGATGGGCATGTCAATTCCTGTGTCAGTAATCCAATGTTTAAATTTTGTTTTAAAAGATTTTTCCCTTTTCAGTTCCTCACATCAGTGTTTAAAAATCTTTCCATCTTTCTATAGGAGAGACCAGACCATGCGCTGCAGACTTCAGCTTCTTAAAAATCCCTTCCAAGCACTCTGTGACAAGCTTTTCTGAGATGGTATCTTACCACTAGCTTGATCTTTCTGTTGTAAAAATTATATATAGGCTGAAGGGTTCTGTAACATTGGCCTGTATGAGGTGCATCTTAATAATCTGTTCCCTGCATTTTTTGTTAAAATAATGCTTTCATGATAGCTTCTACCTTAAACATCCTTATTGCAGTGACATGGCACCCTAGTAATACACGAGAGAAAGAGATTTCCATTGTCAGTAATTGAAAGATATAGCAGAAACCTACTATGCAACTTCCTTCTCAATTATTTGAGTTGTGCCATCGCAACTATCTTGAAACTGTCCTAATTACTGGCTGGATGTAGCACAATGGCACTGTTTTCAATTACCATTATTACTATTACTGTTATTACCATAGGGTGAAATTCACCCCTATGCAGAGGCCAGCACGTGGTCAATGTATCATTTAAGTCCCATCATTAAGCCTTTTCTGGAGTTCTTAAGTGAGAATTAAGCTTTGTGCTAGCTCTGCAAAGAGGAGAATTTCACCCATAATAAAGATTGGGTGGGTATTTTATCTCTCTTTTTTTCTTTTGATTATTTGTTTTTTTAAGTTTTGAAATAATAAAATAATGGAGAAAATTTTGCACCCTGTCCAATCCCATTGAAGTTGATGGCATTGCAACTGATGTAATCAGATTTGCTCCACTGTACATGAAAGAGGAGGTAGCAGGCATAATCACAACCCCAGCAAAACTAGGCAATCAATGAATGATTCAGCAGTTCTGAAACAAAAATTGAACTGTAAAGATACTATAATAGTAGCTCACAGAGTACCATTAAATCAATCCCTAAAAAATGGGTAAAGCAAATTCCAAATATGTTGGTTTGATGGAATCAGAGAAGTTATCATAACAGATCACAGAGTAAAGAAAAATAAAGAGAACAAAAAAAGAATTCAGAAGGAGAAACAGATGAAGTATTGCTACTAATCAGAAATAAAATAAATAATTTACAAACAGTAAGTAAGTAGAAAGGGAATGCTCCACCAGACACTTCAGTAAGCAGGTTTCAGAGTAGCAGCCGTGTTAGTCTGTATCCGCAAAAAGAACAGGAGTACTTGTGGCACCTTAGAGACTAACAAATTTATTTGAGCATAAGTTTTCGTGGGCTACAGCCCACTTCATCGGATGCATAGAATGGAACATACAGCAAGACGATATTTATACATACAGAGAACATGAAAAGGTGGAAGTAGCAAACACTAACTCAGCCACTTCAATCCAATCTGAATCATCCTTATTGTCTAGCATATTGTAGAAATCATAGCAAATATCTCTGTACTTAGAAAAGGTGTAATGTATTCTGTGTATCATCTTTTTCAAACAAGCAATGTCCTACCTTGAATGTCTTGAAAGATATAAAACAGTCTTTCAAGGTTGTCAGTATTGAGTTTGTCCATCATTGTAGAAAAATATATTTTACACAGTTTTGCAATTACAATCTATCTTTTTCCCAGTGCATAGTCACAAATAGTATAACACTGAATTCATGTAGCAAAGTAAATTTGGAAATCTGATGCATCTCCCTTTATTTACATTATACTATACTAAACTGTTTTTGATGTTGACAAAATCAAAATACATGCCCTATGTCATATTTAGTTTCTTTATACTTCCGGTACCTATGTCCTCCCTTTAATCCACATTGTTTCAGTTTAGAAGGTTGACCAATATGGACAGCAAAGAATTTTTGTATTGTCCAATATGCAATTTAGCCTCTCTTAGTGTCTCATGAAAAAATATAACATATGATCCCATTGTTTTTCTTCAAATGTTATGTGCAATTCCTCTTCTATTTACAGTCTTTTGGCTGTTCACCTTAAGATCTGGAATTGCCTATTCTAACATATTGGATGACAACTAAAAGTATTTTTTGAAAGGTGAGGTCTGAAAAGACTTATGAAACCATGCTAATAAATAAACATGGAGCCAAATTCACAAAAGGTGACAAAGAGGTGTAAAGTATGCACTTAGCGTGCAAATATATTGCACATATAGCTTGTTGAATGTATGCTGCAGTACATTTTTAATATCATTCTGTAATTTATGCCTTAGATGTAGTAATTTATATGTTTATTTCCATTTTTTCCATATAAATGACATTTGTGAATTCCAGTTGTCTGAGTTAAACAGAGGAGTAGTACCCACAATTACCAGAGCCCAGACATATGTATCTAAGGTTTCAATCTTTACTTTCACAATTGCTTGTTTTTTGAGTACTTGATGTTCTTTTTACGTTGTTTTTTTGGATAGTAATAAAAATATTTTTCATAAGAGTAAGTTAAGTTTGCATGGTGCAGATGGATAGAAATGTTTCCCTTTCATTTAACCCCAAGGGTATCTTAGGGACACCTAAAACTTGGTGTTCACTCTACAGGTGCATTGGAATTTTATTGTAACCAGTTGGTGGCATTCCCATCTGACCCAATTACAACACACACTTTGAGTTGTGTCCAAACTGCTGCCTTTTGCCCCACAACTGTAGGGGAAACACATTTGTGTGTCCCTATGTGATGGAGTGTTCACTCCACACGTGCCCTGAAAGGGTTAATGCAGACTGAGAAGCAGGCTAATGTATAAAAATATATTTTACGCATTATCATATGAAAAATAGGATGCCTATCTGAGGAGGAATGAGCTGGGCTGGGACTATCAAGGCAGGAAATTGGCAGCAGAAGGGGCAGCTGGGAAAGCCTGTAATCACTCCCTGGGAGAAAGGAGGTGCATTGGGGCTGACAAACCCAGAGAGGAGAGGAAGTCAGGAAGGGAGGACAGAGCTCAGGGAAAGGCAGTAAGGTCTAGAAGGGAACAGGCTTCACTGCTGGTTAGAGGGTCCCTGATATGGAACCTGGTCTAAGGGATGGGCCTGGGTTCCCCTGCCAGCCACTGATGTAATGTCACTACAAGGCAGTGAATGGGAAGATTGCCGAGGACTGCTGAAGGAAGACTTTGATACCCCAGAAGGGGAAAACATGCCTAGTGACCTGGCTGAAGGGCTGAGTCATGAAGATGCAGCAGCAACTCATGGAGCGAGAGACGGGCTGCAGACCCACAGAAAGAGGCAGAGAGATTGCATGCTACTGCTGGCAGGGGTGTTGACCTCGTGAGCTATTCCCCAGAATGACCAAGGGGAGGTGCCATCCTGTCAGGGAGTGGAGCACCCCATCACACCATACCTACCAGTTGACTAACCATGTTTATTTTAGTGTTTTCTGGGAAAAACTTACAGCTATTCCATTCTTCAACTGCAAAGAGTAGAGCGCTCAGGAGATGCACGTAGAGTAGCAGTAGCAGCATGTGGGGCAATGCACTCTGGGATATTGTTACATTTTGACAAGACAGCTGTACCTCTGCCACTTCTTTTTACTCTTAGTGTCAGTCCAGATGAGTCTTTTTGCCACTCAGCTGTCACTGGAATGAGATGCTGTGATTTTCCCAGTCTTAGAATGAGGCCAGTGCCTTAAATGCCCAAACTCCTTTTCACTTAGAGGACACAGTCTGAGGGTGCTTGTGAGTTTTCCTCTCCTCAGAGACTGATGACCGGGAGTTCTCTAAGACCAACTGCAGTTCTTCCTTCTTAACAAGTTTTATTTAGTAGTTTTAGAAATAAACTAATGTTTATTTAGTAGCATAGAAAAAAAGACTTAAAAAACTGAAAACACATATCTCCTCATATCTACATTTATGCTTCACTACAAGTTATCCTAGATAGGCTGTGTTCTCTTAAGTTACAGGGAAATATCTGAACCAACTCATACTTGCTGGAAAAAGCAAAGGTCTGCCTGTGAACCGTCTTGCTCCACTGTCATCCTACCCTGATTCCCTGAGTGTCTGTGTGTCCTTCCTCCTTGTCTTAACTACATCTCCAGGGAATAGAGTACCCTTCAGATTTTCAATATGAAATAGCAAGGTGAATGGCTTTGGTATTGTTTTATGATCAAACTTGTGCATAGCCTGATTCATAGGCGCCGTGGGTGCTCCAGTCCTGCAACACTCACGGGGAAAAAATGGTGGGTACTGAGTACCCACTAGCAGCCCCCCTATCAGCATCTCCCCCTTCCCCCAGCGCCTCCCACCAACCACCAGATGCACCGATCAGTGCATCCCTCTCCCTCCCAGCACCTCCTGTCTACCACAGATCAGCTGTTTTGCAGCATGCAGGAGGCGCTGGGAGGGAGGGAGGAAGAGTGAGGGTGGGGCATACTCAGGGGACGGGGCAGGAGGAGGCGGGGTGGGAAGAGGTAGGGTCGGGGTGGGACCTTGGGGGAAGGGGTGGAGTGGGGGCAGGGTGTGTGGCGGAGGTGGGGGAGCACCCCCCGGCACATTAGAAAGTTGGCACCTATGGCCTCATTTTTCCATCTCTAGAAGGGGCCAATACCCTTCCTGCTCTGTGGGGGTAGTTTGCCAACACCACACTCCATGCATGTTGCAATACCCATGAGGCACAAATCATATTTTGGTTATATATCCAAACAACAATTAATGATGGGATGTGCTATTTAGAGATATGGAGAGCTTGAAGGAAGCAGGACTGCCTGAACAGTGGTATTTGCAAGGTATCTGTCCAGATCGCAAACAAATTTTCTCCCACACTGGTTACAGAAAGACAGTCATGCCAGACTAGGCCTTTGGCAGGAATAAAACACCGTTAAGTGTCATTTTATTAACCATGTGTCAAGTGGACAGAAACCAACCATGTCATTAACTGGTTACAAAGTCAAAAAGTTGTAGTGTGGAAGAGGCAGAAAAGGGGCATTTTGGTTCTGTTTGCACTGCTCATAACATAAAGAGGTCCTTGTCTATGGCAAGGGTTCCTAGGTAATATGGCAATACTAATAATAATTAATAATAGCTGAACTTTAGTGCCCACCTCCTCCCATAAGATTCTGCTCTTTATGATATAGATCCACCTAATAACACAAACTTCTTAGATCAGCCAAGAAGATCTTTGCAGAGATTCACTCCCCCAGAATCGATTCCTGAACATTTTTCTATGGGAAGGGATGATTTGGGGCACCTGCCTCAAGGGGAAGAACATTCAAATACTCTTATGACTTGTTGGCTAATAATTCTCTTGAGCTTGCCCAGGAAGGAGAAAGCTGATGAAGGGCTCCTAACTGCTACTTTAGTCGGTTGAAGTTTCTAGAGTGAGAAACTCTATGTATTTTTCAGTCAGTTGGAGATTGTGGCTCAAGGCAAATCAGTATCTGTCTGATCATCACCATAGCCCTGGTTTAGGCTTCAAACAGTGCATCGGTAGGGTATGAATAGCACCATTGGCCTTGATATATATCTATAAAGTTTTAACTGTGCATTTAAACTACTAAATTATGAGCTGCAGAACTTCAAGTAGTCTTATCATGGCTCATAGTGTCATCTTGTCTGAGATAGTATGAGATTGTGTGTTTTCCAAGCTATTAAGTTTATTTATAATTGCAAAACAATTCTGAATCTTTTGCAGAATGAAAAGCTTCAACAGTATAAGCAGGCAATAATCGTAGCATGTTCAGTGAATGATAGATTTTAACTGTCACTGAAATAGATTCCTAATTGGTTATTAAGTACTTAAGCAAATAATTAAAATGAAAAAAACAATTACAGAAAAATTAAGTTTTATATGCAATCATGTGACTCGTTTAGGTAACAACATCTGATTTTAAAAATAAATATTTAGATAAAAAATTAAAGACGTAAAATATTTTCCCCCAACATAATTTCTATAATGCCTACAATAAATAAGTCAACCAAAATGGGTAAAGCATCTAAAATAGTTTGTGCATTTAACAAAAACGGTAACAAAACTAAAATAAAACTTCCCTCAAACTTGAAAGTATCAAGATGTGACCAATCATCTTGATCACTTTATTTGTATATTGTACCAATTTGCCCTTTGTCTATTCGTCTTTTTTTTAGGCCTGATGCAAAGTACACTGAAACGAATTGGTGTCTCTCTTTTGACTTCAATGGACTTTAGATCAGGTACTTAGGTCATAAGTTCTCTGAGTGAATTGGGGAGAAAGGACCATATACTTCCTACATGTTACTAGCATAATTTGGGTGCTTTTACATATCACTAATAATGGCCAGTTCATCCTGTCTCATAGAAAACTCATGGGAGGGGATTCTCAGGGAGAAATTCTCCATGAGGATTCCTGTGCAGAGATCCCCGCCCCCACTTACACTGTCCTGTCAGAAAGGTGGGCTTTATTCCCCCACCCCCACAAAAAAATCTGCATGTCCCACACCCAGTCCTGGTGGATCCTTAGGGATCTATGCAGTGTTTCTATCCTTCACAATGGCTCTTGCCTTTTCTTGCTTCCCCCTTGACAACCCTTCTCTCTCTTCCCCACCCCACCGCAGAGCAGCTGAATTGGAAAAGCAAATAAGATCATATTATTTTTTCACCTAATTTTCAAGGGAGAGATGATGTGTGTAACCCTTCTCTGCTCCTGTCCTGCTCAGTCCTTAAAAAGGGGAAGGGGGGATGTGCTGCAGAGGCAACTGGTCTCTGCGTCCAGGCAAAAAATGAGATTCATACACAGGAAAATATATTTCTCCTGGGAGTTACTGCTGATTGGCTAGTCTTTGCAGTTGGTTTTCTAATGTGTACAAAAGGGTGGGCAATCTCGTTTAGAGACCCAGATCATTTCAGTTTCTGAACTACTCTTAGGTGCCACAAAGCCAAATTATTGGGTTATTATGCAAAATATAGCATACAGCAGGAGTTGGCAACCTTTCAGAAGTGGTGTGCCGAGTCTTCATTTATTCACTCTAATTTAAGGTTTCGCATGCCAGTCATACATTAACGTTTTTAGAAGGTCTCTTTCTATAAATATAAATATACATATAAATAACTAAACTATCGTATGTAAAGTAAATAAGGTTTTTCAAATGTTTAAGAAGCTTAATTTAAAATTAAATTAAAATGCAGAGCCCCCCAGACTGGTGGCCAGGACCCGGGCAGTGTGAGTGCCACTGAAAATCAGCTCGTGTGCCGCCTTTGGCACGCGTGCCATAGGTTGCCTACCCCTGGCATACAGTAACCTCTAGTGATCTTGGGTTCCAGTATTTCTGATCATAATATTTTAGACAGAGTAAGAAGTAAGATTTCAGATCTCAAAAATATGTACGTCTGAATGATCACCCTATTGAGTCTTCATTCTGCTGTGACATAGGCATGTGTAACTGCAGTCATTAGTTATCTGTTCTGGGGAGATCCACTGTAACCTAAAAACATAATGCTAATAATTCACATTACCCATCATGTTAATGTTTTTTATGTGCACAAGGTAATTATCATAAACATTGCTCACCAAAACTTCTGCTGCTAGCAATCAATCTATTAAACAGATGGTGCAGTGACAAATTAGACAAAATACAGGAATCATGGAAGGCTCGTGGGAATTTCACATGGATGTTTACAGGACACTGATAGTGGGATGATAGTGCCTTCTGTTGCAAAGGGATGTTTATTTTGTGAAAATAGCTTAATGTTTATCTGAGTGCAATCAACTACTCTCAAGACATTAAGAAAGCTCTCTGAGACACACAAGGTTATGTAAGACTGGGGTTTTGATGGCAGTTAGCTGGTTGCTGTCTATAGATTGGGAAAGCAACTGGAAAAAAATATATCTGTACCTCCAAAGGAAGGTATGCACTTACCCAAACTGCGAACCTGTGTAACCAATGGCTTCTTGTTAAATCCTAGTTTGTTCCTGTGTGAGTAGCAGCTGTAGCAAAGAACATTCTTTTCCTTCTATACCTGACAAGACAACTGCAAGCTTTTCTCCGAGGTGTGGCACCTACCACCTACCTTCCTTTGTCCCATCGAATAGAAGGTTATGATTTGCACATGGGACTATAGCTTGATTTCATTTGGAAGCTGAAGTATAGAATGAAGAGGCCCTCTCTGAAGCAGTGCTTCACACTGAAAGCACATTACATTGCTGCTGTGAGATCTGCAGTCTGCCTGTTAATTTTGAGGCATATTTCAAGGTATTTGTTTTCATCAATAAAGTCCTAAATGATAACTGACTCAGTTACCCAAGAGACTGCCTCTTCCCATTTGAGATACCACCATAGTGGCCATCAGTGGAGGTGTCAGAGATGGAGTTCCAACCCAAGGGAGGAGACTCTCGTAAGGCATTTCACGCAAAGAGTTTTCAGCTCGGCAAATAGTTTGCATCCATAGGTTGCCATTTCATAGTTTGGTAGGTGTTTTTTGGTTATGGTGCAAAACCCTTGTTTTATCTTGGATGTTGAGGGGTGGGTGGGAGTTCTGGGACTGAAGGAGAGGGAGATGGATTTTGTTGTGTGATGCTGCCAATTTTGTTTCATTGACAAGTTTTATTGTAGTTTATTTGGACAATCCAATTTAAAGTTTACAATTTACATTAGACATTTGTGTTGTGTGGTTTCCATTTTAGCTTAGATAAGGTTTCCAGAACAAAGGGAAGGGACTGTAAATTACAGTGAAATAAATAAATACTTTAGTGTATCTAATATACATAGGTTTAAAGTTGAGATACCATAATTCTGGCTTTTCATATTTTCAGTGTGTCTGTGCATGCATGTGCACATGTGAATGCTATTAAAAATCTTTATTTTATAACTGATCTTATAGCACTTGTTTTATACCCTAAATAGAGAGAAACTTAGTATTATACACAATTATAAATTGGTCTATGGAAGTCCACAAAGCTGTATTGACAAGACCAGCTACCAGTCACACTCTTCAGCCTTGTGATATTGAGCACATATTGTGGTTGATATTTTTCTACTCTTCATATTCCTCTTCAGTCTTTTCAGCTGATAGTATCAGTTAAGCCTTTTATCTCATCTCTGTTGTTCTACATGTAGATGTATATTTTGTTTGTCAGTTGTCCTATCAAAGCTTCAGACAATATTAAGTTTTTCTTCTTCCCATCTATTTTCCTCATTTTAATATCTTAATTTTGAGTTTACCTTAGATTATTGTGAAGGAGTTTCTCCCTTCCTTTTTTCAGTCTATTTTCTAGGACTGAAGCATAAATTTTTGCATCTTGATTTAATAAGAAGATGGCCTTGTAAGAATTGCATGAATCATTACCAGGTTTTAGGATAACTACAATTTGTGCTTCTTCTAAGGATGCAGAATCCTTTTTTCTTTTGATATTTTTCTGATGACATTTGTTATCTGTTGTCTTAGTTGTGATCTAAAAAACTCTGTAGGTAATCCCTCAGGGCCAGGGGATTTACCATTTTTAAGGGACTCAATAACCTCTAGGACTTTTTAATATCTTCCTGCAGGGCTTCTAGGGCTGGGTGTTCTAGGTTTAGTATGTTAACTTTAACTATGCATTCCTTTGTCATCTTATGGTCAACTGACTGTAGGGAGTGAAACCCCTATAGAAGTTTGCAAAAGCCTTGCATATACCTTTTGGGCCAGTTGCCAATTCATTTGGAGCTTTCCAGACTGGAGGTATAATTTTACTTTACTAGCTAACAGACTAAAAAACTTAAAATAATCTATCATTTCTGGTATCCTTTTCATAATAGTTTTTGTGTGTGTGTGTGTGTGTGTGTGTGGGCGGGGAGGTGGGGTTTGTACATCTGATTGCCTGTTTAGCTTTTTCTGTTGTAGCAAACCTAACTTGACTCTGGCCTCTATCAATTGTTAATATATTTAATGTGATTGATTTTTCTGATATATTTTTTAAAATTCTTTGACCTCATTGAGTAACATTTGCATTTCTTTTTGAACACAGCATTCTTTGTTAATTAAACTGCCCTTAATCACTTCTTTGAAGGTTTTTTTCCTTTAATCTAGTCAGCATTGTTTTCCTTAAAATATTACTCAATTTCCTTTTTGGTACGGTATCTTGAGTTCTTTTTTGGTCATATAAAAGTAGGAATATTTAATCTCCATTTTTTTGTTTAGGTGTGTCTTCCCAGTTTCTAATAAGCCAGACTTGTTCCTGATCTGACAAGGAGATGCCACCTTGCTGTGCTGACACTGCTATATTAAGCAAAGATCTAGAGATTAGAATCATATCAATTCTCAGATATAGTCTATGGGATATTGAAAAGAAAGAATAATATTTTTCTTTTGGATTAATACACCTCCAGGAGTCATACAAATCATGTTTATTCATTAGAGAGATTCATTCTGTGCTTCATTTTCTATCTTTTATCTACTGCTATCAGACCTATCTAACCTCAGGTCTAGAATACCATTATAATCACTCTGATAATAAAGTATATCCTCTAAAACCTTCTACTATCTGAGAGAATTTTCTGGAAAAAAAAAAGAAATTTGACCTTGATTAGGGATATAAATATTTCCTAACTTTAGCATTCTATCACCAACTCTATTCTTTATTACTAGACATCTGCTTACATTACCTATATATATATAGCGTTTAATTAGAAAGGTATATGTATATAAAAGGTATATAAAAAAGGCAATTTCTTTTTTATGTGATGTTCTTGGAGAAATGTAAGGAGCATGGAACCTTTGATGTATTTATTATATTTCTCTTTAAGGTTCATTTCTTGTAGAAAGCATATACCGGTGGCCTCAGCTTTAAAATCTATTTTTCCTATTAAATTAGTGTTAAGGCAATTGGTATTTATTGTATAGAATGTAATTGTATTAGCTATGAGAAAAAGAGAAGCAGATTGTTATTTTTAATTGAAAGTGTTGTGCCATTGGTAGGTCTCTCTGCTCACTAAACCAAAAATATTATTCAGCATGAAATAATTTTCATTCTTTAACCTGAAAATTGTTTGGATCTGAAGATTTTTATTTTTATTTCCCTGACCTAACTTTCCTATCCCAAATTTCCCCCCCTATCACTTTATCTCCCCTCCCCCCTTTTACCTTAAGACCAGTTACCAACCAGTCTGTCCTTCCCTCCATTCATTCTACAATCATGTATAATTAGCACACTCAAACGCACATAGCCCTGATTAGGCATGAGTGATCAAGCAGGTCTTAAACAAAGTGTCACCCTGCAAGTGATAACCAAGGCTGGTGAAAGCCAGAGTGTATGACTGGAGATCTGAGTTTGCTGATACTTCTGCACTGCCAAAGACCCAGTGAGATTTCACTATGGGGCAATTTCTGATGAGGATGTAGTCAATTTCCTTCATGACATAACCTCTGTTTGAAATCCAGGTCAAGCGATGGTGGTTAAGGTGGTTAAACCAGGAGCCTATAACAGATAAGCCCTCAGTGGTACAAAATGTCAAAAACTGGATGGCATTGTCATTTGGGGAACCCAAACCAAAGTGACCTATCATGGTTTCATACCCAGTTCAATCGCAGCCAGTCTGAGCACTGAAATCTCCAAGCACCAGCAATGTGTCATGTGGCAGAGCTGACTGGATTTTTGCTCCTAGCTGGTGGAAAAACGCATCTTTTTCCATAGTAGATGCATCTCCTGTTGGCATGTAGGCCACAATGACAGATAGGAGTCCATGATGATGAAGCTGACCGTAGAATAAGTGTGGAGAGACAGGGTTCCATGTGGTTAAAGTTTGTGCTAGAGGTTGTCTAATAACAAGTGCCTCACTTTCAGTTCAGTATGGACCACAGGATGGAGGAAGGTTGCTGCTTCCACAGAAACCTGATTACTGTGTGACGGACAGGCCTCTGATGTTGGTGATTCTGATCTTGTAAAGGTTGAGTTCTTTGATGAGATGTCTTGTACCCAGTGCCATTCAATATTAACACGTTCCATGTGGTAACACAGAATGCACCCAGAAGGTCTGGTTTGGACTTCCAGAAGTTGGGGTCATTGGGGCTACACTTTCCCTAAGGGGCACAGTTGCCAACTCTCATGCGGTAAATAACTGACTTTCACAATAAGCGAAAAATCAAGCTAATCCCATTTCAAAACAAGGCCAAAACAAGCCAGTCCCTAAGAACCCCAATGCTCTATGTGACTAGATGCCCCCGGCGTGCAGTCTAGGACTGTGGTGGGCCCACTGTGCACCCCTGACTCTATCCCTACCTTGCCCCTGCTTGCCCCCCCTTGCTTCTGCTTGCTGGGAACCAATCGAAAAAAGAAGCAACAAGCAACAACAAGCAACAAGCTACAAGCCAAAAACTAGCCAACAACAGGGCCGCCCGCAGGGGACCCCATGAGAATGTCGGAGGCTTCCCCCCGCCTCTGCCTTCCCTTTCCCCCAGCGCCTCAGCACGCCGCATCCAGGAACGGCCGGGGACAGCTCTGCAGTGGCGTGGCTCGGGTGGGGCCTGAGGTCCTCCCGCTCGGAGCTGCATAGTAAGGGGGCAGGGCTGCGAGCTTCGGCGGGCCGAGCGGCAGGAGCTCCTGGAGGCGGCTCGCTGAGGCTCTGGGAGAGGGGGTAAGCGGCATGGTAAGCCCCTCTGAGCCAGGCATCCCCCAACCCCCAGCTCCGAGCCCAGCCCCTCTGAACCGGGCACCCTGACCCATCCCCCCCCAGCTCTGACCCCCAGCTCTGAGCCCAGCCCCTCTGAGCTGGGCACCCCCCGGCCCCCTCCCCCCCCAGCCCTGACCCCTAGCTCTGAGCCCAGCCCCTCTGAGCCGGGCACCCCCTGACCGCATCCCCCCACAGCCCTGACCCCTAGCTCTGAGCCCAGCCCCTCTGAGCCGGACACCCCCCGACCCCATCCCCCCACAGCCCTGACCCTCAGCTCCGAGCCCAGCCCCTCTGAGCTGGGCACCCCCCGACCCAGAGCCCAGCTCCCCACCCAGCCCCGGGCAACAATAGCGCCACGCCCAGGCAGCGACAGCCCATTGGCACCAACCATCACCATCACCCAGCGACAGCCCATTATGTAATTGCAAATGTATACATAACATTAAAGCATTTAATGTTTTTAAATAATGTATTTTGTATATTTTCAAATTATTAAAAATTAATTTTGAATGTATTTCACTGGTTATTTTTTACATTTCCAAATACATGTTACTATAGTATTGCAACTTTTTTTTATGGAAGGGGCCCCCGAAATTGCTTTGCCCCAGGCCCCCTGAATCCTCTGGGTGGCCCTGGCGAACAAGCAACTCACAAGCCTATTAAACCAAAAACAAGCCCAATTTCTGCATTTTTTGTGTGGGTTTGGCATGTCTGCTAAGGGGGTTTAGGTCATGCCTGTCCCATGTGTGCAGAACATGCCCCTCCTCCCGGAGTTGGGATAGCAGGGGCTTTAATCACAGTGCTGTTGTCATAATCTGTTATGGCTGGTTGCCCCTTCATTTCATTCTGCCCAATTTGGATTGTGCAAATGTAGAGAAGTTTTATTATGGGGGGCACCATCCCCCTTCCCAAAAAGTTATCCACCACTTGCAATTCGTTCCTGTGGGCATGGATGACCATTACTAAGACTGAGCTCTTCTTCCACCCAGGTGGTCCACACACCCACAGTCGTGGCTCACCCAACTTCACCACCACTGAGGAACACTGCCCTCGCTTGTTACCCAAGCAGGGGCCCTTATCAGGTACTACCAACAGGGACCAGTAGGACCCAAAGCTCATGTGGGCAGGGACGACCACATCACAAAGTAGAGCAGCTTACATGGCTACTACCCAGATTTATTAGTGACAGGTAGTAAATCCCTTGAAGTGAATGCCTTGCCAGTCAATATCAATTCCAGGATAAAAAAGCAAGCAGCTGGTAGTTCTGAGATGTGAACTCACAGCAAACTGTTTGTTCACTTACATATTGCAAAGCGCTCTAATTTCATTTTCCTTAATGCTTTTTGATGGATGTTCTTGAATAGCAGTAAGACTCAACCTGAACTTGTCATACAATATAAATCCCTGTTCAGCTGCCCCTGGGTGTATGTATTGTAATGATGTGTTTTACCACCTCCAGTAGCTATGTGACATATGTGTTAGGTAACGTTATGGGTTTCTCCTCCTCCACTGGTTGATATATTATGAATAGTTGTTCTAATATTAATACCAATTATCAAGTATGTAGCACTTTAAAAATGCTTCATAATCCACAGTCCTCCTGTAATTTATATGCACTTGTGGTGGGTTTATGGGAAACTGAAGGTGAGGTCATCCAGGCTAGTAGTCACTTTAAGAGAGGC
Source organism: Terrapene triunguis (assembly GCF_002925995.2). Classification (NCBI taxonomy): domain Eukaryota; kingdom Metazoa; phylum Chordata; order Testudines; family Emydidae; genus Terrapene; species Terrapene triunguis. The sequence goes on from NW_020664393.1 coordinate 17,153,114, forward strand.
ATGTACTTCTGTATCTAGCATTCTGTCCGCATTCAATACTTTTATTTAAAAAAATAAAGAAATATGGTTTTGCATCATTCATTAGATGGCCCTAGATGTTTATATTGAGATATATATGTACACACTCAGACAGGGGTATTGGAGCATTCCTGGGATTTAGTTTAAATTAATTCAGATTAAGAGACTTTCCTTTAGAACGCTTTGAAGTGAAAAAGGGTCAGGAACCCAACTAAAATGTGTTCGTGTTCATGTCAGGTAACAGCTTTTCAAATTACCATTCAAAGAACAGAGTAAATTTGAATTTTGATGATGGAAAAATGCAGCTCTGCTTTAGTATTGGATGAGTAGATTCATGATTTTTTTTCCTCAAAAGAATATTTTTCTCCCTCTGAGGTGGGCAAACTTTGGGAGAGTTCCTAACTCTCACTAAGTCTGCTTGGCACTGTCTGGCCAGCACAGAGCAGACTCAAATGACCAGCTAAGGATTCATAATGTAAAGGAAATCTTTAAGCAGTGTACGGTTGGCTATAGACCTCAAGGGTTGTATTGGGGGAATATGGGGTGTTGGGGCATAGCTGGAATGCTGATATGATCTGGCAGTCCCTAGTGGCTATTGCTACTGGCTATGTATTAAGATAGGGACTAAGTCAGCCCCTGGTAATGGCATACAGCCACCTTTCCCCTCCATTCTGGTCCTGTGCCAAGCACAACCCTTCCAAGGATCGGGCCCTTTATTTCCATACTTTGAAGTTATCACTGTATACTTTTTGTTCTTTAAGTGAAAGAACAACACACTTATGAAACACTAACTTAATAGTATGTGTTCTGAAGTGATCTAAGTTCATGCACATAGTTTCTAATTACTCATCATAACATTTAAAATCAATTCATTTGCCATGACAGGGATAGCACTAGGCTGTGACACTCAGGCTTGGTCTACACTTACCCCCCAAGTCGAAGTAAGGTACGCAAATTCAGCTACGTGAATAACGTAGCTGAATTCGACATACCTTACTTCGAACTTACTGCGGTTCAGACGCGGTCCACACGCGGCAGGCAGGCTCCCCGTTGACTCCGCGGTACTCCTCTCGTTGAGCTGGAGTACCGCAGTCGACGGGGATCACTTCCTGGTTCGATTTATAGCGTCCAGACCAGACGCGATAAATCGAACTCGGAACTTCGATCCCCAGCCGCCGAACTAGCGCGGCAGTGTAGACCAGCCCTCAGACTGGCCAGAGAAGACAGTCTTCATTTTTTTACTGTTACATTCCGTTAACAATCTATCCAGTAGCACACAATTTTTTTCTTTGATACCAATTAGGCAAGTTACAGTACAGCAGTAATCCAACTGCAGAAGTCTAGTACCATCTGAAGATGATGATAATACATTCTTTTTGTTCTGATAAAGTCATAGAAGGTATTTTAGAAAATCATGGACACTAAGGGCCTCATTTTCGCCTTTCTTATCGAGGTGTAAATATGGTGTCTCCTCACTAAAGTCAATGGAACTACCCCATTGTGATACCAATGTATGTGAGAGGAGGATCAAGCCCATTATTCTTTACATTTATATATCACCTTTTAGCTGAGGATCTTAAAGTGCCTTATAATTAATTTTGACACCACCACTGTGAGGTAGGCAGATAAGCATGACTGTCCCCATTGTACAGAAGGGTAAACTGAGATACTGAAAGGTTAAGTGACTTTCTCAAGATTATGCAGCTAACTAATGACAAAACTATGACTAAAATCCGCAAGTTCTGACCCCCAGAATTCTGCTTTACCCCCTGCATCTTAATTTTTCATCACAAATAAAAAAAAGACAGACATATTCAGATAATAGCACTCTTGTTTTGGGTTCTTTGAGTTTGTTTATATATTAACTGTAGGGTTTTTTTTTTCATTTTAAAATATTTCTTTATTTAAATTAGTAAGCTTGGAGGGCTATAGAGATTCTTGCTAAATAGATTGTCAGTTTTAGCAAATGAAGGCATGAACATGCAAACTTTTAGGCACATGAGTAATCCATCTGGGTTCATTGGAATGTCTCATATGTGTAAAGTTACTTATGTGCATAAGTGTCTGCAGGATCAAGCCTTTAGGGAGTACAATGAAGGGAAGTGTTTACTTTATTCCATTGTATCTTGCCAAGACATGTTTAAGTCTTGTTTTTATTTCTCAGTCTATAAACCAATTTACCCACCAAGTGCATACTGGTAGGAGGCAGTCAGAATGCAGATGCTTGCATTCCTTAAATGCCAGGATGGGAGGGTGCGCTACACCACATAAAAGGGGCGGGATTATGTGGGCTGTGGTCAAGGCCAGGATCGGAAAGGTTTGGAGGCTGGGGCTGGGAGGAGCATACTTTGCAACGTTGCTATGTCTGAAGATACTTCTGAGAACGCCATGAGACTTTCTACCCCCTTTCCTTTAGATGTTACATTTCCACACATCTCCTGGCACCACAGTAAAGTTGTACACTTTGTATTCTGTGTTGTAATTGAAATCAATATGTTTGAAAATTTAGAAAAAATCCAAAAATATTTATAATAAATTTAAATTGGTTTGTGATTAATTGTGACTATTTTTAAAATATAGTTAATTTGTTTTACGTTAATCACTTGAGTTAACTGCGATTAATATTTACAGTAGAATCTCAGAGTTATGAACACCTTAGGAATGGATGTTGTTTGTAACTCTGAACAAAATGTTATGGTTGTTCTTTCAAAAGTTTACAACTGAACATTGACTTAATACAGCTTTGAAACTTTACTATGCAGAAGAAAAATGCTACTTTTAACCATCTTAATTTAAATGAAATAAGCACAGGATCAATTTCCTTACCTTGTCAAATATTTTTTTAAACTTTCCCTTTATTTTTTTAGTAGTTTACATTTAACATCGTACTGTACTGTATTTGCTTTTTATTTTTTTCTCTCTGTTGCTGCCTGTTTGTGTATTTTCAGTTCCAAATGAGGTTCTATTGTATTCTATTTTCTTTGTTAAATAGTTGAAGCAATTCAATGTAAAATAATAAAATAACACTAAACTGCTGCTTGCCACTGTTATGCTTATTTCCCGATCAGTTGAAAAGCACAGTTCTTAATGTTGTATACTCACGGTTTAGCAGCTGTTAACAAGAGATGTGATTTAAAGATCGTGGAATATTAGCTTAAGAGACAGGTTTTCTCAGTGACAGTTACTTAGGAAGAATTTACTGCCAGACATTAATAATGGGTGAATGGTTGAGAGCTTTTAATGCTCAGACTGCTTGGTTCTGATTTACTGTATTTTTTTTTTAATTGGAGTTCTTGTAATTCTGTGTAGTGTATATATGCACCTGCAAATTTATCATGTTGTGCTAAGTTAGGTTTAATTCTTTCAGTTTTATTTTCATATATGCAGAGCTGAGTAGTAGTGTTTTGTCTCTTGGGGGGAAAAAAGGTAATGTATTTTATTTACCTGATCTCTCGCTCTCTTAATTTTATTTACATTTTAAAGATATTAAAGACAAAAAAGCCAGCAGTGATTAATATGCCAACAATAATAAAAAGGGAGAAATATGAACAATCAGTGATATATAATGGTGATGACGAGAGAAAGCATATGATCAGAAAAATCTACCTTTCATTGCTATATATTTATATCATTGTTTAACATGTTTCAAGATAAAGGTGGAGGAGGATGGCCCAACCCTATAGGTAAAAAGGAGTTAAAGATTAAGAAATCAAACTGCATGCTAAAGACATGGGCATAGCCAGGGGAGCCAGGGGACATTGCCCCCCCACCCAAACTGCAAGCAGGTACGGAATTTGCCCCCCTCAGTGCTGCCCCATTGGCCTGACTGGAGCTGCCCTTCCAAATATAGAAGTCAAACTATGGCTATGGCTAAAGATCACACTGCGTGCCTTTGTTTGCTGATATGCAATATACCTACAAAGTACTACTAAAAATGCTTTTGAATTTTGTTTTGTAAATTGCTTTGCATGTTTTGTTCTGACTTGTTGTTACAGTCTTCAGATATCAGCAATGCATACATCTTTTTCCAATCCATGTTTAGAAGGATTGCATTGTTCCCTAGAGCAAGCAGCACATAAGGCAAGGAAATAATAGCTCTGGCAATGGAAAACTGCAGTGGAGCTCTTGTATCCAGCAATATTTCATCTGCCCAAATAAAGAGCCACATTTATACAGAGGGTGACACACTGTTGACAAATACGTTATGGTCAACACTGTTTTGTATCCATCAGTGGACCAAAGAGGCACTTCTGGGAATGGCATGCTAATGGTGTGAAATGCTGATTGGTTCATGCTATAATATCAGGTGCCTTGGGAGAATTTTACTTCTCAGGATGATTTCACAGAGCAGCAATTCAGTGAGTATTTTGAAGGTACTTGTAGGTATTTATGTGACAGCTCATCTTTAACACTATGCTGCAGTGGAAAAAGAAATCTTAGCATCTTGAAGCTGAGTTGTTGAAATAGTAATAGGAAGAACTCAGTGCAGCTAGTTTCACATAAAACTACATCTTTACTACATCGGGGGATGGGCAGTGAGTGAGGCGAAAGAGAATCAGCTACCACAACTCCAGTACAAGGACTCCATCATTGTTAACTATATTATTTATACTGTGATTATATCCAGGGACCCCTTTTAGGAGCAGAACCCTGTTGCTCTAGGTATTATGCATACACATATGAAGAGACAGTTCCTGCCCTGATGAGCTTTTACAAATAATTACTTTAAATACTCTGATCTATTTGATAAAAGCTAGTCCTTTAATTTCTGAAATGTGGAGTCTGTCAATGTCCGTAACTTGTGGGGTAAAAAGGAAAAGGCTGTCTTTTCTATTGTATTTTTATTTCTTTTATGGATATTTGAAAATACTGTATTGGATGCACAGGTAGCTTAGTACACCAATTTGAGTAACTTTGTGCAAATTCACACAACTCTGAGAAGAATGCAACCATAAGGATTTACACTGCCTGTCGTTATCAACTAATATCAATTGCAGCTATGAGAAAATGTCTTAGTCCCATCAAGGTACATCCCACATGTAAATGAATAGATTTCCAAATACTATAATGAATTTAAATGTGTATTTATTCTTAACAACCGCTATTGACTATGTGTACACATTGCATAACCAAAATATAGTCATATGCAACTCTTGGTCTATGAACATGATCATGCAAACACCCACCCACACGAGTAATGTTAGGCACATGAGTACTTCTACACACGTGCATAAAGCTGCTCATGTGCATCATCAGTGTTTACAAAATCAAGGTGTTACCATGCAACTTCCATTAACACTGGGTGTTCAACCACTGGACAAGGTCATCTGTAATTGTAACAAAAAGCCATTAACCAAAGTAGCATCAAAAATGTACTAGACACTGTACAGACTTGGAAAGATATAGTCCTAGCCCAGAACAGCTTACAGTCTAAAACCCCAATCCTGCAAATGCTTGCTTACATGCAGAACTTTATATGTGAACAGGCACATTGAAAGCAATGGAAATACTTGGATTAGTAAAATTACTCTTGTTTTTAATGTTTGTAGGATCCAGCCTTAGAAAGATAGCAATGCTACAGTGTCTCACTGCTTTTATATGTGCACTTACCTGTATACTGAGATTTTCAAAAGTGCTCAGAGTTGGCCGGACTCTACTCCCATTGAAGCCAATGGGAACTTTACCATTGAGTTCAATAAGAACAAAGTTAGGTCAATGTTCGAGTGTGTTCAAAACTCCACCCTAACAGTACAAGTTTCAGGATAGTCATAAATTTTTGTGAAAAGTGAAAGTAAATCTGATTACACTTTAAAATCTTTATCCTTAGTCTGCTTTTGGCACCTTGCATATTTTGGATGATGAAATTGGACTACTCAATGTCACTTCTGGCTTATTCTAGCCTAGGCCATTGGGTCACTGGCTTTGAGTTTTCGAAACGACTGAAAAATGTTTCAATTAAAAAGAAAAAGTCTAATTAAAATATTGGAATCATTTACTAAAACATTTGCATTCAACTTAGATTTAATAACGCCTCCGATTCCCTAATATATTTAAAGAGCCCACATTTGTGGCTAAACTCTTGTGGGTATTACTTGACTATTCATTTCTCTCAATTCATTTTTCTTTCATAAATCTTCTGACTGAAGCAAATACTGTTCAAAATACCATAATGGGAACAGCCAGGAGCAGCACGGGGGGAGGGACAGCTTGCAGGAGCTATAGCCACCCTGTAATTTGCCTTAGCCACCCCATAGCAGCTGCCGCTCTCTGGCTGTCCAGCTTTGAAGGTAGAGCGGAGAGGATGGTGGCTGCTGGCCAGGCACCCACCTCCAGCAGCAGCATAGGAGTAAGCCTGGGAGTGGTGGGAGTGCCCAAAAGCAGCCCCCAGACATATGTCCCCACCTCACCCCCTGCCACACACACACACACACACACACACACACACACACACACACACACACCAGTACAAGGCTGGTGCAGCCCCTGGGAACAGCCAATAATCTTATTAATAGTTTTCCCAGCAAGTCCCCCAAATTTGGATAATTGCATATTTATCAAATGAACTATAAGATGATTTCTGCTACATTTTTGTGATACTTCTAAATATTTTTTTAAATAGGATTTGCCAGGAAATTTCCCTACATTTTACATCTGTCATGGTTCTTCCTAGAATGACAAGGTGGGTGAAATAATATCTCGTATTGGACCAACTTTTGTTGGTGAGAGAGACAAGCTTTTGAGCCGCACAGAGCTCTTCTTTAAGTGTGGAAAAGGTATTCCAAGCATCACAACTAAATGCAAGGTGGAAGAGATTGTTTAGTATAAGTAGTTAGCACATATTCTAAGGACCATTTAAGGAAGAGTGTCCCAAGAACTCTGCAGTCATAGGACAAAAATATGGGGTTAGTGGGTTACAGATTGTTGTAATAAGCCAGTGTCTTTATTAAGACCATGATTTTATAATGTCTACCAGAGTTATGAATTTAAGCTCCTCGGCTTGTCTTTTGAAAGTGTTGTGCAGGTTTCCTTTGAGGATGAGGACTGATAGATCAGACATAGTCATTGCTTGATAAAAAGTGCTCACCTCCAGGTGATAAGGTGTTTTTTTTGTCTTTTAACCTTTTTCCTGTGTGAGTTCATTTGAGAACATAGTGATTGTCTGGTTTCACCCACAGAGTAGTTGTTGAGGTATTTGGTGCACTGGATGAGGTACACCATATGTTGTGATAGGCACGTGTAGGATCCGGATCTTGAAATGTGTGCTGCCGGGATGGGGTTGCGGGGGTGTTGATTATTGTAGCAGTGCAGATATGTCTGCAGATTTTGCATCTGTTGTTCTGCCTGGGTTTGGTACCACTTTGAGTTGGTGTGTCCTGTTGTGCAGGGAGCTTGCTTGTGGTGATGAGCTTGGAGAGGTTGAGGGGTTAGTTGAAGACATCCTCACACACTAGTTGTGATGAGTGTGACTGGGAAAGGGATAATTAAGCCATAATACATGACAGGTTGTGTTAGTATGAACAATATGTGAATTATATCATTGCTCATCCACAGAAGTATGTTATTGGGATTATGAAATGGTCTTGTACAATTAGGATTGAAATGAAAAAGTATGGAAGTATTTTTTAAAGGCATGTGTTATTATTTTAAGTCCCTCCTCACAGGAAAAACCCCATGGGGCCTGATCCCTCTCCACTAAAATTACTAGATATTTTGTCCTTGGTGTAAATGGGCACAATATTGAGCATGTTTACTTCATTGGGCTATTTGCCTCAGAAAGGACATCCGGATTTGGCCTTGAGTTCTTTACTTAGAATTCAGTGAAAATATGAAATTAGAATAAAGATATAAAGTCAATTTCCCACTGCAGGGTACCTCAATGAATTTTTCAAGACCTCCTGCAGGTTTTTGCTGAACAGTCAGAAACGAGGACGTAATTCGTTTCCCCTCCCTCTTGACTAGCAGCGGCACTCAACAAAGCTTCAGAGGTAGCTGGGCTTCTGTAGTTTTAATACTTCTAATTTACCTTCTTAAGTAAAAGCAAAACTTGAAAGCAACCCAGCCACCTCTGAAGAATTGTACCAGCGGCTGGAATAGAACAGGAACACACTGTGTTTATGTTTGAAGTAAGGCACATGTGAAGTACTGTTGATTGCATGTAGCTGGACTTCAAAGAAGAAAGCCCTATTTTTCCCCACCTGGCCACTGCAGTCTACAGCACTTTAGAATCAGGAAGGATGCTTTCAAGTTAAGTTTTTGTATTTAAAAAGCTAAATTGGGATCATAGACTGACTCCCAATTTGACTTTTTAAACACAAATGCAACTTGAAAGTAGCTCAGCACTCTTTCCATCACCTTCCTATTTTTCTCATGGTCACAGCCGGTGAGTTAGGTGGCCTTCAGCTTTTTCTTTTATATTTTAGTTTAAGTTAAACTCAAATCAGACTTTTCCAGACACAAGTAAAAACTTTAAATGGAGCTGACTAATGTACTGTCAACCATGGCTGATGTCCTACAGTGGTTGGAAAATCAAAACTTCCTACTCAAATATTTTTTAAGAAAACCAAATAGTTGTAGTCTTGAAGAAACAAAGAAAGTCTGGTTTCAATGAAAAGCTTTTATTTAATTATTACATCAAAACCACTGTGTATGAAATTGGATTTAGTGCTTCCTCATAGCATATCTAAAATCTGTCATGTCTTCATGTCTCTCTAGTCAACATCCTCCATCCTTTGCACTTCCTGTTAGAAACATTCAGAGTCCACAGTATGGAACAAAGCCATTTAATCACTTTGGGCCTGCCTCAATTTCAATAACAGTCCTTCTATTGACTTCAATGGGAGTTAAGTTGAGCCCTTAATGCACAAAACTTTTTCGATGTAATAGCATGTGCAACTGAGTCATTTAGTTTATTTTCCTACTAGGTTAGGGTTATTTCCCTACAGTAAATGTACTAATGAATTGTCTAGTTGCGTTTTAACTATCCCAAGCAGTTTCTACCTCTTCTTCACTTCTCTGGGCACTGATCCACAGCCTAATAAATTGCACTGCATCTTCTTCAGCAACTGATTTAGTGACTTACTGAAAGACAAGCAATCAAGGTTCTTTGGTTTGAATCTTGTTCTGTATAACCCATTTGATGGATTGCTCATGATTCTGTTATCCTCAAGATATTTAGTTATACTTTCTTTATATGTGTTCCATTATTTAATTTAATAGTCTGTCTTTTCTTTTTAGTGGATTGGTGAAAAGCAAATCTGGTATCAATCTTCCACTTTTCCATATTTTTTCAAAAATAACCACCAAGAACTGTTTGGTTAGTTCTTGACCTGTGCACTGCCCTAGCATAAGCTCCTTGCCCCTGTCCTGTGCAGGAAGAATGCCTCCAGGAACTGCCAATGTTATCATGCTTCTAAGTACATCTTCAACAGCACCTGTAGTTTTAAGACATAATATGAACGCAGGATTTACCACACTAAAAGTCTTCACAATGGACTATGTCCAGTGCTGATAAGTTTCTGAAGAGTTTAGACTCTTTACATATTTGCAGCTAACTCTTAAAGCTAAATCACAAACATCCAATAAAATACTTACCAGAAACCATTGAAATTAACACAGAAATTAGAGTTCTCTGTTTCCAAGCTTTTGGTTACCACATCATTTCCTTGTAGGATGACCAGATGTCCCGATTTTATAGGGACAGTCCCAATTTTTCGGTCTTTTTCTTATATAGGCTCCTATTACTCCCCAGCCCTTGTCCCAATTTTTCACATTTGCTGTCTGGTCACCCTATTTCCTTGTAACTTTTATAAATTGAGTTTCTGAAAGTTATTTAGAGTAACCACCTCAGAAGTCTCCTTTGTAGATATCTTTCAAACATACTTGTGCTCCATGCATTTTTCTCTTACCCCTCTTTACTCCCTTGGATTCTGGTATACTTGTGTTGGAGCCTGCCCCACTGAAATCAATAGAAGCTTTACCATTCATAGAATCATAGATATCAGGGTTGGAAGGGACCTCAGGAGGTCATCTAGTCCAACCCCCTGCTCAAAGCAGGACCAAGCCCCAACTAAATCATCCCAGCCAGGGCTTCGTCAAGCCTGACCTTAAAAACCTCTAAGGAAAGAGATTCCACCACCTCCCTAGGTAATCTATTCCAGTGCTTCACCACCCTCCTAGTGAAAAAGTTTTTCCTAATATCCAACCTAAATCTCCCTGTAGAAGAGCGGACTCACCCCTGTGGCGCCTCCTGCTGGTGACTTCCGGGAATTAGCTCGTTCCAGCTCTGGAGCGCCCTCTGCAGGCCGGTGATCCATCTGTCCTCTGGCCCTCGTGTCCCTCCCTGGACCCCGGTGCCCTTTTACCTGGGGTGCTGCCCCCTGGCAGTAACCCCTCAGTCTTAGGGTCTCCCCTCCCTGGGGAACCCCCACCCTCTGTTCCCACCTCACCTCAGTATAAGGCTACTGCTAGTCATCGTCTAGCCCCATGCCCTGGGGCAGACTGCAGTATCAGCCTACTCATCACTGGCAAGGTTTGGTTTGGACCTGCTGCCTCGGCCTACCCCTGGGCTGCCCTCTGCAACCCCCAGTTCCCCTTGGCCTTCTGCTAGGCCACAGCCTGGGGCTTTCCAGGCTGGAGCTCCCTAGCTCCTCTGCCTTTCCCCAGCCCTGCTCCACTCATGTACCCTGTCTCTAGCTTCCTGCAGCCAGGCCCTTCTCTCTCTGAAGAGAGAGAGATGGAGTCCTTGCTCCTGGCTCCCAGCCTTTATAAGGCCAGCTGGGCCCTGATTGGGGCATGGCCCAGCTGCAGATACTTCCCCAATCAGCCCAGGTCTTTCTTGCACAGCCTGCCAGCCCTCTCCCAGGGTTGGTTCCAACCCTGTCAGGGCTGGAGAGGGTAACCACCCCGCTACACTCCCCCACTGCAAATTGAGACCATTACTCCTTGACTTCAGTGGATGCAAGATAAAGCCCTTAAAGAATCCAATTAGAGAGTATATTATATATAAAGATGGAAAAATATACATGAATACTCAAGAGAATGCATGAACGTTGTCTAGGATAAAATGCTCCCTTTTTTTACTGGTGAACAATTTTATCCATGAATGGGAATATACACTAGCAGAGCTTTGCAAAGAGTAAAAAGCAAGATTTTTTTTTCAAAGCTTATCTGAAGCAAAATAGTGTAATAGCATTTTTTGTGGGAAACTAACACATTTTTATTTCTGTCTTTTGGATGTTGGCTTTCATTTTTATAAGTCATGTCTGCCTGCCTTGTTTGTTGTCATATATGTTTTTATTAAATGGGACTTGGTAGCAGAATAGATACCTAGGGTCTTTTTAGATCCTCTTTCTGGCTGAAGGGAGGGTACAGCTTCAAATGTATGGTAAAGTGTGTCTGCTCCCTAGAATCCCTTTTGATACATTTTGACCCCTTTTGATACACATTGCCAGGGGTTCTGATTGGTTTCCTCCTGTCATGCTGTCTGGAGTGACTCACAACCGAGAGTGCGTGTCTCAGGGCAGATTGTAAGAAAACAAGGGCAGACACTCCAAACTGGTGGTATGTTCTATAATTAAATTTCACCAAGCCAGTAACAAATGTGAACTCCTGGAACACTATACCAGTCTTACCATGGAGTCACAGACAGTTCCCTTAGATTCTCCAGCCTATCATGCCACCCAGACAAACTGAATTTTGTGATAAAAGATTATTAAAACTAAAAATCACATCACAACAGGTTTCTCCCAGTCCCAAGAGACCAGTCACTTACCCCAATTCAATTAGTATTCCAGATCTTACATCAAAACAGTGCTGGCAGCCAATTCTATAGTAAACTAACTAAAGGTCTATTAGCTTAAAGAAAAGAAATAAAAATTATTGAGAGGTTAAAGCAGGTAAAATACATTAACAGGTGAGTCAAAGTTTGTAAGTCCAAAATGACAGAGATGTAGTAATCTGCCAGTTTCCCAAAAGTCTTTTCAGGGCTACCCAGAATAATTGTGGGGATCTCCATCTCGTTCAGTTATTCTACCCTGTTAGAATCTAAACTGTTTGGAGATCAAGGATTTTCCTGGAATCAGTACTTATAGCTTCTTCTCCAGACAACAATCTGATAAGTGTTTTTACTCACACAATGGCCAATTGCTTTCAAGTTAGCACTCTTCTTCATTTCCATTTGATGAATTATCTCGATACAGACATATACATAAGGTAAATGCCTGCCATTACATTATAATAGGAATAGATAAGTGAAAACAATACAAGTAACATTCCATTAGTTTTCATGAAGGTTTAACATCTGATTACACTCTTACATTACTTTGATCTACGGTTATTTAATTACCGGGCATGCTTAATGTAAATATAATGTAATAGTAAACAACAGAATATAGATAAATTAAAACAATACAATTTACATCTCCTTTGATCTCTATTAACACACAAGTGAATTGGCCTGAATATATATGAATACATTTAACTTCTTTGATATTCACACACAAGTGAATTGGCCTATGGCTTTGGCCTAAACTGGTCTGTGAGTGTCACACCGCCAAGTTCCAGTCCTGCCATTTAGTTCACAAGCAGGCTTAGGCCATTTGCTACCTCTCTGCCCCCTCAATCCAGGTATTTTAGTGTGATCTCAGCAAGGCTTTTGAATGTTAGCTTTGGGATTATACTGGGTCTCTTGCAATGCTTCAGATTTTATCAGATCACCCATTTGGGTGAGGAAAGAATTTACCCACACTGGAAACTGGCCTGTCAGTCTAGGCTTTTCTTCTTCCATAAAATATCAGGGAAGCTCAGTTAGAGATTTACACAAGACTTCAGTTTATTTATGACTATCACAGTTTTATAGTAGGTATCCATTATGGGAATGGTTAGTTAACACAGTCATTTACTATTCCTGAATCCACGTATAGGGCAGGTCACCATACATTGGACAGGGTCTTATTCTGTGAATGGAGTGGGGGGAAGGGTATGTGCAGTGCTTCAATGTCACACAAAGAGCGAGATGTGCCCCAGTTCCTCACATGAGGCTCTGCTTGTCTGGGGGACTTAACTGCTGAACCAAATCCCATGGCTTGGATAAAGGACAGCCTATGAATAGTCTTTTTCCTAGAGGTGACTAGGACCTGTAAGCCCAGCTGCCTGATAAAGCACTGGACAGCACTACAAGACTATTAAGGTTAGTATGTTTTCCCAGTTGACTGTAGTTGTGTCCATGCTTATATCATATTAACTTTGTCCATGTGTTCCTTACCTCCATTAAATAAACAAATAAAGAGAAGTCAATGATACATCTATTTACACCTCAGCTGGTGTAAAAAGATGTATCTCCATTGACTTCAGTGAAGTCTGCTGATTTATATTGGTTGAGGGTCTAGCCCTTGGTTCTCATGAAAACAAGATGTTTTATTGGATTAGGGCTTAGTCCTGCAGTTCTTAAGTCCCAGGGAGTTTGCCTACTTAGGAACTGCAAAGCTCAACATAAACACGGATAGTATTTCTCATGTATTTGTAGTGTTCAAATAATTGTTTCATTCAACCTGCTTTTTGCTACTATTAATAGGCTTATATCTGATTATTGTATGGGAAGGTAAATGACCTCATTTGTCCTTGTCTGAGTTGAGCAGTCTTGGCAAACAGAAGTATGGGATTGTCAGACTTCTATCAGTAATATTTTTGTTTTAATCTGTATCCCCTATTGTTTCTCATGGATTAAAACTCCTCCTTCGTGACTCTAGAGACATTGTTGAAGTCTGTATTTTGCTCTTTAAAGGTTATTCCCTTCTTACTAGATTACCAATGCCTTTAAAATGCAATCCTGCATTTGACTCTGCAGGACATATACTTTAGTTTTTGTAATGCTTAATTTGCATTGTCACGCGTTTGCTTTCGCTTCCCTGATGTTAATTAGAAACTATCTAAGGGCCTGACCCCAATGCCTGTTGAAGTCAATGGAAGCTGTTTCAATGGCTTTTCAATTGAGCCTTGAGATTTTTGGTGGACACAACATAATTGCTCAAAAAAACTTTGATGAAAATCTCTGGCTTTCAAACAGGTCAAGTGCACTTGGGGTCAGGTTGCTGATTAAAGATTGTAAACCTATTTTCATAGCTTGATTTCTAGGAAACACAGTTCTGTTCAACACTTTTTTTCTTTTGTTGAGCTGTATTTTTGGGAATGGATAGGGATGTACATATACAATATATCTCTCACTGGAAACTTCTATTCTCAAATGTGGTACTATAAATTATTGGTTAGCTGTTGTAAATGACTTTTGATTACTAAAGTATACACTTTGGCTGATATTTCTAGAATTAAGTAGCCTCAAGGAATTGGACTGAATGTTGCAGCTGAGGAATGACAGCTAGTTTGTAAACAAAACAAAACCATTATCAGTAGATCATGTTCTACCTCTCTTCATCATGTTTAAACTAAAACTCTCCATAGGTATTGTTGGATACCTGCTAAATTATTTAAAGCTGGTCTTAGAAATTCCCTTAAGTATTAGAGATAAAATGAGACATCTGCTGGGCAGGTATATGTGCTCTGAAATTTATCATGCTATTGAAATCTGAAGGGATATAAATGTTAACAAAAATACTCTTGGAAATTAAGTTTGCTGCTCTTTCTAAACTGGATAGCTTCAGCTCTTATATACAAATTACTTCCAGTTTCCCAAAACAGAAGATTGGCTATTGCTCACTTGTATGCAATGCAACAGTTCAAAAGATGCTACTGAGGCATTGGAAAGAGGAATATTATTAGATCATATATGCTGAAAGGTTAATTATTTTTTTAAAAAGGTAACGAGTTTTACAAGCAACTACTGGGAACCTTATCAGGTATCCAAAATGGTAGAAAAACTCTATAAATACCTATACTAATAACAATAATATTAAAATAATTGGACTTTTTAATGACTTCCATCTGACACACTTAAAGTGCTTTATACATATGAAATTAATTAAAACTCATAATTGACACGTATCCAGCTAAACTCAAAAGCTTAGTACAGTTTATTATTTTGTCATATACTTGTGAAGGAAGAGTAAGGAGGAAAATACTCAATTAAAATCAAACAAAAAACCTAGAAGGAAAACATTTGCTAGAAAATATGGAACCAAAGTGCATTTTTGTTTTTGGAATAGGACTCAGACTACTGCCAATCACAGCAATGCATGTCACAAATTACTTCTCATGTAGCAGCAAAACAAAATATGTATTGTATATTCCATACCTTCTTATTTGTGTGTTACTTAATGGTTCCCCAGTACAATGTCATTGGTCCACCTATACTCTTCCTAGGCAGATTCATGTTAATCAACATTGTCATCTACATCATCATTCCTTTGCCATGCAGAGGAAGTGGTGAAATATGAAACTACTTTAGACTGACATTGCTAGGGATAAATAAGAGTTTGATCTAGCAGCCGTTAGGGTATTTTGTGTGTTCCTGGCGGGCAAATGACTGCTGCCATGCTGCTTGCCAGATTGAAAGAAAGATAAAGAGGCAAATGTTGCTCCAATCTAGTCTCAAAGGTGACAAGACCTCAAAGTACCATCAACGTATTTTGTTTCTGTATTTCTTCATTCTATTGCTTTTATATTTTGAGTTGTTCAAAAATTGGTGAAAAGAACTGAATGAGCTCAGCTTGAAGCAAAACCAAAGCCGGATCTTGGAATTAGCTCTGAGTTTATCCTGAAGCAGATAGTTTAAGGCTCAGTGATAGCACTGCTCTCTTACTTGGAATCTTGGTTGTTAATATTGGGTGGAAGGAAAATATAATAATGACCTTTTGGTGTCTGCATTTATGAAATCTCTTTTATAGTGAAAGCTTTCTATAAAGCAAAAGCTGGAGTGAAATGGAATCTCTGTCTAAGCACTTATGGTCTTAATCTCTGTAGTAGCTGAGTGTCTCACAATCCTTAATGGATTTTATCCTCACAACACCGCAGTGATGTAGGGAGTCACTATCCCTATTTTACAGAGGGGAAACTGAGGCACAGGGTGGTTTCAGTGCCTTGCCATAGGGTGGATTCAGTGCCTTGCCACATGGGACATTTGTGGCTCAGTTGCAATTTGAATTTAGGTCTCCTGAATCCCAGTCCAATGCTCAAATCTGAATCATAATGTAGATGATACTTATGAGGAAATTCTGCCACCCTTATTCATACTGAGTAGCATATTGCTCTGTGAGGGATTCCTTTCAAATCAACAAGACTACGTACAGAAGAAGGTGCTATTCAACAATCTGCAGCTCGTATACATTGCCATAGCTCCCCTGAAGTATACCTTATTTCCAGTCTGAATTTGTCTAACTACAACTCCCTGTAATTGGATCTTGTTATACCTTTGTCTTCTCGATTGAAAAATCCTTTATTATCAAATTGCTATTCCCTATGTAGGTATTTATAGATTGTGATTGTTGCCCCTTAACTTTCCCATTCATAAACTAAATAGATTGAGTTGTTTGACTCTTCTACAATAAGGTATATTGTCCGTTGCTTTAACCATTCTCATGGATCTTCTCTGAACCTTCTCCAATTTATCAACATCCTTCTTCAACTGTGCACATCAGAACTGTATATCACGTATTGGATGTCATATTCCTGTACCATCGCACCAGTGCCAAAAACAGAGGTAATAGAATCTCCATAGCCTTATTCAATATTTCAATGTTTGTACATCAGTTGTGATCAAGTCCTTCTCTTTCTCAAGCTAAATAGATTGCATTCCTTGATTCTGTCACGGCATGTTTTCCAATCCTTTAATCATTCTCAGAGCTTTTCTCTGTACCCTCTCCCTTTTGGCCACAGTGTTGCACTGGGAGCTCATATACAGCTGATTATTCCTGGTCCACTATGAGCAGGGGCGGCAAAATGTCACTCTATGATAGAAACACAGTAAGAAAGTTGACCATGTTTATTGCCTCATTTGTCCCAGTGACTCAGGGTTAGTCTCTCTGGCAATCAAAACATGAGTTGAACAGAGACAAATGGGTTCTCATGTTTTAGAGTGCCCTTAGATCTATAACTGTATTAAAACAAATTTCTTTCTACTACTAGGTATGGGTACTTTAATCTTACAGTATTTGTTTTAGCGTAAAAAAAAAAAGAAAGCACTTCTCCAGGAACAGCCCAGAAAACAGCCCAATAACAAAAACCCAATAAAAAAAAATGCAAATAGTTTGTGTATAACTAGCAAAGCATAATACTTCTAAATGTTGGCAAAACCATTCTCATTTATGGACCAGGACACAATATAACTCAAGAGTGTAATATTTGCTATGGCTGTGTCACATGGCCCTAAAACACTTTAACCTTCACATCTGTGATTCTTTTGTTTGAGTCACCTTGCTGTAGTTGAGTAAAGATCACAATGCTCTGTATGTCATATGTGAGGAAAAAAAAAACCTGCTTTCAGAAAAGCTGAGTAACAGGAGAATTTGATGTGCATGTAGATTCTTTCCCTCAAGGCATTTATACTACTGTTATATTATACCATGAATCTAGGCAGTGACATAATTACACGTAGAGCAGGAATCAGAAAGGTTGTATTCTACTTCCTTGTAATGTGCCTACTGAGTATATAAAGACAGTGTTGGCTTTGCACAGTTTTACTAGTTAGAACTAACACTGTAAGTATCTGATATCATCTATCTTCTGAAATAGAAAACAATTAAAACTGCCATTGAATCACAGAATCATAGAAATGTAGGGCTGGAAGGGACCTGAAAGTGATCAAGTCCATCCCACTATGCTGAGGCAGGACTAAGTAAACCTAGACCAGGGGTCTGAGGCCCCCTGGGGGCCAGCGAGCAGGTTTCCGGGGGTCTGCTAAGCAGGGCCAGCATTGGACTCACTGGGGCCCAGGCAGAAAGCTGAAGCCCTGCTGCCCTGAGCCCCGCGACCCGGGACTGAAGCTGAAGCCTGAGCAACTTAGCTTCACGGGGCCCCCTGTGGCAAGGGGCCCCAGTCAATTACCCTGCTTGCTACCCCCTAATGCTGGCTCTGGCTTTTATATGCAGAAAAACAGTTGATGTAGCACAGGTAGGCCATGGAGTTTTTATAGCATGTTGGCGGGAGGAGGGGACAGAAAGAAAAAGGTTGAGAACCCCTGACGTAGACCATCCCTGACAGGTGTTTGTTCACCCTATTCTCAAAAGCCTCCAATTCCACAACTTCCCTTAGAAGCCTATTCTAGTGCTTACCTTAGAAAGATTTTGTTATAATCTAACCTATATCTCCCTTGCTGCAGATTAAGCCCATTACTTCTTGTTCTACCTTCAGTGGACATGGAGAACAATTAATCACAGTCCTCTTTATAACAGCCCTTAAGTTACTTGAACACTGTTACCAGGTGCCCCCTCAGCAGGGCCGGCTCTAGGCACCAGCAAAACAAGCTGGTGCTTGGGGCGGAACATTTTTAGGGGCAGCATGGCCGGCGCCAGAATGCCGCCCCTAAAAATGTGCCCCGGCTGCCCTAGCTCACCTCCGCTGCTGCTGCCACTCGTGCGCCACGGCGCGCGAAACAGCTGATTCGCGCGCCGCTACTCGCCCTCCCTCCCAGACTCTCAAGCCTGGGAGGGAGGGGGAGCAGCGGCGCACGAATCAGTTGTTTTGCACGCCGCAGCCGCTGGGGTCTCCCCCTCCCTCCCAGGCTCTCAAACCTGGGAGGGAGGGGGAGATCCCGAGCGGCCGCGGCGCGCAAAACAGCCGTTTCGCGTGCCGCTGCTCCCCCTCCCTCCTTCCTAGGCTTGAGAGCCTGGGGGGAGGAGGCAGGGCTGGGGATTTGGGGAAGGGGCGGAGATAAGCCGGGGCCGGGGGTGGGGTAATTAAGAAATGGTGGGGGGGGGGGGGCGGCCAAAATTGTTTTTGCTTTGGGCGGCAAAAATCCTAGAGCCGGCCCTGCCCCTCAGTCCTCTTTTTTTAAGACATAACATGCTCTGTTTTTTTCTTTTCTTTTATCACAAGTCAGGTTTTCTAAACCTTTTATCATTTTTCTTGCTTTCCTCTGGACTCTCTCCAGTTTGTCCACATCTTTCCTAAAGGGTGGTGCCCAGAACTGGAAACATTACTCCAGCTGAGTCTTCACTAGTGCAGAGTACAGTGCAACAGTTGCCTCCATTGTCTTATGTATAATGCTCCTGTTAATACACACCAGAATGTTATTAGCCTTTTTCACAACTGCATTACATTGTTGACTCATATTCAATTTGTGAACCAATATAATCCCCAAATGCTTTTCATCAGTATTACCAGCTAGCAAGTTATTCCCCATTTTGTATTTGTGCATTTGATTTTTCCTTCCTAAATGTAGTACTTTGCACTTGTCTTTATTGAATTTCATCTTGTTGATTTCAGACCAATTCTTAAATGTGAGGAGGTCACTTTGAATTCTAACCCTCTTTTCCAAAGTGCTTGCAACCCATCCCAGCTTGGTGTATTCTGCAAATTTCATAAGCATACTCTCCACTCCATTATCTACATCATTAATGACAATATTGAATAGTACTAGTCCCAGGACTCACCCCTGCAGGACCCCACTAGATATGCCCTCCCAGTTTGACAGTGAACCGTTGATAGCTACCCTTTGAATACAGTTTTTCAAACAGTTGTGTGTCTACCTTATTATTTCATCTAGACCAGCAGCTCTCAACCGTCATTGCACTGCGACCCCCTTCTGACAACAAAAATTACTACATGACCCCAGGCAGGACAGAGACAGAGACAGAGCCCCTCTTGCCCGGGCAAGTAGGGAGCGGCGGAGCCCGAGCCCTGCCATCCTGGGCTGAAGCTCTCGGGCTTCGGCTTCAGCCTGGGGAGGCAGAGCTCAGGCTTCAGCTTCAGGCCCAGGCTCCAGCAAGTCTAACTCTGGCCCTGGCAACCCCATTAAAATGGGGTTGTGACCCACTTTGGAGTCCCAACCCATAGCTTGAGGACCGCTGATATACCCAATGCTGCAGTTTGCTTATGAGAATGTCATGTGGGACTGTGTCAAAAGTCTTACTCAAATCAAGATGTCATATCTACTGCCTCCCCCCTCCCCCACTCACCAGGTCAGTAAGCCTGTCAAGAAAGGGAATTAAGTTGGTTTGGCATGATTTGTTCTTGACAAATCCATTCTGGCTCTTCCTTATAACTCTATTATCCTCGAGGTGTTTACAAATTGATTATTTTAAAAAAATAATTTGTTCCAGTATCTTTCTGGGTATCAAAGTATATATTTGTTAAGAGGTATAAGGTAAAAGTCATTTGCAGTGTTCAATAACAACCATTCTTACTGGTCATTGAAAACCTCTGAAGGATGCTGCATATTTCTGAGCACCATCTGCTCACATTCTCTGTCTACAGAAATCTCTTATGTACAGCACTTGCATAATATTTACACTCTACTTTTTAGTACTGTATTAGTTTTGGATTTAAACTATATTTAACTACTTTCAAAAATGTCAAATATTTTGATACTAGAAATAAAAAAGAACACACCCAAGATCCTCCCCTATTCACTTGCAAACATCAATTTATTTATTCATTTATTTTAACACTCTGCATTCTCTTTACAAATTAATAAAAGACCAATAACTAAGAACAAACTCTTGGTTTGGGATCGGGTTTGCACTGTGTTGCAATCTCTGACACACTGAAAACCACTTTACCTGCATACAACTGAATATTCAGGCTCTAAGCAGTTGGCAAGGTGATATCCATTCCCTTGACTCAGGATCAGGAGATAGGGTTGTTGCATAGCTTTCCTTCTCCACATGGCTGCTATTTACAGCCTCTGGGATGGAACACAAGCTGCATTTCCTCTGCCTCAACTACCTGGGGTTCAGGAACCATTGGATACATGTAAGAGTGAATCTGCTGCACTGCCCTTAGCCTGGCCTGCCCCATCATACTCCCTTTGAGCGTATGCACTTAACTATGTGGCACTGTCACAAAGACCCTATTTGTGGTGCATAGGGATGCCCAGCTCAATCCTTGTGTGGGGCTAACATTACATGGAAGGACTTATACTAGTTTTTTGCACTATGGCTAAATTTCACTCATAAAAGACTCCTAGCACGTCTGAGCACACAGCATCTACTACATTACTAAAATTACAGAACAGAGGTCTCCTTCCTCACCACAGTTCACAGCACAAAGCCCATTTGCTTGGTCTTTGTATAGGAAGAGGTGAATTTCACCTGATTAGAATATCCATTCCAATGATTTTTGATGTGATATTAGAGTAATTGTGTGTGTAAGAACATGAAAGGAATAACGATTCAATTACTGTTGTAGTTAAAGAAATAGCCTACAATTCCCATAAAATTTGGTCCAATATATAGTAGACAGTAATGGTAATGAGTTTTACTAACTTAATTCAAATCACTATCAGGACTCTCTATATATGTTTTCACTCTTGATTTTCTACAGTGAACACAGTTCTTCTATCTGAGGCAGCTGCATGCTCCAAAATTGCTTTGCACTACTACTTTCTATAGCTGTCAACAGTTCATGCCAATATATATATATATATATTGACTGATTAGCCCTCTTCTGAGGCCAGGTCATGAGACCCAATGAACAAGAACAGAGGAGCCTTTAACAAACATTATAGTACTATAACTTTGGAGCTGTATCACATTTAGGACAAAAGACTCCATTTGAACTTTTTAACCTTTTTTTCGAGTGAGAACCTTATCCTGCTCTTACATATCAGGACGCATCAATAAGAATAACACAGTCAGATATTCTATGCATTTTTTAATATGTGTATTCAACTATGTGGTGATCTATCAGCCATATGGTCCTTATAAAGTGCTCACATCACTAGAGGAGGTGGGGCTTTGGAAAGGCTACACAGGGGATGGATACTAAAGCTGGATGAGATTTGGGGGGGGGGGGAACTTTTCCAGGAAGAATGCAGACTCAGCAACACCAAAAGGTTTTGTGAATTCATGTCGGTTTCACCAAATTATTAATGCTGGGGAGAGAAGAAGAACACTGACATTTTTAAAGGGAAACATTTTGAGTTTTCATTTCTAATAGCCTATGTATCAAAATTTCCTTCAATTGTATTTTAAAAAATACAAAAACATTAAAATTGCACAAAAATCTAAATTAAACATTTCATTTTGCGTTCACCAGAACATTTTGTCTGACCTGAAACATTTTCTTTTCCTATTTTTTGGAACTGCCAGCAAACCAAAAAATCAGTTATTCTCACAGTTGTAATGGACACCCCGTGGGAGCCATGGCAGGGAGGGTTTTACTGGTGATTGGTGGATTCAAGGGATACGATAAATCACTGCTGGATCCATGAATCCAAACCAAGTATTTGTAGCCCCAACTCCCAGGCTTGGGAGGCCAGTATTTGGGGTCTGCATGTTTGTTCCAACCTCCCACCTGGGTGGGTAATATGCTGGGCTGACATTGGATTTTAAGGCAACTTCCTGGGTGCAGATTGCTGCAGAGTGATGCCCATGAATCAGTGGGAAAGGCTTAAAGCACTGTTTTTGCAGATCAGGGAAGTGAAATTATTTTTCTCATGTATCTTGAGGAATCCCTCCTTGGAATGCTTATTCTTTGCACAGGAAAACTGGCATGGATTTCTGTCAATTTGGGCCATCCCCATTTCATCCCGTTTGCATGGGGCTGCTAGGGCTAGCCTTTCCTTATTCTGTGTGAGCAACTGAAACCAGCTTAGAAAACTGCATTTGATTAATTTCTGCTGAGTAGTTAGTTGGATTGCTGTTCCCTAACGCTGTTTGATTTGGTTAAGGAAATAAAGGTGTAGCCTGCATTTTAGCTATATTTCTATATCTTTCTCTCATTCATTTGATGTGTGTGTCAATATCTTGTGTATTTTTAGTTTTAAAAATCTGGCAAGTCGGTTAATAGTTATAAAAACTTTTTGAAGTATTTGCTTAAAATATATTATATAAATAAGGGAGTCCACTTATTAAAATCACTTTTGTCCAGCATTCATTTTAATCCATTTAAAACAAGATCTTAGTGCTAGCTTTTCAATTACTGGCCTCCTTCTTTTCACTCAGAAACCAGGTACTTAGATATCGAAGTGACCTCAATTGTTGGTGAAAAGAATCCCATGCACATTGCATGTTCACAAATACAGACTCAATTAAGAGGCGAGTTGAAAATTTGGGATGGGATTTTCAGAAATACATATATGTCTTAGAAGCACAAGTCCAACTGAAAATCAGAAGGACTTGTGCTCCAAAATTACTTAGGTGCCTGGGAAAATACAACCCATGGCCCTTAGTCATCATATCTGACAGCTGTAACCCAAACTAGTTAACAGTTCCTTCATAAAATCTTTGAATTAACCACTGCTGAAGTAGACGTGATTGAGTTAAGGCGAGAAAATGGGTATTTTTTCATATTTATAAAATACTTTTTTCCCCCAATCGTCTGCACCATATTCATGTTTGGAACCTTAGTAACCGAGTCCTGCTCTTTTCATATACAGTACAGTGGTGTGGAAAAAAAATTTCCTTTGATCTCCCATGTGTAGCCTTCAATATAATCATGACTTAGGCCCTGTGCCCACACACAGTTGACTGCAGGATCAGAACCTTCAACAGAAGCTGATATTAGCTAAAGAAGAAAGCTGATAATAGGTACAATGCAGCAAATATTGGAGTGCAACAGTATATACATGAAATTGCAAAATGAATGCAGGTACTGAGACATTTATCTGGAAATGTAAGAGGAATATGTAGGTGGAGGTTGTTTTGAATATGCAAGTTCTATGAATTCATAGAGAATGCTTGCTGGATAGACATGTATTACTCCATCCTTTTATCTGTCACCTGTGCCTATTAAATCATTGTTTCTCTGAGACAGCCAGTCACACTGTACACAGAAGCAGTTGTCAGGTTAATTTTTCAGTGTTCTATTACTTGTGGTACATTTTCCTAGATAACTTTTTTAAATTCAGATAATGATGTTTTTTATAGGTGTTTTTAAAATGAAAAAGTAGCTCATCACAGAAAATATCTAGGGCAGCTTTTTTTTACAGAACCAAAGCAACTTCAAAGGTTCATATTATTTTGGAGTTGTATGACATTTATCCTAAAATTTGAATTTTCTGATACCCTTTATTCATTCTGAAATATTAACATACGCCTAATTAAAAACGAGGAACAACCAATAAATTTTCCATGCAACATAGAGAGGTCACAAATTCCAATTCTGCACTTAGACGTGTATAGCACTATCGTATAATGGGTCTCCTATATAACAATACTTTGCACTTAGAAGGAAGGCACTATACATTCTAAGGATCTCAAAAACACATTACAAACTTTAATGTTCTAGCTTGGGGAAGCTGTGTATGCTGCCCTATGAGGGCCCTGCTGCAAGCCCTGGCATAGTATCTGTTAAAGGGGTGGCCAGGGGCAGGAAGGGAATGTTGGAAATTGCAAAGAGTGGAGCCACAGTACATAAAACTCTGGGGATTCTGCATGACACTGGTATCCAGAGGAAGCCAAGGACAAGCTGCTATAACTTAGGCAGCACTTCAGAGCTATATAAACTATGCTGGATGACTCATCCTGCCCCTTGACGCTATAGATTTGCCTTGTTTTTTAAATAAATTTTACATTTTCCAGGAAGAAAACACAAGGCTGATAATTTACTAGCTCCACAGAGTGCTTGAATGGGTAGTTTAAATGAATGTAAGAGGCTGTGTACTAAAAGTGAGGAGGACCGGGACTGAGGAGGACCATACCATTTTTCCAGTAATATGTATGGACGTTTCTTCTCAAAGCTTTCATATGTTTAGCCTGCAAGGTTCCAACCGGTTGGAACTTTTTACTTGAGAATAATATTTTGGCAAACAATTTTCATAAATGAAATCTTGACCCTACTGAAGTCAATGGGAATTTTTTTCCATGGACTTCAACATTCACCTTTAAGGTTGGAGTTTTCTATTGTTAGTTTCTGCTAAAGGGCTATTTTTCTTTAGGTTGAGGATGGGAAAGGAGCTTGTGCAAAAAATGGTTCTGATGATTTTGATAGCCAAGGCCAAAAATCAGTGAAACCGCTGTTTTTTTAGGAATATGAAAAATGATTCTTCCCTTCTATTAAATTAATGGTACCTCTTGTTTGTCGTATTTTAATAGTAATGTCCTATGTAAAGCTGACAAAAGAAGTGACATATCATCAAAACTCAGAATGGCAAACAAAGGGCTAAATTCCAAAGAGCTTGCACAAGGAAGTGCAGTAACCAGGCAGGGTGTACGGCAATGAAATAAGGAGTCACAGCGATGGGAAAGAGGCCAGCATGACATGTTCCTGGACCCCCAGATGCATTTGAAAATCAGCACAAGAGGAGGTGTAAAACCCACTCAGGAAGCTTTAAAGTTCAGTATTTGATCTGATATCCAGGATTTTGGCTGTAAAGATTGAAATGTTGTTGTGAGTGGCCACTGGGACAGATGTGCAATACAGGTCCATGCCTACAGCCTCAGCTCTTTAGAGTTGTATCCGAAAATTAGAATCTCAGTTGGCAAAGTTTTAGGAAAAAAGTTTGTTTCTAGCTCTCATGGATATAAAGAAAAGCTTGACAATCTGAAAGGAATTTAACTGATACCTGGCAGGTAGCATGAAACAATATTTCCTGCCAGTCCAAGAAGTGGCAGGTCCATGCTGTGAGCATGGGGCAATGGAAGTGCCATGTGGGGTGGGTCTAGGCCTATGGATTACTTGAATGCATCCCTGAATGGGCAAATAGTGTGCCAGCCATTAGATGAGACACAAAGCAGATATCCTGGGCCTGAGGACACAAAGGAATAGTTTGCCAATTAATATCTTTGTGCCAAGTGTCACTTGGTATTAGAGCTACTCATATGTCACTTAACAAACATACATTGTTTTATGTTTGTTGGCCAGAAAAACAGGGCTTGCATTGTTTCTGTGCTGATAAAGCCTGTCATCTGGAATCAGGCTCTAGCTCACTCTTTTGACTTCATACGATGTTGCACAATAACTCAGTTAACGTGATATATGTATAACTACTAACCTGGTTTATTGGCACACACATGCATGCATCCAAATGCTGCAGACTCCATACAGTGTGGCCCAGTAAGCCAGGTTAGTGGTAGAACTACTTTATTTATAGACACTGCTATGTAGCCACATACTGTGTTTACATGCTGTTGTTGCAGCATTCATTTCAATTACATTCCTATATTTCCTGATTCATCTCTCCTCTAATCCTGCACCTAACAAAGAATCCTCTCCCTCATTTGTCTCTGGTTGTGTAGCTTCATCATGGTCTCCTTTGCAAAGGACTACAAATCAGTCCTGGGTATTTGGGGCTCTGAACAACAATGGTTGTGTTGTAGGGAATCTATGTGGCCTCTAAACCTCTTGTCAAGTCTCTGAGATCTGTGTACAGGCCTCTCAAAAGTGACAAAGATTCAATTGTGAACTCAGGCAGGATAATTTATACCAAGAAATGGGGATGGTACTTTGCAACCTATTGCTTAGACTGCAAGCTCTTTGGGGCAGTGATTGACTTTTTGTTGTGTGTTGTACTGTGCTTAAAATAATGGGGCTCTGATTCTTGATTGGGACTTCCAGGTGCTACTGCAATACCAAATAAGAACTGAGATCCATTTCCCATGTATCCCCTCAGCTTCTGTTCCTGTTTCTGCCATGAACCATCAATGTTTGGTTTCACAGCATTTTCAGCACCATCTGTTAATCCTATTATTGGCTTGGAGAATTTGCTTAGCCATCACTGCTGCCTATGCGTGGGCCAATGAGAGTAGGGTTGTCAGGTGTCTGGTTTTCAACCGGAGCGCCTGGTCAAAAAGGGACCCTGGCAGCTCTGGTCAACACAGCTGACTGGACCGTTAAAAGTCTGGTTGGCAGTGCTGCAAGACTAAGGCAGGCTAGTCCCTACCTGTCCTGGCACCACGCAAGCGGCCAGCAGGTCCGGCTCTTAGGCAGGGGAGCCCTGGAGTTCCACACGCTGCACCTGCCCCAAGCACTGGCTCGGGAATCCAGAGCCCTCACCCCCTCCCACACTCCAACCCCCTGCCTCAACCCTCGAATCC
This sequence comes from Terrapene triunguis, assembly GCF_002925995.2. Taxonomy (NCBI): domain Eukaryota; kingdom Metazoa; phylum Chordata; order Testudines; family Emydidae; genus Terrapene; species Terrapene triunguis. Next base: position 17,180,215 of record NW_020664393.1, read on the forward strand.
CTCGGCCCCACCCCCCAGCTTGGAGCCACCTCCTGCACCCCAAACCTCTCATCCCCAGCCCCACTCCAGAGCCTGCACTCCCCGTTAGAGCCCAAACCCCCTCCCGAACCCCAACCCCCTGCCCCAGCCCAGTAAAAGTGAGTAAGGGTGGGAGACAGCAAGCCACCGAGGGAGGGGGAATGTAGTAAGCAGGGGGGGGGAGGGCTCGGGGCAGGGGTGGGGCTAGGGTGTTCAGTTTTGTGTGATTAGAAATTTGGCAACCCTAAATGGGAGTGCACTCCAGCCAGGTGGAACTGAGTAAGTTGTACTCCCCTCTTTACGCATGGTTTTGGGTGCATTTTTTCCCTCAAATGCTTTTTAGGACTGCAGGAGATAAGACAAGGACTCATCCTTCACCCTCATATTCCAGGCTAGTGTCTCTTCCTTAGTGAAAGAATGTCATGTCTTCAGATACTCTATCAAAGCTCACAGTTTTGTTCTCCTCCAGTAATTAATACGTCACCTCCCACTCTGACAATCTGAATCAGGAAAGAAAAATAAATACAGATCTGTGAGAGACCCTAGTATTCTCTTTTTCTGGATACTATTGTGCACACATTTACCAAAGAGTAGCAAAGTGGGCCGCCAGCTTGACTTCCTTATGAAAGACTGGCATTGTGAGTTTTCTTTGTTAAAAACTGCAGGTGCTCTCTGGCACTGAAAAGATCCTGTGATCTGATAGCTGTTTTTTTTTTTTTCTTTTCTTTTTTTTCACATTCTGTGATCATGACTAGCTTGCATAATACAACAAAGGTAGAAGATTGTTGCTTTCCCCTGGGTTGCTAAAAGTTACAGTCCTGATCTTTTGACCTTTAATTTCAGCAAGTTTGATTGCTCAAGGAACCCTAGTGTGCGTTCTTGGAGCTGGTATGGTATTTTGCTGTTCAGTTTCTTGTAAACGTTTTAAGACGGACATAGGTTTAGAAGAGCCATAGTTTTGGAGACTTCCCTGCACCACATTGAGTTAAAGAATAAAGAACTACCACTATAAAATAAAAATCCCCCCAATATACTGTCACTTATATAATATTCTACTACCTGGATTATAAAGACTGATGTGTCATAAGAATAATTAGTGTGACTTTGTCATCCTTTCCCCTGAAGAATGCTCAGGCTCTGAAATCACAAGCGCACATCAAAGGGAAAGCAGGGCTTAGTGGACTGAGCACAGGAATGGGAGTTAGGAATTCTTAAACTATGGCTTCCCTGTAGAGTTAACTCCGGTGATGGACCCCCAGGTCTGAGTAGGCAGATTAGCTTCACCTAGGTGTGAGCATCCACACTGCAAAACCATATTCAATTACTGTGTCTTCACTGGTGCTGCACTCACCTCGGTGTGTCACTAGGATTCTGGGGCACATGCCATGGTTCTTTGTGCTGCAGTAAGCTATGTCACTCAATTATTATTTACTGGTGAATTGCGAGGGAACTTGTCTGTCCTTGAGCACACAGGATGAACTGTGGGAAGGCACTGGAGGTATAGCATCAGTCAAGTAGTTTAGCCTGAGTCCCCACTGCAGTGGGACATAGCAATGTAGCTTAAACAGGACATACTCACTACAATCATACCCACTGACTGCTGCTCCTTCTTGTAGTTTTCCACTCTACTCCGAGGAGGAGAAGTGAGTAGTTTGATCTAAAGGACAGTTTCTAAACAGACCCACAGCCTGCTCTCAAAAACAGAAAAAAAATCTCCATTAAGACCAGTTGGAGCTTTCCGACCCAAGGACCACAGGATGTGGCTCCATATATTTATATACATTATTCTCTTACTAAAGCAGGCTTCTGGTAAGATGTTAAGGGTGGCCAATTTAATGATGAAGTTGGAACTAGAGCTGTGCAAGAAACAATCTTCCTATCCCATGGGAGTTTTCTAAATTTCAAAATTGTTTCCAGTCCCAAAATGGGACAAAAACTGATTTTTATTTTTATTTTTATTTTTAGATTTTGACAAATCAGTAATTCAAACATTTTTGGATCAAGTTAAATGAGACGTTTCATTTCAATTTTGACATTGGAAATTTAACCTTTTTCTATATAAATTAAAATTTCAAACGAGCGAGTCATTTTGAATAAACCCCCAAAACTTTGCTTTGAAAATGTTGAAAGAGGACATTGCCAATTTAAAACCATTCTTTTTTTTAATGTTTTGAATTGGACGCGATTCATCTAAACTGACTCACTCTCGCAAAGTTTTAGTTTTGATGAATCAACATTTTCCAATGAAAAAAAGTTTTGTCTGAAAATTCCCAGCCAGCTCTAGTTGGAACCTTAATATTTGCCTTTTCTGACTTTTAGTTAGTTGTGCTACTTTGATGCTGGGACCAGCTTCTCATTGGCTTTTATATGGTGCGGGGAGGGGCAGAGCAGTGGCTCTTACAAGGAGGCTTACACACAGGCCCATGAACACCTCCTGGACTGGAGACAATTGTAGGCCCCGTACCAGGGGTGGAAACTGTCCCAATAGGATGTGGGATTGCTGGGGAGGAGTCAGGGAATGTCACACTCTTTCCTCACACAGAATGTGGTTCACAGTTTGGGGGAGGAAACTGCACCCATTCTGCACCAAGCACTAAGGGAGAAGTTTTACTTCTCTGTGGCACAGTTCTTCTCCTTAGCTTCCCGGGGAAGTGTAACTACATGCCATTACCTACACGGGGCTATGACTTAGATACAGTGAGCATATAATTATTGTAATATTATAAAATACAAAGAGATCTTTTGAGAATGTGCTGCTGTCTGCTTCTCATTATCCTACTGTCTTGCTTCCAAGTTCAACTGATAGCCAATCATCTCACCATTCAGACATTGAATCAGTATTAGCGTTGCCAACTCTCACAATTTTTTCACCAGTCTTGCTCTATGTGGTGTTTTTTCTGATCTCTTGGGATCAACTGATTATGTTAGAATCTCGGCTTTTGTTTAAAAACAAAAACTCTAGCCCTCATTGCTGCAGAACAAAAGCTTGAAAAGGTGACCCAATTTCAACCTAAAGGCTCAAAAAACAGGAGCAAAGAAAAAGAATCACACTTGTGTTATTTGAAAAAATCTAATTATTTTGGGGGGCCCGACTCATGATTTTTGGGCCCTTGAGGTTATCTATGAGGATGTACATGTGACACTTATGTCCCCTGGTGGCAGCATATCAGATGACCATCTACATAGAGCTCCTCCTGGTGTCTGCTCAGTCCCTTGTGTTGGATCTGTTTGCCCTCAAGCAGATACAAATATGTATCTAAAATATTAGTGCAACATATTTGTAGGTTTGGATCTAGTAAAACAGTCTGAAGATTTGTGACTTACATGACACGCAAGATGAAGGAAAGCTGCATTAGAGGTTGCTTGTGTCTGTCCCCAAAGGAAATGCAGTTTCTAGGAAGTAAAACATTTTAATTGTTACTAGCAGGGGGTTTTGCTTTGTGTGTTAATCACCTGATTTTTTTTTTTTTTTTAATTCCAGTGGTTACCAGGTCTGGGTTTAGAAAGCAGCAAGATTTGTCCTGAAGGAGAAAAATAGTTGTTGTTCTTGTTGCAGTGCCCCTATAATATTGTGATGGAACTTTAAATCTTGTCCGCAGCCCAGCTGTAAGCATGCTGGGAGGAGAGCAGCACAAAGTGGAAGAAATAATAAGCTTTGCAATGCAATCAAGAGTTTCCCACTGGAACCATATGTCACATATATAAAACAGGGCACGTGGTAAGTCTTTAAGATGCTGCAGTATTACTAGGCATCTTAATGGAAATTAGTTAAATTTGATTGCTGAAGAATAGCAGCTGTCTTAATTTTCAGCTGTATTTTGATTTTGTTTATTCTCCAGTTATCTTAATAATGGGCCCTATTCTGCATTTCTAGCACACCCTAAACTTCAATTAAATCATTGACTGTAGGGGAGTTGCGGAGTAGTTAGTATGCGAAGAAATGCAAGATTGGGCCTGTGTCAATACAGTGTTTGTGGAGAGCAATCAACTTACCCACCACCTCAACAAATTCTGTGCACTATATTCTTCTTTAATACCCTATTTTCAATGTATAATTACATTAATTTTATTTTCCAACCCCCTTCCCTTTGCTGCTTACGTTCCCTCTTTCTTCCTTCCTAAAATATTTTTAAGTGAATTTATTTTTACAGAAAAGACTGGCTTAAAATGAAGCACCATGACCCTTCAGTAAAAAATAACTTTTCTTGTTGCTCTGTAAATGGAGGTAAGCCAAATGGCAGCTCGGTCTTTCCCTCTTATTATTCATTTGAGATGAGTCTGCACTGTTTAATGAACACAGAGGATGATGTGAGTGCAACTCTGGTAAGCAGATGTTAAAATACACTTTTTTATTCTAATGCGATAATTTTAAGATTGGGATTGGTTTGAGGAAGAGTGGTCTTGTGATGAAAGAGCTGAAGGTCTGGAGATTATTATTTATGATTTGTGCTATGGTAGTATCCAGAGGCCAACCAAGAACACGGCCACTTTGTGCTAATCACTGTACAAATATAGATAATTGATACTGACTGTCTCAAAGAGCTCTAATTCCACCTCTGCACAGACTTAATATATGACTCTGGGTAAATCACTTAACTTTCTGTGCCTCAATTTCCTCACCTGCAAAATAGCTATGATAATTCTTCCATGGCTCTCAGGGAGGTTGTAAGGCTAACTGATAATGTCTGCAAATTAGTTTTCGGAGTCTTGGGGACTATACAAGCTTTATTAAGGTAATTTATTTATTTATGAAAAGAAAACCATGATCACGATCTTTTATAAACAGGAGGGAAAGATTTGTGGAACGTTAAAGTAGTGGTTGTGTGGGTGGGAGAGGGAAATGTGGAAATGCTTTGAGGTTTTATGGAATAATTATTCTGAAGTCCAATTATATTATACAGCTCACTTCAGCTTCCTATCTGGGCCCAGAATGCAATACCCTTGATTATGCTGAATGACAGCATGAAAAGTCCAACTGGAGTCAACAAAACCTTTTGTGGAGTAATATGCTACTCATTGTGAAGCAGGGTATCACAGTCCTAAAAAGCCTCTCAAAACGTAGGTGCCTGCAATTGATCAGTGACCCTTAAGGAATAATAAGTTTAATAAAAGTCCATAATGCTCTGCCAACCTCTGCATACATTCTTAAATCACTATATGGCCATTTTGTTTGATTTATACATAGGCTTTATTTACCTTGACAATAAAACACTGACATTTCAGCCACCAAGGCCTTCACATCTGCACAGTGATTGACTAGTGTGCATTGGTTGATATATAGCATTTTAGATTCAGTCAAGCAAGGGTGAGGCATTCTCAGCATTTCTCAGTAAATTCTAACGCTCAACCTCTTTCATTAACTCATCTTTCTCTCTCTGGCCTGCAGCTAAGCCAGTGGTCCCCAAACTGTGGGGCATGTCCCCCTAAGAAGCATGGAGGAACGTTCGGGTGGGGGTGTGGCAGACCCGGGCCAGCCCCCAATGAGGGGAGCAGGAAGGGAGTGCCACCCAGCCCTGCTCTGCCACAGCTGTGCTTTGTCCCTGTCCCCAGACCCGTCCCCAGCTGTGGCCCCCTTACCTCTGTCCATGTTTCCCCTTCCTTCTCAGGAGCTGTGGCCCTGCTCCCAGCCCTGGCTCCTGGGGTAGGGGGGGCAGATGGGGCAAGGGGGGGGGCACAACCCTGAAAAGCTTGGGGACCACTGAGCTAAGGTATAGGACTGGGGACAAAGCAGGAGCTTTGTTTAAAGTTTATCTTTATCCCAATAGAAGTCATAGGGTCAAATTCTCCTTTTTGCTTATATCAGTTTAACTCCATTGACCTATACTGAGGTTGCAGCATTTGAGAGCAGAATTTGACCCTAAACATTAGAACTGGAAAAAGCCAGTTAGATCTTGTAGTCCATCTCCCTGCCACATTTATTTATGTACCAGGCAATTAATCTTTTTCCACATCCCTTGCAAGATTAATCCAGGAACTAATGCCAATCTCACTGCCAAGAAGGTTTTCTTTTCCATAACTTTGTCCCATTATTCCTAGTTATGAACCCCTTCATTATAGTAAATAAATCCTCACTTTCTTTGATGTCTAGACCTTCCAAATAAATGTAGATTGTAAACATACTATATTGCCCCCTTAATGGTTACTTACATAGTTAGCTCTTTTATTCTTTCCCTCCAGCCATTTATATTGCTTTTGTCTAAACTCCACTCAACTTGTCAGTATCTTTCTAGAAATGAAGTGTCGAGAAATAAATAAATTGGGAGGGGCAATGGATCGGAACAATGTTTACCATTGCATCTAACTATGGATAGCTGGATGTTTCTGTTACAGTGATCAACACTGAAAAAGTTAATGGTGTTAACAACTAAATCATCATTATGCTTCAGAGTGAGACGAATGTTTCAGTGAGGTAACTGGGACAATTCTCACCTCTTTTTTCTACTTCTCTTCCTTTCCCCACTTATTCTTCCAGCTCATATCTCTCAAATCCCTGCTTACCATAATTATTTTGGGCCTGATGTTTCCCATCCCTACTCACATTAAACAGTACATTAATTTGTAAGTAGTCCCATGTTGATTTTTATTAAAAGTACGTGATGCCTAAGGGTGGTGGAATCAGGGCCTGTGTAAGAAGACCTAGCACGTAAACACCTGACTCATCTCCATTCTTACCTTATTATTTAGGGGATCGGTCTCTCAAAAGTATTTTTGCTGCTAGTTCATTTTCCGTGTTTCAGGCCTCACTGCTTGGTCAGCACCCACGAGTCAGATGACTTGAACTGATTGACGGTTCTCGCAATATGCCTACCTTCCACCGCAACTTCCCAGTTTTTCATCAATTTCAAGCTCAGGAGGGATCCTTCTGATTATCTAGTCTGACCTCCTGCATAGCACAGAATTTTCAAGCCCACAACTTCTAGCTGAGTTACAGCATATCTTTTAGAAAGCAAGCAATAGCTGCTGGACTGTTGTTGGAAACATTACAGCACGCTGATTAAGTGATAGAAAATGATAACTTTTGTGCAGAATTTTGCAATGACTTGTTTTGGTGACATTCACAAAAACTTGAGTATTTTTTCCAGTGGTGCCTTGCCCTTGTGGCTACTTCAGTATGCTGTTCCCTCTCCTCCTTGCTGAAATCCTTTAGCCAAGGCCTTGGCTCTTAAAACCCATTTTTGTTTGCTTTGGTATTTTTGAAATCAGAATTAAAACTCCATATGACAGTCCTGAGGCAATGTTCTCTTTTCCTACTCTCTGATTCCCAGCTTGTCCTCTACACAGCAAGGAACAGAATATTCACAAGCACAGCTCATCTAAAAGCTGGGGTTAATGTGGCCCTGGTAACAGCTCTCCACAGCTGGATCCTCTATTTTACAGCCTCTGCCTCTCAATATAATTCCGTGCACCAGTCATGTGTTTTATAAACTTAGTTTCCATGGGTGGCTCTTAGACTATTTGAATAAATCAATTTGGCATTTCAGCATTGAGTGCACTGTATTACATGGATAACCTGAACTCTTATTTTACCTTATTACACTAAAGGTTCTTTCAATATCAGCATTTCCATGGGGAGTCACAAACTACAATGTGTATCAGGGTCAATTCAGGCGATCTTGCTCTGTTTGTCATCATGCTTTTTCTCTAAATTGTCCTGCAAACAGCAGTGACAACAGAAAAAACAGCCATTGGCAACAATCTCCCTCTCAGCTACTACAGCAATCAGGCTCTGCCAAGCAGGGAGAAAATAAGCAGATATAGCCAAGAGCAGGGAGCTGAGAAGTAGAGGCAGCATTCAGTTAGTGGAGTCAAAACTTTAAAAGCTGCCAGGTACAGCCCTGCAGTCTCTTATCGTTTACCTTATTTCCTTTCTTCTCTTCCAGTGTATTTCTCACATTCACTACGTCCATTTTGTAAATATTTCATAAGATTTGGTTCTGTCTGAAGTTCTTTAACCCATAAAGTTTGAATAGGGTCCCCAGATGAGGGATTTAAAAAGCAAAGTAAAAACTCTAACGGTATTAACTTCCATTTCTCCTGCCTTGGATATTGACCTTTAGACTCAAGCCCTGGAGTGATCACTTGGCTGGATTTACCAAGGGCCTTACACAGAAGTAATAACAATGTCCTAATATAAGATGTGGAATTATATTTCTTCCAGCAAGTGCTGTTTCACACACACACATGGTTTAATGGCAATGCTAAGCCATGGGAAGATACTGTGCCCTATAGACAGATGCTCCCACGCTAAAACATCTCTTCTTCCAGAAAAAAACCCCTACATTTACTTATACAAATAGTACTGGTTGATAAGTGTTGTACACAATGGTCACACAATAATAATTTCTTCTGCAGAGTACATGGCAAGGGATTAGAGAACTTCCCAATATTGAGTAGTTTGGATTAAAAAATGTTTAGATTTGTACGATTCTTACAGAAAATTGCCATCTGATAATGGCTAGATAGGCAGGGAATTGCAATTACTGTGATGCACTTCAATTTGTTCACTGAGCTAAAATGTCATTTTATTACGGTCACCCCATCTTCTCTTCCCTTCATGTGATTGTTTTACCCACCTGTTGAGTCTTGTCTTGAAGACTTTGGGGCAGGGCCTGTCACTTACTATATGTTGTACAGTGCTTAGCATGATGTTGCTTCCACCTGGTCTAATAATAAATAAGTGAGGGCTGTTATTTCCATTATCCCAACTGTTGCTTGCTGAAAATAGAAAGGAAAAAGTGTTGAGAAAGCTGGACTGTAAAATCATTTTCCACTCCCCTCTGCCCAGTTTGAACACTGTCCTTAACAGCTCTGGCTTGGAAATAGGATGAAAATCTCACAAGAACAGTTTCTCATGGGAGATATCTCCATTGCTGTCTGATTTGACTTCTCTCAAAGCATCGTACTTCCTTGCTAAACCAGATGTGCAGGAGCTCATAGAAATTTTACACAATGAGGTAGAGACAAAGCTTTGGGTTGAGTTTTGGATTTGTACATTCCCTAGCAGAATGGAGCCAGTGGATGGATCTAAATTATATTGGGGTCTGTTTCAGGATTGAATGAGCAGAAAAGTGGCTTAAAACTATCTTTCCCCTCCCCTCCCCCTCCACCTCCTCCGGTCCTGTGCCGAACAAAGTTCAGATGGATCCAGAGACCTGGGAGATAGGACTGTGATTGGAAAACAGACTTAAAGCCCAGGAGGAAAGAACTGCAGCTCAAAAGGATTAGGCACTGGAGAACATTAGGAGAAATGCCTCTGCAGGCAATAATTAACATGTAGAACACCATCACCAAATGCAGCACTTGAAATTCCACCAGGGCCAACAAAGATGGAGTCAAAAGCTTAAAGGAGAAACATTTCAGGGCACAATGTTGGAGAGACATGTAGCTGGGCCTGGACAAGGCATGTAGCTTCGTTTGGTCCTGAAATGTTGTTAATATTCATATGAATTTGAGAATACACTCAAATTATTAGGTTTATATGATGTGTAAATGACTGTGGAGAATAGTTCCTGTAACAAAGAAATACCCTGCATATGTCAATATAAATCCCATGGTATGGAAAAGTAGCTACAGGTCAAAAAAAGTTACTATGATTGGGAAAAACTTTAATTAAAAAAATGGAACTTTGTTCAAGTGGGAGCTGTGATACACTGCTAAAATGGTGTTGTCAAATGATTGTTTGAGCTGTATTTGGCCCCTTATTTTTGATGCTCATTAATCTTGGATTTTTTGGTTCACATGACTATCTAGAGAGTGACTGATCATTATGGCCCTGATTCAGTATAATATTTAAGCATGACCCTAACTTTGACTATGTGAGTATTCTCGTTGAAGTAGATTGATATCATTGGGAGTATTCAAACAGTGGAAGTTAGGCATGTACTGTTTGACACTGAGCCAGAAAGAATTAAGCAACTTGAAAGCTAAATGACCCAAATTTTATCTTTAAAGACATATTAGAGAAGTATATAAATGGTAATTAGGGCCATTCCTTATAAATAGCTAATAAAGCCATGTTAGCTAGACTAGAGCTTTGAAGTGCAAACCTGTATTGTTAGAGAATTAGAGGTAAATACTAATTGTATTTGTTTACTTAGCTCTTGCTAGATGTTAAACATGTAACCAGACTGTTCCTGTCTATTACTATATTCTATTGATTAAGAACAGCCATAATGGGTCAGACCAAAGGTCCAGCTAGCCCAGTATCCTGTCTTCCAACAGTGGCTTATGCCAGGTGCTTCAGAAGGAATGAACAGAACAGCTAATCAAGTGATCCATCAAGTGGTTCAGAGATCAATAGGGAATAGTAAGAGTTAGATGGAACTTGGGTGCAATAATATCATTGTCTTTATTTCTCTTTGAAGTTTGTTGTAAACTGTCTATGACCTACTTAATGGAGAATTACCTTATCCTGATGAAAAGAACAGGAGTACTTGTGGCACCTTAGAGACTAACAAATTTATTAGAGCATAAGCTTTCGTGGGCTACAACCCACTGCATCCGAAGAAGTGGGTTGTAGCCCACGAAAGCTTATGCTCTAATAAATTTGTTAGTCTCTAAGGTGCCACAAGTACTCCTGTTCTTTTTGTGGATACAGACTAACACGGCTGCTACTCTGAAACTTATCCTGATGAATGCAACTAATTACCTGGTACACACAGGAAATAGGAGGTTTTACTTCAAAGCCACTATTCATCACCCAAGGAATACCTGTTGTCAAGAGGCCTGCCAGAGATCTATAAAAGAACTAAAAAGGCCCCGATCCTGTATCTCAGATCTGCTTAAGCTTCATCAGAGGAAGGTTGAGTCACAAGACTGAGGTCTCCAGCTCCACTCTGGATCACCCTGATATTGGACATGGACCACTTACTGGGACTATAGCCTATGGAACTAATTCTGAAAGAACTTTTTGCAACTCTAAAACTCACCATCTCTACTATGAAACTGACCTAAGAATTTGAAACACATCTGTATGTATAATGATCTTTTAACCAATACTCTTTTCTTTTATTAATAAATCTTAGTTTAGTTAATAAGAATTGGCTGTAAGCATGTATGTGGGTAAGATCTGAAATATTAATTGACTTGGTGAGTTATGTGTCTGATCCTTTGGGATTGGTAGAATTTATATATGATGAAAAAGATTTTCAGTAATCCTCATCATATTTGACTTGGCTGTCTGGGTGGGATCCCAAGGCTGGATTGCTTTAAGGGAGCTGTGTTTTTGGCTTCTGGGTAACCGGTAAAGTAATGTAGAAGCTGTTTTGTTGATGAATTGGTAAATCTAATAATTTGAAATAACCACCAGTCTTGGCTAGTGTCTGCCTCATTCTTTGAAGTTTGCCCTGATTGAGCAATCCCAGTGTGTCCCCCCAGGACCCTGGTCACAACTGTATTTAAGTTTCTTGCTACATCAGGGCCTATATATATACCTATTTTCAGTACAACAATAATTGTGTGTATAAACAATAATATTGTTACTTGTTGTTCATCATTTATTTTATATTCTCCCATGAAAAAGAAATGTGGTAGAAAACTAGGGAGCAGGAAACAAAATATGTAATTTAGGTGACACACATTGAATAATGAACAGCAAATAGTAGAAGTGAACACTGTGCATCCCATATGTTGAAAATTTGTTTCCATAGACAATTTATTTGGGGCATAGCTGGGAATGATTAATATATTCACAGAAATTGGGACTGGTTAGCAAATGTATTATGAACAAGGGAAAAAGTGCTAAATTCACAAGATTTAACCCCCACAAATAATTCAACCAAGTTCAGGTTAACTGAAGTCCATCCTATCTAGAAGGTAATGGAGGAGAATGGACTTTGTGTCATCTTCATCTGCTGCCAGTCAGAGGAAGCTGGTTTAAAAAAGTAGGCAGTCAGCCTTGCAAGAAATAGGCATTGCTCATAAACTATCTTCAGAAAATACTTGTCTAAGAAGGCTCTAGAGGAAAGGAGGGGTATGGAAGAAAGAAACCGGACTGAGAAGAGAAGCAGGAGAGGAAAGACAAAAAGTGAAAGGAGTATCTATAAAAATATGAGGGGAAAGGAAGAGACAAGGGGCCCCAGATGAACAAATAGAAGATGAGACAAAGGGAAATAAACCAAAAGAAGGAAGGTTAGTCAGAATGAAGAGAAAGTAGAAAAGAGAACATTATATCTGAACTAAACTCCTTAGGGCCAAACTTCTGGTCCTGTTGAAGTTAATGGAAGTTTTCTCCATTAGCCTCAAGCAGTCAGGATTTAGTCCCTTAATTTCATGCTTCCACTCAAAATGTTTAGCTGTAGATCAAATAATACTGTTTCAAGAAGAGCTTCTTTAGCATTTTATAGAACAGGATACTTCTGAACTTCTTCCACATCCACTTATAATTTACTGGTTACTTAGAGTACTTCCTTCTGATAGAGGATGCATCTATGCAAAAAATAGTTTACTTTGAGGGTGGGGTCTGGGTTGCTCCCTTTCTTGGAGAAATATCTTTTATTGGTCGATACATGGCTTAAAACATGGTATACTTATTAGCCATTTGCCGAGTCAGATCTTTATCTCCATTCTCTTGTTTGATTAATCTCTGTTTGAATATTTCCATTGTCTACATCAATCATAATCCTGAAATCTCTGGCATTTTTGTCACACGTGGAGGTTTAAATTATTAACCAAACACTTAGGAACCTGTATTTTTGATTCTGATGTTTCCATCTTGCTGCTGAGTTTTGCTTTCACTTTCTCCTCTGATATATAGCATAGTAATCACTATACTCTAGATGCTGTAATGGTTCAGGGTCATCAATCAATGATTGTTCAGTCCAATGTGGTGAATATAGCGACTGGCATGAGCAGTTACTCATCAGAGTGTAATAGACTTGTCATGCTGATTGATGCAACATGATGTGTGATTGAATTTTTAAGGTCAGAAAGTGCTCAGCAGCGGTTAGCATGACAATTTTGTTGCATCAGAATGAGTCACAGCCACTACCAATCTCACACTGGGATGTGCTCTCTTCCTATATCAGTTTATGCCTTCATACTTTCCAGGGGTATTTTCAAAGGAAATAGTGATAGTATAACTATACTTTTTTTTCACCTCTAGGGGTCCTTTAAGTGGTCAATATATTCCCCTGCTAGAGTGCAGCAGCAGTATGCATGCCTGGAAGCAGAAACATAGGTATCAAGGGAGTTTAGGTGCCTCTTGGGCTCAGTTGGAATTTAGGGATCACAGTGGAGCCTAATACTGGGAATGATGTGACTAAACTCCAGATTTAAACATGTAGACTGTTGATAAATTGGAGACAGCTCAGAGAAGAGCCCCAAGAATGATTAAAAGATTGAAAAATGTGTGTTATAGTGTCTGAGCTCCTTTAGTCTATTTATTTAGCTTAACCTTCTCTTTAATGGGCAATTTGATTAGTGTCTAAGTTACCTACATGAACAAATATTTAATAATGGTCTCTTCACTCTAGCAGAGAAAGTTATAACACAATCCAATGTCTAGAGTTGAAGCTAGACAAGGTCAGACTGGAAATAAGGCATACATTTTTAACAGTGAGAGCAATTAACCATTGGAACAATTTACCAAGGGTGAAGGTGGATTCTCCATCAATGACAAATTTTAAATCAAGAGTGGATGATTTTTCTAAAAGATCTGCTGTAGGAATTATTTTGCTGAAGTTATATGGCCTCTATTATATAGGAGATCAGATGACATGATCACAGTGATCTCTTCTGTCCTTGGAATCTGTAAGTCGGGGGTTTAGGTAACTTTGTGGATTGGAACCTATGAAAGTAGGACAGAGGTGATCATAGAAGGAAACTGTATGGACAGACAACCTCAGGGAGGAAGCTTAGGCTGCGGGTTATGTTGTATATTGTTTTATGAGTTATTAATAAAGTCAAACCCTTGGGGAGGAATGAGTTTGGATTAACTCAGTCTGTGTTCTGTTGTTGATGAGGTTGGGACGAGGCTCATTCACACTCTTTAAAAGGCCTTATGGATTCAAGAGAATGGATAACAATTCAAAGATGTCCATCTGGGGTTTCAGCTTTCAGCAGCCAGATTTTATGTTCGGATGATGATGTCCGTTTGGTTCTATTACTTGTGCCAATGTGGTTTGTTGGTATTATGTTAGCTTAAAAATTGTTCTGTTCTTTTCATTTGGGCCAAGGAATGATACAGGTAGTCTTTGTAATGCCTCAAATGCCCTGCTTTTTGTAGAAAATTTATCTTCTCGGACAGCAATGTCACATTGGTACCATATATCTCTATACTTAATGACACCCAAAGACACGTATGTACCAAAAAAGATTACCAGTACAATGAGTAAAAAGGAAGGTGTGCAATTTAAAGGCACTTGTAGATGTCAGCAAGACATACTCTATTACAAGAGATGCCTAGGGGACCAGTGGGTTGTCAGAATATATGTAATGTGAGAGTATAGCCCACAGGCACTACATTTTAATGCAAGCTTTGACAGCTATGGCACCAGTGGACCAGCTCAACCACAAGGGAGTCATATCAAGAGAGTTCAAGAACCAATTTTGCACTTGACCCAAAAAAATGACAGCCAGACAAATGCTTATATAAAGCAATCCAGTGTCCTTCCCTGGAGCAAATTCAGGAACAAATGCTCGGCATGGGATGGTATTCTTTGAACAGTGATTCTAATTATGTCTGGCATGGGGGTAGGTAACAAACAAACAAACAAAGCAGAAGGTCAGCAGACTGATAACAGGAATAATGTTGTGAATAGAAGTAGATCAGATTTTATTGGGTTGAAAGCATCAGGAGCAAGAACCGGGTTATTTCTGTAGAACAGCAGAAAACCAGTGGTTGGCATCTGTAAGCATTTCCCCATGACAAATTATCTGTGGTGCTGTCACTTGTCCTTGAAGAACCCTTTTGTTGATCTGAGATGACTGCCTTCTCTATGTCTTCTCATGTTTACTTAGTAATAAAATGTTTGCAACTATTTAAAAAAAGAGAGGAAGGATTGGGAGTTATATGATCATCCAATTAAGGATTGCTGAAGCCTGGAAGCTGAAATCTGCAATTACTGTGAGGAGCAGTTGACTCTTGAATTATACTTAGGTTCGGTGGCAGTGAGAATACAGAAGCTCTGAGTATATCGGAAATGGGAACCATCAGGAGCCAAAAATGGGAAATTATTCTTTATTTTCATGGAGTTCCAGAAGTAAAGAAACTGAAGACCTAATCAGGCTCTCATGCTATCTGCTCCTTATCCTGGATCACCATCACTATCTGAAAGCTGATATTGTTTCTCTCACCTGGCTCTAACCATCTTTAGAGGGAGTGCGGTTGCCTCAATTTTTGGATGCTGACCTTGAGACACCAAATATTGAGAAATCCACTTTTAGAAATATAAACTCTGGTGCATTAGGGATGAACCAGTCGCACTTGTGATTCTCAAATGTATTAGACTACATCACTTAATTCCAAAGGGCCATGAAAGGATAAAAACACTGAATTGAGGGAAAGAACAGAGGGAAGGGAAATAGCAGAAGTATACTTGAGGGGAAAATGCTGTTTCATGTATTCATAGCAATAGAACAGGAGTCGGGTAAACAGAAGGACAGATGGGAAAAAACATGAAAAGCACCTAGCTAGAATGGGGGGTGAAGCCCTCCAGATGTGAAGGTGGATTTGTTGAAAGGAGATACCCTCTGAGAATCTGGATGAAGAAAGAAATAGGCACATGGCCACAATTGATGGAAGGGCTACATCCAAAAAGCTGAGTCCAAAAGTATAATTTCTTCACAGTGCAGGAAGTACAGCAGATGAGCCCCTTCAGAGTACTGACTGCCAATGAGCTGTAAGGGAGACAGAAAGAGGAGGTAGAATAGAGAGAGACAAGGAGGAGAAGGTAGAAACAACGAGAGGAAAATGACAGACAGATTCTCCATCCTAACAAAAATTGTCTAATTAGTCACACAAAGGAGAGACTGCTTCAGCTAGCATCAGTTAAAACATTGGGAATGTGCAGAAAGGATAAGACTTGAATCACTTCCAAATTTTAAAAGAAATAGAGAAAAGGGAAGAAAAGCAGGAAAATGGTTCCATATTTTCTGGTATTAGATATTTTTCAGAATTGGACCTATTTTTCAGATTTTTTTTATGAGGGAGCTCACAAAACATTCTGCTACCCATCATCCTCACCTTCTCTTCCCTCCATTTCATTCGGCATTAATTATAATACAGCAGAACCTCAGAGTTACGAACACAGGAGTTACAAACTGACCGGTCAATCCACACTTCATTGGAACCGGAAGTATGCAATCAGAGAGCAACACATAAAAAAACACAGTATTGTTAAACGTAAACTACTAAAAAAATAAAGGGAAAGTTTAAAAAAGATTTGACAAGGTAAGGAAACTGTTTCTGTGCTTGTTTCATTTAAATTAAGATGGTTAAAAGCAACATTTTTCTTCTTCATAGTAAAGTTTCAAAGCTGTATTAAATCAATGTTCACTTGCAAACTTTTGACAGAACAACCATAAAGTTTTGTTCAGAGTTACAGAAAACCTCCATTCTACTGTACTTCACATCCTTCCTACCCACTTCCAGACATGTTTTTACTCCTCAAAGCTATTGGATACACAAACAAAAAGCCTGACCACACCCCTCAATTAGCTAGCTCCAGTTCTTAAATGTATTTCAATAGGTGGGGGCTACAGTTCCTGCACTTACAAAATGAGACCACATCTCTGTGAAAAGCCCACAAGATGCTATGGACCAGACTAAGAAACCCTTACTTATGCTGGTGAGTAGTCACTTGCATTATTGGCCTAATTTCAATGGGACTGTTTGGGTGAATAACTACTCACCAATGAGGTCTCAGAAATCTGGCCTTTTATTTCCCAGAGATTCCTGGAGCATTGATTTGGTTTAAGGATAAGTTACCCATGAGGCAAACATGTTGCTGTACACTGCTGGCCTGTTTCCCCAACCAAGGAAGGACTGAACACCACACCCACATCTCTTTCAAACCCTTCCCTCTGGACACAGTTTATTAATTCAAGCAAAAAACTCAGCCTAACACACAATCCTACCTCAGTGCAGGGAGATGGACTAGATGGCCTCTTGAGGTCACTTCTAGACCTACATATCTATGAAGCTATTGTCTTGACTAACATAATCTTCAGAGGCCCTTCTCTCTGCTCCCCAGAGGTTCTTCCCTTCGTGAGGCACTCTCTTTCTCAAG
This sequence comes from Terrapene triunguis, assembly GCF_002925995.2. Classification (NCBI taxonomy): domain Eukaryota; kingdom Metazoa; phylum Chordata; order Testudines; family Emydidae; genus Terrapene; species Terrapene triunguis. The sequence goes on from NW_020664393.1 coordinate 17,197,461, forward strand.
CTCTCTGTTCCAGGGCCAGTTACAGAAACCAACTTTCCTCCTGAAGCTCACCTCCCCAGCTGAACCACTTGCTGGCTTTCAGATGCCCATGATCCTTATCCAGCTGTGTCGGTAATCAGACAGACCTGGCTACCACCGGTGCACCCCCTGGCCCTTAAAGGGGCAGACTATCCTGTTATAGTTACCTTCATTATAACTTTTATTTTTCTGAACAGTGCGTTGTCAGAGGCAAATGTCATGCATGAAATCCTGGTTGTATTGAACCCAATGGGAGTTTTGCCATTGACTCGGAATTTTGCCATTGAACCAGAATTATGTTTTCAGTAGAGAGGATACTGCCTAAAGATAAGCATGTCTGTGTGCATTTGTGCATGAGTGAATGAGAACAATTAAATTGCATCCAATAGTTTAATAACTTTTAGGTAGCCACTAATCTTTTCTTTTTCCTCACTTATTTTTCTCAGTACCATTCATAATAAAGCTCAATGAAATATATCTTTAGTGGCCCCCAGGAGACTGACAACTTTTGATGCAAACACACCACCATGCTTATGCATTTTGCATTGCCCAGAAACACTTTATATGTAAATACAAACTACATAGCCTACTATAGTATTTGTCAACACAATGTCAGGTTCTTTTATGCTATTTACAATTTATGGCTAAATTTCTGCCCATAGGGATGTGCAGGGTGGGAAAAACCTCCACAATTAAGATTTTCACAGCCACACAAAGCTCAATGCATACAAATGCAGGCCAAAAACCTTTCAGTTTGTTCTAAGAATTTGACATAGGACTGCTATAAGATGGCCATTTGCTGGAAGAGCATTCTGTGTATTACATGTGAGCACAAAAAGCATTCAATTTCTTTTCAGAATTTCTTTATCCAGCACTTCCAAAGCAAGTGGTTTTGAAAAGAAACAGGAGTACTTAAGGAGAGGATGTAGCCAGGATCACTTGCTACAGTCTTAAGACCTGTGAATATAGTATGGCACCGGGCCTTGTTTTTGCAGCAGATACACACACTTAAGTCTCCTGCTCAATAACACAGCTGGTATGTGGCCAAACTGGGAACTAAACCCCTATTTGTCAGAGGGTATGTCTACACTACGGGATTAATCCGAATTTAGATAATTCGAATTTGGGAAACAGGTTGTATAAATTCGATTGTGCGCGGCCACACTAAGCACATTAATTCGGTTTTTAACCACATTAATTCGGTGGTGTGCGGCCACACTACCCCATTAATTTAAACACAGTAATTCGGTGGTGTGCGGCCACACTAACCCTAATTCGAATTAACAAAATCGATTTAGGCGCTACTCCGCTCGTCGAGGTGGAGTACAGAAATCGATTTTAAGTGCCCTTTAATTCGAATTAACTGGCTCTGTAGTGTGGACGGGTGAAGGGTTAATTCGGATTAACGCAGCTAAATCCGAATTAAAGTCGTAGTGTAGACCAGGCCAGAGTTTGGTGCCTTATCCACACGACCACCATCCTCATCAAGTATTGGAGGCAAAGTAGCACTATTACAAATAAGCCCATGTTGTATTTATCAACTGATCTAGACAAAAACCCAATCATCTAGACTTTGGGTCTTAAGTATTTGTAGCTAATACAGGTTCATTATTTAAATATATAGACCAAATCCTTATTCAGGCAAAGCTACTTTTGATTTTAGTGAGAATGTTGCCCAAGCAAGAACTGAATAAAAATTTCAACAATCGGCCTCTATAATAAACATACCTTATTAACAAGCCAGTTAACTGTCATTATTTATTACAAAAAAATCTTACTTTGTATGTATAAGAGAAGATATAGCTGTGCAGATAGACTAAATCTAACAGGAGATGGAGAATAATGCTTAGCATTTCTTAGATTGCACTTTTCATTTTCAGTGTTGTTGTACATTAGTATTAATTAGAATTTTTCATTTGAAACCTTTTTTAAAATGTCTTTTTTCAAACATTTTTTCCTAAAATATTCATTTTTTCAAAATGTATGCTTTGTTGAACTGAACCTAAGTATTTCCTTTAGCATCAATTCAACATCAAACTGTATCTGCCTATGGGTGCTGTGATGCCGTATGGGCATTGTAGTTTGAGTGCTTTATGCCTCATTATTTACTATGGGCTGGGTGCCTTAGCAGGACTACATCTCTAAAGCTGGGCAAAATAATGGAATGGCTGATACAGGACTCAATGAATAAAGAATTAAAGGAGAGTGACATAATTAATGCCTCTTAAAATGAGTTGTAGAAAACAGATACTGTCAAATAAACTTTATTTATTAAATGAGTTTACAAGTTTGGTTGATAAAGGTAATACTATTGATGAAATAGACTTCTGTATGGCATATGAGTTGTTATTGCATGACATTTTGATTAAAAAAACTAGAACGATTCAAAATTAACATGGGACACTGCAGAGGGGTTAGCCGGGGCTCGTCTCTCTCTGGGGCGGCGGGGAACCACACTGCCTCACTAAACTCGGGAGGATGTCTTGAGGGGAATTAGTTCGGCCGCGGGAGTCTTCCTCTGCAGCCTTTGTGAGGGCAGAAATAAACACAGTAAGCCTAGGCCCTAGGTCAGGGTGGGGCAATGGTGAGTCAGGCCCTCAGGCAGGGGCTGAGCAACAACGGTATTTAAACAGTAAGCCCAGGCCCTTGCTGCGTCAGTGGCGATCCTGGCCGCAACTCACTGACATGGGTTCTGGCAGTGCTGCAGCCAGACTAGGGTCAGCTGCCCCCAGGCTACTTCCAGACTCCCCATCTTGAGGTACCTGGGTCAGGGTGGTGTCCTCAGGGGGGTCCAGCATCATGGGTTCCTCAGGATAGCTGGCGAGGGATAGACTCAGCAACTCCTCCGGGTAGCTGGCGCAAGGCAGGTCGGACCAGTCCTTGCGTTTACCGCAGGCTGCTGGGGTTTCCCAGTCGCGAGCTAGGCTGAGGTGTCTGGCCTCCCTGGCGGCTGCTCCCACAGTGAGCTCTGGGGTCGGGCCTTTATACTTCCGGTGCCACACCTGACCCTCTGGGGGGGCGGGCTCAGAGCTCCCTGGCTCCACCCACTCTGGTGTCCGGAGGGACTTGTCTCTCTCCGCGGCGGCAGGAAACTATACCACCTCACTACAGACACATTAAATGGATTAAAAGCTGGCTAACTGACAGGTCTCAAAATGTCATTGTAAATTGGGAATCATCATTGAGTTCTGTGTTTCTAGTAGGTCCCACAGGAATTGGTTCTTGGCCCTTTGTAATTTAACATTTTTATCAATGACCTGGAAGAAAACAAAATAATCACTGATTAAACTTTGCAGATGACATAATGATTGGGGAAAATGGTAAATAATGAAGAGGACACTGATACTAACCAATCCAGATCATTCTGTAAGCTGTGAATAAGCAAACAATATGCAATGTATTATGGCCAAATGTAAAGATATACATCAAGGAACAAATAATGTAGGGCATATTTATACCCTGGAACTCCATCCCAGGAAGCAGTGACTCTGAAAAAAACAGGGGGATCATGGCGGATAATCAGTTGAACACCCACCCTAGATATTTCAGTCCTAGCCAACTACCTCCTAACACATAGAGAAGTGTCACATCTAACACATAGAAAAAGCTCATATTGAAGCTAGCAAAAGGCCAACTACAAGCTCATCTAACTAAACCTAATATTCTAGACACAGCATAATCTGGATTCAGGCCAGTTCACAGAACCATAACCACATGAGTGGCACTGATGGATGATCTCCTGTCAACAGATAGAGGACAGACATCAATTCTTATCCTGCTGGACCTCTCTGTAACATTTTCACTTAAGAAAGATGGTAGGGGTTCAGAGTAAAGAGCTACAATGGTTTGAGTCCTTCCTAGAAAGATGCTCCCAGTGAGTGATGATGGAAAACTGCACCTTAATTACTAGGCTACACACTTGTGGAGTTACATAAGGATCAATTCTCTCTCCAGTCCTTTTCAACATCTACAGGCAACCACTAGGTGAACTGGTCAGACAACATGGACTCAAGTGCCATCAATATGCAGATGATACAGAATTCTACCTATCCTTCTCCACACCACTACCACCAAGATGGATGAGGTCAGCTTGAATGAAGAACAATTGGCTGAGGTTGAACTCGAGGAAAACAGAGGTGAGGTTGGTGGGCAGAGGAAAGTACTTTGAAGAGCTTACACCCATGATGCAGCCTGTGTGGGTTGAAGATACAGACCCACAATTGGTCAATTCAGTCTGTAGTCTGGAGTACTCTTGGATTCCTCACTGACACTGAGCTCTCATGTAGCAGGATCCATGAGTAATACTTTCTACCAACTCCATTTGGCTAGGAACTCCATCCCATAATGGTGGATGAAGACCTGGCCTCAATTATTCATGCTGCCTTCATCACCTCTTGGCTGAATTACAGCAATGCAGTATAGCTGAGCAGGAAGCCTTCAGCACTTAGGAAATTCCACCTAAAGTACAGAATGTTGCAGAATGCCTCCTTAGCAACACAGTCTACCAGGAGTACATCATATCTGTCCTCCATTCCCTAGGCTGGATTCCCATATTGAATCAAGTTGAAGGTCTCAATCCTTATCTTTAAACTGCTCAAAGGCCTGGGCCCAGGATATCGAAAAGACCTTCTAAAGCTCTGGGATGAAGACCATGGTTGACAACTCTGCTCCTCTAGCTCAAGGAACTCTCAACAATAAAAGTAATTTATGCAGGAGTCAGAATCTGCTCCAGGAGCAATCTGAGACTGTGGAATGAACTCCCACAGGAACTAAGGATCATCACAAATCTCACTACTTTCTGCTTCAAGTGCAAGGTGACCTTGCCTTATCTAACATAGACACGTAGCAAGAAGCATCCTACCCAACTTAGACACCCCATTGGTCTTGATTTTCCCTATGGGGAGAGAATGAGAGAACAAGCAACCATGAAAAATGTGTAGTAATATGGCTTAATATACTACTGGATGGCACTCCAGATACTATGGTGATAAGTGTGGAATAAACACCTATATAGAATAGAACACAATAGAAAAAGAACATCTTCATAGAATCATGGGACTGTAAGGGACCTCAAGAGGTCATCTATTCCAGTCCCCTGAACTCATGGCAGGACTAGGTATTATCTAGACCATTACTGACAAGTATTTGTCTAACCTGCTCTTAAAAATCTCCAATGATGGAGATTCCAAAACCTCCCTAGGCAATTTATTCCAGTGCTTAATCACCCTGACAGTTAGGAAGTTTGTCCTAATATCCAACCTAAACCTCCCTTCCTGCAATTTAAGCCCATTGCTTCTTGTCCTATCCTCAGAGGTTAAGAAGAACAAATTTTCTCCCTCCTCCTTGTAACAACCTTCTACATAATTGAAAACTGTTATCATGTCCCCTCTCAGTCTTCTCTTTTCCAGACTAAACAAACCCATTTTTTTCAGTCTTCCCTCATAGGTCATGTTTTCTAGACTTTTAATCATTTTTGTTGATCTTCTCTGGACTTTCTCCAATTTCTTCACATCTTTCCTGAAATATGGTGCCCAGAACTGGACACAGTACTCCAGTTGAGGCCTAATCAGTGCGGAGTAGAGCGGAAGAAGTACTTCTCGTTTCTTACTTACAACACTCCTCCTAATACATCCCAGAATGATGTTTGCTTTTTTTGCAACAGTGTTACTGTGTTGACTCATATTTAGCTTATGGTCCACTATGACCCCCAAATCCCTTTCCGCAGTACTCCTTCCTAGGCAGTCATTTCCCATTTTGTATGTGTGCAACTGATTGTTCCTTCCTAAATGGAGTACTTTGCATTTGTCCTTATTGAATTTCATCCTATATACTTCAGACCATTTCTCCAGTTTGTTCAGATCATTTTGAATTTTAATCCTATCCTCCAAAGCACTTGCAACCCCTCCCAGCTTGGTATCATCCACAAACTTTATAAGTGTACTCTCTATACCATTATCTAAATCATTGATAAAGATATTGAACAGAACCAGACCCAGAACTGATCCCTGCAGGACCCCATTCGTTATGCCCTTCCAGCATGACTGTGAACCACTGATAACTACTCTCTGGGAATGGTTTTCCAAGCAGTTTTGCACCCACCTTATAGTAGTTCCATCTAGGTTTCATTTCCCTAGTTTGTTTATGAGAAGGTCATGTGAGACAGTATCAAAAGCTTTACTAAAGTCAAGATATACCACGTGTACTACTTCCTCCTTATCCACAAGTCTTGTTACCCTGTCAAAGAAAGCTATCAGGTTGATTTGGCACAATTTGTTCTTGACAAATCCATGCTGACTGCTACATATCACCTTATTATCTTCTAGATGTTTGCAAATTGGTTCCTTAATTATTTGCTCCATTATCTTTCCGGTACAGAAGTTAAGCTGACTGATCTGTAATTCCCCCGGTTGTCCTTATTTCTTTTTATAGATGGGCACTATATTTGCCATTTTCCAGTCTTCTGGAATCTTTCCCATCTTCCATGACTTTTCAAAGATAATTGCTAATGGCTCAGATATTTCCTCAGTCAGCTCCTTGAGTATTCTAGGATGCATTTCATCGGGTCCTGGTGACTTGAAGATATCTAACTTGTCTAAGTAATTTTTAACATGTTCTTTTCCTATTTTAGCCTCTGATCCTACCTCATTTTCACTATGTTAGACATCCAATCACCGCCAACCTTCTTGATGAAAACCGAAACAAAGAAGTCATTAAGCACCTCTACCATTTCCACATTTTTTTGTTATTATTTCCCCCCCCCCCATTGAGTAATGGGCCTACCCTCTCTTTGGTCTTCCTTTTGCTTCTAATGTATTTGTAGAATGTTTTCTTGTTACCCTTTATGTCTCTAGCTAGTTTGATCTGGTTTTGTGTCTTGGCCTTTCATTTTGTCCCTACATACTTGTGTTATTTGTTTATATTCATCCTTTGTAATTTGACCTAGTTCCCACTTTTTGTAGAACTTTTATTTATTTTTATATCATTGAAGATCTCCTGGTTAAGACAGGGTAGTCTCTTGCCATACTTCCTATCTTTCCTACGCAGTGGAATAATTTGCTCTTGTGCCCTTAATAATGTTTCTTTGAAAAACTGTCAACTGTCTTCAGTTGTTTTTCCCCTTAGGTTTGCTTCATGTGGTGCTCTGGCCCAAACGGCTATTGCGATCCTGGGATGTATAAACAGGGCAATATGAGTTAGGAGTAGAGAGGTTATATTACCTCTGAGCTTATATTACCTCTGTATTTGGCACTGGTGCCACCACTATTGGAATACTGTGTCCAGTTCTGGTGTACACAGTTCAAGAAGGATGTTGATAAATTGGTGAAGGTTCAAGGAAGAACTATGAGAATCATTAAAGGATTAGGAAATTGCCTTATCGTGAAAGACTCAAGGAGCTCAATCTATTTAGTTTATCAGAGAGAAGGTTAAGAAGTGACTTGATCACAGTCTGTAAGTACTTACATGTGGAACAAAAATGATATCTTAAGTCTAGCAGACAAATGTATAAGAAGATCCAATGACTAAATCTAGACAAATTCAGTCTGGAAATACAGTGCAGTTATTAAACAGTGATGCTAATTAATCATTGGAACAATTTACCAGTGGTCGTGATGGAATATCCATCACTGGAAATTTTTATATTAAAAGTAGATTTTTTTTCTAGAAGATATGCTCTAATTAAATCAGGAGTTCATTCAGGGAAGTTCAATGGCAATGTTATAGAGATGCTCAGAATGGTCCCTTCTGGCCTTGTAATCTATGATTCTATTAATCTTCTGTGACATACTATGGACTCTTCTCTGATCAAGATCTCCTCTGAACTTTTTGTTCTATGAAAAATTTTGCTTGTTCAACTTTTTGTTCCTGTATGGAATTGGAATTTCCGAAGGTCAGCTATTCTGATTTTAGCTCAGATCCACCTGTAATTTTTATGGTTTTGAGCTCGTAGCACTTTTGATGTTATCATGGTATTGGTGACACTGCTAGATTCCATGGTGACACACAGCCAGCAACATTACATCACAAAGGTCAGAAGAAAGGCCACATTGGTAAGTGGGGAAGGGGAGACACCAAGCAATAACAGTAGGTGAAATGACAATAGGATTGGGTGGGTAAGGGGTGAGCTGGGTAGCAATTGAGGGTGCATTGGGATTTGGCTTTGTACTGGAACTTTGTTGCATTTGGATGTCCAAATAATGGCAGTCACCATGTGCCTCTTAGTCATCTAACATCCACAACAAGGCTGAAATCTATTAGGATGTGGACCTGGCCACAGCGATCCTTTATCACATCAAGACTGGAGTACACTCATTTATATAATCTCTGTGAGATATTTTTACCCTGTTAATTGCAGCCTTATGAAAGTGCTCAGACACCACAGAGGCAAATTAGGTAACTCAGAAATTTCAGCTGGAGCAGAATGCACCGGCCTGTATATTAATTGTTGTTATGTAGAGCTAAATTATCACATTACACATTCAGGGGAGTAAGTGTAAGTTACTGCTTGCCTGTGTGGCACTCCTTTGACTCCAGCCATGTTGGAAGAACAGGGGTTACTCCTTTTTATGAACAAGTAGGCTAGGAAGAAAGGGGGAGTGCAAAGAACCTTGGCTTCCTCTCCCACATTAATCAGCGAAACAAGCTGGTGCAGTGCACAGGTGAGAGCCCCCTGGTGATGAATGGGCTTCCTTTGCAACTTTCCCAGTAGAGAAATACCAGATAATGAAAAGTAACTGAACCTAGAGCTCTGGTATGGGAGTACAGAGCATTATCTGCAAACCAGCAGATGAAATGTTGTAACAAAATTTTAGTATGAAGTTGAGTACAGTGCTAGCTGTTCACATGGATTTATCATGTTTTCTCTTGTTTGAAGTAATTTTTGCACCTTTCTAAAATTTAAACATTAGTAGCTGCTGAGAGGAGATATAGTTTGAACTGAGGAAAGAGGTGTCTCCTTTATTGCTAACCATCCTGTCACATCACATTATGGACCATTCCATCTTACTGTGTCAGCATGGTAGTCAATAAGATGCAACAGAAGATGACATGACAGTTAAAAGAAAAGGCAAACAAACACTGATCAGATACCTGCTGAAAATGAAGTTGGTTAAATCCAGAAGACACATGGAAGTGTCATGGCATTCACTGGCCTGGCAAACAGGATAGCTCACTACACATTTATTTTCAATCTGCCCCCTAGATATTGTAGGAAGGTGGCCAGTTCTGACATAATGAAGGAGCTGGGCTGATAGTCATTTCTTTCTTTTAAATTAATACCATTTGGAGTGGGTGAGGGATGAGGTTCAGAATTCTAGAACCCCAGTTTTAAATCTATATCTTAAATGAAATCAGAAAAGGTCTTGAAGTTCTTTTTCTTAAACTCGGTTTATGTATTTGAAGTTAGTATTCCTGAAAAGTGTAAGAACAAATGTCCTATAAAGTTCTCTATTTAACCCCTGCACAGACCTAGCACAAGCAGTAGCCATGTAAGCTTTACCCACAAATGTGCCTCAATCATGAAGGCAGGAGCACTTCTAGAGGTAAAAGGGAGGATTATTATTTCGTATTATTCAGCTAGCACCATTGCTATACAAATACATCATACTGATATGTACAAAGATGTAGAGAGCTAACAATCATTTCCCATGCCTATTCAATCTTTGGTATCTCTGCTGAGATTGCTAGCAAGACTGCTAACTGATGTCAACTGTGATGGCACTTATGTTTTGTTGTGAGGCAGATACTTGCCACTTGGGAAGTGGACTGAGACTGGTAAAGTCATTTCACATCAGTCATCAAACAGCCATCAGATGGGGGGGACGGGGACTTTTGTAAATAACTGACCAGGGCTGCATTGTTCTGGCAAGCTAGAGATGGAATGCTGTACAACACAGCTGGGTGTGTCTAGTCCTGTCTCCTGTTCTGTGAACATTTTTCAGATATCAAATTTTTCCATCCCAAATTGAGTAAAAAATCTCAAAAATGTTCACAAACCAAAATAATAATAAAAACATTGGTTCTATTGAACTAGGATGACCAGATGTCCTGATTTTATAGGGACAGTCCCGATTTTGGGGGCTTTTTCTTATATAGGCTTCTATTACCCCCTACCCCCTGTTCCGATTTTTCACACTTGCTATCTGGTCATCCTAATTGAAACATTTTTTAAAGATAATCACTCACCATTTCATTTTGCTTTCAGCCTTTCCCCGCTTTCCAGTTGAAAAATGTCAAAACAGGAAGTTTTGACAATTTTAAAACTTGTTTTATCCAAATGTGTTTCAAGTTGGGAGATTCATCAGAACAGACCCGTTTCACACTCAGGTTTGGTTTTGACAAATTGGCATTTGTCAGCAAAATCACAGTTTAGCAAAATATTCTCGACCAGCTCTAGTCTATGGCCTGTTATCAAAACCAAGAAAGTTCAGTAGTTACTCAAAGTATTTAGTTTCTAGTGTGGATTTGGATGGGTCAGTGGAAGGTGCAGTCCCAGACACAAAGCTAACATCAACCTCATGCTCATCCCCTCGTGAAATCTAAAGGGAAGAGTGCATTTTACATCACTTACAAAAACTCCTTGGGTATTTACTTTAGCCTGGAAATAATGTTGGCTGGACCTGTGCCTTCTAGCCATGAAGCTGCATGCCCATGAAGTTGCATTGCTCTGGCCACTGATGTGCACTCATTAAATGATATAGAACCAGATTCTCTCCTGAACCTGAGCTCCACTTGGTGCATGAGAGAGGGGTGTAGCATCATGGATCCAATTATATTGCTCCGATCCTGAGGGTCAGCTGTGCTTCACAGCCTCTTATGGTTGTTGCCATTAAGCTCTGGCCCTATTCCAGTGAAGGACAGATGTAGGCCCCATTAATGAACCACCTCTACTCTCCCATAATCCCTCCCTGCCATGGACATGCCCCCCTCCATTCCCTGACATCTCCCCTATAGCACAGGGATGTGGGAGCAGAGGCACAGTCTTGATCTGTCACATCTACCCCCAGCATAATTGTCTCTTGGGAATTCATAGCCAGATTACGGCCCCTTTGCACCACTTGAATAGTGTAAAGAGGCTATAACTTCCTTGAGAATCTGGCCCTTAGTTGCCATCCATGAAAATACTGGTCAAAACTTTATCAGTCCTTCTCAGAAGGGGCATGATTCTGGAATCTAGATCCTGATATGGCCAATTGGGTGAAGGGAAACCTGTAGTGGGCATCCCAGGGCCTGTCTCTCGTTATGCTATAAAACAACTCACACACCACACACACACACACAAATCCCCATCGATTAAACAGGTTTCATAAAATTTGAGGTGGGAAAAACCCCAGCAAGCTTTCTTGACTCCTTTATTTAAATGAACGAACAACCAAAACTATCTTGAGCATTTTGCTATTGCCTTTTTCCAACGAGTCACTTGACAGCAAGAGAATGTTTTACAGCGAAGATTGTCTACTAAACAACCTAATCAAAATATTATTAAACAATTACACTGCAGTAGGCTGTTTAATGAAGTGTTTTCAGTGTGGTTTGAACGTTAATAGCAACAGTGTTAAGCTGCTTTGTGCTCTGTGTATCAAACAGCCTGAAGTAATGTGAGCTGACTAACAGCCAAATAAAATCTTGAAGCACCTTTGACAGACAATATACTTGTGCCAGTCTAAATCTTGTCATGCATTGTTATTGAGCAGGGAAATGACAAAAAGCAATGTCAAGAGCTTCCACATACTGTATATCATAGTTAACTCCATGATAACTGAGGACCTCCCAGCTTCCTCCTTGAGGTTGACCGGTGTGCTGACTGAATCTGAGTAGGGATTCGAAGCTACGTGGAGAGTGGAGAGCTTAGATTTCTATACATATTTAGAAATACTCCTGAGTTGTTGCCTAGGGTGCTGGGTCAGTGTGTAATTTACAGAGGGCTTTCTCCTGAGTGGATCTGAGACGTTAGATGGGAGTTAAATGACGGGAGGAATGCCCTGGCAAATGAGAGATGGACATAGCTGACGTGTGCTGATTCAGTTGTGTCTGGGAGCGCTATGCCATTGGAATTTATTTGTTTTGTTTTAGAGAGGGGCCTGAACCCAAATCCAGCCAACTCCAAACTGCAGAGATAGGGAGGACATTACAAGATCATGGCCCAAACCACAATCCTAAATTAGGTATTGAGGCCTATATCAGTACCAGAACTCTGAACTTGAACTGTCCCCAACTGAATAGGCAAGTTGATGGAGTGTCAAAATCCAGACCCAAATCCAGATTTAAATATAACTTTCATGGGAAGGCTGGACTACAAAGATAAGATGATCTTGTGGCTAAAATACAGGCATGAGAGTCAGGAGATTTGTGTTATGTTCCATTCTCTCTCACAGACTTTCTGCAATCTTGAACAAGTGACTTAACCTTACTGTGCCCCAGTTTCTCCATCTGTGTATGGGGGATAATACTTCCCTTTCTGTCTGTAGGTTCTGAAGCATAATGCATTAAATTGATAGAGGTGCCAGTGGTGGCGATTTTATTATTTAAAACTATTAAAATTATTTAAAAATTGTAAGGAAAATGCAGCGCCTGATTAATTATACCTTCTATTTTACACATTGCCTAGTGAGAATGATGAGTCTAGGGGTCCCCTCCTCTGTTTCCCAGAACGCCTGAAGTTAGAAATGGCCACTGATAATCACTTTTTGGCAGATTAGCTCCCTAGGCGCCCATAGCCACGCAGTAAGAAGGTGGGTTTCTTAAACGCTGTATTGAGGCTACTCTCAGAAAAGTTTGTCTGAATTTGTTAAAATGATAAAAACTGCCTGACTGAAGTATTATTCTTCATGGCTATTGACAATAGAAGTTGGAACTATTGTTTTGTCTCTCTTCCTCACCTCAGCAGAACAACTGTGGCTATTCTCTGTTCTAAACAGCATCTTCTATTACTACCAAAATATATATTTTCCATTCATCATGAAACTGTTCTCTAATAGCAGAGAGACAGCCCTGAGGGGATGATTACCACGAGATAATTGGGTAACATACTCCTGAAATCTGAGGCATGGCTTGGCTGTGCTGTGCAGCACATCACCCCAGAGATGTGATATAGACTATGGAAGTCCCTGTTTCCACTTCTGCCTCATTGTCTCTGTATGCCAAGGCACTCATGTAAGCTGTGATGGATACCTTTGTGTCTGGTGTAATCTATGCTTCCTAGTCCTCCAGCACAAAACCCTCCACAGGAGTTCCATATATACTGCATGAAGTAACATACAATGTTTATCCTTCCCTCCTCTCTTGTTCCCTTCTAATTCTCCCAGGACCTTTCTCAAATGCCAAACTCTCTCAATAATTCACTGTCTCTACTAGCCACTCCATGAAATTCCCTGATGTTGTCCTAGTCCTTCTCATGCTTCTCTCACCCCCCCCCCCCCCACACATAATCTTCCTGGCTGTTCCCCTGACCTTCACTTATGTAATAAAGTAACAGGTTTAAGGTCAGAAAGACAAAAGTTCCTTAGGGTGCAAGTTAGTGCAGCCTCTGTCCTGCAGTGTCAGCTTCTTCACCTTATAGCTGTTAAAACGTTGGTGAAAACATTGTCAATGGGGTGAGGTGATTGAGGAAATGGAGACGGCTCCCTGCTCAGTGCTACTATTGACTCTGCTGTTGCACTGGTCGTCCAGAGTAAAGTCAAGCTGGGAGGGAGCTGTACATCTCTGCCTGCTGCTTTCACAGCCTCGTGGCCTTAACCCAGCATGGGAGAGGTTGTTTTCTGAGTGGCTGGCTTAGCAGAGGCTTGAGGACAAATACCTCTCCCCATTCAAGGATATAGCTACTACATTTGTACACCACCTCTTATTAGGCGATTCCCTCCTGAAGACAAAGGGGAATTATCTTATAGGAGAGTCCAAGGATTTCCTCCCCTGGGAAATCATTTTGAAAATCCATGGTATTTTGGGCATTTCAGAGTAAAAGAAAATGGTTTACAGAAGCCACTTTTGGAGGCAGGGACAGAAATGATTCCAGAAAGGCATGACTTATCAGTCTCCAGAGATGGGATGCATCTATCAGAGTAGGAAAGAAAAGCCCTCCCAACTCCCCATCACATGAACAATTCATCACTAGAAACATGATTCAGCAAATGGAACACATTTTAAAGTACATATTCATTTTGCTCCCTTTTTTGCAAACCGAACCAAACCAATGAACTACAGTGTGGTGCAACATTTGGCTCCAGAGCTTGGTTTGGATTTCAAACACCCCGAATTCAAAGACACCACAAATTTAAAGACATGCACATCTGGGATTTATATCTGGCCCTGTCTCTAGTTTAGATTACAGAGATGAATGGGCAAAATCAGCACTTCTGCAGTCACTTTCTGCTGATTCAGCTAATAAAAAGCACCTCAAAGGAGCTGTAAATCCCCCCTGATGACAGTGAAGAAGACCCAGAGATTCTGCACATTCCCACCATAGACCTGTGCCAATTCCTGATTGCCACAAGCCCTGTAGGAGCTATGTGGGAAGCACAATATTGGTAAAACCAGTGCTTAAAATGCTCTTAAAATGTGTTGGGGGTCAGGGTGATGACAGTCTGCTCGTGGCTTGAGGGTGCAATCCAAACCAGTGAGGGGTTGTGTCACCAATTGCCCTGTAGCCCTGGGTGCCTTACAATGCTTTCCTACTGGAGCGCCCAGCCTGGGATGCTCACAATCAGCCTACAAGAATGAAGGTCACACCCTGAGTTGTCTGTGTGCTAGACAGCCCTAGTTCAGCAGCTCTGACCGCAGCAGCCTGTCTACAATCTAGCTTCCACCAGCCTTGGTGACAACTAGCAACATGAACCCAGCATACTCCCAGTACTAAATTTCCCCTAATCTATGTGCCCTGCAATGTCCAGCCCTCTCCTGGACAGTTCTGAGAAATAATGTTAATTTGTTCCTCTAAGGCACACAAAAAAATCTCAATTGTTTAATTGAATTGGAGTAAATACACTCTTCAATTTAAATACAGCATGATAGTAAGAATATAACTAATGTATTAACAAAAAGACATAGGTTAAGTGATGTCAAATAAAAAGAATAAAGTTTGAAAGGGTTACAAGTAAAACAAAAGTAAAGACATGCATCTAAAAGTCTAAAACAATCTAACAAGATACAGGCTTTGTTCAAGGTGGTTTCTCTCACCAATCATTCTTTTTCCCATCCATGGCTGACTGTTCCTCAATCAGAACCTTCCACAAAAGTACAAGAGCCAGGCTTCCCTTGTCTTCTTAGATGAAACATCTTTGCCTAAGCAGGTTTCTCATGTATATTCAGTTCCAGAGACTTCAACGCCCCCATGGGCTGAAGGACCTATCATTCTCAGCTTGCAAGAGCACTGTTCCCTTGTGTCTGTCTACTAATGGGCACCAAAGATGGTGTCTGTCCTTGCTTATATTTTCCAAAGTTCAATGAATTTGTATCGAGAGGCAGGATGACCTCATGCTGTCCTTTCCTTCTTGTGGGATTCCCAACCCCCCTGTATGATTTCTATGTAAATTGGGTATCCATTGTTTCTGATTCCACCATGCTTAATTTATATAGGAGACATGTAGACAGATGTGACATTCCTGCCTGTCTGGGGAATGCCTAATAGCAATGAGTATCCATAATTTCTCCTTATATAATGTTAATACATACATACATTTCAAAATGATATTAATCAACAAAGTGTCATTAGCTTTCAGAAAAGACCTCACTATGTACACTTTTATAATACAGTAATATTATACACAAACAGTTGATTCAATTGTTTATCACTTGAGGGTCAGCCTGCCCACCCCCACCCCCCCATCTTTATAGACCAGTAAACCTTTGCAATCTATTCTTTGAAATTTAAAAGTCTTTCAAAGTACTTTGGAACTAATCCAGGTGGGGAAAACACATTCCTTTGTCTGGGGGCAGACCTGTTTACTAGTCCCCTGGGATGCCTGGTTTAAACTCATTTTAATAATCATTCAAATATATTGTACACATACTTAATGCAATAATATTAATGATCACGAGTTATTCGTTTTCAAATGATACCTCACAGGGCATATTTTGTACAAAGTTTACTACAATAATGTGTAGGATTTGAATAAAGGGGTGCTTAGTGTCACGGGGGGGGCTATTAAAATCTGGGAGCAGCAGCTTTGGTAAGATAGTGCTTAAAGTGCAACCCTCAGCAACATGGGTCAATTTGTAATTTTGTTTTTGTTTAGGTCTGCAACCCCTTATGAACCACCCCCCATACACACAAATTCTTTAAACACTTCATTAACTTGCACCAGGGACTCTACCTGCCACATGACACCTAATTACAGGAGATGCAAGCTGTTTTCTCTGAGTCAGGGGTGGCTCTATGTATTTTGCGGCCCCAAGCACGGCAGTCAGGCAACCTTTGGCGGCATGCCTGCGGGAGGTCCACCGGTCCTGCGCCTTCGGCGTACCTGCCACCGAATTGCTGCTGAAGCCGCGGGACTGGCGGACCTCCTGCAGGCATGCCGCCGAAGGCAACCTGACTGCTGCCCTCACGGCGACCGGCAAGCCGCCCCCCGCAGCTTGCCGCCCCAGGCACGTGCTTGGTGCGCTGGTGCCTGGAGCCGCCCCTGCTCTCAGTCCTTGTTACCAGTGAAGAGAGGAATCTGGGCCTATGCATCGCTGAAAGCTTGGTGGTGAAGGTATTGAAAAGGATAGGAGATGAGGGGGCCTGATTTTTTCCTCTATTCAACTGTAAAACATTTTAATGGAGTTGAAAAGTGAAAGGAATACCCCTAATCTTTCTTGGCAGTTTTCTTGACTAAAGGTAGTGGAAATGTTGACATTTAGTTCCAGTGAGTTGACTGGATTGCTGCTTTCACACACACACAGATTTTTAAGAATATTCAAGTCTTTTCCCTTGCACATAAACTACTGATTGTTCTGTAATGGCAAAAGTTGTTAGCCAGTAACTTTCCACAGGCTATTTTTTCCTTCTTCTTTACAGCTGAGGTCTTCCATATTGAAATTGTGATTATAGCCTCAGCTCCATCTTTCAGAATGTCAGTGGAAATGACTATAAATTACTAAACGAGCAAATGCAGAGTTCTTTGAAAGGTCTGAAATCTGGGGCCGTTAATGTGAGTTGATATTTCACTTTCAACGAGTAGGTGTTACTGAAGTTTTGTGGTCCACAGTGCCACACAATTTAAGTACCTGTAACTCTGAAAGGACCTACAATAATTTGAGTTGAACTATACTAAATGGAAATATATTTTTTCTTTCCTTAATTGCAGGGGTTTCTAAACACATTTGCTCCAGGAAAAGTAAGGCAAGAGTGATTCCACTGAGCTATGTGATTAGAACATAACATTTATGTATTAGTCATTTGGCTGCTTTAGTAACTCAAAGTAAACTTAGTAATTTAATACATTTAAAAATAAAATAAAATATAAAGTAATAAATACTTTCTAACAAAGCAAGCTAAAAATAACTGCCTTGCAAGTTCTGACTAGGCAGTGTTCTGGAGAATGTCAAAGACTCATAACTTTCCCTCCCTCCCAAAAGATCTGTTAACCTAGGTTCACCCAAACAAAATGTCCAATGGAGCTTTTGTTTCTGATTGAAAGATTGTTTCTGAACTTCCTAATTGTCCTGCTAGGTGTGAATTATTACACCACATTTAATAATCCTATCTGCTTGTTTTTATTCTGTTAAAAAGAATTATATATCCATTGTAAGAATAATAAAATCAAAGAAGTTCAGATAGCTAGCTTGCTAGCTCATTCTATCTTTTGGACATCACTCTGGAAAGGCAATACAGTCTGAAAGGGTAGAGTAATAGCTATCTAGCTACCAGCCGTGCTCCGATCCAGTATCAATTACTGTAACAAGCTAGGTAAACCACACATTCATTCACCTGATGCTTCCATTCATCTGTTTTGTTGCCTGGTAACCAAAACAGTATTGCTAGGTTTTCATGCTAAGTATTAACTGCTGTCATCCTTGATTATTTTTTAATGTTTTGAAAGTGAATAAAAGGCAAGGGCCCAAAATAAGATCTTTTCCTTCAGATAGGGTATATTTGGAAGATCATATCATATATCAGCAAGAAATCAGGTTCTCATTTATTCTACTGATACATGAATCATAACACAAATCATATGGCCTGATTTTTACTACATTAAACATGTCCTCAGTACTCTCTTTATACTCTAAAAGGGGAATCTACACTCTTGAACTGTTTATGTTTCATGCTGTCATATGCAATAAACCTTCAGTACTCTGTGCATGACATCATCAGTCTCAGATATGGAACACACTTAGGTACTATGCTGCTGAGTACATTAGGTGAGGAATATTCAAAAGAGTAGAGACCTTGCTTCCACTTTTGCTACAAAGCTCTGAGTAACTGCACCAGTATTTACTTTTTTTGCCCCTGTCCCAGATCTTATCAAGTTCTCCCTGTTAGATGTTATGGGATCAAAACACTGAATCCCTCTGCTGGGGCTGGGTAGAATTTAATCACTATACCTAGCTCTGGGCCTGTAGGAATACACTCCAGGTGCAAACCTCATATCTAATACCCCCTCAGCAGTGGGAATCCCCTAATCCAATTGCCTAGATCCTTACACTAGTGCTATCACCACCATCTGTCCCAGCAGCATTTGCACATTCCCAGAATCCCACCGAAGGTATGAGCCTTCTGGTTTACAGTTTACCTTCAGGGCCACATGATAGAGAAAGCCTATCATTCAGCCTATCATAAACAGATTCCTAGATAGAATTTGCACAGGATTCTAAAACATTATTGTTCTTTACCTAAAAGCGTGAGAGATACACAGATCTAGACAAAATAATAAACACACCTATACACATTTCCCTTGTCTCGGTTTTCTTACAACTTTGGAGAGTTCTTTGGGCTTGGGCAGAATCCTCTGGTGTATCTAGGATCCTTCCCCTACAGATCATGACTTCTCTTCCAAAATATAGAGACTTTTCTCCCCCAGCTAGCCTTTTCTGACCTGGGCTGGTCCTGCAGTTATACAGAAACCCCCTGCTACAAAAGCATGCCTCTCTCTTCCTTTCTCCTGCCCAAACTTACTGTGTGATTCTGTAATCTTCCCCTGACCCACCCAGCCTCTCTGGTTTTTACAGGTTAGCACCAACACTCTGAGTTCTTTGTTCTGCATTTGAGGATTTTCCACTCTCCAAATGCCAGCCCTTGTAGGAAAAAAACTAGTTCTCCTAGGCTTCAGCTAACTCATTGTCCTAAGGTCCCATTACTGCTATTTGAATAGGTGGCCATTAAGTTTTAACAATTCACCATTGTATCTGGTCCAAGAAAGTCACCTTTTTTCAGTAAATGGTGGCAGTAAATGGTCCGTAATACTACAATGTTCATAATATTTTTACAGCATCAACCAGAATTCGTAAATGATTCAGGCAGATTCCCCAAATCTTCAGATACATGTAATTGTGTGTGCAAAAATTCAGGTGAATATTTGCAGATGCAAATTGCACCCTACAGAAGGGAGAGTGTTTCATTGAAAATGTGATACTATAATACCTAAAACAGACAGAGTGCTTCTCCAGATTCAAAACACCAAATCAGAGATAAACATAAGATGACCATAGGGTTGCAAAATACTCAGACAAAAGCACTTTAAAAAAATGTGTGCTGTTACATCTACCTACACACATTGACTCTAATTCAGGAAAGAGTCTCTATTCCAGAGAACACTTGGGAAGTTGCTTAACTTTAAGTCTCAACAAAATTAATGGGATATTAGCACATGCTTAAGTCCTGTCCAGAAAAGGGTTAGACTTAAACTCATGTTTAAATACATTCCTGAATCTGGGCCATAGTCATGATACTACTAGTGTCTAACACACTATTTTAAACACATTTGGTAATAGAAAGAGTAGAAAAGCCACTTTATAAACTGAATTCTGTTCTAGACAATTTGAGTTTATATACACAACGCATTTGATTTATGAGCTGGGTTGGAGGAGGTATGGCATCTAATTCTCAGACATCTTAACATACTTCTCTCAAATCAACAAGTCACCAAGCTTGGGTTTCTTCCATCTTTCTTATTCATGTACTACCTCTGAAACCTTCACAATAGTTTCAATTTTCAGCCCTCCATGAGCTATCAGAAGTTTCTTAATGAATTTATGGATTTTCTTTCTCAGTTGGCTCTGGAATCATGCAGACTATTAATCTTATGTGATTCCAGGGTCCATGTTGACAATGTAGAAGATATGTTTGCTTTTCTTTTTCTTGTTAGGCAAAAAAAAAGCATATTGGGTTTGCCTACCATCCCTGCTGACTATTTGTGATAGCAAGTTTTCTTGTCTTCTATCCCTACTCATCACTGGACTGAATGACAGTTTTTTTTTCTTTCTGTCAGTGATGCAGTTCTTCTCTCTATAATTTCTCCTAGTTTAATAATATCAGTTCTGATACCCTTCTGGCTTTTTTTGTTTTGTTTGGCTTTTTTCTGTCTCTCTGTTTTTCATGTCTATTTGGACACACTACAGCACTCTTATTCCCAATACAGTTTTGACAATGTCTTTCACGCCAAAGTGAAAAAATCCTTCTTGCCTATAAAGCTGAGATTTTTAGAAATTCATTGACTTTCGGTTTTTGAATTCCAGAAAGTAAACATGGTAAACAAGGTAAAGCATTTGCATCCTTATACTGACTTTTTTCTCCTTTCAGATCTGTACACTGTCATCAATGCCTTCTGTTCTTGGACTATAAGGGTTCTCTTTCTTTCTTGGTGTGTTTTAACTTAGTGTGTGACTTTCTCCATTCCATTGCTGGGTTTCCCCCTCGCCACTTTTCAGTTTCTTCTGTTCCTCTATTCTTTTTGTACTGCTTTGGATTTCCAAATATAACCAAAGGTCTGTAATGTTGGAGAGTCTAAATTACTCCAGACTTCTGTTGCTGCTAGTAGCACTGCACATGACTAACATTATTGAATTTTTTGGAGTGGGGGAGGCAGGGATAAATTCAAATATTAATCATATGACTAGGAGCCCTGTGAATTCTGCAATTTTGTGATTGGGGAATTTGTTGCAAAATTCACTTTGCTGCACAGTTCTCTAGAATCTCTAGCATCTGATCTACTTGGCTAATGTTAATTGTTAAAGTACACTCAAATATCATGATGATAAGCATCCTATAGATGCTCCTAATAATATTTGTCTAGGAAATGTCTTGAGATTTAAGTAGTAGGCCTGTGGGCATGTGAGTGTGATGGGGTTCCCAGAGTGCAACCTGAACTGTGGGACTGCTGAGCCCTGTGTCCCACCAACCTTAGGTATCCCTCTCACACTGTGATGCTGTGACAAGCTACAAACCTCTGGCAGGTACTGCACTTACACAGACATCCACAGGCAGGGATACACCCAACTGAGTTACATGAATGCTTCTCCCAGCCACTCATGAACCCACAATAGAAAGGCTTCAGCCAATTCCCCACAGCTCCCCAGTCTTGCACCCCAGAACTGTACTGTCTTGCCCTGGTCAGAAGCCTGACCAGTGTAAGTTTATTACCCAGTCTGCCCCTCCCTATATGGTGAGAAGACACACATTAGCCTTTGTAACCTGAGCTGAGATTTCCCAAGCACTTCAACCAAAATACACTGTTTTAGGTAAAATATAAAACAGATTTATCAACTACAGAAAGATAGATTGTACGTGATTATAAGTAGTAAGTGTAGAGATGAAAGTGGGTTGCCTAAAAAATAAAAGTAAAATCACAAATCTGAATTCTAGAAACTAAATAGGATTTGAATCAAGCAGTGTCTCACTCTGATAGATGGTACAAACAGGTCACGAATCTTCAGTACACAAGCTGGAACTCTTCTCCAGCCTGAGACCACCCTCCCCAGTTCAAAATTTTTGTCTTCCAGACCTGTTTCCAGGTGTTGAGTTGTGGGGGGAGTGAAGCCAAGTCACTTCCCCTCTTTGTAGTTTCTTCCAACTTGCTGGAAAGATCTATGCATGTGAGGTGGGTCAAGCAGTCTCCATTGTCCACATGCTCTCTCTGAGAAGTCTCCATTGTATACAGTTCCTGAGATATGACTGTTGTGAAAGGGGATTCTTTTTAATGGTCCATCAGCACATCTGACTACTCCATTTTTGCAACTGAAAAGCTGGTTGTGGATGTTCCCAACCTCACAACGTATTTCAGTAACTCACACATAGCAAAACTTCACATACAATGATAGCACATACAATCCAACAGGATATTCATGTTCAACAGATCAAAACTTTTAAAATGATACCTCGCAAGGCATATTTCATTCAAAACATATAATAACTTATATGATAGTGGTGAATATGAGGGTTTCAGGGTGCTGCTTTGAGGTACAGAGTTCCAGTTAGTCAACCGCATGTCCACCAAACTGCTGGTACAGTACACTGAACTGCATTTGCACACCTACACTGCATTTGCTGAAATGGGCAGGGAAGAGTTGAGGGTCCTGCCTGTAGTCATTCTTAGCCCGGCAGAATGGTGGTCAAAGGAGAAGAGCATGATTCCATAGGAGCGTTTTCAAAGGAACTATTTCCTGTGGCCAGGCTGCAGGCCCCTTGAAAATTCTGTGATCGGATAATGATCACGGATGCCAAGATAATCTGTCCTTGCAGACCACACTTCCTTTGTTTGCATGAAGTCTTTCATTCTTTTTCTTCTGAGCTGGCTCAGATGCTCAGAAGAGAGCAGCAGTTTTCTTTTTAGGTAAGTCATTTTTAAAGTTTCTCTTCTTCAATATTTGATTTAATTTCTACTGATGATGTCCCTGTACTGTTATACTAATTGCTCTTTTCCAAAACTATGCTTTTTTGTCTTTCCTCGGGGACTAGTGAGCCAGAGTAGAACAACAGCAGTTCTACTTTTATCATTTATTATAACTGTATAATTATAGTAATTATTTATTTGTATTATGATAGCATCTAAAGGTACTGATCAAGATCAAGTCCCAGTGGGCTAGGAGTAATAGACATATTAGGAAACAGTCTCTGCCCACAATTGTTTACAATCTAAAACCCTACTACTGTTTCCAATTAATTCAATGAGAATTTGATCATTGACTTCAGTGGGAACAGGATCAGGCCATAAATAGATAAGACAGACAAAGTGTAGGAGAAAGAAGTATCCTATTACTGATCAGTAAACTGAGGCACAGAATGAGTCAGTGACTTCCACAACATCACACTGGATGTCTATGGCTGAGCTGGGAAATTAATTCAGATCTCCTCAGTTCCAGAGCCTTAACCTCAAGACCAGCCGTCCTCTCTAAGGATTTGTTTTAAATTCAGACCTTGATGCCTATCTGCAGTAATGTAAATGCACGGAATAAGGTTAATGCTTTTACCACACTCTCCCTTCCTGACTGGTACCGTATGTAACAAAACAAAATGTCCAGGACTAAAACATTTGGGGAGCTGATAGCTTTGCTTTTGTTTGAAGGGGACAACTCATGTTGGCTTCATTGCCTGTTATCAGATACAATAAAATTGAAATAAACATCAGAGAATGAAACATTTAAATCACACAAAAGTCCTGGTTTATGTTTTGCTTTATATTTACAAAAGCCTTTCACTTTCTCTGTTCTTTCTGCCAGAAAAGTCTGAGTCAGAGGAAAATCAGGGTGATTAGGCTTAGGCAATGGTTTAGGACTATGCTCAGACTACAGTGATGACTGAGCACCACTATGAAACACGCAGATAGACAATCTCAGGATTCAGTATTTGTTGGAGTTTAGTATACCTGTCAGGGCCAAGTTTATGTTTTACAAGGCCACAATCTGCTGAAAGCATATAGGCGATTAGGCTGAAATTTCTTTTCTCCAATTCCAATCCTGCTGATGCAGCTTCCAATAGCCACATCAGGGCAGGAACATGTGACCTGCAAAACTGTAGGACCCCGACCTTACTTTCACTGCTTGGAAAGCTGTGGAAAATAAATGTGGCTAATCTGGGGATAGTTGGATTCATCTGACTTTCATGGTCTGAAAAAGGCACAAGCTGAAGTATTTCCTATAGTCTGGAAATCCTGACCATTCTCCCCTAAGCACGTAACATAAGAACATAAGAACGGCCATACTGGGTCAGACCAAAGGATAGCCCAGTATCCTGTCTACTGACAGTGGCCAATGCCAGGTGCCCCAGAGGAAGTGAACCTAACAGGTAATGATCAAGTGATCTCTCTCCTGCCATCCATCTCCACCCTCTGACAAACAGAAATACTTGTCAAATGGAAATACTTCAAATTACAATCTCATTTTTACAAGGCCAATGCTATATTTTGAATAGTTATTTGATGAGTATTTAACTTCAGTTCACTACAGAATAAAATATAATCTCAAGGAAACATCCTATACAATTTCATGGACAATAATATCCTGTCTATCAAATTTTTAAACCAACCCATAGAATTCTATAGAAAGGGTATAGCTCTCCGTTAAATTCTGTAGGGAGATTTAAACATTCTTATTTCCACAGAAAGAACATCACTGTTAAGTTCTATGGATTTGTAGAGCAAGTTTTTTAGAACACTACTTAATTTATATAGAAAACTCTTGGTTGTATCCCTATTGAAGTCCATAGGACTTTTCTGCAAGGCTAGATGTATTTTGTATTTTGTAGTTGTTAATCCTCAAGAAATATCACTTCAGTGACCAATCAGTATTCATTTAGCGTACAACCGACTTATTAAATCTTAATTACATGCAAAGAACTCTCAATTAATTAACTGTATTGAATGTAAAGTATTCAAAAGTATTGCCCTCACTATGCCAAGGCCAGGTTAGGGGAAAAAAGAGGCTTTAATAGCTTGCCAGGTATGTTCACTGTATGTACAGTAGTCTTCCTAGTTCTACAATTGTTGCTTCTTTGCTTTCACCTAGAACATGAATAGTGCCAACTATTAGAATCTGAACTTGATATGCTTTTGATTAACAAAAAAGACACTTTTCATTCCTCCTTACTATTGATGATCAATGAGACATTTTCATTTAGTGGCTTAACCATGATGTCATACTCCTGGCTATATAGGTCTCACTACTTTTTAATTAGTGCTGCTTTGCTTGTTCCTGGGGTTCTTAGGAGTTAAGACAGAGAAATAAATAATACAGGACACACCCTGTCCAATCTGGTGATTGCAATAGCTATAAATAGATGCACACAGCCATCAAAAAGAATTCAATACATTAATAGAAATACAAGTACTGAACTCAACTACCCAAGTTAGGGATATACTAATGGAGAGAGAAAGCGAAAAAGAAATCTGGGGCTTGCTGAACACCTGGTAATTTCTACTAAAAATAAACAAAATCTTATGTGTTTCCTTGTTTTATAACAGGAAACTAGTGCACAGTATTCGCACACATCAACCTTATAGTGGCTGACCTAAATATCTGCTATCTATGTATTTCTAATGTACCCATCACTTTGGAAAGAAGCAACAAGGAGAGTATGTTTTAGCAAAAGTATGTCTTTTAAAACTTGGAATGGTACAGCTGGTATTTCCCCTTCTTTTACTCAAAATTAAGCAAAGTGATATGTGGATTTTGCACACACCAACATTTAACATTTTTGAATTTAAGCCACTTTGTTTCTTAGCACAACTTCAAAATAGTGTAAATTCTACCATAAAATATTAAATATACTACATGCATTGTACAGACCTGCTCACATGAGTAAAGCAAACAGAATTTGGCCCATTTTGCATTTGTCTGGATTTTTTTAAATACTCAGCAAACAATTCTCTTTTCGCTTTCAACACCTTCATTTTCCACTATAGGCATTGATCAGCAGGTACCATACAGATGACATTTAAGGAATCTTTGGATTATGCTTTTTAGATTATCATAAAACACATCACAGGCAGTTGTCTCCAAGAGACCAAGGAGAAGAGCCATGCTACTGTGCAACAAGGTGTGTGATGGGGGTGAATAAACCCTACAAGGGAGCAATCACCTCCCCAGCTGCAGCCTGTGGGTAGGCTAACCACTGCAAGGATAAAAGGTCACAGCCCAGCCAGAACATTGTGGCTGTTGGAATCATAGAATCATAGAATATCAGGGTTGGAAGGGACCTCAGGGGATCATCTAGTCCAATCCCCTGCTCAAATCAGGACCAATCCCCAACTAAATCATCCCAGCCAGGGCACTCCGCTTGATACCGGCTGCCAACTAGACATAGAGCCATTGATCACTACCCGTTGAGCCCGACAATCTAGCCAGCTTTCTATCCACCTTATAGTCCATTCATCTAGCCCATACTTCTTTAACTCGCTGGCAAGAATACTGTGGGAGACGGTATCAAAAGCTTTGCTAAAGTCAAGGAATAACATGTCCACTGCTTTCCCCTCATCCACAGAGCCAGTTATCATATCATAGAAGGCAATTAGGTTAATCAGGCATGACTTGCCCTTGGTGAATCCATGCTGACTGTTCCTGATCCCTTTCCTCTCCTCTAAGTGCTTCAGAATTGATTCCAGCTGAGGAAGGGAGATATCGGTGAAGACTGAGGGATATAGATTCCATGCCTGAATGAGCTAAGGAAAACGGAGGCAGGGACAACTGTGGTTCTGTGGTGGCCTACCAGGGGGTGTTAAGGGGATGAGGTCCTTCAGTTATAGCGTGCCTTTCTCCTTAAGGGCTGGAGGCCTGGGGCCAGTCAACCCTGACTACTAAAGGAACTCTTCCAGATCAGCTTTTGCGAACAGGGGCTGCTAACAGGGAGTTTCGCAAGGGAGTTCTCCAGGTGAAGGAGGAGCAATACAGCACCCTTTTGGGCGGACAGGGGGCTGCAGACGAGAGTTTGACAGAGGGAGGCTTACGATGGTTAGGAAGACCCGCAACACCTGTGCCAGCACTGCTTCTGTCTCCTCCTCCTGCGCCTGTAGCCAGACAGAGCGCCTGAGCATGGATGCTTCTACCCAGATCCTGGTGTGGTTTTGCAGAGACTGTAACTTGCAATTTCCACTTACTGATATCCAGGCTGGGGGGACCATCCAATGTGAAAGGTGCCTGCTGGTGGAATCTCTCAGGCAGCAGGTGGGAGAGCTACAGGAGGAGGTGGCTAGGTTGAGAAGCATCCGAATCCACGAGCAATTCCTGGACAGTGTCCATGTGGAGACAGCTGAGGTAGCTGTCCCAGGACACAGGACTGCTGATACACCACTGGTGGAGGAGGAGATGGCTCAGGGTGGACACTGGCAGCTGGTAACTTCTGGCAGCAGGCAGTGCTCCACCCCTGCTCCGAACCCTCCCGCTGTGGTAATAGGTAACCGTTATGCTCTTCTTGATACAGGAAAGAAGGCATCACCCCCTACAGTAAAGGAGGAGAAGCCTCGTACCCCTAAGGCTGGGAGGTCTGCTGCCACCACTGCGAATAGGAAACGTAGGGTAGTGGTGGTTGGAGACTCTCTGCTGAGGGGGACGGAGGCGCCCATCTGTCGCCCTGACATTTCATCTCGGGAGGTATGCTGCCTGCCGGGAGCCCGTATCCGAGACGTTACGGAGGCATTGTCGAGGATTATCCAGCCCTCTGACTACTACCCCATGCTACTCATCCATGTGGGTACAAATGATACTGCGCGGTGTGACACTGAGCGGATCAAGAGTGACTACAGGGCTCTGGGAGTACGGGTGAAGGAGTTTGGAGCGCAGGTGGTATTCTCTTCGATTCTTCCTGTCAAGGGTAGGGGCCCGGGCAGAGACAGATGCATCATGGAGGTGAATGCCTGGCTGCGAAGATGGTGTCGCCAGGAGGGCTTTGGCTTCCTAGACCACGGGATGCTATTTGAGGAAGGACTGCTAGGCAGAGATGGTGTTCACTTTTCGAGGAGGGGAAAGACCCTATTTGGACACAGACTGGCTAACCTAGTGAGGAGGGCTTTAAACTAGGTTCGACGGGGACAGGTGAGCAAAGCCCGCAGGTAAGTGGGGAACATGGAGACCTGGGAGATGGGTCGGAGACGAGAGGGAGTGTGGGCTATATTGGCAGAGAGAAAGGAGGGTCAGGACAAAACCGGGAGGAAAGATCAAACCAGTATCTTAGATGCCTATATACAAATGCGAGAAGTATGGGTAATAAGCAGGAAGAACTGGAAGTGCTAATAAATAAATACAACTATGACATTGTTGGCATCACTGAAACTTGGTGGGATAATACACATGATTGGAATGTTGGTGTGGATGGATACAGCTTGCTCAGGAAGGATAGACAGGGGAAAAAGGGAGGAGGTGTTGCCTTATATATTAAAAATGTACACACTTGGACTGAGGTAGAGATGGACATCGGAGACGGAAGTGTTGAGAGTCTCTGGGTTAGGCTAAAAGGGGTAAAAAACAAGGGTGATGTCATGCTAGGAGTCTACTACAGGCCACCTAACCAGGTGGAAGAGGTGGATGAGGCTTTTTTTAAACAACTAACAAAATCATCCAAAGCCCAAGATTTGGTGGTGATGGGGGACTTCAACTATCCGGATATATGTTGGGAAAATAACACAGCGGGGCACAGACTATCCAACAAATTCTTGGACTGCATTGCAGACAACTTTTTATTTCAGAAGGTTGAAAAAGCTACTAGGGGTGAAGCTGTTCTAGACTTGATTTTAACAAATAGGGAG
Source organism: Terrapene triunguis (assembly GCF_002925995.2). Taxonomy (NCBI): domain Eukaryota; kingdom Metazoa; phylum Chordata; order Testudines; family Emydidae; genus Terrapene; species Terrapene triunguis. The sequence continues at coordinate 17,226,119 of NW_020664393.1, forward strand.
GAACTCGTTGAGAATTTGAAAGTAGAAGGCAGCTTGGGTGAAAGTGATCATGAAATCATAGAGTTTGCAATTCTAAGGAAGGGTAGAAGGGAGAACAGCAAAATAGAGACAATGGATTTCAGAAAGGCGGATTTTGGTAAGCTCAGAGGGCTGATAGGTAAGGTCCCATGGGAATCAAGACTGAGGGGAAAAACAACTGAGGAGAGTTGGCAGTTTTTCAAAGGGACACTATTAAGGGCCCAAAAGCAAGCTATTCCGCTGGTTAGGAAAGATAGAAAATGTGGCAAAAGACCACCTTGGCTTAACCACGAGATCTTGCATGATCTAAAAAATAAAAAGGAGTCATATAAAAAATGGAAACTAGGACAGATATCAAAGGATGAATATAGGCAAACAACACAGGAATGCAGGGGCAAGATTAGAAAGGCAAAGGCACAAAATGAGCTCAAACTAGCTAAGGGAATAAAGGGGAACAAGAAGACTTTTTATCAATACATTAGAAGCAAGAGGAAGACCAAAGACAGAGTAGGCCCACTGCTTAGTGAAGAGGGAGAAACAGTAACAGGAAACTTGGAAATGGCAGAGATGCTTAATGACTTCTTTGTTTCGGTCTTCACCGAGAAGTCTGAAGGAATGCCTAACCTAGTGAATGCTAATGGGAAGGGGGTAGGTTTAGCAGATAAAATAAAAAAAGAACAAGTTAAAAATCACTTAGAAAAGTTAGATGCCTGCAAGTCACCAGGGCCTGATGAAATGCATCCTAGAATACTCAAGGAGCTAATAGAGGAGGTATCTGAGCCTCTAGCTATTATCTTTGGAAAATCATGGGAGACGGGAGAGATTCCAGAAGACTGGAAAAGGGCAAATATAGTGCCCATCTATAAAAAGGGAAATAAAAACAACCCAGGAAACTACAGACCAGTTAGTTTAACTTCTGTGCCAGGGAAGATAATGGAGCAAGTAATTAAGGAAATCATCTGCAAACACTTGGAAGGTGGTAAGGTGATAGGGAACAGCCAGCATGGATTTGTAAAGAACAAATCGTGTCAAACCAATCTGATAGCTTTCTTCGATAGGATAACGAGTCTTGTGGATAAGGGAGAAGCTGTGGATGTGGTATACCTAGACTTTAGTAAGGCATTTGATACGGTCTCGCATGATATTCTTATCGACAAACTAGGCAAATACAATTTAGATGGGGCTACTATAAGGTGGGTGCATAACTGGCTGGATAACCGTACTCAGAGAGTTGTTATTAATGGTTCCCAATCCTGCTGGAAAGGCATAACGAGTGGGGTTCCGCAGGGATCTGTTTTGGGACCGGCTCTGTTCAATATCTTCATTAACGACTTAGATATTGGTATAGAAAGTACGATTAGTAAGTTTGCGGATGATACCAAACTGGGAGGGATTGCAACTGCTTTGGAGGACAGGATCATAATTCAAAAAGATCTGGACAAATTGGAGAAATGGTCTGAGTTAAACAGGATGAAGTTTAACAAAGACAAATGCAAAGTGCTCCACTTAGGAAGAAAAAATCAGTTTCACACATACAGAATGGGAAGAGACTGTCTAGGAAGGAGTACGGCAGAAAGGGATCTAGGGGTTATAGTGGACCACAAGTTAAATATGAGTCAACAGTGTGATGCTGTTGCAAAAAAAGCAAATGTGATTCT